>NW_028245057.1:600000-1196538 GCF_964263255.1 Lissotriton vulgaris
TTGAACGTCAGTTCACATTTGTAGGTGGATCATCAGTGTTAGAGCTAAAATTAGCATGTTTAAAGTGATTTTCATGCTTCCAGGGGCCCAAAACACAAGATTTATGGAATGGTTAAAAGTGCATGAAAATGGCCAATTTACTCACTCTGAGTTCTCAAAAAGGGTTTCTTCACCCCGGGAAGTGTAATAAATACCATTTGGAGGCATTTAATGTTCGAGCAAAAACGGCTGATTTTCGACAAAAGAGATAACACCCCCCATTACGTCATGCTTCAGAAATGTGGAAAATGGTCCGTTTTCAAATGTTTTATTTTTGAACGTCAGTTCACATTTGTAGGTGGATCATCAGTGTTAGAGCTAAAATTAGCATGTTTAAAGTGATTTTCATGCTTCCAGGGGCCCAAAACACAAGATTTATGGAATGGTTAAAAGTGCATGAAAATGGCCAATTTACTCACTCTGAGTTCTCAAAAAGGGTTTCTTCACCCCGGGAAGTGTAATAAATATCATTTAGAGGCATTTAATGTTCGAGCAAAAACGGCTGATTTTCGACAAAAGAGATAACACCCCCCCATTACGTCATGCTTCAGAAATGTGGAAAATGGTCCGTTTTCAAATGTTTTATTTTTGAACGTCAGTTCACATTTGTAGGTGGATCATCAGTGTTAGAGCTAAAATTAGCATGTTTAAAGTGATTTTCATGCTTGCAGGGGCTCGGGAAGTGAAATAAATACCATTTGGAGGCATTTAATGTTCGAGCAAAAACGGCTGATTTTCGACAAAAGAGATAACACCCCCCCCTTACGTCATGCTTCAGAAATGTGGAAAATGGTCCGTTTTCAAATGTTTTATTTTTGAACGTCAGTTCACATTTGTAGGTGGATCATCAGTGTTAGAGCTAAAATTAGCATGTTTAAAGTGATTTTCATGCTTCCAGGGTTTCGGGAAGTTAATTAAATACCATTTGGAGGCATTTAATGTTCGAGCAAAAACGGCTGATTTTCGACAAAAGAGATAACACCCCCCCATTACGTCATGCTTCAGAAATGTGGAAAATGGTCCGTTTTCAAATGTTTTATTTATGAACGTCAGTTCACATTTGTAGGTGGATCATCAGTGTTAGAGCTAAAATTAGCATGTTTAAAGTGATTTTCATGCTTCCAGGGGCTCGGGAAGTGAAATAAATACCATTTGGAGGCATTTAATGTTCGAGCAAAAACGGCTGATTTTCGACAAAAGAGATAACACCCCCCCATTACGTCATGCTTCAGAAATGTGGAAAATGGTCCGTTTTCAAATGTTTTATTTTTGAACGTCAGTTCACATTTGTAGGTGGATCATCAGTGTTAGAGCTAAAATTAGCATGTTTAAAGTGATTTTCATGCTTCCAGGGGCTCGGGAAGTTAATTAAATACCATTTGGAGGCATTTAATGTTCGAGCAAAAATGGCTGATTTTCGACAAAAGAGATAACACCCCCCCATTACGTCATGCTTCAGAAATGTGGAAAATGGTCCGTTTTCAAATGTTTTATTTTTGAACGTCAGTTCACATTTGTAGGTGGATCATCAGTGTTAGAGCTAAAATTAGCATGTTTAAAGTGATTTTCATGCTTCCAGGGGCCCAAAACACAAGATTTATGGAATGGTTAAAAGTGCATAAAAATGGCCAATTTACTCACTCTGAGTTCTCAAAAAGGGTTTCTTCACCCCGGGAAGTTAATTAAATACCATTTGGAGGCATTTAATGTTCGAGCAAAAACGGCTGATTTTCGACAAAAGAGATAACACCCCCCCCATTACGTCATGCTTCAGAAATGTGGAAAATGGTCCGTTTTCAAATGTTTTATTTTTGAACGTCAGTTCACATTTGTAGGTGGATCATCAGTGTTAGAGCTAAAATTAGCATGTTTAAAGTGATTTTCATGCTTCCAGGGGCTCAGGAAGTTAATTAAATACCATTTGGAGGCATTTAATGTTCGAGCAAAAACGGCTGATTTTCGACAAAAGAGATAACACCCCCCCATTACGTCATGCTTCAGAAATGTGGAAAATGGTCCGTTTTCAAATGTTTTATTTTTGAACGTCAGTTCACATTTGTAGGTAGATCATCAGTGTTAGAGCTAAAATTAGCATGTTTAAAGTGATTTTCATGCTTCCAGGGGCTCGGGAAGTGAAATACATACCATTTGGAGGCATTTAATGTTCGAGCAAAAACGGCTGATTTTCGACAAAATAGATAACACCCCCCCATTACGTCATGCTTCAGAAATGTGGAAAATGGTCCGTTTTCAAATGTTTTATTTTTGAACGTCAGTTCACATTTGTAGGTGGATCATCAGTGTTAGAGCTAAAATTAGCATGTTTAAAGTGATTTTCATGCTTCCAGGGGCCCAAAACACAAGATTTATGGAATGGTTAAAAGTGCATGAAAATGGCCAATTTACTCACTCTGAGTTCTCAAAAAGGGTTTCTTCACCCCGGGAAGTTAATTAAATACCATTTGGAGGCATTTAATGTTCGAGCAAAAACAACTGATTTTCGACAAAAGAGATAACACCCCCCCATTACGTCATGCTTCAGAAATGTGGAAAATGGTCCGTTTTCAAATGTTTTATTTTTGAACGTCAGTTCACATTTGTAGGTGGATCATCAGTGTTAGAGCTAAAATTAGCATGTTTAAAGTGATTTTCATGCTTCCAGGGGCTCGGGAAGTGAAATAAATACCATTTGGAGGCATTTAATGTTCGAGCAAAAACGGCTGATTTTCGACAAAAGAGATAACACCCCCCATTACGTCATGCTTCAGAAATGTGGAAAATGGTCCGTTTTCAAATGAACGTCAGTTCACATTTGTAGGTGGATCATCAGTGTTAGAGCTAAAATTAGCATGTTTAAAGTGATTTTCATGCTTCCAGGGGCTCGGGAAGTTAATTAAATACCATTTGGAGGCATTTAATGTTCGAGCAAAAACGGCTGATTTTCGACAAAAGAGATAACACCCCCCCATTACGTCATGCTTCAGAAATGTGGAAAATGGTCAGTTTTCAAATGTTTTATTTTTGAACGTCAGTTCACATTTGTAGGTGGATCATCAGTGTTAGAGCTAAAATTAGCATGTTTAAAGTGATTTTCATGCTTCCAGGGGCCCTAAACACAAGATTTATGGAATGGTTAAAAGTGCATGAAAATGGCCAATTTACTCACTCTGAGTTCTCAAAAAGGGTTTCTTCACCCCGGGAAGTTAATTAAATACCATTTGGAGGCATTTAATGTTCGAGCAAAAACGGCTGATTTTCGACAAAAGAGATAACACCCCCCATTACGTCATGCTTCAGAAATGTGGAAAATGGTCCGTTTTCAAATGTTTTATTTTTGAACGTCAGTTCACATTTGTAGGTGGATCATCAGTGTTAGAGCTAAAATTAGCATGTTTAAAGTGATTTTCATGCTTCCAGGGGCTCGGGAAGTTAATTAAATACCATTTGGAGGCATTTAATGTTCGAGCAAAAACGGCTGATTTTCGACAAAAGAGATAACACCCCCCCATTACGTCATGCTTCAGAAATGTGGAAAATGGTCCATTTTCAAATGTTTTATTTTTGAACGTCAGTTCACATTTGTAGGTGGATCATCAGTGTTAGAGCTAAAATTAGCATGTTTAAAGTGATTTTCATGCTTCCAGGGGCTCGGGAAGTGAAATAAATACCATTTGGAGGCATTTAATGTTCGAGCAAAAACGGCTGATTTTCGACAAAAGAGATAACACCCCCCCATTACGTCATGCTTCAGAAATGTGGAAAATGGTCCGTTTTCAAATGTTTTATTTTTGAACGTCAGTTCACATTTGTAGGTGGATCATCAGTGTTAGAGCTAAAATTAGCATGTTTAAAGTGATTTTCATGCTTCCAGGGGCTCAGGAAGTTAATTAAATACCACTTGGAGGCATTTAATGTTCGAGCAAAAACGGCTGATTTTCGACAAAAGAGATAACACCCCCCCATTACGTCATGCTTCAGAAATGTGGAAAATGGTCCGTTTTCAAATGTTTTAATTTTTGAATGTCAGTTCACATTTGTAGGTGGATCATCAGTGTTAGAGCTAAAATTAGCATGTTTAAAGTGATTTTCATGCTTCCAGGGGCTCGGGAAGTAAAATAAATACCATTTGGAGGCATTTAATGTTCGAGCAAAAACGGCTGATTTTCGACAAAAGAGATAACACCCCCATTACGTCATGCTTCAGAAATGTGGAAAATGGTCCGTTTTCAAATGTTTTATTTTTGAACGTCAGTTCACATTTGTAGGTGGATCATCAGTGTTAGAGCTAAAATTAGCATGTTTAAAGTGATTTTCATGCTTCCAGGGGCTCAGGAAGTTAATTAAATACCATTTGGAGGCATTTAATGTTCGAGCAAAAACGGCTGATTTTCGACAAAAGAGATAACACCCCCCCATTACGTCATGCTTCAGAAATGTGGAAAATGGTCCGTTTTCAAATGTTTTATTTTTGAACGTCAGTTCACATTTGTAGGTGGATCATCAGTGTTAGAGCTAAAATTAGCATGTTTAAAGTGATTTTCATGCTTCCAGGGGCTTGGGAAGTGAAATAAATACCATTTGGAGGCATTTAATGTTCGAGCAAAAACGGCTGATTTTCGACAAAAGAGATAACACCCCCCCCATTACGTCATGCTTCAGAAATGTGGAAAATGGTCCGTTTTCAAATGTTTTATTTTTGAACGTCAGTTCACATTTGTAGGTGGATCATCAGTGTTAGAGCTAAAATTAGCATGTTTAAAGTGATTTTCATGCTTCCAGGGGCTCGGGAAGTTAATTAAATACCATTTGGAGGCATTTAATGTTCGAGCAAAAACGGCTGATTTTCGACAAAAGAGATAACACCCCCCCATTACGTCATGCTTCAGAAATGTGGAAAATGGTCCGTTTTCAAATGTTTTATTTTTGAACGTCAGTTCACATTTGTAGGTGGATCATCAGTGTTAGAGCTAAAATTAGCATGTTTAAAGTGATTTTCATGCTTCCAGGGGCTCGGGAAGTGAAATAAATACCATTTGGAGGCATTTAATGTTCGAGCAAAAACGGCTGATTTTCGACAAAAGAGATAACACCCCCCCATTACGTCATGCTTCAGAAATGTGGAAAATGGTCCGTTTTCAAATGTTTTATTTTTGAACGTCAGTTCACATTTGTAGGTGGATCATCAGTGTTAGAGCTAAAATTAGCATGTTTAAAGTGATTTTCATGCTTCCAGGGGCTCGGGAAGTTATTTAAATACCATTTGGAGGCATTTAATGTTCAAGCAAAAACGGCTGATTTTCGACAAAAGAGATAACACCCCCCCCATTACGTCATGCTTCAGAAATGTGGAAAATGGTCCATTTTCAAATGTTTTATTTTTGAACGTCAGTTCACATTTGTAGGTGGATCATCAGTGTTAGAGCTAAAATTAGCATGTTTAAAGTGATTTTCATGCTTCCAGGGGCTCGGGAAGTGAAATAAATACCATTTGGAGGCATTTAATGTTCGAGCAAAAACGGCTGATTTTCGACAAAAGAGATAACACCCCCCCATTACGTCATGCTTCAGAAATGTGGAAAATGGTCCGTTTTCAAATGTTTTAATTTTGAACGTCAGTTCACATTTGTAGGTGGATCATCAGTGTTAGAGCTAAAATGAGCATGTTTAAAGTGATTTTCATGCTTCCAGGGGCCCAAAACACAAGATTTATGGAATAGTTAAAAGTGCATGAAAATGGCCAATTTACTCACTCTGAGTTCTCAAAAAGGGTTTCTTCACCCCGGGAAGTTAATTAAATACCATTTGGAGGCATTTAATGTTCGAGCAAAAACGGCTGATTTTCGACAAAAGAGATAACACCCCCCCATTACGTCATGCTTCAGAAATGTGGAAAATGGTCCGTTTTCAAATGTTTTATTTTTGAACGCCAGTTCACATTTGTAGGTGGATCATCATTGTTAGAGCTAAAATTAGCATGTTTAAAGTGATTTTCATGCTTCCAGGGGCTCGGGAAGTTAATTAAATACCATTTGGAGGCATTTAATGTTCGAGCAAAAACGGCTGATTTTCGACAAAAGAGATAACACCCCCCCCATTACGTCATGCTTCAGAAATGTGGAAAATGGTCCGTTTTCAAATGTTTTATTTTTGAACGTCAGTTCACATTTGTAGGTGGATCATCAGTGTTAGAGCTAAAATTAGCATGTTTAAAGTGATTTTCATGCTTCCAGGGGCCCTAAACACAAGATTTATGGAATGGTTAAAAGTGCATGAAAATGGCCAATTTACTCACTCTGAGTTCTCAAAAAGGGTTTCTTCACCCCCGGAAAGTTAATTAAATACAATTTGGAGGCATTTAATGTTCGAGCAAAAACGGCTGATTTTCGACAAAAGAGATAACACCCCCCCCATTACGTCATGCTTCAGAAATGTGGAAAATGGTCCGTTTTCAAATGTTTTATTTTTGAACGTCAGTTCACATTTGTAGGTGGATCATCAGTGTTAGAGCTAAAATTAGCATGTTTAAAGTGAATTTCATGCTTCCAGGGGCTCGGGAAGTTAATTAAATACCATTTGGAGGCATTTCATGTTCGAGCAAAAACGGCTGATTTTCGACAAAAGAGATAACACCCCCCCATTACGTCATGCTTCAGAAATGTGGAAAATGGTCCGTTTTCAAATGTTTTATTTTTGAACGTCAGTTCACATTTGTAGGTGGATCATCAGTGTTAGAGCTAAAATTAGTATGTTTAAAGTGATTTTCATGTTTCCAGGGGCTCGGGAAGTTAATTAAATACCATTTGGAGGCATTTAATGTTCGAGCAAAAACGGCTGATTTTCGACAAAAGAGATAACACCCCCCATTACGTCATGCTTCAGAAATGTGGAAAATGGTCCGTTTTCAAATGTTTTATTTTTGAACGTCAGTTCACATTTGTAGGTGGATCATCAGTGTTAGAGCTAAAATTAGCATGTTTAAAGTGATTTTCATGCTTCCAGGGGCCCAAAACACAAGATTTATGGAATGGTTAAAAGTGCATGAAAATGGCCAATTTACTCACTCTGAGTTCTCAAAAAGGGTTTCTTCACCCCGGGAAGTTAATTAAATACCATTTGGAGGCATTTAATGTTCGAGCAAAACCGGCTGATTTTCGACAAAAGAGATAACACCCCCCCATTACGTCATGCTTCAGAAATGTGGAAAATGGTCAGTTTTCAAATGTTTTATTTTTGAACGTCAGTTCACATTTGTAGGTGGATCATCAGTGTTAGAGCTAAAATTAGCATGTTTAAAGTGATTTTCATGCTTCCAGGGGCTCGGGAAGTGAAATAAATACCATTTGGAGGCATTTAATGTTCGAGCAAAAACGGCTGATTTTCGACAAAAGAGATAACACCCCCCCATTACGTCATGCTTCAGAAATGTGGAAAATGGTCCGTTTTCAAATGTTTTATTTTTGAACGTCAGTTCACATTTGTAGGTGGATCATCAGTGTTAGAGCTCAAATTAGCATGTTTAAAGTGATTTTCATGCTTCCAGGGCCCGGGAAGTTAATTAAATACCATTTGGAGGCATTTAATGTTCGAGCAAAAACGTCTGATTTTCGACAAAAGAGATAACACCCCCCCATTACGTCATGCTTCAGAAATGTGGAAAATGGTCCGTTTTCAAATGTTTTATTTTTGAACGTCAGTTCACATTTGTAGGTGGATCATCAGTGTTAGAGCTAAAATTAGCATGTTTAAAGTGATTTTCATGCTTCCAGGGGCCCAAAACACAAGATTTATGGAATGGTTAAAAGTGCATGAAAATGGCCAATTTACTCACTCTGAGTTCTCAAAAAGGGTTTCTTCACCCCGGGAAGTTAATTAAATACCATTTGGAGGCATTTAATGTTCGAGCAAAAACGGCTGATTTTCGACAAAAGAGATAACACCCCCCCATTACGTCATGCTTCAGAAATGTGGAAAATGGTCCGTTTTCAAATGTTTTATTTTTGAACGTCAGTTCACATTTGTAGGTGGATCATCATTGTAAGAGCTAAAATTAGCATGTTTAAAGTGATTTTCATGCTTCCAGGGGCTCGGGAAGTGAAATAAATACCATTTGGAGGCATTTAATGTTCGAGCAAAAACAGATGATTTTCGACAAAAGAGATAACACCCCCCCATTACGTCATGCTTCAGAAATGTGGAAAATGGTCCGTTTTCAAATGTTTTATTTTTGAACGTCAGTTCACATTTGTAGGTGGATCATCAGTGTTAGAGCTAAAATTAGCATGTTTAAAGTGATTTTCATGCTTCCAGGGGCTCGGGAAGTTAATTAAATACCATTTGGAGGCATTTAATGTTCGAGCAAAAACGGCTGATTTTGGACAAAAGAGATAACACCCCCCCATTACGTCATGCTTCAGAAATGTGGAAAATGGTCCGTTTTCAAATGTTTTATTTTTGAACGTCAGTTCACATTTGTAGGTGGATCATCAGTGTTAGAGCTAAAATTAGCATGTTTAAAGTGATTTTCATGCTTCCAGGGGCTCGGGAAGTGAAATAAATACCATTTGGAGGCATTTAATGTTCGAGCAAAAACGGCGGATTTTCGACAAAAGAGATAACACCCCCCCATTACGTCATGCTTCAGAAATGTGGAAAATGGTCAGTTTTCAAATGTTTTATTTTTGAACGTCAGTTCACATTTGTAGGTGGATCATCAGTGTTAGAGCTAAAATTAGCATGTTTAAAGTGATTTTCATGCTTCCAGGGGCCCAAAACACAAGATTTATGGAATGGTTAAAAGTGCATGAAAATGGCCAATTTACTCACTCTGAGTTCTCAAAAAGGGTTTCTTCACCCCGGGAAGTTAATTAAATACCATTTGGAGGCATTTAATGTTCGAGCAAAAACGGCTGATTTTCGACAAAAGAGATAACACCCCCCCATTACGTCATGCTTCAGAAATGTGGAAAATGGTCGGTTTTCAAATGTTTTATTTTTGAACGTCAGTTCACATTTGTAGGTGGATCATCAGTGTTAGAGCTAAAATTAGCATGTTTAAAGTGATTTTCATGCTTCCAGGGGCTCGGGAAGTTAATTAAATACCATTTGGAGGCATTTAATGTTCGAGCAAAAACAACTGATTTTCGACAAAAGAGATAACACCCCCCCATTACGTCATGCTTCAGAAATGTGGAAAATGGTCCGTTTTCAAATGTTTTATTTTTGAACGTCAGTTCACATTTGTAGGTGGATCATCAGTGTTAGAGCTAAAATTAGCATGTTTAAAGTGATTTTCATGCTTCCAGGGGCTCGGGAAGTGAAATAAATACCATTTGGAGGCATTTAATGTTCGAGCAAAAACGGCTGATTTTCGACAAAAGAGATAACACCCCCCATTACGTCATGCTTCAGAAATGTGGAAAATGGTCCGTTTTCAAATGTTTTATTTTTGAACGTCAGTTCACATTTGTAGGTGGATCATCAGTGTTAGAGCTAAAATTAGCATGTTTAAAGTGATTTTCATGCTTCCAGGGGCTCGGGAAGTTAATTAAATACCATTTGGAGGCATTTAATGTTCGAGCAAAAACGGCTGATTTTCGACAAAAGAGATAACACCCCCCCATTACGTCATGCTTCAGAAATGTGGAAAATGGTCCGTTTTCAAATGTTTTATTTTTGAACGTCAGTTCACATTTGTAGGTGGATCATCAGTGTTAGAGCTAAAATTAGCATGTTTAAAGTGATTTTCATGCTTCCAGGGGCTCGGGAAGTTAATTAAATACCATTTGGAGGCATTTAATGTTCGAGCAAAAACGGCTGATTTTCGACAAAAGAGATAACACCCCCCCATTACGTCATGCTTCAGAAATGTGGAAAATGGTCCGTTTTCAAATGTTTTATTTTTGAACGTCAGTTCACATTTGTAGGTGGATCATCAGTGTTAGAGCTAAAATTAGCATGTTTAAAGTGATTTTCATGCTTCCAGGGGCTCGGGAAGTGAAATAAATACCATTTGGAGGCATTTAATGTTCGAGCAAAAACGGCTGATTTTCGACAAAAGAGATAACACCCCCCCATTACGTCATGCTTCAGAAATGTGGAAAATGGTCCGTTTTCAAATGTTTTATTTTTGAGCGTCAGTTCACATTTGTAGGTGGATCATCAGTGTTAGAGCTAAAATTAGCATGTTTAAAGTGATTTTCATGCTTCCAGGGGCCCAAAACACAAGATTTATGGAATGGTTAAAAGTGCATGAAAATGGCCAATTTACTCACTCTGAGTACTCAAAAAGGGTTTCTTCACCCCGGGAAGTTAATTAAATACCATTTGGAGGCATTTAATGTTCGAGCAAAAACGGCTGATTTTCGACAAAAGAGATAACACCCCCCCATTACGTCATGCTTCAGGAATGTGGAAAATGGTCCGTTTTCAAATGTTTTATTTTTGAACGTCAGTTCACATTTGTAGGTGGATCATCAGTGTTAGAGCTAAAATTAGCATGTTTAAAGTGATTTTCATGCTTCCAGGGGCCCAAAACACAAGATTTATGGAATGGTTAAAAGTGCATGAAAATGGCCAATTTACTCACTCTGAGTTCTCAAACAGGGTTTCTTCACCCCGGGAAGTTAATTAAATACCATTTGGAGGCATTTAATGTTCGAGCAAAAACGGCAGATTTTCGACAAAAGAGATAACACCCCCCCATTACGTCATGCTTCAGAAATGTGGAAAATGGTCCGTTTTCAAATGTTTTATTTTTGAACGTCAGTTCACATTTGTAGGTGGATCATCAGTGTTAGAGCTAAAATTAGCATGTTTAAAGTGATTTTCATGCTTCCAGGGGCCCAAAACACAAGATTTATGGAATGGTTAAAAGTGCATGAAAATGGCCAATTTACTCACTCTGAGTTCTCAAAAAGGGTTTCTTCACCCCAGGAAGTTAATTAAATACCATTTGGAGGCATTTAATGTTCGAGCAAAAACGGCTGATTTTCGACAAAAGAGATAACACCCCCCCATTACGTCATGCTTCAGAAATGTGGAAAATGGTCCGTTTTCAAATGTTTTATTTTTGAACGTCAGTTCACATTTGTAGGTGGATCATCAGTATTAGAGCTAAAATTAGCATGTTTAAAGTGATTTTCATGCTTCCAGGGGCTCGGGAAGTTAATTAAATACCATTTGGAGGCATTTAATGTTCGAGCAAAAACGGCTGATTTTCGACAAAAGAGATAACACCCCCCCATTACGTCATGCTTCAGAAATGTGGAAAATGGTCCGTTTTCAAATGTTTTATTTTTGAACGTCAGTTCACATTTGTAGGTGGATCATCAGTGTTAGAGCTAAAATTAGCATGTTTAAAGTGATTTTCATGCTTCCAGGGGCTCAGGAAGTGAAATAAATACCATTTGGAGGCATTTAATGTTCGAGCAAAAACGGCTGATTTTCGACAAAAGAGATAACACCCCCCCATTACGTCATGCTTCAGAAATGTGGAAAATGGTCAGTTTTCAAATGTTTTATTTTTGAACGTCAGTTCACATTTGTAGGTGGATCATCAGTGTTAGAGCTAAAATTAGCATGTTTAAAGTGATTTTCATGCTTCCAGGGGCCCAAAACACAAGATTTATGGAATGGTTAAAAGTGCATGAAAATGGCCAATTTACTCACTCTGAGTTCTCAAAAAGGGTTTCTTCACCCCGGGAAGTTAATTAAATACCATTTGGAGGCATTTAATGTTCGAGCAAAAACGGCTGATTTTCGACAAAAGAGATAACACCCCCCCATTACGTCATGCTTCAGAAATGTGGAAAATGGTCCGTTTTCAAATGTTTTATTTTTGAACGTCAGTTCACATTTGTAGGTGGATCATCAGTGTTAGAGCTAAAATTAGTATGTTTAAAGTGATTTTCATGTTTCCAGGGGCTCGGGAAGTTAATTAAATACCATTTGGAGGCATTTAATGTTCGAGCAAAAACGGCTGATTTTCGACAAAAGAGATAACACCCCCCCATTACGTCATGCTTCAGGAATGTGGAAAATGGTCCGTTTTCAAATGTTTTATTTTTGAACGTCAGTTCACATTTGTAGGTGGATCATCAGTGTTAGAGCTAAAATTAGCATGTTTAAAGTGATTTTCATGCTTCCAGGGGCCCAAAACACAAGATTTATGGAATGGTTAAAAGTGCATGAAAATGGCCAATTTACTCACTCTGAGTTCTCAAACAGGGTTTCTTCACCCCGGGAAGTTAATTAAATACCATTTGGAGGCATTTAATGTTCGAGCAAAAACGGCAGATTTTCGACAAAAGAGATAACACCCCCCCATTACGTCATGCTTCAGAAATGTGGAAAATGGTCCGTTTTCAAATGTTTTATTTTTGAACGTCAGTTCACATTTGTAGGTGGATCATCAGTGTTAGAGCTAAAATTAGCATGTTTAAAGTGATTTTCATGCTTCCAGGGGCCCAAAACACAAGATTTATGGAATGGTTAAAAGTGCATGAAAATGGCCAATTTACTCACTCTGAGTTCTCAAAAAGGGTTTCTTCACCCCAGGAAGTTAATTAAATACCATTTGGAGGCATTTAATGTTCGAGCAAAAACGGCTGATTTTCGACAAAAGAGATAACACCCCCCCATTACGTCATGCTTCAGAAATGTGGAAAATGGTCCGTTTTCAAATGTTTTATTTTTGAACGTCAGTTCACATTTGTAGGTGGATCATCAGTGTTAGAGCTAAAATTAGCATGTTTAAAGTGATTTTCATGCTTCCAGGGGCTCGGGAAGTTAATTAAATACCATTTGGAGGCATTTAATGTTCGAGCAAAAACGGCTGATTTTCGACAAAAGAGATAACACCCCCCCATTACGTCATGCTTCAGAAATGTGGAAAATGGTCCGTTTTCAAATGTTTTATTTTTGAACGTCAGTTCACATTTGTAGGTGGATCATCAGTGTTAGAGCTAAAATTAGCATGTTTAAAGTGATTTTCATGCTTCCAGGGGCTCGGGAAGTTAATTAAATACCATTTGGAGGCATTTAATGTTCGAGCAAAAACGGCTGATTTTCAACAAAAGAGATAACACCCCCCCATTACGTCATGCTTCAGAAATGTGGAAAATGGTCCGTTTTCAAATGTTTTATTTTTGAATGTCAGTTCACATTTGTAGGTGGATCATCAGTGTTAGAGCTAAAATTAGCATGTTTAAAGTGATTTTCATGCTTCCAGGGGCTCGGGAAGTGAAATAAATACCATTTGGAGGCATTTAATGTTCGAGCAAAAACGGCTGATTTTCGACAAAAGAGATAACACCCCCCCATTACGTCATGCTTCAGAAATGTGGAAAATGGTCCGTTTTCAAATGTTTTATTTTTGAACGTCAGTTCACATTTGTAGGTGGATCATCAGTGTTAGAGCTAAAATTAGCATGTTTAAAGTGATTTTCATGCTTCCAGGGGCTCGGGAAGTTAATTAAATACCATTTGGAGGCATTTAATGTTCGAGCAAAAACGGCTGATTTTCGACAAAAGAGATAACACCCCCCCATTACGTCATGCTTCAGAAATGTGGAAAATGGTCCGTTTTCAAATGTTTTATTTTTTAACGTCAGTTCACATTTGTAGGTGGATCATCAGTGTTAGAGCTAAAATTAGCATGTTTAAAGTGATTTTCATGCTTCCAGGGGCCCAAAACACAAGATTTATGGAATGGTTAAAAGTGCATGAAAATGGCCAATTTACTCACTCTGAGTTCTCAAAAAGGGTTTCTTCACCCCGGGAAGTGTAATAAATACCATTTGGAGGCATTTAATGTTCGAGCAAAAACGGCTGATTTTCGACAAAAGAGATAACACCCCCCCATTACGTCATGCTTCAGAAATATGGAAAATGGTCCGTTTTCAAATGTTTTATTTTTGAACGTCAGTTCACATTTGTAGGTGGATCATCAGTGTTAGAGCTAAAATTAGCATGTTTAAAGTGATTTTCATGCTTCCAGGGGCTCTGGAAGTTAATTAAATACCATTTGGAGGCATTTAATGTTCAAACAAAAACGGCTGATTTTCGACAAAAGAGATAACACCCCCCCATTACATCATGCTTCAGAAATGTGGAAAATGGTCCGTTTTCAAATGTTTTATTTTTGAACGTCAGTTCACATTTGTAGGTGGATCATCAGTGTTAGAGCTAAAATTAGCATGTTTAAAGTGATTTTCATGCTTCCAGGGTTTCGGGAAGTTAATTAAATACCATTTGGAGGCATTTAATGTTCGAGCAAAAACGGCTGATTTTCGACAAAAGAGATAACACCCCCCCTTACGTCATGCTTCAGAAATGTGGAAAATGGTCCGTTTTCAAATGTTTTATTTTTGAACGTCAGTTCACATTTGTAGGTGGATCATCAGTGTTAGAGCTAAAATTAGCATGTTTAAAGTGATTTTCATGCTTCCAGGGTTTCGGGAAGTTAATTAAATACCATTTGGAGGCATTTAATGTTCGAGCAAAAACGGCTGATTTTCGACAAAAGAGATAACACCCCCCCATTACGTCATGCTTCAGAAATGTGGAAAATGGTCCGTTTTCAAATGTTTTATTTTTGAACGTCAGTTCACATTTGTAGGTGGATCATCAGTGTTAGAGCTAAAATTAGCATGTTTAAAGTGATTTTCATTCTTCCAGGGGCTCGGGAAGTGAAATAAATACCATTTGGAGGCATTTAATGTTCGAGCAAAAACGGCTGATTTTCGACAAAAGAGATAACACCCCCCCATTACGTCATGCTTCAGAAATGTGGAAAATGGTCCGTTTTCAAATGTTTTATTTTTGAACGTCAGTTCACATTTGTAGGTGGATCATCAGTGTTAGAGCTAAAATTAGCATGTTTAAAGTGATTTTCATGCTTCCAGGGGCTCGGGAAGTTAATTAAATACCATTTGGAGGCATTTAATGTTCGAGCAAAAACGGCTGATTTTCGACAAAAGAGATAACACCCCCCCATTACGTCATGCTTCAGAAATGTGGAAAATGGTCCGTTTTCAAATGTTTTATTTTTGAACGTCAGTTCACATTTGTAGGTGGATCATCAGTGTTAGAGCTAAAATTAGCATGTTTAAAGTGATTTTCATGCTTCCAGGGGCCCAAAACACAAGATTTATGGAATGGTTAAAAGTGCATGAAAATGGCCAATTTACTCACTCTGAGTACTCAAAAAGGGTTTCTTCACCCCGGGAAGTTAATTAAATACCATTTGGAGGCATTTAATGTTCGAGCAAAAACGGCTGATTTTCGACAAAAGAGATAACACCCCCCCATTACGTCATGCTTCAGGAATGTGGAAAATGGTCCGTTTTCAAATGTTTTATTTTTGAACGTCAGTTCACATTTGTAGGTGGATCATCAGTGTTAGAGCTAAAATTAGCATGTTTAAAGTGATTTTCATGCTTCCAGGGGCCCAAAACACAAGATTTATGGAATGGTTAAAAGTGCATGAAAATGGCCAATTTACTCACTCTGAGTTCTCAAACAGGGTTTCTTCACCCCGGGAAGTTAATTAAATACCATTTGGAGGCATTTAATGTTCGAGCAAAAACGGCAGATTTTCGACAAAAGAGATAACACCCCCCCATTACGTCATGCTTCAGAAATGTGGAAAATGGTCCGTTTTCAAATGTTTTATTTTTGAACGTCAGTTCACATTTGTAGGTGGATCATCAGTGTTAGAGCTAAAATTAGCATGTTTAAAGTGATTTTCATGCTTCCAGGGGCCCAAAACACAAGATTTATGGAATGGTTAAAAGTGCATGAAAATGGCCAATTTACTCACTCTGAGTTCTCAAAAAGGGTTTCTTCACCCCAGGAAGTTAATTAAATACCATTTGGAGGCATTTAATGTTCGAGCAAAAACGGCTGATTTTCGACAAAAGAGATAACACCCCCCCATTACGTCATGCTTCAGAAATGTGGAAAATGGTCCGTTTTCAAATGTTTTATTTTTGAACGTCAGTTCACATTTGTAGGTGGATCATCAGTGTTAGAGCTAAAATTAGCATGTTTAAAGTGATTTTCATGCTTCCAGGGGCTCGGGAAGTTAATTAAATACCATTTGGAGGCATTTAATGTTCGAGCAAAAACGGCTGATTTTCGACAAAAGAGATAACACCCCCCCATTACGTCATGCTTCAGAAATGTGGAAAATGGTCCGTTTTCAAATGTTTTATTTTTGAACGTCAGTTCACATTTGTAGGTGGATCATCAGTGTTAGAGCTAAAATTAGCATGTTTAAAGTGAATTTCATGCTTCCAGGGGCTCGGGAAGTGAAATAAATACCATTTGGAGGCATTTAATGTTCGAGCAAAAACGGCTGATTTTCGACAAAAGAGATAACACCCCCCATTACGTCATGCTTCAGAAATGTGGAAAATGGTCCGTTTTCAAATGTTTTATTTATGAACGTCAGTTCACATTTGTAGGTGGATCATCAGTGTTAGAGCTAAAATTAGCATGTTTAAAGTGATTTTCATGCTTCCAGGGGCTCGGGAAGTTAATTAAATACCATTTGGAGGCATTTAATGTTCGAGCAAAAACGGCTGATTTTCGACAAAAGAGATAACACCCCCCCATTACGTCATGCTTCAGAAATGTGGAAAATGGTCCGTTTTCAAATGTTTTATTTTTGAACGTCAGTTCACATTTGTAGGTGGATCATCAGTGTTAGAGCTAAAATTAGCATGTTTAAAGTGATTTTCATGCTTCCAGGGGCCCAAAACACAAGATTTATGGAATGGTTAAAAGTGCATGAAAATGGCCAATTTACTCACTCTGAGTTCTCAAAAAGGGTTTCTTCACCCCGGGAAGTTAATTAAATACCATTTGGAGGCATTTAATGTTCGAGCAAAAACGGCTGATTTTCGACAAAAGAGATAACACCCCCCCATTACGTCATGCTTCAGAAATGTGGAAAATGGTCCGTTTTCAAATGTTTTATTTTTGAACGTCAGTTCACATTTGTAGGTGGATCATCAGTGTTAGAGCTAAAATTAGCATGTTTAAAGTGATTTTCATGCTTCCAGGGGCTCGGGAAGTTAATTAAATACCATTTGGAGGCATTTAATGTTCGAGCAAAAACGGCTGATTTTCGACAAAAGAGATAACACCCCCCCATTACGTCATGCTTCAGAAATGTGGAAAATGGTCCGTTTTCAAATGTTTTATTTTTGAACGTCAGTTCACATTTGTAGGTGGATCATCAGTGTTAGAGCTAAAATTAGCATGTTTAAAGTGATTTTCATGCTTCCAGGGGCTCGGGAAGTGAAATAAATACCATTTGGAGGCATTTAATGTTCGAGCAAAAACGGCTGATTTTCGACAAAAGAGATAACACCCCCCCATTACGTCATGCTTCAGAAATGTGGAAAATGGTCCGTTTTCAAATGTTTTATTTTTGAACGTCAGTTCACATTTGTAGGTGGATCATCAGTGTTAGAGCTAAAATTAGCATGTTTAAAGTGATTTTCATGCTTCCAGGGGCTCGGGAAGTTAATTAAATACCATTTGGAGGCATTTAATGTTCGAGCAAAAACGGCTGATTTTCGACAAAAGAGATAACACCCCCCCATTACGTCATGCTTCAGAAATGTGGAAAATGGTCCGTTTTCAAATGTTTTATTTTTGAACGTCAGTTCACATTTGTAGGTGGATCATCAGTGTTAGAGCTAAAATTAGCATGTTTAAAGTGATTTTCATGCTTCCAGGGGCCCAAAACACAAGATTTATGGAATGGTTAAAAGTGCATGAAAATGGCCAATTTACTCACTCTGAGTTCTCAAAAAGGGTTTCTTCACCCCGGGAAGTGTAATAAATACCATTTGGAGGCATTTAATGTTCGAGCAAAAACGGCTGATTTTCGACAAAAGAGATAACACCCCCCCATTACGTCATGCTTCAGAAATATGGAAAATGGTCCGTTTTCAAATGTTTTATTTTTGAACCTCAGTTCACATTTGTAGGTGGATCATCAGTGTTAGAGCTAAAATTAGCATGTTTAAAGTGATTTTCATGCTTCCAGGGGCTCTGGAAGTTAATTAAATACCATTTGGAGGCATTTAATGTTCAAACAAAAACGGCTGATTTTCGACAAAAGAGATAACACCCCCCCATTACGTCATGCTTCAGAAATGTGGAAAATGGTCAGTTTTCAAATGTTTTATTTTTGAACGTCAGTTCACATTTGTAGGTGGATCATCAGTGTTAGAGCTAAAATTAGCATGTTTAAAGTGATTTTCATGCTTCCAGGGGCCCAAAACACAAGATTTATGGAATGGTTAAAAGTGCATGAAAATGGCCAATTTACTCACTCTGAGTTCTCAAAAAGGGTTTCTTCACCCCGGGAAGTGTAATAAATATCATTTAGAGGCATTTAATGTTCGAGCAAAAACGGCTGATTTTCGACAAAAGAGATAACACCCCCCCATTACGTCATGCTTCAGAAATGTGGAAAATGGTCCGTTTTCAAATGTTTTATTTTTGAACGTCAGTTCACATTTGTAGGTGGATCATCAGTGTTAGAGCTAAAATTAGCATGTTTAAAGTGATTTTCATGCTTGCAGGGGCTCGGGAAGTGAAATAAATACCATTTGGAGGCATTTAATGTTCGAGCAAAAACGGCTGATTTTCGACAAAAGAGATAACACCCCCCCCTTACGTCATGCTTCAGAAATGTGGAAAATGGTCCGTTTTCAAATGTTTTATTTTTGAACGTCAGTTCACATTTGTAGGTGGATCATCAGTGTTAGAGCTAAAATTAGCATGTTTAAAGTGATTTTCATGCTTCCAGGGTTTCGGGAAGTTAATTAAATACCATTTGGAGGCATTTAATGTTCGAGCAAAAACGGCTGATTTTCGACAAAAGAGATAACACCCCCCATTACGTCATGCTTCAGAAATGTGGAAAATGGTCCGTTTTCAAATGTTTTATTTTTGAACGTCAGTTCACATTTGTAGGTGGATCATCAGTGTTAGAGCTAAAATTAGCATGTTTAAAGTGATTTTCATGCTTCCAGGGGCTCGGGAAGTGAAATAAATACCATTTGGAGGCATTTAATGTTCGAGCAAAAACGGCTGATTTTCGACAAAAGAGATAACACCCCCCCATTACGTCATGCTTCAGAAATGTGGAAAATGGTCAGTTTTCAAATGTTTTATTTTTGAACGTCAGTTCACATTTGTAGGTGGATCATCAGTGTTAGAGCTAAAATTAGCATGTTTAAAGTGATTTTCATGCTTCCAGGGGCTCGGGAAGTTAATTAAATACCATTTGGAGGCATTTAATGTTCGAGCAAAAATGGCTGATTTTCGACAAAAGAGATAACACCCCCCCATTACGTCATGCTTCAGAAATGTGGAAAATGGTCCGTTTTCAAATGTTTTATTTTTGAACGTCAGTTCACATTTGTAGGTGGATCATCAGTGTTAGAGCTAAAATTAGCATGTTTAAAGTGATTTTCATGCTTCCAGGGGCCCAAAACACAAGATTTATGGAATGGTTAAAAGTGCATAAAAATGGCCAATTTACTCACTCTGAGTTCTCAAAAAGGGTTTCTTCACCCCGGGAAGTGTAATAAATATCATTTGGAGGCATTTAATGTTCGAGCAAAAACGGCTGATTTTCGACAAAAGAGATAACACCCCCCCATTACGTCATGCTTCAGAAATGTGGAAAATGGTCCGTTTTCAAATGTTTTATTTTTGAACGTCAGTTCACATTTGTAGGTGGATCATCAGTGTTAGAGCTAAAATTAGCATGTTTAAAGTGATTTTCATGCTTGCAGGGGCTCGGGAAGTGAAATAAATACCATTTGGAGGCATTTAATGTTCGAGCAAAAACGGCTGATTTTCGACAAAAGAGATAACACCCCCCCCGTACGTCATGCTTCAGAAATGTGGAAAATGGTCCGTTTTCAAATGTTTTATTTTTGAACGTCAGTTCACATTTGTAGGTGGATCATCAGTGTTAGAGCTAAAATTAGCATGTTTAAAGTGATTTTCATGCTTCCAGGGTTTCGGGAAGTTAATTAAATACCATTTGGAGGCATTTAATGTTCGAGCAAAAACGGCTGATTTTCGACAAAAGAGATAACACCCCCCCATTACGTCATGCTTCAGAAATGTGGAATATGGTCCGTTTTCAAATGTTTTATTTTTGAACGTCAGTTCACATTTGTAGGTGGATCATCAGTGTTAGAGCTAAAATTAGCATGTTTAAAGTGATTTTCATGCTTCCAGGGGCTCGGGAAGTGAAATAAATACCATTTGGAGGCATTTAATGTTCGAGCAAAAACGGCTGATTTTCGACAAAAGAGATAACACCCCCCCATTACGTCATGCTTCAGAAATGTGGAAAATGGTCCGTTTTCAAATGTTTTATTTTTGAACGTCAGTTCACATTTGTAGGTGGATCATCAGTGTTAGAGCTAAAATTAGCATGTTTAAAGTGATTTTCATGCTTCCAGGGGCTCGGGAAGTTATTTAAATACCATTTGGAGGCATTTAATGTTCGAGCAAAAACGGCTGATTTTCGACAAAAGAGATAACACCCCCCCCATTACGTCATGCTTCAGAAATGTGGAAAATGGTCCGTTTTCAAATGTTTTATTTTTGAACGTCAGTTCACATTTGTAGGTGGATCATCAGTGTTAGAGCTAAAATTAGCATGTTTAAAGTGATTTTCATGCTTCCAGGGGCTCGGGAAGTGAAATAAATACCATTTGGAGGCATTTAATGTTCGAGCAAAAACGGCTGATTTTCGACAAAAGAGATAACACCCCCCCATTACGTCATGCTTCAGAAATGTGGAAAATGGTCCGTTTTCAAATGTTTTATTTTTGAACGTCAGTTCACATTTGTAGGTGGATCATCAGTGTTAGAGCTAAAATGAGCATGTTTAAAGTGATTTTCATGCTTCCAGGGGCCCAAAACACAAGATTTATGGAATATTTAAAAGTGCATGAAAATGGCCAATTTACTCACTCTGAGTTCTCAAAAAGGGTTTCTTCACCCCGGGAAGTTAATTAAATACCATTTGGAGGCATTTAATGTTCGAGCAAAAACGGCTGATTTTCGACAAAAGAGATAACACCCCCCCATTACGTCATGCTTCAGAAATGTGGAAAATGGTCCGTTTTCAAATGTTTTATTTTTGAACGTCAGTTCACATTTGTAGGTGGATCATCAGTGTTAGAGCTAAAATTAGCATGTTTAAAGTGATTTTCATGCTTCCAGGGGCCCTAAACACAAGATTTATGGAATGGTTAAAAGTGCATGAAAATGGCCAATTTACTCACTCTGAGTTCTCAAAAAGGGTTTCTTCACCCCGGGGAGTTAATTAAATACCATTTGGAGGCATTTAATGTTCGAGCAAAAACGGCTGATTTTCGACAAAAGAGATAACACCCCCCCCATTACGTCATGCTTCAGAAATGTGGAAAATGGTCCGTTTTCAAATGTTTTATTTTTGAACGTCAGTTCACATTTGTAGGTGGATCATCAGTGTTAGAGCTAAAATTAGCATGTTTAAAGTGAATTTCATGCTTCCAGGGGCTCGGGAAGTTAATTAAATACCATTTGGAGGCATTTCATGTTCGAGCAAAAACGGCTGATTTTCGACAAAAGAGATAACACCCCCCCATTACGTCATGCTTCAGAAATGTGGAAAATGGTCCGTTTTCAAATGTTTTATTTTTGAACGTCAGTTCACATTTGTAGGTGGATCATCAGTGTTAGAGCTAAAATTAGTATGTTTAAAGTGATTTTCATGTTTCCAGGGGCTCGGGAAGTTAATTAAATACCATTTGGAGGCATTTAATGTTCGAGCAAAAACGGCTGATTTTCGACAAAAGAGATAACACCCCCCCATTACGTCCTGCTTCAGAAATGTGGAAAATGGTCCGTTTTCAAATGTTTTATTTTTGAACGTCAGTTCACATTTGTAGGTGGATCATCAGTGTTAGAGCTAAAATTAGCATGTTTAAAGTGATTTTCATGCTTCCAGGGGCCCAAAACACAAGATTTATGGAATGGTTAAAAGTGCATGAAAATGGCCAATTTACTCACTCTGAGTTCTCAAAAAGGGTTTCTTCACCCCGGGAAGTTAATTAAATACCATTTGGAGGCATTTAATGTTCGAGCAAAAACGGCTGATTTTCGACAAAAGAGATAACACCCCCCCATTACGTCAAGCTTCAGAAATGTGGAAAATGGTCTGTTTTCAAATGTTTTATTTTTGAACGTCAGTTCACATTTGTAGGTGGATCATCAGTGTTAGAGCTAAAATTAGCATGTTTAAAGTGATTTTCATGCTTCCAGGGGCTCGGGAAGTGAAATAAATACCATTTGGAGGCATTTAATGTTCGAGCAAAAACGGCTGATTTTCGACAAAAGAGATAACACCCCCCCATTACGTCATGCTTCAGAAATGTGGAAAATGGTCCGTTTTCAAATGTTTTATTTTTGAACGTCAGTTCACATTTGTAGGTGGATCATCAGTGTTAGAGCTAAAATTAGCATGTTTAAAGTGATTTTCATGCTTCCAGGGGCTCGGGAAGTTAATTAAATACCATTTGGAGGCATTTAATGTTCGAGCAAAAACGTCTGATTTTCGACAAAAGAGATAACACCCCCCCATTACGTCATGCTTCAGAAATGTGGAAAATGGTCCGTTTTCAAATGTTTTATTTTTGAACGTCAGTTCACATTTGTAGGTGGATCATCAGTGTTAGAGCTAAAATTAGCATGTTTAAAGTGATTTTCATGCTTCCAGGGGCCCAAAACACAAGATTTATGGAATGGTTAAAAGTGCATGAAAATGGCCAATTTACTCACTCTGAGTTCTCAAAAAGGGTTTCTTCACCCCGGGAAGTTAATTAAATACCATTTGGAGGCATTTAATGTTCGAGCAAAAATGGCTGATTTTCGACAAAAGAGATAACACCCCCCCATTACGTCATGCTTCAGAAATGTGGAAAATGGTCCGTTTTCAAATGTTTTATTTTTGAACGTCAGTTCACATTTGTAGGTGGATCATCAGTGTTAGAGCTAAAATTAGCATGTTTAAAGTGATTGTCATGCTTCCAGGGGCTCGGGAAGTTAATTAAATACCATTTGGAGTCATTTAATGTTCGAGCAAAAACGGCTGATTTTCGACAAAAGAGATAACACCCCCCCATTACGTCATGCTTCAGAAATGTGGAAAATGGTCCGTTTTCAAATGTTTTATTTTTGAACGTCAGTTCACATTTGTAGGTGGATCATCAGTGTAAGAGCTAAAATTAGCATGTTTAAAGTGATTTTCATGCTTCCAGGGGCTCGGGAAGTGAAATAAATACCATTTGGAGGCATTTAATGTTCGAGCAAAAACGGATGATTTTCGACAAAAGAGATAACACCCCCCCATTACGTCATGCTTCAGAAATGTGGAAAATGGTCCGTTTTCAAATGTTTTATTTTTGAACGTCAGTTCACATTTGTAGGTGGATCATCAGTGTTAGAGCTAAAATTAGCATGTTTAAAGTGATTTTCATGCTTCCAGGGGCTCGGGAAGTTAATTAAATACCATTTGGAGGCATTTAATGTTCGAGCAAAAACGGCTGATTTTGGACAAAAGAGATAACACCCCCCCATTACGTCATGCTTCAGAAATGTGGAAAATGGTCCGTTTTCAAATGTTTTATTTTTGAACTTCAGTTCACATTTGTAGGTGGATCATCAGTGTTAGAGCTAAAATTAGCATGTTTAAAGTGATTTTCATGCTTCCAGGGGCTCGGGAAGTGAAATAAATACCATTTGGAGGCAATTAATGTTCGAGCAAAAACGGCGGATTTTCGACAAAAGAGATAACACCCCCCCATTACGTCATGCTTCAGAAATGTGGAAAATGGTCAGTTTTCAAATGTTTTATTTTTGAACGTCAGTTCACATTTGTAGGTGGATCATCAGTGTTAGAGCTAAAATTAGCATGTTTAAAGTGATTTTCATGCTTCCAGGGGCCCAAAACACAAGATTTATGGAATGGTTAAAAGTGCATGAAAATGGCCAATTTACTCACTCTGAGTTCTCAAAAAGGGTTTCTTCACCCCGGGAAGTTAATTAAATACCATTTGGAGGCATTTAATGTTCGAACAAAAACGGCTGATTTTCGACAAAAGAGATAACACCCCCCCATTACGTCATGCTTCAGAAATGTAGAAAATGGTCCGTTTTCAAATGTTTTATTTTTGAACGTCAGTTCACATTTGTAGGTGGATCATCAGTGTTAGAGCTAAAATTAGCATGTTTAAAGTGATTTTCATGCTTCCAGGGGCTCGGGAAGTTAATTAAATACCATTTGGAGGCATTTAATGTTCGAGCAAAAACGGCTGATTTTCGACAAAAGAGATAACACCCCCCCATTACGTCATGCTTCAGAAATGTGGAAAATGGTCTGTTTTCAAATGTTTTATTTTTGAACGTCAGTTCACATTTGTAGGTAGATCATCAGTGTTAGAGCTAAAATTAGCATGTTTAAAGTGATTTTCATGCTTCCAGGGGCTCGGGAAGTGAAATAAATACCATTTGGAGGCATTTAATGTTCGAGCAAAAACGGCTGATTTTCGACAAAATAGATAACACCCCCCCATTACGTCATGCTTCAGAAATGTGGAAAATGGTCCGTTTTCAAATGTTTTATTTTTGAACGTCAGTTCACATTTGTAGGTGGATCATCAGTGTTAGAGCTAAAATTAGCATGTTTAAAGTGATTTTCATGCTTCCAGGGGCCCAAAACACAAGATTTATGGAATGGTTAAAAGTGCATGAAAATGGCCAATTTACTCACTCTGAGTTCTCAAAAAGGGTTTCTTCACCCCGGGAAGTTAATTAAATACCATTTGGAGGCATTTAATGTTCGAGCAAAAACAACTGATTTTCGACAAAAGAGATAACACCCCCCCATTACGTCATGCTTCAGAAATGTGGAAAATGGTCCGTTTTCAAATGTTTTATTTTTGAACGTCAGTTCACATTTGTAGGTGGATCATCAGTGTTAGAGCTAAAATTAGCATGTTTAAAGTGATTTTCATGCTTCCAGGGGCTCGGGAAGTGAAATAAATACCATTTGGAGGCATTTAATGTTCGAGCAAAAACGGCTGATTTTCGACAAAAGAGATAACACCCCCCATTACGTCATGCTTCAGAAATGTGGAAAATGGTCCGTTTTCAAATGTTTTATTTTTGAACGTCAGTTCACATTTGTAGGTGGATCATCAGTGTTAGAGCTAAAATTAGCATGTTTAAAGTGATTTTCATGCTTCCAGGGGCTCGGGAAGTGAAATAAATACCATTTGGAGGCATTTAATGTTCGAGCAAAAACGGCGGATTTTCGACAAACGAGATAACACCCCCCCATTACGTCATGCTTCAGAAATGTGGAAAATGGTCAGTTTTCAAATGTTTTATTTTTGAACGTCAGTTCACATTTGTAGGTGGATCATCAGTGTTAGAGCTAAAATTAGCATGTTTAAAGTGATTTTCATGCTTCCAGGGGCCCAAAACACAAGATTTATGGAATGGTTAAAAGTGCATGAAAATGGCCAATTTACTCACTCTGAGTTCTCAAAAAGGGTTTCTTCACCCCGGGAAGTTAATTAAATACCATTTGGAGGCATTTAATGTTCGAACAAAAACGGCTGATTTTCGACAAAAGAGATAACACCCCCCCATTACGTCATGCTTCAGAAATGTAGAAAATGGTCCGTTTTCAAATGTTTTATTTTTGAACGTCAGTTCACATTTGTAGGTGGATCATCAGTGTTAGAGCTAAAATTAGCATGTTTAAAGTGATTTTCATGCTTCCAGGGGCTCGGGAAGTTAATTAAATACCATTTGGAGGCATTTAATGTTCGAGCAAAAACGGCTGATTTTCGACAAAAGAGATAACACCCCCCCATTACGTCATGCTTCAGAAATGTGGAAAATGGTCCGTTTTCAAATGTTTTATTTTTGAACGTCAGTTCACATTTGTAGGTAGATCATCAGTGTTAGAGCTAAAATTAGCATGTTTAAAGTGATTTTCATGCTTCCAGGGGCTCGGGAAGTGAAATAAATACCATTTGGAGGCATTTAATGTTCGAGCAAAAACGGCTGATTTTCGACAAAATAGATAACACCCCCCCATTACGTCATGCTTCAGAAATGTGGAAAATGGTCCGTTTTCAAATGTTTTATTTTTGAACGTCAGTTCACATTTGTAGGTGGATCATCAGTGTTAGAGCTAAAATTAGCATGTTTAAAGTGATTTTCATGCTTCCAGGGGCCCAAAACACAAGATTTATGGAATGGTTAAAAGTGCATGAAAATGGCCAATTTACTCACTCTGAGTTCTCAAAAAGGGTTTCTTCACCCCGGGAAGTTAATTAAATACCATTTGGAGGCATTTAATGTTCGAGCAAAAACAACTGATTTTCGACAAAAGAGATAACACCCCCCCATTACGTCATGCTTCAGAAATGTGGAAAATGGTCCGTTTTCAAATGTTTTATTTTTGAACGTCAGTTCACATTTGTAGGTGGATCATCAGTGTTAGAGCTAAAATTAGCATGTTTAAAGTGATTTTCATGCTTCCAGGGGCTCGGGAAGTGAAATAAATACCATTTGGAGGCATTTAATGTTCGAGCAAAAACGGCTGATTTTCGACAAAAGAGATAACACCCCCCATTACGTCATGCTTCAGAAATGTGGAAAATGGTCCGTTTTCAAATGTTTTATTTTTGAACGTCAGTTCACATTTGTAGGTGGATCATCAGTGTTAGAGCTAAAATTAGCATGTTTAAAGTGATTTTCATGCTTCCAGGGGCCCAAAACACAAGATTTATGGAATGGTTAAAAGTGCATGAAAATGGCCAATTTACTCACTCTGAATTCTCAAAAAGGGTTTCTTCACCCCGGGAAGTTAATTAAATACCATTTGGAGGCATTTAATGTTCGAGCAAAAACGGCTGATTTTCGACAAAAGAGATAACACCCCCCCATTACGTCATGCTTCAGAAATGTGGAAAATGGTCCGTTTTCAAATGTTTTATTTTTGAACGTCAGTTCACATTTGTAGGTGGATCATCAGTGTTAGAGCTAAAATTAGCATGTTTAAAGTGATTGTCATGCTTCCAGGGGCTCGGGAAGTTAATTAAATACCATTTGGAGTCATTTAATGTTCGAGCAAAAACGGCTGATTTTCGACAAAAGAGATAACACCCCCCCATTACGTCATGCTTCAGAAATGTGGAAAATGGTCCGTTTTCAAATGTTTTATTTTTGAACGTCAGTTCACATTTGTAGGTGGATCATCAGTGTAAGAGCTAAAATTAGCATGTTTAAAGTGATTTTCATGCTTCCAGGGGCTCGGGAAGTGAAATAAATACCATTTGGAGGCATTTAATGTTCGAGCAAAAACGGATGATTTTCGACAAAAGAGATAACACCCCCCCATTACGTCATGCTTCAGAAATGTGGAAAATGGTCCGTTTTCAAATGTTTTATTTTTGAACGTCAGTTCACATTTGTAGGTGGATCATCAGTGTTAGAGCTAAAATTAGCATGTTTAAAGTGATTTTCATGCTTCCAGGGGCCCAAAACACAAGATTTATGGAATGGTTAAAAGTGCATGAAAATGGCCAATTTACTCACTCTGAGTTCTCAAAAAGGGTTTCTTCACCCCGGGAAGTTAATTAAATACCATTTGGAGGCATTTAATGTTCGAGCAAAAACAACTGATTTTCGACAAAAGAGATAACACCCCCCCATTACGTCATGCTTCAGAAATGTGGAAAATGGTCCGTTTTCAAATGTTTTATTTTTGAACGTCAGTTCACATTTGTAGGTGGATCATCAGTGTTAGAGCTAAAATTAGCATGTTTAAAGTGATTTTCATGCTTCCAGGGGCTCGGGAAGTGAAATAAATACCATTTGGAGGCATTTAATGTTCGAGCAAAAACGGCTGATTTTCGACAAAAGAGATAACACCCCCCATTACGTCATGCTTCAGAAATGTGGAAAATGGTCCGTTTTCAAATGTTTTATTTTTGAACGTCAGTTCACATTTGTAGGTGGATCATCAGTGTTAGAGCTAAAATTAGCATGTTTAAAGTGATTTTCATGCTTCCAGGGGCTCGGGAAGTGAAATAAATACCATTTGGAGGCATTTAATGTTCGAGCAAAAACGGCGGATTTTCGACAAACGAGATAACACCCCCCCATTACGTCATGCTTCAGAAATGTGGAAAATGGTCAGTTTTCAAATGTTTTATTTTTGAACGTCAGTTCACATTTGTAGGTGGATCATCAGTGTTAGAGCTAAAATTAGCATGTTTAAAGTGATTTTCATGCTTCCAGGGGCCCAAAACACAAGATTTATGGAATGGTTAAAAGTGCATGAAAATGGCCAATTTACTCACTCTGAGTTCTCAAAAAGGGTTTCTTCACCCCGGGAAGTTAATTAAATACCATTTGGAGGCATTTAATGTTCGAACAAAAACGGCTGATTTTCGACAAAAGAGATAACACCCCCCCATTACGTCATGCTTCAGAAATGTAGAAAATGGTCCGTTTTCAAATGTTTTATTTTTGAACGTCAGTTCACATTTGTAGGTGGATCATCAGTGTTAGAGCTAAAATTAGCATGTTTAAAGTGATTTTCATGCTTCCAGGGGCTCGGGAAGTTAATTAAATACCATTTGGAGGCATTTAATGTTCGAGCAAAAACGGCAGATTTTCGACAAAAGAGATAACACCCCCCCATTACGTCATGCTTCAGAAATGTGGAAAATGGTCCGTTTTCAAATGTTTTATTTTTGAACGTCAGTTCACATTTGTAGGTAGATCATCAGTGTTAGAGCTAAAATTAGCATGTTTAAAGTGATTTTCATGCTTCCAGGGGCTCGGGAAGTGAAATAAATACCATTTGGAGGCATTTAATGTTCGAGCAAAAACGGCTGATTTTCGACAAAATAGATAACACCCCCCCATTACGTCATGCTTCAGAAATGTGGAAAATGGTCCGTTTTCAAATGTTTTATTTTTGAACGTCAGTTCACATTTGTAGGTGGATCATCAGTGTTAGAGCTAAAATTAGCATGTTTAAAGTGATTTTCATGCTTCCAGGGGCCCAAAACACAAGATTTATGGAATGGTTAAAAGTGCATGAAAATGGCCAATTTACTCACTCTGAGTTCTCAAAAAGGGTTTCTTCACCCCGGGAAGTTAATTAAATACCATTTGGAGGCATTTAATGTTCGAGCAAAAACAACTGATTTTCGACAAAAGAGATAACACCCCCCCATTACGTCATGCTTCAGAAATGTGGAAAATGGTCCGTTTTCAAATGTTTTATTTTTGAACGTCAGTTCACATTTGTAGGTGGATCATCAGTGTTAGAGCTAAAATTAGCATGTTTAAAGTGATTTTCATGCTTCCAGGGGCTCGGGAAGTGAAATAAATACCATTTGGAGGCATTTAATGTTCGAGCAAAAACGGCTGATTTTCGACAAAAGAGATAACACCCCCCATTACGTCATGCTTCAGAAATGTGGAAAATGGTCCGTTTTCAAATGTTTTATTTTTGAACGTCAGTTCACATTTGTAGGTGGATCATCAGTGTTAGAGCTAAAATTAGCATGTTTAAAGTGATTTTCATGCTTCCAGGGGCCCAAAACACAAGATTTATGGAATGGTTAAAAGTGCATGAAAATGGCCAATTTACTCACTCTGAGTTCTCAAAAAGGGTTTCTTCACCCCGGGAAGTTAATTAAATACCATTTGGAGGCATTTAATGTTCGAGCAAAAACGGCTGATTTTCGACAAAAGAGATAACACCCCCCCATTACGTCATGCTTCAGAAATGTGGAAAATGGTCCGTTTTCAAATGTTTTATTTTTGAACGTCAGTTCACATTTGTAGGTGGATCATCAGTGTTAGAGCTAAAATTAGCATGTTTAAAGTGATTGTCATGCTTCCAGGGGCTCGGGAAGTTAATTAAATACCATTTGGAGTCATTTAATGTTCGAGCAAAAACGGCTGATTTTCGACAAAAGAGATAACACCCCCCCATTACGTCATGCTTCAGAAATGTGGAAAATGGTCCGTTTTCAAATGTTTTATTTTTGAACGTCAGTTCACATTTGTAGGTGGATCATCAGTGTAAGAGCTAAAATTAGCATGTTTAAAGTGATTTTCATGCTTCCAGGGGCTCGGGAAGTGAAATAAATACCATTTGGAGGCATTTAATGTTCGAGCAAAAACGGATGATTTTCGACAAAAGAGATAACACCCCCCCATTACGTCATGCTTCAGAAATGTGGAAAATGGTCCGTTTTCAAATGTTTTATTTTTGAACGTCAGTTCACATTTGTAGGTGGATCATCAGTGTTAGAGCTAAAATTAGCATGTTTAAAGTGATTTTCATGCTTCCAGGGGCTCGGGAAGTTAATTAAATACCATTTGGAGGCATTAAATGTTCGAGCAAAAACGGCTGATTTTGGACAAAAGAGATAACACCCCCCCATTACGTCATGCTTCAGAAATGTGGAAAATGGTCCGTTTTCAAATGTTTTATTTTTGAACTTCAGTTCACATTTGTAGGTGGATCATCAGTGTTAGAGCTAAAATTAGCATGTTTAAAGTGATTTTCATGCTTCCAGGGGCTCGGGAAGTGAAATAAATACCATTTGGAGGCATTTAATGTTCGAGCAAAAACGGCGGATTTTCGACAAAAGAGATAACACCCCCCCATTACGTCATGCTTCAGAAATGTGGAAAATGGTCAGTTTTCAAATGTTTTATTTTTGAACGTCAGTTCACATTTGTAGGTGGATCATCAGTGTTAGAGCTAAAATTAGCATGTTTAAAGTGATTTTCATGCTTCCAGGGGCCCAAAACACAAGATTTATGGAATGGTTAAAAGTGCATGAAAATGGCCAATTTACTCACTCTGAGTTCTCAAAAAGGGTTTCTTCACCCCGGGAAGTTAATTAAATACCATTTGGAGGCATTTAATGTTCGAACAAAAACGGCTGATTTTCGACAAAAGAGATAACACCCCCCCATTACGTCATGCTTCAGAAATGTAGAAAATGGTCCGTTTTCAAATGTTTTATTTTTGAACGTCAGTTCACATTTGTAGGTGGATCATCAGTGTTAGAGCTAAAATTAGCATGTTTAAAGTGATTTTCATGCTTCCAGGGGCTCGGGAAGTTAATTAAATACCATTTGGAGGCATTTAATGTTCGAGCAAAAACGGCTGATTTTCTCAAAAGAGATAACACCCCCCCATTACGTCATGCTTCAGAAATGTGGAAAATGGTCCGTTTTCAAATGTTTTATTTTTGAACGTCAGTTCACATTTGTAGGTAGATCATCAGTGTTAGAGCTAAAATTAGCATGTTTAAAGTGATTTTCATGCTTCCAGGGGCTCGGGAAGTGAAATAAATACCATTTGGAGGCATTTAATGTTCGAGCAAAAACGGCTGATTTTCGACAAAATAGATAACACCCCCCCATTACGTCATGCTTCAGAAATGTGGAAAATGGTCCGTTTTCAAATGTTTTATTTTTGAACGTCAGTTCACATTTGTAGGTGGATCATCAGTGTTAGAGCTAAAATTAGCATGTTTAAAGTGATTTTCATGCTTCCAGGGGCCCAAAACACAAGATTTATGGAATGGTTAAAAGTGCATGAAAATGGCCAATTTACTCACTCTGAGTTCTCAAAAAGGGTTTCTTCACCCCGGGAAGTTAATTAAATACCATTTGGAGGCATTTAATGTTCGAGCAAAAACAACTGATTTTCGACAAAAGAGATAACACCCCCCCATTACGTCATGCTTCAGAAATGTGGAAAATGGTCCGTTTTCAAATGTTTTATTTTTGAACGTCAGTTCACATTTGTAGGTGGATCATCAGTGTTAGAGCTAAAATTAGCATGTTTAAAGTGATTTTCATGCTTCCAGGGGCTCGGGAAGTGAAATAAATACCATTTGGAGGCATTTAATGTTCGAGCAAAAACGGCTGATTTTCGACAAAAGAGATAACACCCCCCATTACGTCATGCTTCAGAAATGTGGAAAATGGTCCGTTTTCAAATGTTTTATTTTTGAACGTCAGTTCACATTTGTAGGTGGATCATCAGTGTTAGAGCTAAAATTAGCATGTTTAAAGTGATTTTCATGCTTCCAGGGGCTCGGGAAGTTAATTAAATACCATTTGGAGGCATTTAATGTTCGAGCAAAAACGGCTGATTTTCGACAAAAGAGATAACACCCCCCCATTACGTCATGCTTCAGAAATGTGGAAAATGGTCCGTTTTCAAATGTTTTATTTTTGAACGTCAGTTCACATTTGTAGGTGGATCATCAGTGTTAGAGCTAAAATTAGCATGTTTAAAGTGATTTTCATGCTTCCAGGGGCCCTAAACACAAGATTTATGGAATGGTTAAAAGTGCATGAAAATGGCCAATTTACTCACTCTGAGTTCTCAAAAAGGGTTTCTTCACCCCGGGAAGTTAATTAAATACCATTTGGAGGCATTTAATGTTCGAGCAAAAACGGCTGATTTTCGACAAAAGAGATAACACCCCCCCATTACGTCATGCTTCAGAAATGTGGAAAATGGTCCGTTTTCAAATGTTTTATTTTTGAACTTCAGTTCACATTTGTAGGTGGATCATCAGTGTTAGAGCTAAAATTAGCATGTTTAAAGTGATTTTCATGCTTCCAGGGGCTCGGGAAGTGAAATAAATACCATTTGGAGGCATTTAATGTTCGAGCAAAAACGGCGGATTTTCGACAAAAGAGATAACACCCCCCCATTACGTCATGCTTCAGAAATGTGGAAAATGGTCAGTTTTCAAATGTTTTATTTTTGAACGTCAGTTCACATTTGTAGGTGGATCATCAGTGTTTGAGCTAAAATTAGCATGTTTAAAGTGATTTTCATGCTTCCAGGGGCCCAAAACACAAGATTTATGGAATGGTTAAAAGTGCATGAAAATGGCCAATTTACTCACTCTGAGTTCTCAAAAAGGGTTTCTTCACCCCGGGAAGTTAATTAAATACCATTTGGAGGCATTTAATGTTCGAACAAAAACGGCTGATTTTCGACAAAAGAGATAACACCCCCCCATTACGTCATGCTTCAGAAATGTAGAAAATGGTCCGTTTTCAAATGTTTTATTTTTGAACGTCAGTTCACATTTGTAGGTGGATCATCAGTGTTAGAGCTAAAATTAGCATGTTTAAAGTGATTTTCATGCTTCCAGGGGCTCGGGAAGTTAATTAAATACCATTTGGAGGCATTTAATGTTCGAGCAAAAACGGCTGATTTTCGACAAAAGAGATAACACCCCCCCATTACGTCATGCTTCAGAAATGTGGAAAATGGTCCGTTTTCAAATGTTTTATTTTTGAACGTCAGTTCACATTTGTAGGTAGATCATCAGTGTTAGAGCTAAAATTAGCATGTTTAAAGTGATTTTCATGCTTCCAGGGGCTCGGGAAGTGAAATAAATACCATTTGGAGGCATTTAATGTTCGAGCAAAAACGGCTGATTTTCGACAAAATAGATAACACCCCCCCATTACGTCATGCTTCAGAAATGTGGAAAATGGTCCGTTTTCAAATGTTTTATTTTTGAACGTCAGTTCACATTTGTAGGTGGATCATCAGTGTTAGAGCTAAAATTAGCATGTTTAAAGTGATTTTCATGCTTCCAGGGGCCCAAAACACAAGATTTATGGAATGGTTAAAAGTGCATGAAAATGGCCAATTTACTCACTCTGAGTTCTCAAAAAGGGTTTCTTCACCCCGGGAAGTTAATTAAATACCATTTGGAGGCATTTAATGTTCGAGCAAAAACAACTGATTTTCGACAAAAGAGATAACACCCCCCCATTACGTCATGCTTCAGAAATGTGGAAAATGGTCCGTTTTCAAATGTTTTATTTTTGAACGTCAGTTCACATTTGTAGGTGGATCATCAGTGTTAGAGCTAAAATTAGCATGTTTAAAGTGATTTTCATGCTTCCAGGGGCTCGGGAAGTGAAATAAATACCATTTGGAGGCATTTAATGTTCGAGCAAAAACGGCTGATTTTCGACAAAAGAGATAACACCCCCCATTACGTCATGCTTCAGAAATGTGGAAAATGGTCCGTTTTCAAATGTTTTATTTTTGAACGTCAGTTCACATTTGTAGGTGGATCATCAGTGTTAGAGCTAAAATTAGCATGTTTAAAGTGATTTTCATGCTTCCATGGGCTCGGGAAGTTAATTAAATACCATTTGGAGGCATTTAATGTTCGAGCAAAAACGGCTGATTTTCGACAAAAGAGATAACACCCCCCCATTACGTCATGCTTCAGAAATGTGGAAAATGGTCCGTTTTCAAATGTTTTATTTTTGAACGTCAGTTCACATTTGTAGGTGGATCATCAGTGTTAGAGCTAAAATTAGCATGTTTAAAGTGATTTTCATGCTTCCAGGGGCTCGGGAAGTTAATTAAATACCATTTGGAGGCATTTAATGTTCGAGCAAAAACGGCTGATTTTCGACAAAAGAGATAACACCCCCCCCATTACGTCATGCTTCAGAAATGTGGAAAATGGTCCGTTTTCAAATGTTTTATTTTTGAACGTCAGTTCACATTTGTAGGTGGATCATCAGTGTTAGAGCTAAAATTAGCATGTTTAAAGTGATTTTCATGCTTCCAGGGGCCCAAAACACAAGATTTATGGAATGGTTAAAAGTGCATGAAAATGGCCAATTTACTCACTCTGAGTTCTCAAAAAGGGTTTCTTCACCCCGGGAAGTGTAATAAATACCATTTGGAGGCATTTAATGTTCGAGCAAAAACGGCTGATTTTCGACAAAAGAGATAACACCCCCCCATTACGTCATGCTTCAGAAATGTGGAAAATGGTCCGTTTTCAAATGTTTTATTTTTGAACGTCAGTTCACATTTGTAGGTGGATCATCAGTGTTAGAGCTAAAATTAGCATGTTTAAAGTGATTTTCATGCTTCCAGGGGCCCAAAACACAAGATTTATGGAATGGTTAAAAGTGCATGAAAATGGCCAATTTACTCACTCTGAGTTCTCAAAAAGGGTTTCTTCACCCCGGGAAGTGTAATAAATATCATTTAGAGGCATTTAATGTTCGAGCAAAAACGGCTGATTTTCGACAAAAGAGATAACACCCCCCCATTACGTCATGCTTCAGAAATGTGGAAAATGGTCCGTTTTCAAATGTTTTATTTTTGAACGTCAGTTCACATTTGTAGGTGGATCATCAGTGTTAGAGCTAAAATTAGCATGTTTAAAGTGATTTTCATGCTTGCAGGGGCTCGGGAAGTGAAATAAATACCATTTGGAGGCATTTAATGTTCGAGCAAAAACGGCTGATTTTCGACAAAAGAGATAACACCCCCCCTTACGTCATGCTTCAGAAATGTGGAAAATGGTCCGTTTTCAAATGTTTTATTTTTGAACGTCAGTTCACATTTGTAGGTGGATCATCAGTGTTAGAGCTAAAATTAGCATGTTTAAAGTGATTTTCATGCTTCCAGGGTTTCGGGAAGTTAATTAAATACCATTTGGAGGCATTTAATGTTCGAGCAAAAACGGCTGATTTTCGACAAAAGAGATAACACCCCCCCATTACGTCATGCTTCAGAAATGTGGAAAATGGTCCGTTTTCAAATGTTTTATTTTTGAACGTCAGTTCACATTTGTAGGTGGATCATCAGTGTTAGAGCTAAAATTAGCATGTTTAAAGTGATTTTCATGCTTCCAGGGGCTCGGGAAGTGAAATAAATACCATTTGGAGGCATTTAATGTTCGAGCAAAAACGGCTGATTTTCGACAAAAGAGATAACACCCCCCCATTACGTCATGCTTCAGAAATGTGGAAAATGGTCCATTTTCAAATGTTTTATTTTTGAACGTCAGTTCACATTTGTAGGTGGATCATCAGTGTTAGAGCTAAAATTAGCATGTTTAAAGTGATTTTCATGCTTCCAGGGGCTCGGGAAGTTAATTAAATACCATTTGGAGGCATTTAATGTTCGAGCAAAAATGGCTGATTTTCGACAAAAGAGATAACACCCCCCCATTACGTCATGCTTCAGAAATGTGGAAAATGGTCCGTTTTCAAATGTTTTATTTTTGAACGTCAGTTCACATTTGTAGGTGGATCATCAGTGTTAGAGCTAAAATTAGCATGTTTAAAGTGATTTTCATGCTTCCAGGGGCCCAAAACACAAGATTTATGGAATGGTTAAAGTGCATAAAAATGGCCAATTTACTCACTCTGAGTTCTCAAAAAGGGTTTCTTCACCCCGGGAAGTTAATTAAATACCATTTGGAGGCATTTAATGTTCGAGCAAAAACGGCTGATTTTCGACAAAAGAGATAACACCCCCCCCATTACGTCATGCTTCAGAAATGTGGAAAATGGTCCGTTTTCAAATGTTTTATTTTTGAACGTCAGTTCACATTTGTAGGTGGATCATCAGTGTTAGAGCTAAAATTAGCATGTTTAAAGTGATTTTCATGCTTCCAGGGGCCCAAAACACAAGATTTATGGAATGGTTAAAAGTGCATGAAAATGGCCAATTTACTCACTCTGAGTTCTCAAAAAGGGTTTCTTCACCCCGGGAAGTGTAATAAATATCATTTGGAGGCATTTAATGTTCGAGCAAAAACGGCTGATTTTCGACAAAAGAGATAACACCCCCCCATTACGTCATGCTTCAGAAATGTGGAAAATGGTCCGTTTTCAAATGTTTTATTTTTGAACGTCAGTTCACATTTGTAGGTGGATCATCAGTGTTAGAGCTAAAATTAGCATGTTTAAAGTGATTTTCATGCTTGCAGGGGCTCGGGAAGTGAAATAAATACCATTTGGAGGCATTTAATGTTCGAGCAAAAACGGCTGATTTTCGACAAAAGAGATAACACCCCCCCCGTACGTCATGCTTCAGAAATGTGGAAAATGGTCCGTTTTCAAATGTTTTATTTTTGAACGTCAGTTCACATTTGTAGGTGGATCATCAGTGTTAGAGCTAAAATTAGCATGTTTAAAGTGATTTTCATGCTTCCAGGGTTTCGGGAAGTTAATTAAATACCATTTGGAGGCATTTAATGTTCGAGCAAAAACGGCTGATTTTCGACAAAAGAGATAACACCCCCCCATTACGTCATGCTTCAGAAATGTGGAAAATGGTCCGTTTTCAAATGTTTTATTTTTGAACGTCAGTTCACATTTGTAGGTGGATCATCAGTGTTAGAGCTAAACTTAGCATGTTTAAAGTGATTTTCATGCTTCCAGGGGCTCGGGAAGTGAAATAAATACCATTTGGAGGCATTTAATGTTCGAGCAAAAACGGCTGATTTTCGACAAAAGAGATAACACCCCCCCATTACGTCATGCTTCAGAAATGTGGAAAATGGTCCGTTTTCAAATGTTTTATTTTTGAACGTCAGTTCACATTTGTAGGTGGATCATCAGTGTTAGAGCTAAAATTAGCATGTTTAAAGTGATTTTCATGCTTCCAGGGGCTCGGGAAGTTATTTAAATACCATTTGGAGGCATTTAATGTTCGAGCAAAAACGGCTGATTTTCGACAAAAGAGATAACACCCCCCCATTACGTCATGCTTCAGAAATGTGGAAAATGGTCCGTTTTCAAATGTTTTATTTTTGAACGTCAGTTCACATTTGTAGGTGGATCATCAGTGTTAGAGCTAAAATTAGCATGTTTAAAGTGATTTTCATGCTTCCAGGGGCTCGGGAAGTGAAATAAATACCATTTGGAGGCATTTAATGTTCGAGAAAAAACGGCTGATTTTCGACAAAAGAGATAACACCCCCCCATTACGTCATGCTTCAGAAATGTGGAAAATGGTCCGTTTTCAAATGTTTTATTTTTGAACGTCAGTTCACATTTGTAGGTGGATCATCAGTGTTAGAGCTAAAATTAGCATGTTTAAAGTGATTTTCATGCTTCCAGGGGCTCGGGAAGTTAATTAAATACCATTTGGAGGCATTTAATGTTCGAGCAAAAACGGCTGATTTTCGACAAAAGAGATAACACCCCCCCATTAAGTCATGCTTCAGAAATGTGGAAAATGGTCCGTTTTTAAATGTTTTATTTTTGAACGTCAGTTCACATTTGTAGGTGGATCATCAGTGTTAGAGCTAAAATTAGCATGTTTAAAGTGATTTTCATGCTTCCAGGGGCCCTAAACACAAGATTTATGGAATGGTTAAAAGTGCATGAAAATGGCCAATTTACTCACTCTGAGTTCTCAAAAAGGGTTTCTTCACCCCGGGAAGTTAATTAAATACCATTTGGAGGCATTTAATGTTCGAGCAAAAACGGCTGATTTTCGACAAAAGAGATAACACCCCCCCCATTACGTCATGCTTCAGAAATGTGGAAAATGGTCCGTTTTCAAATGTTTTATTTTTGAACGTCAGTTCACATTTGTAGGTGGATCATCAGTGTTAGAGCTAAAATTAGCATGTTTAAAGTGAATTTCATGCTTCCAGGGGCTCGGGAAGTTAATTAAATACCATTTGGAGGCATTTCATGTTCGAGCAAAAACGGCTGATTTTCGACAAAAGAGATAACACCCCCCCATTACGTCATGCTTCAGAAATGTGGAAAATGGTCCGTTTTCAAATGTTTTATTTTTGAACGTCAGTTCACATTTGTAGGTGGATCATCAGTGTTAGAGCTAAAATTAGTATGTTTAAAGTGATTTTCATGTTTCCAGGGGCTCGGGAAGTTAATTAAATACCATTTGGAGGCATTTAATGTTCGAGCAAAAACGGCTGATTTTCGACAAAAGAGATAACACCCCCCCATTACGTCCTGCTTCAGAAATGTGGAAAATGGTCCGTTTTCAAATGTTTTATTTTTGAACGTCAGTTCACATTTGTTGGTGGATCATCAGTGTTAGAGCTAAAATTAGCATGTTTAAAGTGATTTTCATGCTTCCAGGGGCCCAAAACACAAGATTTATGGAATGGTTAAAAGTGCATGAAAATGGCCAATTTACTCACTCTGAGTTCTCAAAAAGGGTTTCTTCACCCCGGGAAGTTAATTAAATACCATTTGGAGGCATTTAATGTTCGAGCAAAAACGGCTGATTTTCGACAAAAGAGATAACACCCCCCCATTACGTCATGCTTCAGAAATGTGGAAAATGGTCCGTTTTCAAATGTTTTATTTTTGAACGTCAGTTCACATTTGTAGGTGGATCATCAGTGTTAGAGCTAAAATTAGCATGTTTAAAGTGATTTTCATGCTTCCAGGGGCTCGGGAAGTGAAATAAATACCATTTGGAGGCATTTAATGTTCGAGCAAAAACGGCTGATTTTCGACAAAAGAGATAACACCCCCCCATTACGTCATGCTTCAGAAATGTGGAAAATGGTCCGTTTTCAAATGTTTTATTTTTGAACGTCAGTTCACATTTGTTGGTGGATCATCAGTGTTAGAGCTAAAATTAGCATGTTTAAAGTGATTTTCATGCTTCCAGGGGCCCAAAACACAAGATTTATGGAATGGTTAAAAGTGCATGAAAATGGCCAATTTACTCACTCTGAGTTCTCAAAAAGGGTTTCTTCACCCCGGGAAGTTAATTAAATACCATTTGGAGGCATTTAATGTTCGAGCAAAAACGGCTGATTTTCGACAAAAGAGATAACACCCCCCCATTACGTCATGCTTCAGAAATGTGGAAAATGGTCCGTTTTCAAATGTTTTATTTTTGAACGTCAGTTCACATTTGTAGGTGGATCATCAGTGTTAGAGCTAAAATTAGCATGTTTAAAGTGATTTTCATGCTTCCAGGGGCTCGGGAAGTGAAATAAATACCATTTGGAGGCATTTAATGTTCGAGCAAAAACGGCTGATTTTCGACAAAAGAGATAACACCCCCCCATTACGTCATGCTTCAGAAATGTGGAAAATGGTCCGTTTTCAAATGTTTTATTTTTGAACGTCAGTTCACATTTGTAGGTGGATCATCAGTGTTAGAGCTAAAATTAGCATGTTTAAAGTGATTTTCATGCTTCCAGGGGCTCGGGAAGTTAATTAAATACCATTTGGAGGCATTTAATGTTCGAGCAAAAACGTCTGATTTTCGACAAAAGAGATAACACCCCCCCATTACGTCATGCTTCAGAAATGTGGAAAATGGTCCGTTTTCAAATGTTTTATTTTTGAACGTCAGTTCACATTTGTAGGTGGATCATCAGTGTTAGAGCTAAAATTAGCATGTTTAAAGTGATTTTCATGCTTCCAGGGGCTCGGGAAGTGAAATAAATACCATTTGGAGGCATTTAATGTTCGAGCAAAAACGGCTGATTTTCGACAAAAGAGATAACACCCCCCATTACGTCATGCTTCAGAAATGTGGAAAATGGTCCGTTTTCAAATGTTTTATTTTTGAACGTCAGTTCACATTTGTAGGTGGATCATCAGTGTTAGAGCTAAAATTAGCATGTTTAAAGTGATTTTCATGCTTCCAGGGGCTCGGGAAGTTAATTAAATACCATTTGGAGGCATTTAATGTTCGAGCAAAAACGGCTGATTTTCGACAAAAGAGATAACACCCCCCCATTACGTCATGCTTCAGAAATGTGGAAAATGGTCCGTTTTCAAATGTTTTATTTTTGAACGTCAGTTCACATTTGTAGGTGGATCATCAGTGTTAGAGCTAAAATTAGCATGTTTAAAGTGATTTTCATGCTTCCAGGGGCCCTAAACACAAGATTTATGGAATGGTTAAAAGTGCATGAAAATGGCCAATTTACTCACTCTGAGTTCTCAAAAAGGGTTTCTTCACCCCGGGAAGTTAATTAAATACCATTTGGAGGCATTTAATGTTCGAGCAAAAACGGCTGATTTTCGACAAAAGAGATAACACCCCCCCATTACGTCATGCTTCAGAAATGTGGAAAATGTTCCGTTTTCAAATGTTTTATTTTTGAACGTCAGTTCACATTTGTAGGTGGATCATCAGTGTTAGAGCTAAAATTAGCATGTTTAAAGTGATTTTCATGCTTCCAGGGGCTCGGGAAGTTAATTAAATACCATTTGGAGGCATTTAATGTTCGAGCAAAAACGGCTGATTTTCGACAAAAGAGATAACACCCCCCCCATTACGTCATGCTTCAGAAATGTGGAAAATGGTCCGTTTTCAAATGTTTTATTTTTGAACGTCAGTTCACATTTGTAGGTGGATCATCAGTGTTAGAGCTAAAATTAGCATGTTTAAAGTGATTTTCATGCTTCCAGGGGCCCAAAACACAAGATTTATGGAATGGTTAAAAGTGCATGAAAATGGCCAATTTACTCACTCTGAGTTCTCAAAAAGGGTTTCTTCACCCCGGGAAGTGTAATAAATACCATTTGGAGGCATTTAATGTTCGAGCAAAAACGGCTGATTTTCGACAAAAGAGATAACACCCCCCCATTACGTCATGCTTCAGAAATGTGGAAAATGGTCCGTTTTCAAATGTTTTATTTTTGAACGTCAGTTCACATTTGTAGGTGGATCATCAGTGTTAGAGCTAAAATTAGCATGTTTAAAGTGATTTTCATGCTTCCAGGGGCCCAAAACACAAGATTTATGGAATGGTTAAAAGTGCATGAAAATGGCCAATTTACTCACTCTGAGTTCTCAAAAAGGGTTTCTTCACCCCGGGAAGTGTAATAAATATCATTTAGAGGCATTTAATGTTCGAGCAAAAACGGCTGATTTTCGACAAAAGAGATAACACCCCCCCATTACGTCATGCTTCAGAAATGTGGAAAATGGTCCGTTTTCAAATGTTTTATTTTTGAACGTCAGTTCACATTTGTAGGTGGATCATCAGTGTTAGAGCTAAAATTAGCATGTTTAAAGTGATTTTCATGCTTCCAGGGGCTCGGGAAGTGAAATAAATACCATTTGGAGGCATTTAATGTTCGAGCAAAAACGGCTGATTTTCGACAAAAGAGATAACACCCCCCATTACGTCATGCTTCAGAAATGTGGAAAATGGTCCGTTTTCAAATGTTTTATTTTTGAACGTCAGTTCACATTTGTAGGTGGATCATCAGTGTTAGAGCTAAAATTAGCATGTTTAAAGTGATTTTCATGCTTCCAGGGGCTCGGGAAGTTAATTAAATACCATTTGGAGGCATTTAATGTTCGAGCAAAAACGGCTGATTTTCGACAAAAGAGATAACACCCCCCCATTACGTCATGCTTCAGAAATGTGGAAAATGGTCCGTTTTCAAATGTTTTATTTTTGAACGTCAGTTCACATTTGTAGGTGGATCATCAGTGTTAGAGCTAAAATTAGCATGTTTAAAGTGATTTTCATGCTTCCAGGGGCCCTAAACACAAGATTTATGGAATGGTTAAAAGTGCATGAAAATGGCCAATTTACTCACTCTGAGTTCTCAAAAAGGGTTTCTTCACCCCGGGAAGTTAATTAAATACCATTTGGAGGCATTTAATGTTCGAGCAAAAACGGCTGATTTTCGACAAAAGAGATAACACCCCCCCATTACGTCATGCTTCAGAAATGTGGAAAATGGTCCGTTTTCAAATGTTTTATTTTTGAACGTCAGTTCACATTTGTAGGTGGATCATCAGTGTTAGAGCTAAAATTAGCATGTTTAAAGTGATTTTCATGCTTCCAGGGGCTCGGGAAGTGAAATAAATACCATTTGGAGGCATTTAATGTTCGAGCAAAAACGGCTGATTTTCGACAAAAGAGATAACACCCCCCCATTACGTCATGCTTCAGAAATGTGGAAAATGGTCCGTTTTCAAATGTTTTATTTTTGAACGTCAGTTCACATTTGTAGGTGGATCATCAGTGTTAGAGCTAAAATTAGCATGTTTAAAGTGATTTTCATGCTTCCAGGGGCTCGGGAAGTTAATTAAATACCATTTGGAGGCATTTAATGTTCGAGCAAAAACGTCTGATTTTCGACAAAAGAGATAACACCCCCCCATTACGTCATGCTTCAGAAATGTGGAAAATGGTCCGTTTTCAAATGTTTTATTTTTGAACGTCAGTTCACATTTGTAGGTGGATCATCAGTGTTAGAGCTAAAATTAGCATGTTTAAAGTGATTTTCATGCTTCCAGGGGCTCGGGAAGTGAAATAAATACCATTTGGAGGCATTTAATGTTCGAGCAAAAACGGCTGATTTTCGACAAAAGAGATAACACCCCCATTACGTCATGCTTCAGAAATGTGGAAAATGGTCCGTTTTCAAATGTTTTATTTTTGAACGTCAGTTCACATTTGTAGGTGGATCATCAGTGTTAGAGCTAAAATTAGCATGTTTAAAGTGATTTTCATGCTTCCAGGGGCTCGGGAAGTTAATTAAATACCATTTGGAGGCATTTAATGTTCGAGCAAAAACGGCTGATTTTCGACAAAAGAGATAACACCCCCCCATTACGTCATGCTTCAGAAATGTGGAAAATGGTCCGTTTTCAAATGTTTTATTTTTGAACGTCAGTTCACATTTGTAGGTGGATCATCAGTGTTAGAGCTAAAATTAGCATGTTTAAAGTGATTTTCATGCTTCCAGGGGCCCTAAACACAAGATTTATGGAATGGTTAAAAGTGCATGAAAATGGCCAATTTACTCACTCTGAGTTCTCAAAAAGGGTTTCTTCACCCCGGGAAGTTAATTAAATACCATTTGGAGGCATTTAATGTTCGAGCAAAAACGGCTGATTTTCGACAAAAGAGATAACACCCCCCCATTACGTCATGCTTCAGAAATGTGGAAAATGTTCCGTTTTCAAATGTTTTATTTTTGAACGTCAGTTCACATTTGTAGGTGGATCATCAGTGTTAGAGCTAAAATTAGCATGTTTAAAGTGATTTTCATGCTTCCAGGGGCTCGGGAAGTTAATTAAATACCATTTGGAGGCATTTAATGTTCGAGCAAAAACGGCTGATTTTCGACAAAAGAGATAACACCCCCCCCATTACCTCATGCTTCAGAAATGTGGAAAATGGTCCGTTTTCAAATGTTTTATTTTTGAACGTCAGTTCACATTTGTAGGTGGATCATCAGTGTTAGAGCTAAAATTAGCATGTTTAAAGTGATTTTCATGCTTCCAGGGGCCCAAAACACAAGATTTATGGAATGGTTAAAAGTGCATGAAAATGGCCAATTTACTCACTCTGAGTTCTCAAAAAGGGTTTCTTCACCCCGGGAAGTTAATTAAATACCATTTGGAGGCATTTAATGTTCGAGCAAAAACGGCTGATTTTCGACAAAAGAGATAACACCCCCCCATTACGTCATGCTTCAGAAATGTGGAAAATGGTCCGTTTTCAAATGTTTTATTTTTGAACTTCAGTTCACATTTGTAGGTGGATCATCAGTGTTAGAGCTAAAATTAGCATGTTTAAAGTGATTTTCATGCTTCCAGGGGCTCGGGAAGTGAAATAAATACCATTTGGAGGCATTTAATGTTCGAGCAAAAACGGCGGATTTTCGACAAAAGAGATAACACCCCCCCATTACGTCATGCTTCAGAAATGTGGAAAATGGTCAGTTTTCAAATGTTTTATTTTTGAACGTCAGTTCACATTTGTAGGTGGATCATCAGTGTTTGAGCTAAAATTAGCATGTTTAAAGTGATTTTCATGCTTCCAGGGGCCCAAAACACAAGATTTATGGAATGGTTAAAAGTGCATGAAAATGGCCAATTTACTCACTCTGAGTTCTCAAAAAGGGTTTCTTCACCCCGGGAAGTTAATTAAATACCATTTGGAGGCATTTAATGTTCGAACAAAAACGGCTGATTTTCGACAAAAGAGATAACACCCCCCCATTACGTCATGCTTCAGAAATGTAGAAAATGGTCCGTTTTCAAATGTTTTATTTTTGAACGTCAGTTCACATTTGTAGGTGGATCATCAGTGTTAGAGCTAAAATTAGCATGTTTAAAGTGATTTTCATGCTTCCAGGGGCTCGGGAAGTTAATTAAATACCATTTGGAGGCATTTAATGTTCGAGCAAAAACGGCTGATTTTCGACAAAAGAGATAACACCCCCCCATTACGTCATGCTTCAGAAATGTGGAAAATGGTCCGTTTTCAAATGTTTTATTTTTGAACGTCAGTTCACATTTGTAGGTAGATCATCAGTGTTAGAGCTAAAATTAGCATGTTTAAAGTGATTTTCATGCTTCCAGGGGCTCGGGAAGTGAAATAAATACCATTTGGAGGCATTTAATGTTCGAGCAAAAACGGCTGATTTTCGACAAAATAGATAACACCCCCCCATTACGTCATGCTTCAGAAATGTGGAAAATGGTCCGTTTTCAAATGTTTTATTTTTGAACGTCAGTTCACATTTGTAGGTGGATCATCAGTGTTAGAGCTAAAATTAGCATGTTTAAAGTGATTTTCATGCTTCCAGGGGCCCAAAACACAAGATTTATGGAATGGTTAAAAGTGCATGAAAATGGCCAATTTACTCACTCTGAGTTCTCAAAAAGGGTTTCTTCACCCCGGGAAGTTAATTAAATACCATTTGGAGGCATTTAATGTTCGAGCAAAAACAACTGATTTTCGACAAAAGAGATAACACCCCCCCATTACGTCATGCTTCAGAAATGTGGAAAATGGTCCGTTTTCAAATGTTTTATTTTTGAACGTCAGTTCACATTTGTAGGTGGATCATCAGTGTTAGAGCTAAAATTAGCATGTTTAAAGTGATTTTCATGCTTCCAGGGGCTCGGGAAGTGAAATAAATACCATTTGGAGGCATTTAATGTTCGAGCAAAAACGGCTGATTTTCGACAAAAGAGATAACACCCCCCATTACGTCATGCTTCAGAAATGTGGAAAATGGTCCGTTTTCAAATGTTTTATTTTTGAACGTCAGTTCACATTTGTAGGTGGATCATCAGTGTTAGAGCTAAAATTAGCATGTTTAAAGTGATTTTCATGCTTCCAGGGGCTCGGGAAGTTAATTAAATACCATTTGGAGGCATTTAATGTTCGAGCAAAAACGGCTGATTTTCGACAAAAGAGATAACACCCCCCCATTACGTCATGCTTCAGAAATGTGGAAAATGGTCCGTTTTCAAATGTTTTATTTTTGAACGTCAGTTCACATTTGTAGGTGGATCATCAGTGTTAGAGCTAAAATTAGCATGTTTAAAGTGATTTTCATGCTTCCAGGGGCCCTAAACACAAGATTTATGGAATGGTTAAAAGTGCATGAAAATGGCCAATTTACTCACTCTGAGTTCTCAAAAAGGGTTTCTTCACCCCGGGAAGTTAATTAAATACCATTTGGAGGCATTTAATGTTCGAGCAAAAACGGCTGATTTTCGACAAAAGAGATAACACCCCCCCATTACGTCATGCTTCAGAAATGTGGAAAATGGTCCGTTTTCAAATGTTTTATTTTTGAACGTCAGTTCACATTTGTAGGTGGATCATCAGTGTTAGAGCTAAAATTAGCATGTTTAAAGTGATTTTCATGCTTCCAGGGGCTCGGGAAGTTAATTAAATACCATTTGGAGGCATTTAATGTTCGAGCAAAAACGGCTGATTTTCGACAAAAGAGATAACACCCCCCCCCATTACGTCATGCTTCAGAAATGTGGAAAATGGTCCGTTTTCAAATGTTTTATTTTTGAACGTCAGTTCACATTTGTAGGTGGATCATCAGTGTTAGAGCTAAAATTAGCATGTTTAAAGTGATTTTCATGCTTCCAGGGGCCCAAAACACAAGATTTATGGAATGGTTAAAAGTGCATGAAAATGGCCAATTTACTCACTCTGAGTTCTCAAAAAGGGTTTCTTCACCCCGGGAAGTGTAATAAATACCATTTGGAGGCATTTAATGTTCGAGCAAAAACGGCTGATTTTCGACAAAAGAGATAACACCCCCCCATTACGTCATGCTTCAGAAATGTGGAAAATGGTCCGTTTTCAAATGTTTTATTTTTGAACGTCAGTTCACATTTGTAGGTGGATCATCAGTGTTAGAGCTAAAATTAGCATGTTTAAAGTGATTTTCATGCTTCCAGGGGCCCAAAACACAAGATTTATGGAATGGTTAAAAGTGCATGAAAATGGCCAATTTACTCACTCTGAGTTCTCAAAAAGGGTTTCTTCACCCCGGGAAGTGTAATAAATATCATTTAGAGGCATTTAATGTTCGAGCAAAAACGGCTGATTTTCGACAAAAGAGATAACACCCCCCCATTACGTCATGCTTCAGAAATGTGGAAAATGGTCCGTTTTCAAATGTTTTATTTTTGAACGTCAGTTCACATTTGTAGGTGGATCATCAGTGTTAGAGCTAAAATTAGCATGTTTAAAGTGATTTTCATGCTTGCAGGGGCTCGGGAAGTGAAATAAATACCATTTGGAGGCATTTAATGTTCGAGCAAAAACGGCTGATTTTCGACAAAAGAGATAACACCCCCCCTTACGTCATGCTTCAGAAATGTGGAAAATGGTCCGTTTTCAAATGTTTTATTTTTGAACGTCAGTTCACATTTGTAGGTGGATCATCAGTGTTAGAGCTAAAATTAGCATGTTTAAAGTGATTTTCATGCTTCCAGGGTTTCGGGAAGTTAATTAAATACCATTTGGAGGCATTTAATGTTCGAGCAAAAACGGCTGATTTTCGACAAAAGAGATAACACCCCCCCATTACGTCATGCTTCAGAAATGTGGAAAATGGTCCGTTTTCAAATGTTTTATTTTTGAACGTCAGTTCACATTTGTAGGTGGATCATCAGTGTTAGAGCTAAAATTAGCATGTTTAAAGTGATTTTCATGCTTCCAGGGGCTCGGGAAGTGAAATAAATACCATTTGGAGGCATTTAATGTTCGAGCAAAAACGGCTGATTTTCGACAAAAGAGATAACACCCCCCCATTACGTCATGCTTCAGAAATGTGGAAAATGGTCCGTTTTCAAATGTTTTATTTTTGAACGTCAGTTCACATTTGTAGGTGGATCATCAGTGTTAGAGCTAAAATTAGCATGTTTAAAGTGATTTTCATGCTTCCAGGGGCTCGGGAAGTTAATTAAATACCATTTGGAGGCATTTAATGTTCGAGCAAAAATGGCTGATTTTCGACAAAAGAGATAACACCCCCCCATTACGTCATGCTTCAGAAATGTGGAAAATGGTCCGTTTTCAAATGTTTTATTTTTGAACGTCAGTTCACATTTGTAGGTGGATCATCAGTGTTAGAGCTAAAATTAGCATGTTTAAAGTGATTTTCATGCTTCCAGGGGCCCAAAACACAAGATTTATGGAATGGTTAAAGTGCATAAAAATGGCCAATTTACTCACTCTGAGTTCTCAAAAAGGGTTTCTTCACCCCGGGAAGTTAATTAAATACCATTTGGAGGCATTTAATGTTCGAGCAAAAACGGCTGATTTTCGACAAAAGAGATAACACCCCCCCCATTACGTCATGCTTCAGAAATGTGGAAAATGGTCCGTTTTCAAATGTTTTATTTTTGAACGTCAGTTCACATTTGTAGGTGGATCATCAGTGTTAGAGCTAAAATTAGCATGTTTAAAGTGATTTTCATGCTTCCAGGGGCCCAAAACACAAGATTTATGGAATGGTTAAAAGTGCATGAAAATGGCCAATTTACTCACTCTGAGTTCTCAAAAAGGGTTTCTTCACCCCGGGAAGTGTAATAAATATCATTTGGAGGCATTTAATGTTCGAGCAAAAACGGCTGATTTTCGACAAAAGAGATAACACCCCCCCATTACGTCATGCTTCAGAAATGTGGAAAATGGTCCGTTTTCAAATGTTTTATTTTTGAACGTCAGTTCACATTTGTAGGTGGATCATCAGTGTTAGAGCTAAAATTAGCATGTTTAAAGTGATTTTCATGCTTGCAGGGGCTCGGGAAGTGAAATAAATACCATTTGGAGGCATTTAATGTTCGAGCAAAAACGGCTGATTTTCGACAAAAGAGATAACACCCCCCCCGTACGTCATGCTTCAGAAATGTGGAAAATGGTCCGTTTTCAAATGTTTTATTTTTGAACGTCAGTTCACATTTGTAGGTGGATCATCAGTGTTAGAGCTAAAATTAGCATGTTTAAAGTGATTTTCATGCTTCCAGGGTTTCGGGAAGTTAATTAAATACCATTTGGAGGCATTTAATGTTCGAGCAAAAACGGCTGATTTTCGACAAAAGAGATAACACCCCCCCATTACGTCATGCTTCAGAAATGTGGAAAATGGTCCGTTTTCAAATGTTTTATTTTTGAACGTCAGTTCACATTTGTAGGTGGATCATCAGTGTTAGAGCTAAACTTAGCATGTTTAAAGTGATTTTCATGCTTCCAGGGGCTCGGGAAGTGAAATAAATACCATTTGGAGGCATTTAATGTTCGAGCAAAAACGGCTGATTTTCGACAAAAGAGATAACACCCCCCCATTACGTCATGCTTCAGAAATGTGGAAAATGGTCCGTTTTCAAATGTTTTATTTTTGAACGTCAGTTCACATTTGTAGGTGGATCATCAGTGTTAGAGCTAAAATTAGCATGTTTAAAGTGATTTTCATGCTTCCAGGGGCTCGGGAAGTTATTTAAATACCATTTGGAGGCATTTAATGTTCGCGCAAAAACGGCTGATTTTCGACAAAAGAGATAACACCCCCCCCATTACGTCATGCTTCAGAAATGTGGAAAATGGTCCGTTTTCAAATGTTTTATTTTTGAACGTCAGTTCACATTTGTAGGTGGATCATCAGTGTTAGAGCTAAAATTAGCATGTTTAAAGTGATTTTCATGCTTCCAGGGGCTCGGGAAGTGAAATAAATACCATTTGGAGGCATTTAATGTTCGAGAAAAAACGGCTGATTTTCGACAAAAGAGATAACACCCCCCCATTACGTCATGCTTCAGAAATGTGGAAAATGGTCCGTTTTCAAATGTTTTATTTTTGAACGTCAGTTCACATTTGTAGGTGGATCATCAGTGTTAGAGCTAAAATTAGCATGTTTAAAGTGATTTTCATGCTTCCAGGGGCTCGGGAAGTTAATTAAATACCATTTGGAGGCATTTAATGTTCGAGCAAAAACGGCTGATTTTCGACAAAAGAGATAACACCCCCCCATTAAGTCATGCTTCAGAAATGTGGAAAATGGTCCGTTTTTAAATGTTTTATTTTTGAACGTCAGTTCACATTTGTAGGTGGATCATCAGTGTTAGAGCTAAAATTAGCATGTTTAAAGTGATTTTCATGCTTCCAGGGGCCCTAAACACAAGATTTATGGAATGGTTAAAAGTGCATGAAAATGGCCAATTTACTCACTCTGAGTTCTCAAAAAGGGTTTCTTCACCCCGGGAAGTTAATTAAATACCATTTGGAGGCATTTAATGTTCGAGCAAAAACGGCTGATTTTCGACAAAAGAGATAACACCCCCCCCATTACGTCATGCTTCAGAAATGTGGAAAATGGTCCGTTTTCAAATGTTTTATTTTTGAACGTCAGTTCACATTTGTAGGTGGATCATCAGTGTTAGAGCTAAAATTAGCATGTTTAAAGTGAATTTCATGCTTCCAGGGGCTCGGGAAGTTAATTAAATACCATTTGGAGGCATTTCATGTTCGAGCAAAAACGGCTGATTTTCGACAAAAGAGATAACACCCCCCCATTACGTCATGCTTCAGAAATGTGGAAAATGGTCCGTTTTCAAATGTTTTATTTTTGAACGTCAGTTCACATTTGTAGGTGGATCATCAGTGTTAGAGCTAAAATTAGTATGTTTAAAGTGATTTTCATGTTTCCAGGGGCTCGGGAAGTTAATTAAATACCATTTGGAGGCATTTAATGTTCGAGCAAAAACGGCTGATTTTCGACAAAAGAGATAACACCCCCCCATTACGTCCTGCTTCAGAAATGTGGAAAATGGTCCGTTTTCAAATGTTTTATTTTTGAACGTCAGTTCACATTTGTAGGTGGATCATCAGTGTTAGAGCTAAAATTAGCATGTTTAAAGTGATTTTCATGCTTCCAGGGGCCCAAAACACAAGATTTATGGAATGGTTAAAAGTGCATGAAAATGGCCAATTTACTCACTCTGAGTTCTCAAAAAGGGTTTCTTCACCCCGGGAAGTTAATTAAATACCATTTGGAGGCATTTAATGTTCGAGCAAAAACGGCTGATTTTCGACAAAAGAGATAACACCCCCCCATTACGTCATGCTTCAGAAATGTGGAAAATGGTCCGTTTTCAAATGTTTTATTTTTGAACGTCAGTTCACATTTGTAGGTGGATCATCAGTGTTAGAGCTAAAATTAGCATGTTTAAAGTGATTTTCATGCTTCCAGGGGCTCGGGAAGTGAAATAAATACCATTTGGAGGCATTTAATGTTCGAGCAAAAACGGCTGATTTTCGACAAAAGAGATAACACCCCCCCATTACGTCATGCTTCAGAAATGTGGAAAATGGTCCGTTTTCAAATGTTTTATTTTTGAACGTCAGTTCACATTTGTAGGTGGATCATCAGTGTTAGAGCTAAAATTAGCATGTTTAAAGTGATTTTCATGCTTCCAGGGGCTCGGGAAGTTAATTAAATACCATTTGGAGGCATTTAATGTTCGAGCAAAAACGTCTGATTTTCGACAAAAGAGATAACACCCCCCCATTACGTCATGCTTCAGAAATGTGGAAAATGGTCCGTTTTCAAATGTTTTATTTTTGAACGTCAGTTCACATTTGTAGGTGGATCATCAGTGTTAGAGCTAAAATTAGCATGTTTAAAGTGATTTTCATGCTTCCAGGGGCTCGGGAAGTGAAATAAATACCATTTGGAGGCATTTAATGTTCGAGCAAAAACGGCTGATTTTCGACAAAAGAGATAACACCCCCCATTACGTCATGCTTCAGAAATGTGGAAAATGGTCCGTTTTCAAATGTTTTATTTTTGAACGTCAGTTCACATTTGTAGGTGGATCATCAGTGTTAGAGCTAAAATTAGCATGTTTAAAGTGATTTTCATGCTTCCGGGGGCTCGGGAAGTTAATTAAATACCATTTGGAGGCATTTAATGTTCGAGCAAAAACGGCTGATTTTCGACAAAAGAGATAACACCCCCCCATTACGTCATGCTTCAGAAATGTGGAAAATGGTCCGTTTTCAAATGTTTTATTTTTGAACGTCAGTTCACATTTGTAGGTGGATCATCAGTGTTAGAGCTAAAATTAGCATGTTTAAAGTGATTTTCATGCTTCCAGGGGCCCTAAACACAAGATTTATGGAATGGTTAAAAGTGCATGAAAATGGCCAATTTACTCACTCTGAGTTCTCAAAAAGGGTTTCTTCACCCCGGGAAGTTAATTAAATACCATTTGGAGGCATTTAATGTTCGAGCAAAAACGGCTGATTTTCGACAAAAGAGATAACACCCCCCCATTACGTCATGCTTCAGAAATGTGGAAAATGTTCCGTTTTCAAATGTTTTATTTTTGAACGTCAGTTCACATTTGTAGGTGGATCATCAGTGTTAGAGCTAAAATTAGCATGTTTAAAGTGATTTTCATGCTTCCAGGGGCTCGGGAAGTTAATTAAATACCATTTGGAGGCATTTAATGTTCGAGCAAAAACGGCTGATTTTCGACAAAAGAGATAACACCCCCCCATTACGTCATGCTTCAGAAATGTGGAAAATGGTCCGTTTTCAAATGTTTTATTTTTGAACGTCAGTTCACATTTGTAGGTGGATCATCAGTGTTAGAGCTAAAATTAGCATGTTTAAAGTGATTTTCATGCTTCCAGGGGCCCAAAACACAAGATTTATGGAATGGTTAAAAGTGCATGAAAATGGCCAATTTACTCACTCTGAGTTCTCAAAAAGGGTTTCTTCACCCCGGGAAGTGTAATAAATACCATTTGGAGGCATTTAATGTTCGAGCAAAAACGGCTGATTTTCGACAAAAGAGATAACACCCCCCCATTACGTCATGCTTCAGAAATGTGGAAAATGGTCCGTTTTCAAATGTTTTATTTTTGAACGTCAGTTCACATTTGTAGGTGGATCATCAGTGTTAAAGCTAAAATTAGCATGTTTAAAGTGATTTTCATGCTTCCAGGGGCCCAAAACACAAGATTTATGGAATGGTTAAAAGTGCATGAAAATGGCCAATTTACTCACTCTGAGTTCTCAAAAAGGGTTTCTTCACCCCGGGAAGTGTAATAAATATCATTTAGAGGCATTTAATGTTCGAGCAAAAACGGCTGATTTTCGACAAAAGAGATAACACCCCCCCATTACGTCATGCTTCAGAAATGTGGAAAATGGTCCGTTTTCAAATGTTTTATTTTTGAACGTCAGTTCACATTTGTAGGTGGATCATCAGTGTTAGAGCTAAAATTAGCATGTTTAAAGTGATTTTCATGCTTGCAGGGGCTCGGGAAGTGAAATAAATACCATTTGGAGGCATTTAATGTTCGAGCAAAAACGGCTGATTTTCGACAAAAGAGATAACACCCCCCCTTACGTCATGCTTCAGAAATGTGGAAAATGGTCCGTTTTCAAATGTTTTATTTTTGAACGTCAGTTCACATTTGTAGGTGGATCATCAGTGTTAGAGCTAAAATTAGCATGTTTAAAGTGATTTTCATGCTTCCAGGGTTTCGGGAAGTTAATTAAATACCATTTGGAGGCATTTAATGTTCGAGCAAAAACGGCTGATTTTCGACAAAAGAGATAACACCCCCCCATTACGTCATGCTTCAGAAATGTGGAAAATGGTCCATTTTCAAATGTTTTATTTTTGAACGTCAGTTCACATTTGTAGGTGGATCATCAGTGTTAGAGCTAAAATTAGCATGTTTAAAGTGATTTTCATGCTTCCAGGGGCTCGGGAAGTGAAATAAATACCATTTGGAGGCATTTAATGTTCGAGCAAAAACGGCTGATTTTCGACAAAAGAGATAACACCCCCCCATTACGTCATGCTTCAGAAATGTGGAAAATGGTCCGTTTTCAAATGTTTTATTTTTGAACGTCAGTTCACATTTGTAGGTGGATCATCAGTGTTAGAGCTAAAATTAGCATGTTTAAAGTGATTTTCATGCTTCCAGGGGCTCGGGAAGTTAATTAAATACCATTTGGAGGCATTTAATGTTCGAGCAAAAATGGCTGATTTTCGACAAAAGAGATAACACCCCCCCATTACGTCATGCTTCAGAAATGTGGAAAATGGTCCGTTTTCAAATGTTTTATTTTTGAACGTCAGTTCACATTTGTAGGTGGATCATCAGTGTTAGAGCTAAAATTAGCATGTTTAAAGTGATTTTCATGCTTCCAGGGGCCCAAAACACAAGATTTATGGAATGGTTAAAAGTGCATAAAAATGGCCAATTTACTCACTCTGAGTTCTCAAAAAGGGTTTCTTCACCCCGGGAAGTTAATTAAATACCATTTGGAGGCATTTAATGTTCGAGCAAAAACGGCTGATTTTCGACAAAAGAGATAACACCCCCCCCATTACGTCATGCTTCAGAAATGTGGAAAATGGTCCGTTTTCAAATGTTTTATTTTTGAACGTCAGTTCACATTTGTAGGTGGATCATCAGTGTTAGAGCTAAAATTAGCATGTTTAAAGTGATTTTCATGCTTCCAGGGGCCCAAAACACAAGATTTATGGAATGGTTAAAAGTGCATGAAAATGGCCAATTTACTCACTCTGAGTTCTCAAAAAGGGTTTCTTCACCCCGGGAAGTGTAATAAATATCATTTGGAGGCATTTAATGTTCGAGCAAAAACGGCTGATTTTCGACAAAAGAGATAACACCCCCCCATTACGTCATGCTTCAGAAATGTGGAAAATGGTCCGTTTTCAAATGTTTTATTTTTGAACGTCAGTTCACATTTGTAGGTGGATCATCAGTGTTAGAGCTAAAATTAGCATGTTTAAAGTGATTTTCATGCTTCCAGGGTTTCGGGAAGTTAATTAAATACCATTTGGAGGCATTTAATGTTCGAGCAAAAACGGCTGATTTTCGACAAAAGAGATAACACCCCCCCATTACGTCATGCTTCAGAAATGTGGAAAATGGTCCGTTTTCAAATGTTTTATTTTTGAACGTCAGTTCACATTTGTAGGTGGATCATCAGTGTTAGAGCTAAAATTAGCATGTTTAAAGTGATTTTCATGCTTCCAGGGTCTCGGGAAGTGAAATAAATACCATTTGGAGGCATTTAATGTTCGAGCAAAAACGGCTGATTTTCGACAAAAGAGATAACACCCCCCCATTACGTCATGCTTCAGAAATGTGGAAAATGGTCCGTTTTCAAATGTTTTATTTTTGAACGTCAGTTCACATTTGTAGGTGGATCATCAGTGTTAGAGCTAAAATTAGCATGTTTAAAGTGATTTTCATGCTTCCAGGGGCTCGGGAAGTTATTTAAATACCATTTGGAGGCATTTAATGTTCGAGCAAAAACGGCTGATTTTCGACAAAAGAGATAACACCCCCCCCATTACGTCATGCTTCAGAAATGTGGAAAATGGTCCGTTTTCAAATGTTTTATTTTTGAACGTCAGTTCACATTTGTAGGTGGATCATCAGTGTTAGAGCTAAAATTAGCATGTTTAAAGTGATTTTCATGCTTCCAGGGGCTCGGGAAGTGAAATAAATACCATTTGGAGGCATTTAATGTTCGAGCAAAAACGGCTGATTTTCGACAAAAGAGATAACACCCCCCCATTACGTCATGCTTCAGAAATGTGGAAAATGGTCCGTTTTCAAATGTTTTATTTTTGAACGTCAGTTCACATTTGTAGGTGGATCATCAGTGTTAGAGCTAAAATGAGCATGTTTAAAGTGATTTTCATGCTTCCAGGGGCCCAAAACACAAGATTTATGGAATATTTAAAAGTGCATGAAAATGGCCAATTTACTCACTCTGAGTTCTCAAAAAGGGTTTCTTCACCCCGGGAAGTTAATTAAATACCATTTGGAGGCATTTAATGTTCGAGCAAAAACGGCTGATTTTCGACAAAAGAGATAACACCCCCCCATTACGTCATGCTTCAGAAATGTGGAAAATGGTCCGTTTTCAAATGTTTTATTTTTGAACGTCAGTTCACATTTGTAGGTGGATCATCAGTGTTAGAGCTAAAATTAGCATGTTTAAAGTGATTTTCATGCTTCCAGGGGCTCGGGAAGTTAATTAAATACCATTTGGAGGCATTTAATGTTCGAGCAAAAACGGCTGATTTTCGACAAAAGAGATAACACCCCCCCATTACGTCATGCTTCAGAAATGTGGAAAATGGTCCGTTTTCAAATGTTTTATTTTTGAACGTCAGTTCACATTTGTAGGTGGATCATCAGTGTTAGAGCTAAAATTAGCATGTTTAAAGTGATTTTCATGCTTCCAGGGGCCCTAAACACAAGATTTATGGAATGGTTAAAAGTGCATGAAAATGGCCAATTTACTCACTCTGAGTTCTCAAAAAGGGTTTCTTCACCCCGGGAAGTTAATTAAATACCATTTGGAGGCATTTAATGTTCGAGCAAAAACGGCTGATTTTCGACAAAAGAGATAACACCCCCCCCACTACGTCATGCTTCAGAAATGTGGAAAATGGTCCGTTTTCAAATGTTTTATTTTTGAACGTCAGTTCACATTTGTAGGTGGATCATCAGTGTTAGAGCTAAAATTAGCATGTTTAAAGTGAATTTCATGCTTCCAGGGGCTCGGGAAGTTAATTAAATACCATTTGGAGGCATTTCATGTTCGAGCAAAAACGGCTGATTTTCGACAAAAGAGATAACACCCCCCCATTACGTCATGCTTCAGAAATGTGGAAAATGGTCCGTTTTCAAATGTTTTATTTTTGAACGTCAGTTCACATTTGTAGGTGGATCATCAGTGTTAGAGCTAAAATTAGTATGTTTAAAGTGATTTTCATGTTTCCAGGGGCTCGGGAAGTTAATTAAATACCATTTGGAGGCATTTAATGTTCGAGCAAAAACGGCTGATTTTCGACAAAAGAGATAACACCCCCCCATTACGTCCTGCTTCAGAAATGTGGAAAATGGTCCGTTTTCAAATGTTTTATTTTTGAACGTCAGTTCACATTTGTAGGTGGATCATCAGTGTTAGAGCTAAAATTAGCATGTTTAAAGTGATTTTCATGCTTCCAGGAGCCCAAAACACAAGATTTATGGAATGGTTAAAAGTGCATGAAAATGGCCAATTTACTCACTCTGAGTTCTCAAAAAGGGTTTCTTCACCCCGGGAAGTTAATTAAATACCATTTGGAGGCATTTAATGTTCGAGCAAAAACGGCTGATTTTCGACAAAAGAGATAACACCCCCCCATTACGTCATGCTTCAGAAATGTGGAAAATGGTCCGTTTTCAAATGTTTTATTTTTGAACGTCAGTTCACATTTGTAGGTGGATCATCAGTGTTAGAGCTAAAATTAGCATGTTTAAAGTGATTTTCATGCTTCCAGGGGCTCGGGAAGTGAAATAAATACCATTTGGAGGCATTTAATGTTCGAGCAAAAACGGCTGATTTTCGACAAAAGAGATAACACCCCCCCATTACGTCATGCTTCAGAAATGTGGAAAATGGTCCGTTTTCAAATGTTTTATTTTTGAACGTCAGTTCACATTTGTAGGTGGATCATCAGTGTTAGAGCTAAAATTAGCATGTTTAAAGTGATTTTCATGCTTCCAGGGGCTCGGGAAGTTAATTAAATACCATTTGGAGGCATTTAATGTTCGAGCAAAAACGTCTGATTTTCGACAAAAGAGATAACACCCCCCCATTACGTCATGCTTCAGAAATGTGGAAAATGGTCCGTTTTCAAATGTTTTATTTTTGAACGTCAGTTCACATTTGTAGGTGGATCATCAGTGTTAGAGCTAAAATTAGCATGTTTAAAGTGATTTTCATGCTTCCAGGGGCTCGGGAAGTGAAATAAATACCATTTGGAGGCATTTAATGTTCGAGCAAAAACGGCTGATTTTCGACAAAAGAGATAACACCCCCCATTACGTCATGCTTCAGAAATGTGGAAAATGGTCCGTTTTCAAATGTTTTATTTTTGAACGTCAGTTCACATTTGTAGGTGGATCATCAGTGTTAGAGCTAAAATTAGCATGTTTAAAGTGATTTTCATGCTTCCAGGGGCTCGGGAAGTTAATTAAATACCATTTGGAGGCATTTAATGTTCGAGAAAAAACGGCTGATTTTCGACAAAAGAGATAACACCCCCCCATTACGTCATGCTTCAGAAATGTGGAAAATGGTCCGTTTTCAAATGTTTTATTTTTGAACGTCAGTTCACATTTGTAGGTGGATCATCAGTGTTAGAGCTAAAATTAGCATGTTTAAAGTGATTTTCATGCTTCCAGGGGCCCTAAACACAAGATTTATGGAATGGTTAAAAGTGCATGAAAATGGCCAATTTACTCACTCTGAGTTCTCAAAAAGGGTTTCTTCACCCTGGGAAGTTAATTAAATACCATTTGGAGGCATTTAATGTTCGAGCAAAAACGGCTGATTTTCGACAAAAGAGATAACACCCCCCCATTACGTCATGCTTCAGAAATGTGGAAAATGGTCCGTTTTCAAATGTTTTATTTTTGAACGTCAGTTCACATTTGTAGGTGGATCATCAGTGTTAGAGCTAAAATTAGCATGTTTAAAGTGATTTTCATGCTTCCAGGGGCTCGGGAAGTTAATTAAATACCATTTGGAGGCATTTAATGTTCGAGCAAAAACGGCTGATTTTCGACAAAAGAGATAACACCCCCCCCATTACGTCATGCTTCAGAAATGTGGAAAATGGTCCGTTTTCAAATGTTTTATTTTTGAACGTCAGTTCACATTTGTAGGTGGATCATCAGTGTTAGAGCTAAAATTAGCATGTTTAAAGTGATTTTCATGCTTCCAGGGGCCCAAAACACAAGATTTATGGAATGGTTAAAAGTGCATGAAAATGGCCAATTTACTCACTCTGAGTTCTCAAAAAGGGTTTCTTCACCCTGGGAAGTTAATTAAATACCATTTGGAGGCATTTAATGTTCGAGCAAAAACGGCTGATTTTCGACAAAAGAGATAACACCCCCCCATTACGTCATGCTTCAGAAATGTGGAAAATGGTCCGTTTTCAAATGTTTTATTTTTGAACGTCAGTTCACATTTGTAGGTGGATCATCAGTGTTAGAGCTAAAATTAGCATGTTTAAAGTGATTTTCATGCTTCCAGGGGCTCGGGAAGTTAATTAAATACCATTTGGAGGCATTTAATGTTCGAGCAAAAACGTCTGATTTTCGACAAAAGAGATAACACCCCCCCATTACGTCATGCTTCAGAAATGTGGAAAATGGTCCGTTTTCAAATGTTTTATTTTTGAACGTCAGTTCACATTTGTAGGTGGATCATCAGTGTTAGAGCTAAAATTAGCATGTTTAAAGTGAATTTCATGCTTCCAGGGGCTCGGGAAGTTAATTAAATACCATTTGGAGGCATTTCATGTTCGAGCAAAAACGGCTGATTTTCGACAAAAGAGATAACACCCCCCCATTACGTCATGCTTCAGAAATGTGGAAAATGGTCCGTTTTCAAATGTTTTATTTTTGAACGTCAGTTCACATTTGTAGGTGGATCATCAGTGTTAGAGCTAAAATTAGTATGTTTAAAGTGATTTTCATGTTTCCAGGGGCTCGGGAAGTTAATTAAATACCATTTGGAGGCATTTAATGTTCGAGCAAAAACGGCTGATTTTCGACAAAAGAGATAACACCCCCCCATTACGTCCTGCTTCAGAAATGTGGAAAATGGTCCGTTTTCAAATGTTTTATTTTTGAACGTCAGTTCACATTTGTAGGTGGATCATCAGTGTTAGAGCTAAAATTAGCATGTTTAAAGTGATTTTCATGCTTCCAGGGGCCCAAAACACAAGATTTATGGAATGGTTAAAAGTGCATGAAAATGGCCAATTTACTCACTCTGAGTTCTCAAAAAGGGTTTCTTCACCCCGGGAAGTTAATTAAATACCATTTGGAGGCATTTAATGTTCGAGCAAAAACGGCTGATTTTCGACAAAAGAGATAACACCCCCCCATTACGTCATGCTTCAGAAATGTGGAAAATGGTCCGTTTTCAAATGTTTTATTTTTGAACGTCAGTTCACATTTGTAGGTGGATCATCAGTGTTAGAGCTAAAATTAGCATGTTTAAAGTGATTTTCATGCTTCCAGGGGCTCGGGAAGTGAAATAAATACCATTTGGAGGCATTTAATGTTCGAGCAAAAACGGCTGATTTTCGACAAAAGAGATAACACCCCCCCATTACGTCATGCTTCAGAAATGTGGAAAATGGTCCGTTTTCAAATGTTTTATTTTTGAACGTCAGTTCACATTTGTAGGTGGATCATCAGTGTTAGAGCTAAAATTAGCATGTTTAAAGTGATTTTCATGCTTCCAGGGGCTCGGGAAGTTAATTAAATACCATTTGGAGGCATTTAATGTTCGAGCAAAAACGTCTGATTTTCGACAAAAGAGATAACACCCCCCCATTACGTCATGCTTCAGAAATGTGGAAAATGGTCCGTTTTCAAATGTTTTATTTTTGAACGTCAGTTCACATTTGTAGGTGGATCATCAGTGTTAGAGCTAAAATTAGCATGTTTAAAGTGATTTTCATGCTTCCAGGGGCTCGGGAAGTGAAATAAATACCATTTGGAGGCATTTAATGTTCGAGCAAAAACGGCTGATTTTCGACAAAAGAGATAACACCCCCCATTACGTCATGCTTCAGAAATGTGGAAAATGGTCCGTTTTCAAATGTTTTATTTTTGAACGTCAGTTCACATTTGTAGGTGGATCATCAGTGTTAGAGCTAAAATTAGCATGTTTAAAGTGATTTTCATGCTTCCGGGGGCTCGGGAAGTTAATTAAATACCATTTGGAGGCATTTAATGTTCGAGCAAAAACGGCTGATTTTCGACAAAAGAGATAACACCCCCCCATTACGTCATGCTTCAGAAATGTGGAAAATGGTCCGTTTTCAAATGTTTTATTTTTGAACGTCAGTTCACATTTGTAGGTGGATCATCAGTGTTAGAGCTAAAATTAGCATGTTTAAAGTGATTTTCATGCTTCCAGGGGCCCTAAACACAAGATTTATGGAATGGTTAAAAGTGCATGAAAATGGCCAATTTACTCACTCTGAGTTCTCAAAAAGGGTTTCTTCACCCCGGGAAGTTAATTAAATACCATTTGGAGGCATTTAATGTTCGAGCAAAAACGGCTGATTTTCGACAAAAGAGATAACACCCCCCCATTACGTCATGCTTCAGAAATGTGGAAAATGTTCCGTTTTCAAATGTTTTATTTTTGAACGTCAGTTCACATTTGTAGGTGGATCATCAGTGTTAGAGCTAAAATTAGCATGTTTAAAGTGATTTTCATGCTTCCAGGGGCTCGGGAAGTTAATTAAATACCATTTGGAGGCATTTAATGTTCGAGCAAAAACGGCTGATTTTCGACAAAAGAGATAACACCCCCCCCATTACGTCATGCTTCAGAAATGTGGAAAATGGTCCGTTTTCAAATGTTTTATTTTTGAACGTCAGTTCACATTTGTAGGTGGATCATCAGTGTTAGAGCTAAAATTAGCATGTTTAAAGTGATTTTCATGCTTCCAGGGGCCCAAAACACAAGATTTATGGAATGGTTAAAAGTGCATGAAAATGGCCAATTTACTCACTCTGAGTTCTCAAAAAGGGTTTCTTCACCCCGGGAAGTGTAATAAATACCATTTGGAGGCATTTAATGTTCGAGCAAAAACGGCTGATTTTCGACAAAAGAGATAACACCCCCCCATTACGTCATGCTTCAGAAATGTGGAAAATGGTCCGTTTTCAAATGTTTTATTTTTGAACGTCAGTTCACATTTGTAGGTGGATCATCAGTGTTAAAGCTAAAATTAGCATGTTTAAAGTGATTTTCATGCTTCCAGGGGCCCAAAACACAAGATTTATGGAATGGTTAAAAGTGCATGAAAATGGCCAATTTACTCACTCTGAGTTCTCAAAAAGGGTTTCTTCACCCCGGGAAGTGTAATAAATATCATTTAGAGGCATTTAATGTTCGAGCAAAAACGGCTGATTTTCGACAAAAGAGATAACACCCCCCCATTACGTCATGCTTCAGAAATGTGGAAAATGGTCCGTTTTCAAATGTTTTATTTTTGAACGTCAGTTCACATTTGTAGGTGGATCATCAGTGTTAGAGCTAAAATTAGCATGTTTAAAGTGATTTTCATGCTTGCAGGGGCTCGGGAAGTGAAATAAATACCATTTGGAGGCATTTAATGTTCGAGCAAAAACGGCTGATTTTCGACAAAAGAGATAACACCCCCCCTTACGTCATGCTTCAGAAATGTGGAAAATGGTCCGTTTTCAAATGTTTTATTTTTGAACGTCAGTTCACATTTGTAGGTGGATCATCAGTGTTAGAGCTAAAATTAGCATGTTTAAAGTGATTTTCATGCTTCCAGGGTTTCGGGAAGTTAATTAAATACCATTTGGAGGCATTTAATGTTCGAGCAAAAACGGCTGATTTTCGACAAAAGAGATAACACCCCCCCATTACGTCATGCTTCAGAAATGTGGAAAATGGTCCATTTTCAAATGTTTTATTTTTGAACGTCAGTTCACATTTGTAGGTGGATCATCAGTGTTAGAGCTAAAATTAGCATGTTTAAAGTGATTTTCATGCTTCCAGGGGCTCGGGAAGTGAAATAAATACCATTTGGAGGCATTTAATGTTCGAGCAAAAACGGCTGATTTTCGACAAAAGAGATAACACCCCCCCATTACGTCATGCTTCAGAAATGTGGAAAATGGTCCGTTTTCAAATGTTTTATTTTTGAACGTCAGTTCACATTTGTAGGTGGATCATCAGTGTTAGAGCTAAAATTAGCATGTTTAAAGTGATTTTCATGCTTCCAGGGGCTCGGGAAGTTAATTAAATACCATTTGGAGGCATTTAATGTTCGAGCAAAAATGGCTGATTTTCGACAAAAGAGATAACACCCCCCCATTACGTCATGCTTCAGAAATGTGGAAAATGGTCCGTTTTCAAATGTTTTATTTTTGAACGTCAGTTCACATTTGTAGGTGGATCATCAGTGTTAGAGCTAAAATTAGCATGTTTAAAGTGATTTTCATGCTTCCAGGGGCCCAAAACACAAGATTTATGGAATGGTTAAAAGTGCATAAAAATGGCCAATTTACTCACTCTGAGTTCTCAAAAAGGGTTTCTTCACCCCGGGAAGTTAATTAAATACCATTTGGAGGCATTTAATGTTCGAGCAAAAACGGCTGATTTTCGACAAAAGAGATAACACCCCCCCCATTACGTCATGCTTCAGAAATGTGGAAAATGGTCCGTTTTCAAATGTTTTATTTTTGAACGTCAGTTCACATTTGTAGGTGGATCATCAGTGTTAGAGCTAAAATTAGCATGTTTAAAGTGATTTTCATGCTTCCAGGGGCCCAAAACACAAGATTTATGGAATGGTTAAAAGTGCATGAAAATGGCCAATTTACTCACTCTGAGTTCTCAAAAAGGGTTTCTTCACCCCGGGAAGTGTAATAAATATCATTTGGAGGCATTTAATGTTCGAGCAAAAACGGCTGATTTTCGACAAAAGAGATAACACCCCCCCATTACGTCATGCTTCAGAAATGTGGAAAATGGTCCGTTTTCAAATGTTTTATTTTTGAACGTCAGTTCACATTTGTAGGTGGATCATCAGTGTTAGAGCTAAAATTAGCATGTTTAAAGTGATTTTCATGCTTCCAGGGTTTCGGGAAGTTAATTAAATACCATTTGGAGGCATTTAATGTTCGAGCAAAAACGGCTGATTTTCGACAAAAGAGATAACACCCCCCCATTACGTCATGCTTCAGAAATGTGGAAAATGGTCCGTTTTCAAATGTTTTATTTTTGAACGTCAGTTCACATTTGTAGGTGGATCATCAGTGTTAGAGCTAAAATTAGCATGTTTAAAGTGATTTTCATGCTTCCAGGGTCTCGGGAAGTGAAATAAATACCATTTGGAGGCATTTAATGTTCGAGCAAAAACGGCTGATTTTCGACAAAAGAGATAACACCCCCCCATTACGTCATGCTTCAGAAATGTGGAAAATGGTCCGTTTTCAAATGTTTTATTTTTGAACGTCAGTTCACATTTGTAGGTGGATCATCAGTGTTAGAGCTAAAATTAGCATGTTTAAAGTGATTTTCATGCTTCCAGGGGCTCGGGAAGTTATTTAAATACCATTTGGAGGCATTTAATGTTCGAGCAAAAACGGCTGATTTTCGACAAAAGAGATAACACCCCCCCCATTACGTCATGCTTCAGAAATGTGGAAAATGGTCCGTTTTCAAATGTTTTATTTTTGAACGTCAGTTCACATTTGTAGGTGGATCATCAGTGTTAGAGCTAAAATTAGCATGTTTAAAGTGATTTTCATGCTTCCAGGGGCTCGGGAAGTGAAATAAATACCATTTGGAGGCATTTAATGTTCGAGCAAAAACGGCTGATTTTCGACAAAAGAGATAACACCCCCCCATTACGTCATGCTTCAGAAATGTGGAAAATGGTCCGTTTTCAAATGTTTTATTTTTGAACGTCAGTTCACATTTGTAGGTGGATCATCAGTGTTAGAGCTAAAATGAGCATGTTTAAAGTGATTTTCATGCTTCCAGGGGCCCAAAACACAAGATTTATGGAATATTTAAAAGTGCATGAAAATGGCCAATTTACTCACTCTGAGTTCTCAAAAAGGGTTTCTTCACCCCGGGAAGTTAATTAAATACCATTTGGAGGCATTTAATGTTCGAGCAAAAACGGCTGATTTTCGACAAAAGAGATAACACCCCCCCATTACGTCATGCTTCAGAAATGTGGAAAATGGTCCGTTTTCAAATGTTTTATTTTTGAACGTCAGTTCACATTTGTAGGTGGATCATCAGTGTTAGAGCTAAAATTAGCATGTTTAAAGTGATTTTCATGCTTCCAGGGGCTCGGGAAGTTAATTAAATACCATTTGGAGGCATTTAATGTTCGAGCAAAAACGGCTGATTTTCGACAAAAGAGATAACACCCCCCCATTACGTCATGCTTCAGAAATGTGGAAAATGGTCCGTTTTCAAATGTTTTATTTTTGAACGTCAGTTCACATTTGTAGGTGGATCATCAGTGTTAGAGCTAAAATTAGCATGTTTAAAGTGATTTTCATGCTTCCAGGGGCCCTAAACACAAGATTTATGGAATGGTTAAAAGTGCATGAAAATGGCCAATTTACTCACTCTGAGTTCTCAAAAAGGGTTTCTTCACCCCGGGAAGTTAATTAAATACCATTTGGAGGCATTTAATGTTCGAGCAAAAACGGCTGATTTTCGACAAAAGAGATAACACCCCCCCCACTACGTCATGCTTCAGAAATGTGGAAAATGGTCCGTTTTCAAATGTTTTATTTTTGAACGTCAGTTCACATTTGTAGGTGGATCATCAGTGTTAGAGCTAAAATTAGCATGTTTAAAGTGAATTTCATGCTTCCAGGGGCTCGGGAAGTTAATTAAATACCATTTGGAGGCATTTCATGTTCGAGCAAAAACGGCTGATTTTCGACAAAAGAGATAACACCCCCCCATTACGTCATGCTTCAGAAATGTGGAAAATGGTCCGTTTTCAAATGTTTTATTTTTGAACGTCAGTTCACATTTGTAGGTGGATCATCAGTGTTAGAGCTAAAATTAGTATGTTTAAAGTGATTTTCATGTTTCCAGGGGCTCGGGAAGTTAATTAAATACCATTTGGAGGCATTTAATGTTCGAGCAAAAACGGCTGATTTTCGACAAAAGAGATAACACCCCCCCATTACGTCCTGCTTCAGAAATGTGGAAAATGGTCCGTTTTCAAATGTTTTATTTTTGAACGTCAGTTCACATTTGTAGGTGGATCATCAGTGTTAGAGCTAAAATTAGCATGTTTAAAGTGATTTTCATGCTTCCAGGAGCCCAAAACACAAGATTTATGGAATGGTTAAAAGTGCATGAAAATGGCCAATTTACTCACTCTGAGTTCTCAAAAAGGGTTTCTTCACCCCGGGAAGTTAATTAAATACCATTTGGAGGCATTTAATGTTCGAGCAAAAACGGCTGATTTTCGACAAAAGAGATAACACCCCCCCATTACGTCATGCTTCAGAAATGTGGAAAATGGTCCGTTTTCAAATGTTTTATTTTTGAACGTCAGTTCACATTTGTAGGTGGATCATCAGTGTTAGAGCTAAAATTAGCATGTTTAAAGTGATTTTCATGCTTCCAGGGGCTCGGGAAGTGAAATAAATACCATTTGGAGGCATTTAATGTTCGAGCAAAAACGGCTGATTTTCGACAAAAGAGATAACACCCCCCCATTACGTCATGCTTCAGAAATGTGGAAAATGGTCCGTTTTCAAATGTTTTATTTTTGAACGTCAGTTCACATTTGTAGGTGGATCATCAGTGTTAGAGCTAAAATTAGCATGTTTAAAGTGATTTTCATGCTTCCAGGGGCTCGGGAAGTTAATTAAATACCATTTGGAGGCATTTAATGTTCGAGCAAAAACGTCTGATTTTCGACAAAAGAGATAACACCCCCCCATTACGTCATGCTTCAGAAATGTGGAAAATGGTCCGTTTTCAAATGTTTTATTTTTGAACGTCAGTTCACATTTGTAGGTGGATCATCAGTGTTAGAGCTAAAATTAGCATGTTTAAAGTGATTTTCATGCTTCCAGGGGCTCGGGAAGTGAAATAAATACCATTTGGAGGCATTTAATGTTCGAGCAAAAACGGCTGATTTTCGACAAAAGAGATAACACCCCCCATTACGTCATGCTTCAGAAATGTGGAAAATGGTCCGTTTTCAAATGTTTTATTTTTGAACGTCAGTTCACATTTGTAGGTGGATCATCAGTGTTAGAGCTAAAATTAGCATGTTTAAAGTGATTTTCATGCTTCCAGGGGCTCGGGAAGTTAATTAAATACCATTTGGAGGCATTTAATGTTCGAGAAAAAACGGCTGATTTTCGACAAAAGAGATAACACCCCCCCATTACGTCATGCTTCAGAAATGTGGAAAATGGTCCGTTTTCAAATGTTTTATTTTTGAACGTCAGTTCACATTTGTAGGTGGATCATCAGTGTTAGAGCTAAAATTAGCATGTTTAAAGTGATTTTCATGCTTCCAGGGGCCCTAAACACAAGATTTATGGAATGGTTAAAAGTGCATGAAAATGGCCAATTTACTCACTCTGAGTTCTCAAAAAGGGTTTCTTCACCCTGGGAAGTTAATTAAATACCATTTGGAGGCATTTAATGTTCGAGCAAAAACGGCTGATTTTCGACAAAAGAGATAACACCCCCCCATTACGTCATGCTTCAGAAATGTGGAAAATGGTCCGTTTTCAAATGTTTTATTTTTGAACGTCAGTTCACATTTGTAGGTGGATCATCAGTGTTAGAGCTAAAATTAGCATGTTTAAAGTGATTTTCATGCTTCCAGGGGCTCGGGAAGTTAATTAAATACCATTTGGAGGCATTTAATGTTCGAGCAAAAACGGCTGATTTTCGACAAAAGAGATAACACCCCCCCCATTACGTCATGCTTCAGAAATGTGGAAAATGGTCCGTTTTCAAATGTTTTATTTTTGAACGTCAGTTCACATTTGTAGGTGGATCATCAGTGTTAGAGCTAAAATTAGCATGTTTAAAGTGATTTTCATGCTTCCAGGGGCCCAAAACACAAGATTTATGGAATGGTTAAAAGTGCATGAAAATGGCCAATTTACTCACTCTGAGTTCTCAAAAAGGGTTTCTTCACCCCGGGAAGTGTAATAAATACCATTTGGAGGCATTTAATGTTCGAGCAAAAACGGCTGATTTTCGACAAAAGAGATAACACCCCCCCATTACGTCATGCTTCAGAAATGTGGAAAATGGTCCGTTTTCAAATGTTTTATTTTTGAACGTCAGTTCACATTTGTAGGTGGATCATCAGTGTTAGAGCTAAAATTAGCATGTTTAAAGTGATTTTCATGCTTCCAGGGGCCCAAAACACAAGATTTATGGAATGGTTAAAAGTGCATGAAAATGGCCAATTTACTCACTCTGAGTTCTCAAAAAGGGTTTCTTCACCCCGGGAAGTGTAATAAATATCATTTAGAGGCATTTAATGTTCGAGCAAAAACGGCTGATTTTCGACAAAAGAGATAACACCCCCCCATTACGTCATGCTTCAGAAATGTGGAAAATGGTCCGTTTTCAAATGTTTTATTTTTGAACGTCAGTTCACATTTGTAGGTGGATCATCAGTGTTAGAGCTAAAATTAGCATGTTTAAAGTGATTTTCATGCTTGCAGGGGCTCGGGAAGTGAAATAAATACCATTTGGAGGCATTTAATGTTCGAGCAAAAACGGCTGATTTTCGACAAAAGAGATAACACCCCCCCCTTACGTCATGCTTCAGAAATGTGGAAAATGGTCCGTTTTCAAATGTTTTATTTTTGAACGTCAGTTCACATTTGTAGGTGGATCATCAGTGTTAGAGCTAAAATTAGCATGTTTAAAGTGATTTTCATGCTTCCAGGGTTTCGGGAAGTTAATTAAATACCATTTGGAGGCATTTAATGTTCGAGCAAAAACGGCTGATTTTCGACAAAAGAGATAACACCCCCCCATTACGTCATGCTTCAGAAATGTGGAAAATGGTCCGTTTTCAAATGTTTTATTTTTGAACGTCAGTTCACATTTGTAGGTGGATCATCAGTGTTAGAGCTAAAATTAGCATGTTTAAAGTGATTTTCATGCTTCCAGGGGCTCGGGAAGTGAAATAAATACCATTTGGAGGCATTTAATGTTCGAGCAAAAACGGCTGATTTTCGACAAAAGAGATAACACCCCCCCATTACGTCATGCTTCAGAAATGTGGAAAATGGTCCGTTTTCAAATGTTTTATTTTTGAACGTCAGTTCACATTTGTAGGTGGATCATCAGTGTTAGAGCTAAAATTAGCATGTTTAAAGTGATTTTCATGCTTCCAGGGGCTCGGGAAGTTAATTAAATACCATTTGGAGGCATTTAATGTTCGAGCAAAAATGGCTGATTTTCGACAAAAGAGATAACACCCCCCCATTACGTCATGCTTCAGAAATGTGGAAAATGGTCCGTTTTCAAATGTTTTATTTTTGAACGTCAGTTCACATTTGTAGGTGGATCATCAGTGTTAGAGCTAAAATTAGCATGTTTAAAGTGATTTTCATGCTTCCAGGGGCCCAAAACACAAGATTTATGGAATGGTTAAAAGTGCATAAAAATGGCCAATTTACTCACTCTGAGTTCTCAAAAAGGGTTTCTTCACCCCGGGAAGTTAATTAAATACCATTTGGAGGCATTTAATGTTCGAGCAAAAACGGCTGATTTTCGACAAAAGAGATAACACCCCCCCCATTACGTCATGCTTCAGAAATGTGGAAAATGGTCCGTTTTCAAATGTTTTATTTTTGAACGTCAGTTCACATTTGTAGGTGGATCATCAGTGTTAGAGCTAAAATTAGCATGTTTAAAGTGATTTTCATGCTTCCAGGGGCCCAAAACACAAGATTTATGGAATGGTTAAAAGTGCATGAAAATGGCCAATTTACTCACTCTGAGTTCTCAAAAAGGGTTTCTTCACCCCGGGAAGTGTAATAAATATCATTTGGAGGCATTTAATGTTCGAGCAAAAACGGCTGATTTTCGACAAAAGAGATAACACCCCCCCATTACGTCATGCTTCAGAAATGTGGAAAATGGTCCGTTTTCAAATGTTTTATTTTTGAACGTCAGTTCACATTTGTAGGTGGATCATCAGTGTTAGAGCTAAAATTAGCATGTTTAAAGTGATTTTCATGCTTCCAGGGTTTCGGGAAGTTAATTAAATACCATTTGGAGGCATTTAATGTTCGAGCAAAAACGGCTGATTTTCGACAAAAGAGATAACACCCCCCCATTACGTCATGCTTCAGAAATGTGGAAAATGGTCCGTTTTCAAATGTTTTATTTTTGAACGTCAGTTCACATTTGTAGGTGGATCATCAGTGTTAGAGCTAAAATTAGCATGTTTAAAGTGATTTTCATGCTTCCAGGGGCTCGGGAAGTGAAATAAATACCATTTGGAGGCATTTAATGTTCGAGCAAAAACGGCTGATTTTCGACAAAAGAGATAACACCCCCCCATTACGTCATGCTTCAGAAATGTGGAAAATGGTCCGTTTTCAAATGTTTTATTTTTGAACGTCAGTTCACATTTGTAGGTGGATCATCAGTGTTAGAGCTAAAATTAGCATGTTTAAAGTGATTTTCATGCTTCCAGGGGCTCGGGAAGTTATTTAAATACCATTTGGAGGCATTTAATGTTCGAGCAAAAACGGCTGATTTTCGACAAAAGAGATAACACCCCCCCATTACGTCATGCTTCAGAAATGTGGAAAATGGTCCGTTTTCAAATGTTTTATTTTTGAACGTCAGTTCACATTTGTAGGTGGATCATCAGTGTTAGAGCTAAAATTAGCATGTTTAAAGTGATTTTCATGCTTCCAGGGGCCCTAAACACAAGATTTATGGAATGGTTAAAAGTGCATGAAAATGGCCAATTTACTCACTCTGAGTTCTCAAAAAGGGTTTCTTCACCCCGGGAAGTTAATTAAATACCATTTGGAGGCATTTAATGTTCGAGCAATAACGGCTGATTTTCGACAAAAGAGATAACACCCCCCCATTACGTCATGCTTCAGAAATGTGGAAAATGGTCCGTTTTCAAATGTTTTATTTTTGAACGTCAGTTCACATTTGTAGGTGGATCATCAGTGTTAGAGCTAAAATTAGCATGTTTAAAGTGATTTTCATGCTTCCAGGGGCTCGGGAAGTTAATTAAATACCATTTGGAGGCATTTAATGTTCGAGCAAAAACGGCTGATTTTCGACAAAAGAGATAACACCCCCCCATTACGTCATGCTTCAGAAATGTGGAAAATGGTCCGTTTTCAAATGTTTTATTTTTGAACGTCAGTTCACATTTGTAGGTGGATCATCAGTGTTAGAGCTAAAATTAGCATGTTTAAAGTGATTTTCATGCTTCCAGGGGCCCTAAACACAAGATTTATGGAATGGTTAAAAGTGCATGAAAATGGCCAATTTACTCACTCTGAGTTCTCAAAAAGGGTTTCTTCACCCCGGGAAGTTAATTAAATACCATTTGGAGGCATTTAATGTTCGAGCAAAAACGGCTGATTTTCGACAAAAGAGATAACACCCCCCCCACTACGTCATGCTTCAGAAATGTGGAAAATGGTCCGTTTTCAAATGTTTTATTTTTGAACGTCAGTTCACATTTGTAGGTGGATCATCAGTGTTAGAGCTAAAATTAGCATGTTTAAAGTGAATTTCATGCTTCCAGGGGCTCGGGAAGTTAATTAAATACCATTTGGAGGCATTTCATGTTCGAGCAAAAACGGCTGATTTTCGACAAAAGAGATAACACCCCCCCATTACGTCATGCTTCAGAAATGTGGAAAATGGTCCGTTTTCAAATGTTTTATTTTTGAACGTCAGTTCACATTTGTAGGTGGATCATCAGTGTTAGAGCTAAAATTAGTATGTTTAAAGTGATTTTCATGTTTCCAGGGGCTCGGGAAGTTAATTAAATACCATTTGGAGGCATTTAATGTTCGAGCAAAAACGGCTGATTTTCGACAAAAGAGATAACACCCCCCCATTACGTCCTGCTTCAGAAATGTGGAAAATGGTCCGTTTTCAAATGTTTTATTTTTGAACGTCAGTTCACATTTGTAGGTGGATCATCAGTGTTAGAGCTAAAATTAGCATGTTTAAAGTGATTTTCATGCTTCCAGGAGCCCAAAACACAAGATTTATGGAATGGTTAAAAGTGCATGAAAATGGCCAATTTACTCACTCTGAGTTCTCAAAAAGGGTTTCTTCACCCCGGGAAGTTAATTAAATACCATTTGGAGGCATTTAATGTTCGAGCAAAAACGGCTGATTTTCGACAAAAGAGATAACACCCCCCCATTACGTCATGCTTCAGAAATGTGGAAAATGGTCCGTTTTCAAATGTTTTATTTTTGAACGTCAGTTCACATTTGTAGGTGGATCATCAGTGTTAGAGCTAAAATTAGCATGTTTAAAGTGATTTTCATGCTTCCAGGGGCTCGGGAAGTGAAATAAATACCATTTGGAGGCATTTAATGTTCGAGCAAAAACGGCTGATTTTCGACAAAAGAGATAACACCCCCCCATTACGTCATGCTTCAGAAATGTGGAAAATGGTCCGTTTTCAAATGTTTTATTTTTGAACGTCAGTTCACATTTGTAGGTGGATCATCAGTGTTAGAGCTAAAATTAGCATGTTTAAAGTGATTTTCATGCTTCCAGGGGCTCGGGAAGTTAATTAAATACCATTTGGAGGCATTTAATGTTCGAGCAAAAACGTCTGATTTTCGACAAAAGAGATAACACCCCCCCATTACGTCATGCTTCAGAAATGTGGAAAATGGTCCGTTTTCAAATGTTTTATTTTTGAACGTCAGTTCACATTTGTAGGTGGATCATCAGTGTTAGAGCTAAAATTAGCATGTTTAAAGTGATTTTCATGCTTCCAGGGGCCCAAAACACAAGATTTATGGAATGGTTAAAAGTGCATGAAAATGGCCAATTTACTCACTCTGAGTTCTCAAAAAGGGTTTCTTCACCCCGGGAAGTTAATTAAATACCATTTGGAGGCATTTAATGTTCGAGCAAAAACGGCTGATTTTCGACAAAAGAGATAACACCCCCCCATTACGTCATGCTTCAGAAATGTGGAAAATGGTCCGTTTTCAAATGTTTTATTTTTGAACGTCAGTTCACATTTGTAGGTGGATCATCAGTGTTAGAGCTAAAATTAGCATGTTTAAAGTGATTGTCATGCTTCCAGGGGCTCGGGAAGTTAATTAAATACCATTTGGAGTCATTTAATGTTCGAGCAAAAACGGCTGATTTTCGACAAAAGAGATAACACCCCCCCATTACGTCATGCTTCAGAAATGTGGAAAATGGTCCGTTTTCAAATGTTTTATTTTTGAACGTCAGTTCACATTTGTAGGTGGATCATCAGTGTAAGAGCTAAAATTAGCATGTTTAAAGTGATTTTCATGCTTCCAGGGGCTCGGGAAGTGAAATAAATACCATTTGGAGGCATTTAATGTTCGAGCAAAAACGGATGATTTTCGACAAAAGAGATAACACCCCCCCATTACGTCATGCTTCAGAAATGTGGAAAATGGTCCGTTTTCAAATGTTTTATTTTTGAACGTCAGTTCACATTTGTAGGTGGATCATCAGTGTTAGAGCTAAAATTAGCATGTTTAAAGTGATTTTCATGCTTCCAGGGGCTCGGGAAGTTAATTAAATACCATTTGGAGGCATTTAATGTTCGAGCAAAAACGGCTGATTTTGGACAAAAGAGATAACACCCCCCCATTACGTCATGCTTCAGAAATGTGGAAAATGGTCCGTTTTCAAATGTTTTATTTTTGAACTTCAGTTCACATTTGTAGGTGGATCATCAGTGTTAGAGCTAAAATTAGCATGTTTAAAGTGATTTTCATGCTTCCAGGGGCTCGGGAAGTGAAATAAATACCATTTGGAGGCATTTAATGTTCGAGCAAAAACGGCGGATTTTCGACAAAAGAGATAACACCCCCCCATTACGTCATGCTTCAGAAATGTGGAAAATGGTCAGTTTTCAAATGTTTTATTTTTGAACGTCAGTTCACATTTGTAGGTGGATCATCAGTGTTAGAGCTAAAATTAGCATGTTTAAAGTGATTTTCATGCTTCCAGGGGCCCAAAACACAAGATTTATGGAATGGTTAAAAGTGCATGAAAATGGCCAATTTACTCACTCTGAGTTCTCAAAAAGGGTTTCTTCACCCCGGGAAGTTAATTAAATACCATTTGGAGGCATTTAATGTTCGAACAAAAACGGCTGATTTTCGACAAAAGAGATAACACCCCCCCATTACGTCATGCTTCAGAAATGTAGAAAATTGTCCGTTTTCAAATGTTTTATTTTTGAACGTCAGTTCACATTTGTAGGTGGATCATCAGTGTTAGAGCTAAAATTAGCATGTTTAAAGTGATTTTCATGCTTCCAGGGGCTCGGGAAGTTAATTAAATACCATTTGGAGGCATTTCATGTTCGAGCAAAAACGGCTGATTTTCGACAAAAGAGATAACACCCCCCCATTACGTCATGCTTCAGAAATGTGGAAAATGGTCCGTTTTCAAATGTTTTATTTTTGAACGTCAGTTCACATTTGTAGGTGGATCATCAGTGTTAGAGCTAAAATTAGTATGTTTAAAGTGATTTTCATGTTTCCAGGGGCTCGGGAAGTTAATTAAATACCATTTGGAGGCATTTAATGTTCGAGCAAAAACGGCTGATTTTCGACAAAAGAGATAACACCCCCCCATTACGTCCTGCTTCAGAAATGTGGAAAATGGTCCGTTTTCAAATGTTTTATTTTTGAACGTCAGTTCACATTTGTAGGTGGATCATCAGTGTTAGAGCTAAAATTAGCATGTTTAAAGTGATTTTCATGCTTCCAGGAGCCCAAAACACAAGATTTATGGAATGGTTAAAAGTGCATGAAAATGGCCAATTTACTCACTCTGAGTTCTCAAAAAGGGTTTCTTCACCCCGGGAAGTTAATTAAATACCATTTGGAGGCATTTAATGTTCGAGCAAAAACGGCTGATTTTCGACAAAAGAGATAACACCCCCCCATTACGTCATGCTTCAGAAATGTGGAAAATGGTCCGTTTTCAAATGTTTTATTTTTGAACGTCAGTTCACATTTGTAGGTGGATCATCAGTGTTAGAGCTAAAATTAGCATGTTTAAAGTGATTTTCATGCTTCCAGGGGCTCGGGAAGTGAAATAAATACCATTTGGAGGCATTTAATGTTCGAGCAAAAACGGCTGATTTTCGACAAAAGAGATAACACCCCCCCATTACGTCATGCTTCAGAAATGTGGAAAATGGTCCGTTTTCAAATGTTTTATTTTTGAACGTCAGTTCACATTTGTAGGTGGATCATCAGTGTTAGAGCTAAAATTAGCATGTTTAAAGTGATTTTCATGCTTCCAGGGGCTCGGGAAGTTAATTAAATACCATTTGGAGGCATTTAATGTTCGAGCAAAAACGTCTGATTTTCGACAAAAGAGATAACACCCCCCCATTACGTCATGCTTCAGAAATGTGGAAAATGGTCCGTTTTCAAATGTTTTATTTTTGAACGTCAGTTCACATTTGTAGGTGGATCATCAGTGTTAGAGCTAAAATTAGCATGTTTAAAGTGATTTTCATGCTTCCAGGGGCTCGGGAAGTGAAATAAATACCATTTGGAGGCATTTAATGTTCGAGCAAAAACGGCTGATTTTCGACAAAAGAGATAACACCCCCCATTACGTCATGCTTCAGAAATGTGGAAAATGGTCCGTTTTCAAATGTTTTATTTTTGAACGTCAGTTCACATTTGTAGGTGGATCATCAGTGTTAGAGCTAAAATTAGCATGTTTAAAGTGATTTTCATGCTTCCAGGGGCTCGGGAAGTTAATTAAATACCATTTGGAGGCATTTAATGTTCGAGAAAAAACGGCTGATTTTCGACAAAAGAGATAACACCCCCCCATTACGTCATGCTTCAGAAATGTGGAAAATGGTCCGTTTTCAAATGTTTTATTTTTGAACGTCAGTTCACATTTGTAGGTGGATCATCAGTGTTAGAGCTAAAATTAGCATGTTTAAAGTGATTTTCATGCTTCCAGGGGCCCTAAACACAAGATTTATGGAATGGTTAAAAGTGCATGAAAATGGCCAATTTACTCACTCTGAGTTCTCAAAAAGGGTTTCTTCACCCTGGGAAGTTAATTAAATACCATTTGGAGGCATTTAATGTTCGAGCAAAAACGGCTGATTTTCGACAAAAGAGATAACACCCCCCCATTACGTCATGCTTCAGAAATGTGGAAAATGGTCCGTTTTCAAATGTTTTATTTTTGAACGTCAGTTCACATTTGTAGGTGGATCATCAGTGTTAGAGCTAAAATTAGCATGTTTAAAGTGATTTTCATGCTTCCAGGGGCTCGGGAAGTTAATTAAATACCATTTGGAGGCATTTAATGTTCGAGCAAAAACGGCTGATTTTCGACAAAAGAGATAACACCCCCCCCATTACGTCATGCTTCAGAAATGTGGAAAATGGTCCGTTTTCAAATGTTTTATTTTTGAACGTCAGTTCACATTTGTAGGTGGATCATCAGTGTTAGAGCTAAAATTAGCATGTTTAAAGTGATTTTCATGCTTCCAGGGGCCCAAAACACAAGATTTATGGAATGGTTAAAAGTGCATGAAAATGGCCAATTTACTCACTCTGAGTTCTCAAAAAGGGTTTCTTCACCCCGGGAAGTGTAATAAATACCATTTGGAGGCATTTAATGTTCGAGCAAAAACGGCTGATTTTCGACAAAAGAGATAACACCCCCCCATTACGTCATGCTTCAGAAATGTGGAAAATGGTCCGTTTTCAAATGTTTTATTTTTGAACGTCAGTTCACATTTGTAGGTGGATCATCAGTGTTAGAGCTAAAATTAGCATGTTTAAAGTGATTTTCATGCTTCCAGGGGCCCAAAACACAAGATTTATGGAATGGTTAAAAGTGCATGAAAATGGCCAATTTACTCACTCTGAGTTCTCAAAAAGGGTTTCTTCACCCCGGGAAGTGTAATAAATATCATTTAGAGGCATTTAATGTTCGAGCAAAAACGGCTGATTTTCGACAAAAGAGATAACACCCCCCCATTACGTCATGCTTCAGAAATGTGGAAAATGGTCCGTTTTCAAATGTTTTATTTTTGAACGTCAGTTCACATTTGTAGGTGGATCATCAGTGTTAGAGCTAAAATTAGCATGTTTAAAGTGATTTTCATGCTTGCAGGGGCTCGGGAAGTGAAATAAATACCATTTGGAGGCATTTAATGTTCGAGCAAAAACGGCTGATTTTCGACAAAAGAGATAACACCCCCCCCTTACGTCATGCTTCAGAAATGTGGAAAATGGTCCGTTTTCAAATGTTTTATTTTTGAACGTCAGTTCACATTTGTAGGTGGATCATCAGTGTTAGAGCTAAAATTAGCATGTTTAAAGTGATTTTCATGCTTCCAGGGTTTCGGGAAGTTAATTAAATACCATTTGGAGGCATTTAATGTTCGAGCAAAAACGGCTGATTTTCGACAAAAGAGATAACACCCCCCCATTACGTCATGCTTCAGAAATGTGGAAAATGGTCCGTTTTCAAATGTTTTATTTTTGAACGTCAGTTCACATTTGTAGGTGGATCATCAGTGTTAGAGCTAAAATTAGCATGTTTAAAGTGATTTTCATGCTTCCAGGGGCTCGGGAAGTGAAATAAATACCATTTGGAGGCATTTAATGTTCGAGCAAAAACGGCTGATTTTCGACAAAAGAGATAACACCCCCCCATTACGTCATGCTTCAGAAATGTGGAAAATGGTCCGTTTTCAAATGTTTTATTTTTGAACGTCAGTTCACATTTGTAGGTGGATCATCAGTGTTAGAGCTAAAATTAGCATGTTTAAAGTGATTTTCATGCTTCCAGGGGCTCGGGAAGTTAATTAAATACCATTTGGAGGCATTTAATGTTCGAGCAAAAATGGCTGATTTTCGACAAAAGAGATAACACCCCCCCATTACGTCATGCTTCAGAAATGTGGAAAATGGTCCGTTTTCAAATGTTTTATTTTTGAACGTCAGTTCACATTTGTAGGTGGATCATCAGTGTTAGAGCTAAAATTAGCATGTTTAAAGTGATTTTCATGCTTCCAGGGGCCCAAAACACAAGATTTATGGAATGGTTAAAAGTGCATAAAAATGGCCAATTTACTCACTCTGAGTTCTCAAAAAGGGTTTCTTCACCCCGGGAAGTTAATTAAATACCATTTGGAGGCATTTAATGTTCGAGCAAAAACGGCTGATTTTCGACAAAAGAGATAACACCCCCCCCATTACGTCATGCTTCAGAAATGTGGAAAATGGTCCGTTTTCAAATGTTTTATTTTTGAACGTCAGTTCACATTTGTAGGTGGATCATCAGTGTTAGAGCTAAAATTAGCATGTTTAAAGTGATTTTCATGCTTCCAGGGGCCCAAAACACAAGATTTATGGAATGGTTAAAAGTGCATGAAAATGGCCAATTTACTCACTCTGAGTTCTCAAAAAGGGTTTCTTCACCCCGGGAAGTGTAATAAATATCATTTGGAGGCATTTAATGTTCGAGCAAAAACGGCTGATTTTCGACAAAAGAGATAACACCCCCCCATTACGTCATGCTTCAGAAATGTGGAAAATGGTCCGTTTTCAAATGTTTTATTTTTGAACGTCAGTTCACATTTGTAGGTGGATCATCAGTGTTAGAGCTAAAATTAGCATGTTTAAAGTGATTTTCATGCTTCCAGGGTTTCGGGAAGTTAATTAAATACCATTTGGAGGCATTTAATGTTCGAGCAAAAACGGCTGATTTTCGACAAAAGAGATAACACCCCCCCATTACGTCATGCTTCAGAAATGTGGAAAATGGTCCGTTTTCAAATGTTTTATTTTTGAACGTCAGTTCACATTTGTAGGTGGATCATCAGTGTTAGAGCTAAAATTAGCATGTTTAAAGTGATTTTCATGCTTCCAGGGGCTCGGGAAGTGAAATAAATACCATTTGGAGGCATTTAATGTTCGAGCAAAAACGGCTGATTTTCGACAAAAGAGATAACACCCCCCCATTACGTCATGCTTCAGAAATGTGGAAAATGGTCCGTTTTCAAATGTTTTATTTTTGAACGTCAGTTCACATTTGTAGGTGGATCATCAGTGTTAGAGCTAAAATTAGCATGTTTAAAGTGATTTTCATGCTTCCAGGGGCTCGGGAAGTTATTTAAATACCATTTGGAGGCATTTAATGTTCGAGCAAAAACGGCTGATTTTCGACAAAAGAGATAACACCCCCCCATTACGTCATGCTTCAGAAATGTGGAAAATGGTCCGTTTTCAAATGTTTTATTTTTGAACGTCAGTTCACATTTGTAGGTGGATCATCAGTGTTAGAGCTAAAATGAGCATGTTTAAAGTGATTTTCATGCTTCCAGGGGCCCAAAACACAAGATTTATGGAATATTTAAAAGTGCATGAAAATGGCCAATTTACTCACTCTGAGTTCTCAAAAAGGGTTTCTTCACCCCGGGAAGTTAATTAAATACCATTTGGAGGCATTTAATGTTCGAGCAATAACGGCTGATTTTCGACAAAAGAGATAACACCCCCCCATTACGTCATGCTTCAGAAATGTGGAAAATGGTCCGTTTTCAAATGTTTTATTTTTGAACGTCAGTTCACATTTGTAGGTGGATCATCAGTGTTAGAGCTAAAATTAGCATGTTTAAAGTGATTTTCATGCTTCCAGGGGCTCGGGAAGTTAATTAAATACCATTTGGAGGCATTTAATGTTCGAGCAAAAACGGCTGATTTTCGACAAAAGAGATAACACCCCCCCATTACGTCATGCTTCAGAAATGTGGAAAATGGTCCGTTTTCAAATGTTTTATTTTTGAACGTCAGTTCACATTTGTAGGTGGATCATCAGTGTTAGAGCTAAAATTAGCATGTTTAAAGTGATTTTCATGCTTCCAGGGGCCCTAAACACAAGATTTATGGAATGGTTAAAAGTGCATGAAAATGGCCAATTTACTCACTCTGAGTTCTCAAAAAGGGTTTCTTCACCCCGGGAAGTTAATTAAATACCATTTGGAGGCATTTAATGTTCGAGCAAAAACGGCTGATTTTCGACAAAAGAGATAACACCCCCCCCACTACGTCATGCTTCAGAAATGTGGAAAATGGTCCGTTTTCAAATGTTTTATTTTTGAACGTCAGTTCACATTTGTAGGTGGATCATCAGTGTTAGAGCTAAAATTAGCATGTTTAAAGTGAATTTCATGCTTCCAGGGGCTCGGGAAGTTAATTAAATACCATTTGGAGGCATTTCATGTTCGAGCAAAAACGGCTGATTTTCGACAAAAGAGATAACACCCCCCCATTACGTCATGCTTCAGAAATGTGGAAAATGGTCCGTTTTCAAATGTTTTATTTTTGAACGTCAGTTCACATTTGTAGGTGGATCATCAGTGTTAGAGCTAAAATTAGTATGTTTAAAGTGATTTTCATGTTTCCAGGGGCTCGGGAAGTTAATTAAATACCATTTGGAGGCATTTAATGTTCGAGCAAAAACGGCTGATTTTCGACAAAAGAGATAACACCCCCCCATTACGTCCTGCTTCAGAAATGTGGAAAATGGTCCGTTTTCAAATGTTTTATTTTTGAACGTCAGTTCACATTTGTAGGTGGATCATCAGTGTTAGAGCTAAAATTAGCATGTTTAAAGTGATTTTCATGCTTCCAGGAGCCCAAAACACAAGATTTATGGAATGGTTAAAAGTGCATGAAAATGGCCAATTTACTCACTCTGAGTTCTCAAAAAGGGTTTCTTCACCCCGGGAAGTTAATTAAATACCATTTGGAGGCATTTAATGTTCGAGCAAAAACGGCTGATTTTCGACAAAAGAGATAACACCCCCCCATTACGTCATGCTTCAGAAATGTGGAAAATGGTCCGTTTTCAAATGTTTTATTTTTGAACGTCAGTTCACATTTGTAGGTGGATCATCAGTGTTAGAGCTAAAATTAGCATGTTTAAAGTGATTTTCATGCTTCCAGGGGCTCGGGAAGTGAAATAAATACCATTTGGAGGCATTTAATGTTCGAGCAAAAACGGCTGATTTTCGACAAAAGAGATAACACCCCCCCATTACGTCATGCTTCAGAAATGTGGAAAATGGTCCGTTTTCAAATGTTTTATTTTTGAACGTCAGTTCACATTTGTAGGTGGATCATCAGTGTTAGAGCTAAAATTAGCATGTTTAAAGTGATTTTCATGCTTCCAGGGGCTCGGGAAGTTAATTAAATACCATTTGGAGGCATTTAATGTTCGAGCAAAAACGTCTGATTTTCGACAAAAGAGATAACACCCCCCCATTACGTCATGCTTCAGAAATGTGGAAAATGGTCCGTTTTCAAATGTTTTATTTTTGAACGTCAGTTCACATTTGTAGGTGGATCATCAGTGTTAGAGCTAAAATTAGCATGTTTAAAGTGATTTTCATGCTTCCAGGGGCCCAAAACACAAGATTTATGGAATGGTTAAAAGTGCATGAAAATGGCCAATTTACTCACTCTGAGTTCTCAAAAAGGGTTTCTTCACCCCGGGAAGTTAATTAAATACCATTTGGAGGCATTTAATGTTCGAGCAAAAACGGCTGATTTTCGACAAAAGAGATAACACCCCCCCATTACGTCATGCTTCAGAAATGTGGAAAATGGTCCGTTTTCAAATGTTTTATTTTTGAACGTCAGTTCACATTTGTAGGTGGATCATCAGTGTTAGAGCTAAAATTAGCATGTTTAAAGTGATTGTCATGCTTCCAGGGGCTCGGGAAGTTAATTAAATACCATTTGGAGTCATTTAATGTTCGAGCAAAAACGGCTGATTTTCGACAAAAGAGATAACACCCCCCCATTACGTCATGCTTCAGAAATGTGGAAAATGGTCCGTTTTCAAATGTTTTATTTTTGAACGTCAGTTCACATTTGTAGGTGGATCATCAGTGTAAGAGCTAAAATTAGCATGTTTAAAGTGATTTTCATGCTTCCAGGGGCTCGGGAAGTGAAATAAATACCATTTGGAGGCATTTAATGTTCGAGCAAAAACGGATGATTTTCGACAAAAGAGATAACACCCCCCCATTACGTCATGCTTCAGAAATGTGGAAAATGGTCCGTTTTCAAATGTTTTATTTTTGAACGTCAGTTCACATTTGTAGGTGGATCATCAGTGTTAGAGCTAAAATTAGCATGTTTAAAGTGATTTTCATGCTTCCAGGGGCTCGGGAAGTTAATTAAATACCATTTGGAGGCATTTAATGTTCGAGCAAAAACGGCTGATTTTGGACAAAAGAGATAACACCCCCCCATTACGTCATGCTTCAGAAATGTGGAAAATGGTCCGTTTTCAAATGTTTTATTTTTGAACTTCAGTTCACATTTGTAGGTGGATCATCAGTGTTAGAGCTAAAATTAGCATGTTTAAAGTGATTTTCATGCTTCCAGGGGCTCGGGAAGTGAAATAAATACCATTTGGAGGCATTTAATGTTCGAGCAAAAACGGCGGATTTTCGACAAAAGAGATAACACCCCCCCATTACGTCATGCTTCAGAAATGTGGAAAATGGTCAGTTTTCAAATGTTTTATTTTTGAACGTCAGTTCACATTTGTAGGTGGATCATCAGTGTTAGAGCTAAAATTAGCATGTTTAAAGTGATTTTCATGCTTCCAGGGGCCCAAAACACAAGATTTATGGAATGGTTAAAAGTGCATGAAAATGGCCAATTTACTCACTCTGAGTTCTCAAAAAGGGTTTCTTCACCCCGGGAAGTTAATTAAATACCATTTGGAGGCATTTAATGTTCGAACAAAAACGGCTGATTTTCGACAAAAGAGATAACACCCCCCCATTACGTCATGCTTCAGAAATGTAGAAAATGGTCCGTTTTCAAATGTTTTATTTTTGAACGTCAGTTCACATTTGTAGGTGGATCATCAGTGTTAGAGCTAAAATTAGCATGTTTAAAGTGATTTTCATGCTTCCAGGGGCTCGGGAAGTTAATTAAATACCATTTGGAGGCATTTAATGTTCGAGCAAAAACGGCTGATTTTCGACAAAAGAGATAACACCCCCCCATTACGTCATGCTTCAGAAATGTGGAAAATGGTCCGTTTTCAAATGTTTTATTTTTGAACGTCAGTTCACATTTGTAGGTAGATCATCAGTGTTAGAGCTAAAATTAGCATGTTTAAAGTGATTTTCATGCTTCCAGGGGCTCGGGAAGTGAAATAAATACCATTTGGAGGCATTTAATGTTCGAGCAAAAACGGCTGATTTTCGACAAAATAGATAACACCCCCCCATTACGTCATGCTTCTGAAATGTGGAAAATGGTCCGTTTTCAAATGTTTTATTTTTGAACGTCAGTTCACATTTGTAGGTGGATCATCAGTGTTAGAGCTAAAATTAGCATGTTTAAAGTGATTTTCATGCTTCCAGGGGCCCAAAACACAAGATTTATGGAATGGTTAAAAGTGCATGAAAATGGCCAATTTACTCACTCTGAGTTCTCAAAAAGGGTTTCTTCACCCCGGGAAGTTAATTAAATACCATTTGGAGGCATTTAATGTTCGAGCAAAAACAACTGATTTTCGACAAAAGAGATAACACCCCCCCATTACGTCATGCTTCAGAAATGTGGAAAATGGTCCGTTTTCAAATGTTTTATTTTTGAACGTCAGTTCACATTTGTAGGTGGATCATCAGTGTTAGAGCTAAAATTAGCATGTTTAAAGTGATTTTCATGCTTCCAGGGGCTCGGGAAGTGAAATAAATACCATTTGGAGGCATTTAATGTTCGAGCAAAAACGGCTGATTTTCGACAAAAGAGATAACACCCCCCATTACGTCATGCTTCAGAAATGTGGAAAATGGTCCGTTTTCAAATGTTTTATTTTTGAACGTCAGTTCACATTTGTAGGTAGATCATCAGTGTTAGAGCTAAAATTAGCATGTTTAAAGTGATTTTCATGCTTCCAGGGGCTCGGGAAGTGAAATAAATACCATTTGGAGGCATTTAATGTTCGAGCAAAAACGGCTGATTTTCGACAAAATAGATAACACCCCCCCATTACGTCATGCTTCAGAAATGTGGAAAATGGTCCGTTTTCAAATGTTTTATTTTTGAACGTCAGTTCACATTTGTAGGTGGATCATCAGTGTTAGAGCTAAAATTAGCATGTTTAAAGTGATTTTCATGCTTCCAGGGGCCCAAAACACAAGATTTATGGAATGGTTAAAAGTGCATGAAAATGGCCAATTTACTCACTCTGAGTTCTCAAAAAGGGTTTCTTCACCCCGGGAAGTTAATTAAATACCATTTGGAGGCATTTAATGTTCGAGCAAAAACAACTGATTTTCGACAAAAGAGATAACACCCCCCCATTACGTCATGCTTCAGAAATGTGGAAAATGGTCCGTTTTCAAATGTTTTATTTTTGAACGTCAGTTCACATTTGTAGGTGGATCATCAGTGTTAGAGCTAAAATTAGCATGTTTAAAGTGATTTTCATGCTTCCAGGGGCTCGGGAAGTTAATTAAATACCATTTGGAGGCATTTAATGTTCGAGCAAAAACGGCTGATTTTCGACAAAAGAGATAACACCCCCCCATTACGTCATGCTTCAGAAATGTGGAAAATGGTCCGTTTTCAAATGTTTTATTTTTGAACGTCAGTTCACATTTGTAGGTGGATCATCAGTGTTAGAGCTAAAATTAGCATGTTTAAAGTGATTTTCATGCTTCCAGGGGCCCTAAACACAAGATTTATGGAATGGTTAAAAGTGCATGAAAATGGCCAATTTACTCACTCTGAGTTCTCAAAAAGGGTTTCTTCACCCCGGGAAGTTAATTAAATACCATTTGGAGGCATTTAATGTTCGAGCAAAAACGGCTGATTTTCGACAAAAGAGATAACACCCCCCCATTACGTCATGCTTCAGAAATGTGGAAAATGGTCCGTTTTCAAATGTTTTATTTTTGAACTTCAGTTCACATTTGTAGGTGGATCATCAGTGTTAGAGCTAAAATTAGCATGTTTAAAGTGATTTTCATGCTTCCAGGGGCTCGGGAAGTGAAATAAATACCATTTGGAGGCATTTAATGTTCGAGCAAAAACGGCGGATTTTCGACAAAAGAGATAACACCCCCCCATTACGTCATGCTTCAGAAATGTGGAAAATGGTCAGTTTTCAAATGTTTTATTTTTGAACGTCAGTTCACATTTGTAGGTGGATCATCAGTGTTAGAGCTAAAATTAGCATGTTTAAAGTGATTTTCATGCTTCCAGGGGCCCAAAACACAAGATTTATGGAATGGTTAAAAGTGCATGAAAATGGCCAATTTACTCACTCTGAGTTCTCAAAAAGGGTTTCTTCACCCCGGGAAGTTAATTAAATACCATTTGGAGGCATTTAATGTTCGAACAAAAACGGCTGATTTTCGACAAAAGAGATAACACCCCCCCATTACGTCATGCTTCAGAAATGTAGAAAATGGTCCGTTTTCAAATGTTTTATTTTTGAACGTCAGTTCACATTTGTAGGTGGATCATCAGTGTTAGAGCTAAAATTAGCATGTTTAAAGTGATTTTCATGCTTCCAGGGGCTCGGGAAGTTAATTAAATACCATTTGGAGGCATTTAATGTTCGAGCAAAAACGGCTGATTTTCGACAAAAGAGATAACACCCCCCCATTACGTCATGCTTCAGAAATGTGGAAAATGGTCCGTTTTCAAATGTTTTATTTTTGAACGTCAGTTCACATTTGTAGGTAGATCATCAGTGTTAGAGCTAAAATTAGCATGTTTAAAGTGATTTTCATGCTTCCAGGGGCTCGGGAAGTGAAATAAATACCATTTGGAGGCATTTAATGTTCGAGCAAAAACGGCTGATTTTCGACAAAATAGATAACACCCCCCCATTACGTCATGCTTCAGAAATGTGGAAAATGGTCCGTTTTCAAATGTTTTATTTTTGAACGTCAGTTCACATTTGTAGGTGGATCATCAGTGTTAGAGCTAAAATTAGCATGTTTAAAGTGATTTTCATGCTTCCAGGGGCCCAAAACACAAGATTTATGGAATGGTTAAAAGTGCATGAAAATGGCCAATTTACTCACTCTGAGTTCTCAAAAAGGGTTTCTTCACCCCGGGAAGTTAATTAAATACCATTTGGAGGCATTTAATGTTCGAGCAAAAACAACTGATTTTCGACAAAAGAGATAACACCCCCCCATTACGTCATGCTTCAGAAATGTGGAAAATGGTCCGTTTTCAAATGTTTTATTTTTGAACGTCAGTTCACATTTGTAGGTGGATCATCAGTGTTAGAGCTAAAATTAGCATGTTTAAAGTGATTTTCATGCTTCCAGGGGCTCGGGAAGTGAAATAAATACCATTTGGAGGCATTTAATGTTCGAGCAAAAACGGCTGATTTTCGACAAAAGAGATAACACCCCCCATTACGTCATGCTTCAGAAATGTGGAAAATGGTCCGTTTTCAAATGTTTTATTTTTGAACGTCAGTTCACATTTGTAGGTGGATCATCAGTGTTAGAGCTAAAATTAGCATGTTTAAAGTGATTTTCATGCTTCCAGGGGCTCGGGAAGTTAATTAAATACCATTTGGAGGCATTTAATGTTCGAGCAAAAACGGCTGATTTTCGACAAAAGAGATAACACCCCCCCATTACGTCATGCTTCAGAAATGTGGAAAATGGTCCGTTTTCAAATGTTTTATTTTTGAACGTCAGTTCACATTTGTAGGTGGATCATCAGTGTTAGAGCTAAAATTAGCATGTTTAAAGTGATTTTCATGCTTCCAGGGGCCCTCAACACAAGATTTATGGAATGGTTAAAAGTGCATGAAAATGGCCAATTTACTCACTCTGAGTTCTCAAAAAGGGTTTCTTCACCCCGGGAAGTTAATTAAATACCATTTGGAGGCATTTAATGTTCGAGCAAAAACGGCTGATTTTCGACAAAAGAGATAACACCCCCCCATTACGTCATGCTTCAGAAATGTGGAAAATGGTCCGTTTTCAAATGTTTTATTTTTGAACGTCAGTTCACATTTGTAGGTGGATCATCAGTGTTAGAGCTAAAATTAGCATGTTTAAAGTGATTTTCATGCTTCCAGGGGCTCGGGAAGTTAATTAAATACCATTTGGAGGCATTTAATGTTCGAGCAAAAACGGCTGATTTTCGACAAAAGAGATAACACCCCCCCATTACGTCATGCTTCAGAAATGTGGAAAATGGTCCGTTTTCAAATGTTTTATTTTTGAACGTCAGTTCACATTTGTAGGTGGATCATCAGTGTTAGAGCTAAAATTAGCATGTTTAAAGTGATTTTCATGCTTCCAGGGGCTCGGGAAGTGAAATAAATACCATTTGGAGGCATTTAATGTTCGAGCAAAAACGGCTGATTTTCGACAAAAGAGATAACACCCCCCCATTACGTCATGCTTCAGAAATGTGGAAAATGGTCCGTTTTCAAATGTTTTATTTTTGAACGTCAGTTCACATTTGTAGGTGGATCATCAGTGTTAGAGCTAAAATTAGCATGTTTAAAGTGATTTTCATGCTTCCAGGGGCCCTCAACACAAGATTTATGGAATGGTTAAAAGTGCATGAAAATGGCCAATTTACTCACTCTGAGTTCTCAAAAAGGGTTTCTTCACCCCGGGAAGTTAATTAAATACCATTTGGAGGCATTTAATGTTCGAGCAAAAACGGCTGATTTTCGACAAAAGAGATAACACCCCCCCATTACGTCATGCTTCAGAAATGTGGAAAATGGTCCGTTTTCAAATGTTTTATTTTTGAACGTCAGTTCACATTTGTAGGTGGATCATCAGTGTTAGAGCTAAAATTAGCATGTTTAAAGTGATTTTCATGCTTCCAGGGGCTCGGGAAGTTAATTAAATACCATTTGGAGGCATTTAATGTTCGAGCAAAAACGGCTGATTTTCGACAAAAGAGATAACACCCCCCCATTACGTCATGCTTCAGAAATGTGGAAAATGGTCCGTTTTCAAATGTTTTATTTTTGAACGTCAGTTCACATTTGTAGGTGGATCATCAGTGTTAGAGCTAAAATTAGCATGTTTAAAGTGATTTTCATGCTTCCAGGGGCTCGGGAAGTGAAATAAATACCATTTGGAGGCATTTAATGTTCGAGCAAAAACGGCTGATTTTCGACAAAAGAGATAACACCCCCCCATTACGTCATGCTTCAGAAATGTGGAAAATGGTCCGTTTTCAAATGTTTTATTTTTGAACGTCAGTTCACATTTGTAGGTGGATCATCAGTGTTAGAGCTAAAATTAGCATGTTTAAAGTGATTTTCATGCTTCCAGGGGCTCAGGAAGTTAATTAAATACCACTTGGAGGCATTTAATGTTCGAGCAAAAACGGCTGATTTTCGACAAAAGAGATAACACCCCCCCATTACGTCATGCTTCAGAAATGTGGAAAATGGTCCGTTTTCAAATGTTTTAATTTTTGAATGTCAGTTCACATTTGTAGGTGGATCATCAGTGTTGGAGCTAAAATTAGCATGTTTAAAGTGATTTTCATGCTTCCAGGGGCTCGGGAAGTAAAATAAATACCATTTGGAGGCATTTAATGTTCGAGCAAAAACGGCTGATTTTCGACAAAAGAGATAACACCCCCATTACGTCATGCTTCAGAAATGTGGAAAATGGTCCGTTTTCAAATGTTTTATTTTTGAACGTCAGTTCACATTTGTAGGTGGATCATCAGTGTTAGAGCTAAAATTAGCATGTTTAAAGTGATTTTCATGCTTCCAGGGGCTCAGGAAGTTAATTAAATACCATTTGGAGGCATTTAATGTTCGAGCAAAAACGGCTGATTTTCGACAAAAGAGATAACACCCCCCCATTACGTCATGCTTCAGAAATGTGGAAAATGGTCCGTTTTCAAATGTTTTATTTTTGAACGTCAGTTCACATTTGTAGGTGGATCATCAGTGTTAGAGCTAAAATTAGCATGTTTAAAGTGATTGTCATGCTTCCAGGGGCTCGGGAAGTTAATTAAATACCATTTGGAGTCATTTAATGTTCGAGCAAAAACGGCTGATTTTCGACAAAAGAGATAACACCCCCCCATTACGTCATGCTTCAGAAATGTGGAAAATGGTCCGTTTTCAAATGTTTTATTTTTGAACGTCAGTTCACATTTGTAGGTGGATCATCAGTGTAAGAGCTAAAATTAGCATGTTTAAAGTGATTTTCATGCTTCCAGGGGCTCGGGAAGTGAAATAAATACCATTTGGAGGCATTTAATGTTCGAGCAAAAACGGATGATTTTCGACAAAAGAGATAACACCCCCCCATTACGTCATGCTTCAGAAATGTGGAAAATGGTCCGTTTTCAAATGTTTTATTTTTGAACGTCAGTTCACATTTGTAGGTGGATCATCAGTGTTAGAGCTAAAATTAGCATGTTTAAAGTGATTTTCATGCTTCCAGGGGCTCGGGAAGTTAATTAAATACCATTTGGAGGCATTTAATGTTCGAGCAAAAACGGCTGATTTTGGACAAAAGAGATAACACCCCCCCATTACGTCATGCTTCAGAAATGTGGAAAATGGTCAGTTTTCAAATGTTTTATTTTTGAACGTCAGTTCACATTTGTAGGTGGATCATCAGTGTTAGAGCTAAAATTAGCATGTTTAAAGTGATTTTCATGCTTCCAGGGGCCCAAAACACAAGATTTATGGAATGGTTAAAAGTGCATGAAAATGGCCAATTTACTCACTCTGAGTTCTCAAAAAGGGTTTCTTCACCCCGGGAAGTTAATTAAATACCATTTGGAGGCATTTAATGTTCGAACAAAAACGGCTGATTTTCGACAAAAGAGATAACACCCCCCCATTACGTCATGCTTCAGAAATGTAGAAAATGGTCCGTTTTCAAATGTTTTATTTTTGAACGTCAGTTCACATTTGTAGGTGGATCATCAGTGTTAGAGCTAAAATTAGCATGTTTAAAGTGATTTTCATGCTTCCAGGGGCTCGGGAAGTTAATTAAATACCATTTGGAGGCATTTAATGTTCGAGCAAAAACGGCTGATTTTCGACAAAAGAGATAACACCCCCCCATTACGTCATGCTTCAGAAATGTGGAAAATGGTCCGTTTTCAAATGTTTTATTTTTGAACGTCAGTTCACATTTGTAGGTAGATCATCAGTGTTAGAGCTAAAATTAGCATGTTTAAAGTGATTTTCATGCTTCCAGGGGCTCGGGAAGTGAAATAAATACCATTTGGAGGCATTTAATGTTCGAGCAAAAACGGCTGATTTTCGACAAAATAGATAACACCCCCCCATTACGTCATGCTTCAGAAATGTGGAAAATGGTCCGTTTTCAAATGTTTTATTTTTGAACGTCAGTTCACATTTGTAGGTGGATCATCAGTGTTAGAGCTAAAATTAGCATGTTTAAAGTGATTTTCATGCTTCCAGGGGCCCAAAACACAAGATTTATGGAATGGTTAAAAGTGCATGAAAATGGCCAATTTACTCACTCTGAGTTCTCAAAAAGGGTTTCTTCACCCCGGGAAGTTAATTAAATACCATTTGGAGGCATTTAATGTTCGAGCAAAAACAACTGATTTTCGACAAAAGAGATAACACCCCCCCATTACGTCATGCTTCAGAAATGTGGAAAATGGTCCGTTTTCAAATGTTTTATTTTTGAACGTCAGTTCACATTTGTAGGTGGATCATCAGTGTTAGAGCTAAAATTAGCATGTTTAAAGTGATTTTCATGCTTCCAGGGGCTCGGGAAGTGAAATAAATACCATTTGGAGGCATTTAATGTTCGAGCAAAAACGGCTGATTTTCGACAAAAGAGATAACACCCCCCATTACGTCATGCTTCAGAAATGTGGAAAATGGTCCGTTTTCAAATGTTTTATTTTTGAACGTCAGTTCACATTTGTAGGTGGATCATCAGTGTTAGAGCTAAAATTAGCATGTTTAAAGTGATTTTCATGCTTCCAGGGGCTCGGGAAGTTAATTAAATACCATTTGGAGGCATTTAATGTTCGAGCAAAAACGGCTGATTTTCGACAAAAGAGATAACACCCCCCCATTACGTCATGCTTCAGAAATGTGGAAAATGGTCCGTTTTCAAATGTTTTATTTTTGAACGTCAGTTCACATTTGTAGGTGGATCATCAGTGTTAGAGCTAAAATTAGCATGTTTAAAGTGATTTTCATGCTTCCAGGGGCCCTAAACACAAGATTTATGGAATGGTTAAAAGTGCATGAAAATGGCCAATTTACTCACTCTGAGTTCTCAAAAAGGGTTTCTTCACCCCGGGAAGTTAATTAAATACCATTTGGAGGCATTTAATGTTCGAGCAAAAACGGCTGATTTTCGACAAAAGAGATAACACCCCCCCCATTACGTCATGCTTCAGAAATGTAGAAAATGGTCCGTTTTCAAATGTTTTATTTTTGAACGTCAGTTCACATTTGTAGGTGGATCATCAGTGTTAGAGCTAAAATTAGCATGTTTAAAGTGATTTTCATGCTTCCAGGGGCTCGGGAAGTTAATTAAATACCATTTGGAGGCATTTAATGTTCGAGCAAAAACGGCTGATTTTCGACAAAAGAGATAACACCCCCCCATTACGTCATGCTTCAGAAATGTGGAAAATGGTCCGTTTTCAAATGTTTTATTTTTGAACGTCAGTTCACATTTGTAGGTAGATCATCAGTGTTAGAGCTAAAATTAGCATGTTTAAAGTGATTTTCATGCTTCCAGGGGCTCGGGAAGTGAAATAAATACCATTTGGAGGCATTTAATGTTCGAGCAAAAACGGCTGATTTTCGACAAAATAGATAACACCCCCCCATTACGTCATGCTTCAGAAATGTGGAAAATGGTCCGTTTTCAAATGTTTTATTTTTGAACGTCAGTTCACATTTGTAGGTGGATCATCAGTGTTAGAGCTAAAATTAGCATGTTTAAAGTGATTTTCATGCTTCCAGGGGCCCAAAACACAAGATTTATGGAATGGTTAAAAGTGCATGAAAATGGCCAATTTACTCACTCTGAGTTCTCAAAAAGGGTTTCTTCACCCCGGGAAGTTAATTAAATACCATTTGGAGGCATTTAATGTTCGAGCAAAAACAACTGATTTTCGACAAAAGAGATAACACCCCCCCATTACGTCATGCTTCAGAAATGTGGAAAATGGTCCGTTTTCAAATGTTTTATTTTTGAACGTCAGTTCACATTTGTAGGTGGATCATCAGTGTTAGAGCTAAAATTAGCATGTTTAAAGTGATTTTCATGCTTCCAGGGGCTCGGGAAGTGAAATAAATACCATTTGGAGGCATTTAATGTTCGAGCAAAAACGGCTGATTTTCGACAAAAGAGATAACACCCCCCATTACGTCATGCTTCAGAAATGTGGAAAATGGTCCGTTTTCAAATGTTTTATTTTTGAACGTCAGTTCACATTTGTAGGTGGATCATCAGTGTTAGAGCTAAAATTAGCATGTTTAAAGTGATTTTCATGCTTCCAGGGGCTCGGGAAGTTAATTAAATACCATTTGGAGGCATTTAATGTTCGAGCAAAAACGGCTGATTTTCGACAAAAGAGATAACACCCCCCCATTACGTCATGCTTCAGAAATGTGGAAAATGGTCCGTTTTCAAATGTTTTATTTTTGAACGTCAGTTCACATTTGTAGGTGGATCATCAGTGTTAGAGCTAAAATTAGCATGTTTAAAGTGATTTTCATGCTTCCAGGGGCCCTAAACACAAGATTTATGGAATGGTTAAAAGTGCATGAAAATGGCCAATTTACTCACTCTGAGTTCTCAAAAAGGGTTTCTTCACCCCGGGAAGTTAATTAAATACCATTTGGAGGCATTTAATGTTCGAGCAAAAACGGCTGATTTTCGACAAAAGAGATAACACCCCCCCATTACGTCATGCTTCAGAAATGTGGAAAATGGTCCGTTTTCAAATGTTTTATTTTTGAACGTCAGTTCACATTTGTAGGTGGATCATCAGTGTTAGAGCTAAAATTAGCATGTTTAAAGTGATTTTCATGCTTCCAGGGGCTCGGGAAGTTAATTAAATACCATTTGGAGGCATTTAATGTTCGAGCAAAAACGGCTGATTTTCGACAAAAGAGATAACACCCCCCCATTACGTCATGCTTCAGAAATGTGGAAAATGGTCCGTTTTCAAATGTTTTATTTTTGAACGTCAGTTCACATTTGTAGGTGGATCATCAGTGTTAGAGCTAAAATTAGCATGTTTAAAGTGATTTTCATGCTTCCAGGGGCTCGGGAAGTGAAATAAATACCATTTGGAGGCATTTAATGTTCGAGCAAAAACGGCTGATTTTCGACAAAAGAGATAACACCCCCCCATTACGTCATGCTTCAGAAATGTGGAAAATGGTCCGTTTTCAAATGTTTTATTTTTGAACGTCAGTTCACATTTGTAGGTGGATCATCAGTGTTAGAGCTAAAATTAGCATGTTTAAAGTGATTTTCATGCTTCCAGGGGCTCAGGAAGTTAATTAAATACCACTTGGAGGCATTTAATGTTCGAGCAAAAACGGCTGATTTTCGACAAAAGAGATAACACCCCCCCATTACGTCATGCTTCAGAAATGTGGAAAATGGTCCGTTTTCAAATGTTTTAATTTTTGAATGTCAGTTCACATTTGTAGGTGGATCATCAGTGTTGGAGCTAAAATTAGCATGTTTAAAGTGATTTTCATGCTTCCAGGGGCTCGGGAAGTAAAATAAATACCATTTGGAGGCATTTAATGTTCGAGCAAAAACGGCTGATTTTCGACAAAAGAGATAACACCCCCATTACGTCATGCTTCAGAAATGTGGAAAATGGTCCGTTTTCAAATGTTTTATTTTTGAACGTCAGTTCACATTTGTAGGTGGATCATCAGTGTTAGAGCTAAAATTAGCATGTTTAAAGTGATTTTCATGCTTCCAGGGGCTCAGGAAGTTAATTAAATACCATTTGGAGGCATTTAATGTTCGAGCAAAAACGGCTGATTTTCGACAAAAGAGATAACACCCCCCCATTACGTCATGCTTCAGAAATGTGGAAAATGGTCCGTTTTCAAATGTTTTATTTTTGAACGTCAGTTCACATTTGTAGGTGGATCATCAGTGTTAGAGCTAAAATTAGCATGTTTGAAGTGATTTTCATGCTTCCAGGGGCTTGGGAAGTGAAATAAATACCATTTGGAGGCATTTAATGTTCGAGCAAAAACGGCTGATTTTCGACAAAAGAGATAACACCCCCCCCATTACGTCATGCTTCAGAAATGTGGAAAATGGTCCGTTTTCAAATGTTTTATTTTTGAACGTCAGTTCACATTTGTAGGTGGATCATCAGTGTTAGAGCTAAAATTAGCATGTTTAAAGTGATTTTCATGCTTCCAGGGGCTCGGGAAGTTAATTAAATACCATTTGGAGGCATTTAATGTTCGAGCAAAAACGGCTGATTTTCGACAAAAGAGATAACACCCCCCCATTACGTCATGCTTCAGAAATGTGGAAAATGGTCCGTTTTCAAATGTTTTATTTTTGAACGTCAGTTCACATTTGTAGGTGGATCATCAGTGTTAGAGCTAAAATTAGCATGTTTAAAGTGATTTTCATGCTTCCAGGGGCCCTAAACACAAGATTTATGGAATGGTTAAAAGTGCATGAAAATGGCCAATTTACTCACTCTGAGTTCTCAAAAAGGGTTTCTTCACCCCGGGAAGTTAATTAAATACCATTTGGAGGCATTTAATGTTCGAGCAAAAACGGCTGATTTTCGACAAAAGAGATAACACCCCCCCATTACGTCATGCTTCAGAAATGTGGAAAATGGTCCGTTTTCAAATGTTTTATTTTTGAACGTCAGTTCACATTTGTAGGTGGATCATCAGTGTTAGAGCTAAAATTAGCATGTTTAAAGTGATTTTCATGCTTCCAGGGGCTCGGGAAGTTAATTAAATACCATTTGGAGGCATTTAATGTTCGAGCAAAAACGGCTGATTTTCGACAAAAGAGATAACACCCCCCCATTACGTCATGCTTCAGAAATGTGGAAAATGGTCCGTTTTCAAATGTTTTATTTTTGAACGTCAGTTCACATTTGTAGGTGGATCATCAGTGTTAGAGCTAAAATTAGCATGTTTAAAGTGATTTTCATGCTTCCAGGGGCCCTAAACACAAGATTTATGGAATGGTTAAAAGTGCATGAAAATGGCCAATTTACTCACTCTGAGTTCTCAAAAAGGATTTCTTCACCCCGGGAAGTTAATTAAATACCATTTGGAGGCATTTAATGTTCGAGCAAAAACGGCTGATTTTCGACAAAAGAGATAACACCCCCCCATTACGTCATGCTTCAGAAATGTGGAAAATGATCCGTTTTCAAATGTTTTATTTTTGAACGTCAGTTCACATTTGTAGGTGGATCATCAGTGTTAGAGCTAAAATTAGCATGTTTAAAGTGAATTTCATGCTTCCAGGGGCTCGGGAAGTTAATTAAATACCATTTGGAGGCATTTCATGTTCGAGCAAAAACGGCTGATTTTCGACAAAAGAGATAACACCCCCCCATTACGTCATGCTTCAGAAATGTGGAAAATGGTCCGTTTTCAAATGTTTTATTTTTGAACGTCAGTTCACATTTGTAGGTGGATCATCAGTGTTAGAGCTAAAATTAGTATGTTTAAAGTGATTTTCATGTTTCCAGGGGCTCGGGAAGTTAATTAAATACCATTTGGAGGCATTTAATGTTCGAGCAAAAACGGCTGATTTTCAACAAAAGAGATAACACCCCCCATTACGTCATGCTTCAGAAATGTGGAAAATGGTCCGTTTTCAAATGTTTTATTTTTGAACGTCAGTTCACATTTGTAGGTGGATCATCAGTGTTAGAGCTAAAATTAGCATGTTTAAAGTGATTTTCATGCTTCCAGGGGCCCAAAACACAAGATTTATGGAATGGTTAAAAGTGCATGAAAATGGCCAATTTACTCACTCTGAGTTCTCAAAAAGGGTTTCTTCACCCCGGGAAGTTAATTAAATACCATTTGGAGGCATTTAATGTTCGAGCAAAAACGGCTGATTTTCGACAAAAGAGATAACACCCCCCCATTACGTCATGCTTCAGAAATGTGGAAAATGGTCCGTTTTCAAATGTTTTATTTTTGAACGTCAGTTCACATTTGTAGGTGGATCATCAGTGTTAGAGCTAAAATTAGCATGTTTAAAGTGATTTTCATGCTTCCAGGGGCTCGGGAAGTGAAATAAATACCATTTGGAGGCATTTAATGTTCGAGCAAAAACGGCTGATTTTCGACAAAAGAGATAACACCCCCCCATTACGTCATGCTTCAGAAATGTGGAAAATGGTCCGTTTTCAAATGTTTTATTTTTGAACGTCAGTTCACATTTGTAGGTGGATCATCAGTGTTAGAGCTAAAATTAGCATGTTTAAAGTGATTTTCATGCTTCCAGGGGCCCTAAACACAAGATTTATGGAATGGTTAAAAGTGCATGAAAATGGCCAATTTACTCACTCTGAGTTCTCAAAAAGGGTTTCTTCACCCCGGGAAGTTAATTAAATACCATTTGGAGGCATTTAATGTTCGAGCAAAAACGGCTGATTTTCGACAAAAGAGATAACACCCCCCCATTACGTCATGCTTCAGAAATGTGGAAAATGGTCCGTTTTCAAATGTTTTATTTTTGAACGTCAGTTCACATTTGTAGGTGGATCATCAGTGTTAGAGCTAAAATTAGCATGTTTAAAGTGAATTTCATGCTTCCAGGGGCTCGGGAAGTTAATTAAATACCATTTGGAGGCATTTCATGTTCGAGCAAAAACGGCTGATTTTCGACAAAAGAGATAACACCCCCCCATTACGTCATGCTTCAGAAATGTGGAAAATGGTCCGTTTTCAAATGTTTTATTTTTGAACGTCAGTTCACATTTGTAGGTGGATCATCAGTGTTAGAGCTAAAATTAGTATGTTTAAAGTGATTTTCATGTTTCCAGGGGCTCGGGAAGTTAATTAAATACCATTTGGAGGCATTTAATGTTCGAGCAAAAACGGCTGATTTTCGACAAAAGAGATAACACCCCCCCATTACGTCATGCTTCAGAAATGTGGAAAATGGTCCGTTTTCAAATGTTTTATTTTTGAACGTCAGTTCACATTTGTAGGTGGATCATCAGTGTTAGAGCTAAAATTAGCATGTTTAAAGTGATTTTCATGCTTCCAGGGGCCCAAAACACAAGATTTATGGAATGGTTAAAAGTGCATGAAAATGGCCAATTTACTCACTCTGAGTTCTCAAAAAGGGTTTCTTCACCCCGGGAAGTTAATTAAATACCATTTGGAGGCATTTAATGTTCGAGCAAAAACGGCTGATTTTCGACAAAAGAGATAACACCCCCCCATTACGTCATGCTTCAGAAATGTGGAAAATGGTCCGTTTTCAAATGTTTTATTTTTGAACGTCAGTTCACATTTGTAGGTGGATCATCAGTGTTAGAGCTAAAATTAGCATGTTTAAAGTGATTTTCATGCTTCCAGGGGCTCGGGAAGTGAAATAAATACCATTTGGAGGCATTTAATGTTCGAGCAAAAACGGCTGATTTTCGACAAAAGAGATAACACCCCCCCATTACGTCATGCTTCAGAAATGTGGAAAATGGTCCGTTTTCAAATGTTTTATTTTTGAACGTCAGTTCACATTTGTAGGTGGATCATCAGTGTTAGAGCTAAAATTAGCATGTTTAAAGTGATTTTCATGCTTCCAGGGGCTCGGGAAGTTAATTAAATACCATTTGGAGGCATTTAATGTTCGAGCAAAAACGTCTGATTTTCGACAAAAGAGATAACACCCCCCCATTACGTCATGCTTCAGAAATGTGGAAAATGGTCCGTTTTCAAATGTTTTATTTTTGAACGTCAGTTCACATTTGTAGGTGGATCATCAGTGTTAGAGCTAAAATTAGCATGTTTAAAGTGATTTTCATGCTTCCAGGGGCCCAAAACACAAGATTTATGGAATGGTTAAAAGTGCATGAAAATGGCCAATTTACTCACTCTGAGTTCTCAAAAAGGGTTTCTTCACCCCGGGAAGTTAATTAAATACCATTTGGAGGCATTTAATGTTCGAGCAAAAACGGCTGATTTTCGACAAAAGAGATAACACCCCCCCATTACGTCATGCTTCAGAAATGTGGAAAATGGTCCGTTTTCAAATGTTTTATTTTTGAACGTCAGTTCACATTTGTAGGTGGATCATCAGTGTTAGAGCTAAAATTAGCATGTTTAAAGTGATTGTCATGCTTCCAGGGGCTCGGGAAGTTAATTAAATACCATTTGGAGTCATTTAATGTTCGAGCAAAAACGGCTGATTTTCGACAAAAGAGATAACACCCCCCCATTACGTCATGCTTCAGAAATGTGGAAAATGGTCCGTTTTCAAATGTTTTATTTTTGAACGTCAGTTCACATTTGTAGGTGGATCATCAGTGTAAGAGCTAAAATTAGCATGTTTAAAGTGATTTTCATGCTTCCAGGGGCTCGGGAAGTGAAATAAATACCATTTGGAGGCATTTAATGTTCGAGCAAAAACGGCTGATTTTCGACAAAAGAGATAACACCCCCCCATTACGTCATGCTTCAGAAATGTGGAAAATGGTCCGTTTTCAAATGTTTTATTTTTGAACGTCAGTTCACATTTGTAGGTGGATACTCAGTGTTAGAGCTAAAATTAGCATGTTTAAAGTGATTTTCATGCTTCCAGGGGCTCGGGAAGTTAATTAAATACCATTTGGAGGCATTTAATGTTCGAGCAAAAACGGCTGATTTTGGACAAAAGAGATAACACCCCCCCATTACGTCATGCTTCAGAAATGTGGAAAATGGTCAGTTTTCAAATGTTTTATTTTTGAACGTCAGTTCACATTTGTAGGTGGATCATCAGTGTTAGAGCTAAAATTAGCATGTTTAAAGTGATTTTCATGCTTCCAGGGGCTCGGGAAGTGAAATAAATACCATTTGGAGGCATTTAATGTTCGAGCAAAAACGGCGGATTTTCGACAAAAGAGATAACACCCCCCCATTACGTCATGCTTCAGAAATGTGGAAAATGGTCAGTTTTCAAATGTTTTATTTTTGAACGTCAGTTCACATTTGTAGGTGGATCATCAGTGTTAGAGCTAAAATTAGCATGTTTAAAGTGATTTTCATGCTTCCAGGGGCCCAAAACACAAGATTTATGGAATGGTTAAAAGTGCATGAAAATGGCCAATTTACTCACTCTGAGTTCTCAAAAAGGGTTTCTTCACCCCGGGAAGTTAATTAAATACCATTTGGAGGCATTTAATGTTCGAGCAAAAACGGCTGATTTTCGACAAAAGAGATAACACCCCCCCATTACGTCATGCTTCAGAAATGTAGAAAATGGTCCGTTTTCAAATGTTTTATTTTTGAACGTCAGTTCACATTTGTAGGTGGATCATCAGTGTTAGAGCTAAAATTAGCATGTTTAAAGTGATTTTCATGCTACCAGGGGCTCGGGAAGTTAATTAAATACCATTTGGAGGCATTTAATGTTCGAGCAAAAACGGCTGATTTTCGACAAAAGAGATAACACCCCCCCATTACGTCATGCTTCAGAAATGTGGAAAATGGTCCGTTTTCAAATGTTTTATTTTTGAACGTCAGTTCACATTTGTAGGTGGATCATCAGTGTTAGAGCTAAAATTAGCATGTTTAAAGTGATTTTCATGCTTCCAGGGGCTCGGGAAGTGAAATAAATACCATTTGGAGGCATTTAATGTTCGAGCAAAAACGGCTGATTTTCGACAAAATAGATAACACCCCCCCCATTACGTCATGCTTCAGAAATGTGGAAAATGGTCCGTTTTCAAATGTTTTATTTTTGAACGTCAGTTCACATTTGTAGGTGGATCATCAGTGTTAGAGCTAAAATTAGCATGTTTAAAGTGATTTTCATGCTTCCAGGGGCCCAAAACACAAGATTTATGGAATGGTTAAAAGTGCATGAAAATGGCCAATTTACTCACTCTGAGTTCTCAAAAAGGGTTTCTTCACCCCGGGAAGTTAATTAAATACCATTTGGAGGCATTTAATGTTCGAGCAAAAACGGCTGATTTTCGACAAAAGAGATAACACCCCCCCATTACGTCATGCTTCAGAAATGTGGAAAATGGTCGGTTTTCAAATGTTTTATTTTTGAACGTCAGTTCACATTTGTAGGTGGATCATCAGTGTTAGAGCTAAAATTAGCATGTTTAAAGTGATTTTCATGCTTCCAGGGGCTCGGGAAGTTAATTAAATACCATTTGGAGGCATTTAATGTTCGAGCAAAAACAACTGATTTTCGACAAAAGAGATAACACCCCCCCATTACGTCATGCTTCAGAAATGTGGAAAATGGTCCGTTTTCAAATGTTTTATTTTTGAACGTCAGTTCACATTTGTAGGTGGATCATCAGTGTTAGAGCTAAAATTAGCATGTTTAAAGTGATTTTCATGCTTCCAGGGGCTCGGGAAGTGAAATAAATACCATTTGGAGGCATTTAATGTTCGAGCAAAAACGGCTGATTTTCGACAAAAGAGATAACACCCCCCATTACGTCATGCTTCAGAAATGTGGAAAATGGTCCGTTTTCAAATGTTTTATTTTTGAACGTCAGTTCACATTTGTAGGTGGATCATCAGTGTTAGAGCTAAAATTAGCATGTTTAAAGTGATTTTCATGCTTCCAGGGGCTCGGTAAGTTAATTAAATACCATTTGGAGGCATTTAATGTTCGAGCAAAAACGGCTGATTTTCGACAAAAGAGATAACACCCCCCCATTACGTCATGCTTCAGAAATGTGGAAAATGGTCCGTTTTCAAATGTTTTATTTTTGAACGTCAGTTCACATTTGTAGGTGGATCATCAGTGTTAGAGCTAAAATTAGCATGTTTAAAGTGATTTTCATGCTTCCAGGGGCCCTAAACACAAGATTTATGGAATGGTTAAAAGTGCATGAAAATGGCCAATTTACTCACTCTGAGTTCTCAAAAAGGGTTTCTTCACCCCGGGAAGTTAATTAAATACCATTTGGAGGCATTTAATGTTCGAGCAAAAACGGCTGATTTTCGACAAAAGAGATAACACCCCCCCATTACGTCATGCTTCAGAAATGTGGAAAATGGTCCGTTTTCAAATGTTTTATTTTTGAACGTCAGTTCACATTTGTAGGTGGATCATCAGTGTTAGAGCTAAAATTAGCATGTTTAAAGTGATTTTCATGCTTCCAGGGGCTCGGGAAGTTAATTAAATACCATTTGGAGGCATTTAATGTTCGAGCAAAAACGGCTGATTTTCGACAAAAGAGATAACACCCCCCCATTACGTCATGCTTCAGAAATGTGGAAAATGGTCCGTTTTCAAATGTTTTATTTTTGAACGTCAGTTCACATTTGTAGGTGGATCATCAGTGTTAGAGCTAAAATTAGCATGTTTAAAGTGATTTTCATGCTTCCAGGGGCTCGGGAAGTGAAATAAATACCATTTGGAGGCATTTAATGTTCGAGCAAAAACGGCTGATTTTCGACAAAAGAGATAACACCCCCCCATTACGTCATGCTTCAGAAATGTGGAAAATGGTCCGTTTTCAAATGTTTTATTTTTGAACGTCAGTTCACATTTGTAGGTGGATCATCAGTGTTAGAGCTAAAATTAGCATGTTTAAAGTGATTTTCATGCTTCCAGGGGCTCAGGAAGTTAATTAAATACCACTTGGAGGCATTTAATGTTCGAGCAAAAACGGCTGATTTTCGACAAAAGAGATAACACCCCCCCATTACGTCATGCTTCAGAAATGTGGAAAATGGTCCGTTTTCAAATGTTTTAATTTTTGAATGTCAGTTCACATTTGTAGGTGGATCATCAGTGTTGGAGCTAAAATTAGCATGTTTAAAGTGATTTTCATGCTTCCAGGGGCTCGGGAAGTAAAATAAATACCATTTGGAGGCATTTAATGTTCGAGCAAAAACGGCTGATTTTCGACAAAAGAGATAACACCCCCATTACGTCATGCTTCAGAAATGTGGAAAATGGTCCGTTTTCAAATGTTTTATTTTTGAACGTCAGTTCACATTTGTAGGTGGATCATCAGTGTTAGAGCTAAAATTAGCATGTTTAAAGTGATTTTCATGCTTCCAGGGGCTCAGGAAGTTAATTAAATACCATTTGGAGGCATTTAATGTTCGAGCAAAAACGGCTGATTTTCGACAAAAGAGATAACACCCCCCCATTACGTCATGCTTCAGAAATGTGGAAAATGGTCCGTTTTCAAATGTTTTATTTTTGAACGTCAGTTCACATTTGTAGGTGGATCATCAGTGTTAGAGCTAAAATTAGCATGTTTGAAGTGATTTTCATGCTTCCAGGGGCTTGGGAAGTGAAATAAATACCATTTGGAGGCATTTAATGTTCGAGCAAAAACGGCTGATTTTCGACAAAAGAGATAACACCCCCCCCATTACGTCATGCTTCAGAAATGTGGAAAATGGTCCGTTTTCAAATGTTTTATTTTTGAACGTCAGTTCACATTTGTAGGTGGATCATCAGTGTTAGAGCTAAAATTAGCATGTTTAAAGTGATTTTCATGCTTCCAGGGGCTCAGGAAGTTAATTAAATACCACTTGGAGGCATTTAATGTTCGAGCAAAAACGGCTGATTTTCGACAAAAGAGATAACACCCCCCCATTACGTCATGCTTCAGAAATGTGGAAAATGGTCCGTTTTCAAATGTTTTAATTTTTGAATGTCAGTTCACATTTGTAGGTGGATCATCAGTGTTGGAGCTAAAATTAGCATGTTTAAAGTGATTTTCATGCTTCCAGGGGCTCGGGAAGTAAAATAAATACCATTTGGAGGCATTTAATGTTCGAGCAAAAACGGCTGATTTTCGACAAAAGAGATAACACCCCCATTACGTCATGCTTCAGAAATGTGGAAAATGGTCCGTTTTCAAATGTTTTATTTTTGAACGTCAGTTCACATTTGTAGGTGGATCATCAGTGTTAGAGCTAAAATTAGCATGTTTAAAGTGATTTTCATGCTTCCAGGGGCTCAGGAAGTTAATTAAATACCATTTGGAGGCATTTAATGTTCGAGCAAAAACGGCTGATTTTCGACAAAAGAGATAACACCCCCCCATTACGTCATGCTTCAGAAATGTGGAAAATGGTCCGTTTTCAAATGTTTTATTTTTGAACGTCAGTTCACATTTGTAGGTGGATCATCAGTGTTAGAGCTAAAATTAGCATGTTTGAAGTGATTTTCATGCTTCCAGGGGCTTGGGAAGTGAAATAAATACCATTTGGAGGCATTTAATGTTCGAGCAAAAACGGCTGATTTTCGACAAAAGAGATAACACCCCCCCCATTACGTCATGCTTCAGAAATGTGGAAAATGGTCCGTTTTCAAATGTTTTATTTTTGAACGTCAGTTCACATTTGTAGGTGGATCATCAGTGTTAGAGCTAAAATTAGCATGTTTAAAGTGATTTTCATGCTTCCAGGGGCTCGGGAAGTTAATTAAATACCATTTGGAGGCATTTAATGTTCGAGCAAAAACGGCTGATTTTCGACAAAAGAGATAACACCCCCCCATTACGTCATGCTTCAGAAATGTGGAAAATGGTCCGTTTTCAAATGTTTTATTTTTGAACGTCAGTTCACATTTGTAGGTGGATCATCAGTGTTAGAGCTAAAATTAGCATGTTTAAAGTGATTTTCATGCTTCCAGGGGCCCTAAACACAAGATTTATGGAATGGTTAAAAGTGCATGAAAATGGCCAATTTACTCACTCTGAGTTCTCAAAAAGGGTTTCTTCACCCCGGGAAGTTAATTAAATACCATTTGGAGGCATTTAATGTTCGAGCAAAAACGGCTGATTTTCGACAAAAGAGATAACACCCCCCCATTACGTCATGCTTCAGAAATGTGGAAAATGGTCCGTTTTCAAATGTTTTATTTTTGAACGTCAGTTCACATTTGTAGGTGGATCATCAGTGTTAGAGCTAAAATTAGCATGTTTAAAGTGATTTTCATGCTTCCAGGGGCTCGGGAAGTTAATTAAATACCATTTGGAGGCATTTAATGTTCGAGCAAAAACGGCTGATTTTCGACAAAAGAGATAACACCCCCCCATTACGTCATGCTTCAGAAATGTGGAAAATGGTCCGTTTTCAAATGTTTTATTTTTGAACGTCAGTTCACATTTGTAGGTGGATCATCAGTGTTAGAGCTAAAATTAGCATGTTTAAAGTGATTTTCATGCTTCCAGGGGCCCTAAACACAAGATTTATGGAATGGTTAAAAGTGCATGAAAATGGCCAATTTACTCACTCTGAGTTCTCAAAAAGGGTTTCTTCACCCCGGGAAGTTAATTAAATACCATTTGGAGGCATTTAATGTTCGAGCAAAAACGGCTGATTTTCGACAAAAGAGATAACACCCCCCCATTACGTCATGCTTCAGAAATGTGGAAAATGATCCGTTTTCAAATGTTTTATTTTTGAACGTCAGTTCACATTTGTAGGTGGATCATCAGTGTTAGAGCTAAAATTAGCATGTTTAAAGTGAATTTCATGCTTCCAGGGGCTCGGGAAGTTAATTAAATACCATTTGGAGGCATTTCATGTTCGAGCAAAAACGGCTGATTTTCGACAAAAGAGATAACACCCCCCCATTACGTCATGCTTCAGAAATGTGGAAAATGGTCCGTTTTCAAATGTTTTATTTTTGAACGTCAGTTCACATTTGTAGGTGGATCATCAGTGTTAGAGCTAAAATTAGTATGTTTAAAGTGATTTTCATGTTTCCAGGGGCTCGGGAAGTTAATTAAATACCATTTGGAGGCATTTAATGTTCGAGCAAAAACGGCTGATTTTCAACAAAAGAGATAACACCCCCCATTACGTCATGCTTCAGAAATGTGGAAAATGGTCCGTTTTCAAATGTTTTATTTTTGAACGTCAGTTCACATTTGTAGGTGGATCATCAGTGTTAGAGCTAAAATTAGCATGTTTAAAGTGATTTTCATGCTTCCAGGGGCCCAAAACACAAGATTTATGGAATGGTTAAAAGTGCATGAAAATGGCCAATTTACTCACTCTGAGTTCTCAAAAAGGGTTTCTTCACCCCGGGAAGTTAATTAAATACCATTTGGAGGCATTTAATGTTCGAGCAAAAACGGCTGATTTTCGACAAAAGAGATAACACCCCCCCATTACGTCATGCTTCAGAAATGTGGAAAATGGTCCGTTTTCAAATGTTTTATTTTTGAACGTCAGTTCACATTTGTAGGTGGATCATCAGTGTTAGAGCTAAAATTAGCATGTTTAAAGTGATTTTCATGCTTCCAGGGGCTCGGGAAGTGAAATAAATACCATTTGGAGGCATTTAATGTTCGAGCAAAAACGGCTGATTTTCGACAAAAGAGATAACACCCCCCCTTACGTCATGCTTCAGAAATGTGGAAAATGGTCCGTTTTCAAATGTTTTATTTTTGAACGTCAGTTCACATTTGTAGGTGGATCATCAGTGTTAGAGCTAAAATTAGCATGTTTAAAGTGATTTTCATGCTTCCAGGGGCTCGGGAAGTTAATTAAATACCATTTGGAGGCATTTAATGTTCGAGCAAAAACGGCTGATTTTCGACAAAAGAGATAACACCCCCCCATTACGTCATGCTTCAGAAATGTGGAAAATGGTCCGTTTTCAAATGTTTTATTTTTGAACGTCAGTTCACATTTGTAGGTGGATCATCAGTGTTAGAGCTAAAATTAGCATGTTTAAAGTGATTTTCATGCTTCCAGGGGCCCTAAACACAAGATTTATGGAATGGTTAAAAGTGCATGAAAATGGCCAATTTACTCACTCTGAGTTCTCAAAAAGGGTTTCTTCACCCCGGGAAGTTAATTAAATACCATTTGGAGGCATTTAATGTTCGAGCAAAAACGGCTGATTTTCGACAAAAGAGATAACACCCCCCCATTACGTCATGCTTCAGAAATGTGGAAAATGATCCGTTTTCAAATGTTTTATTTTTGAACGTCAGTTCACATTTGTAGGTGGATCATCAGTGTTAGAGCTAAAATTAGCATGTTTAAAGTGAATTTCATGCTTCCAGGGGCTCGGGAAGTTAATTAAATACCATTTGGAGGCATTTCATGTTCGAGCAAAAACGGCTGATTTTCGACAAAAGAGATAACACCCCCCCATTACGTCATGCTTCAGAAATGTGGAAAATGGTCCGTTTTCAAATGTTTTATTTTTGAACGTCAGTTCACATTTGTAGGTGGATCATCAGTGTTAGAGCTAAAATTAGTATGTTTAAAGTGATTTTCATGTTTCCAGGGGCTCGGGAAGTTAATTAAATACCATTTGGAGGCATTTAATGTTCGAGCAAAAACGGCTGATTTTCAACAAAAGAGATAACACCCCCCATTACGTCATGCTTCAGAAATGTGGAAAATGGTCCGTTTTCAAATGTTTTATTTTTGAACGTCAGTTCACATTTGTAGGTGGATCATCAGTGTTAGAGCTAAAATTAGCATGTTTAAAGTGATTTTCATGCTTCCAGGGGCCCAAAACACAAGATTTATGGAATGGTTAAAAGTGCATGAAAATGGCCAATTTACTCACTCTGAGTTCTCAAAAAGGGTTTCTTCACCCCGGGAAGTTAATTAAATACCATTTGGAGGCATTTAATGTTCGAGCAAAAACGGCTGATTTTCGACAAAAGAGATAACACCCCCCCATTACGTCATGCTTCAGAAATGTGGAAAATGGTCCGTTTTCAAATGTTTTATTTTTGAACGTCAGTTCACATTTGTAGGTGGATCATCAGTGTTAGAGCTAAAATTAGCATGTTTAAAGTGATTTTCATGCTTCCAGGGGCTCGGGAAGTGAAATAAATACCATTTGGAGGCATTTAATGTTCGAGCAAAAACGGCTGATTTTCGACAAAAGAGATAACACCCCCCCATTACGTCATGCTTCAGAAATGTGGAAAATGGTCCGTTTTCAAATGTTTTATTTTTGAACGTCAGTTCACATTTGTAGGTGGATCATCAGTGTTAGAGCTAAAATTAGCATGTTTAAAGTGATTTTCATGCTTCCAGGGGCCCTAAACACAAGATTTATGGAATGGTTAAAAGTGCATGAAAATGGCCAATTTACTCACTCTGAGTTCTCAAAAAGGGTTTCTTCACCCCGGGAAGTTAATTAAATACCATTTGGAGGCATTTAATGTTCGAGCAAAAACGGCTGATTTTCGACAAAAGAGATAACACCCCCCCATTACGTCATGCTTCAGAAATGTGGAAAATGGTCCGTTTTCAAATGTTTTATTTTTGAACGTCAGTTCACATTTGTAGGTGGATCATCAGTGTTAGAGCTAAAATTAGCATGTTTAAAGTGAATTTCATGCTTCCAGGGGCTCGGGAAGTTAATTAAATACCATTTGGAGGCATTTCATGTTCGAGCAAAAACGGCAGATTTTCGACAAAAGAGATAACACCCCCCCATTACGTCATGCTTCAGAAATGTGGAAAATGGTCCGTTTTCAAATGTTTTATTTTTGAACGTCAGTTCACATTTGTAGGTGGATCATCAGTGTTAGAGCTAAAATTAGTATGTTTAAAGTGATTTTCATGTTTCCAGGGGCTCGGGAAGTTAATTAAATACCATTTGGAGGCATTTAATGTTCGAGCAAAAACGGCTGATTTTCGACAAAAGAGATAACACCCCCCCATTACGTCATGCTTCAGAAATGTGGAAAATGGTCCGTTTTCAAATGTTTTATTTTTGAACGTCAGTTCACATTTGTAGGTGGATCATCAGTGTTAGAGCTAAAATTAGCATGTTTAAAGTGATTTTCATGCTTCCAGGGGCCCAAAACACAAGATTTATGGAATGGTTAAAAGTGCATGAAAATGGCCAATTTACTCACTCTGAGTTCTCAAAAAGGGTTTCTTCACCCCGGGAAGTTAATTAAATACCATTTGGAGGCATTTAATGTTCGAGCAAAAACGGCTGATTTTCGACAAAAGAGATAACACCCCCCCATTACGTCATGCTTCAGAAATGTGGAAAATGGTCCGTTTTCAAATGTTTTATTTTTGAACGTCAGTTCACATTTGTAGGTGGATCATCAGTGTTAGAGCTAAAATTAGCATGTTTAAAGTGATTTTCATGCTTCCAGGGGCTCGGGAAGTGAAATAAATACCATTTGGAGGCATTTAATGTTCGAGCAAAAACGGCTGATTTTCGACAAAAGAGATAACACCCCCCCATTACGTCATGCTTCAGAAATGTGGAAAATGGTCCGTTTTCAAATGTTTTATTTTTGAACGTCAGTTCACATTTGTAGGTGGATCATCAGTGTTAGAGCTAAAATTAGCATGTTTAAAGTGATTTTCATGCTTCCAGGGGCTCGGGAAGTTAATTAAATACCATTTGGAGGCATTTAATGTTCGAGCAAAAACGTCTGATTTTCGACAAAAGAGATAACACCCCCCCATTACGTCATGCTTCAGAAATGTGGAAAATGGTCCGTTTTCAAATGTTTTATTTTTGAACGTCAGTTCACATTTGTAGGTGGATCATCAGTGTTAGAGCTAAAATTAGCATGTTTAAAGTGATTTTCATGCTTCCAGGGGCCCAAAACACAAGATTTATGGAATGGTTAAAAGTGCATGAAAATGGCCAATTTACTCACTCTGAGTTCTCAAAAAGGGTTTCTTCACCCCGGGAAGTTAATTAAATACCATTTGGAGGCATTTAATGTTCGAGCAAAAACGGCTGATTTTCGACAAAAGAGATAACACCCCCCCATTACGTCATGCTTCAGAAATGTGGAAAATGGTCCGTTTTCAAATGTTTTATTTTTGAACGTCAGTTCACATTTGTAGGTGGATCATCAGTGTTAGAGCTAAAATTAGCATGTTTAAAGTGATTGTCATGCTTCCAGGGGCTCGGGAAGTTAATTAAATACCATTTGGAGTCATTTAATGTTCGAGCAAAAACGGCTGATTTTCGACAAAAGAGATAACACCCCCCCATTACGTCATGCTTCAGAAATGTGGAAAATGGTCCGTTTTCAAATGTTTTATTTTTGAACGTCAGTTCACATTTGTAGGTGGATCATCAGTGTAAGAGCTAAAATTAGCATGTTTAAAGTGATTTTCATGCTTCCAGGGGCTCGGGAAGTGAAATAAATACCATTTGGAGGCATTTAATGTTCGAGCAAAAACGGCTGATTTTCGACAAAAGAGATAACACCCCCCCATTACGTCATGCTTCAGAAATGTGGAAAATGGTCCGTTTTCAAATGTTTTATTTTTGAACGTCAGTTCACATTTGTAGGTGGATACTCAGTGTTAGAGCTAAAATTAGCATGTTTAAAGTGATTTTCATGCTTCCAGGGGCTCGGGAAGTTAATTAAATACCATTTGGAGGCATTTAATGTTCGAGCAAAAACGGCTGATTTTGGACAAAAGAGATAACACCCCCCCATTACGTCATGCTTCAGAAATGTGGAAAATGGTCAGTTTTCAAATGTTTTATTTTTGAACGTCAGTTCACATTTGTAGGTGGATCATCAGTGTTAGAGCTAAAATTAGCATGTTTAAAGTGATTTTCATGCTTCCAGGGGCTCGGGAAGTGAAATAAATACCATTTGGAGGCATTTAATGTTCGAGCAAAAACGGCGGATTTTCGACAAAAGAGATAACACCCCCCCATTACGTCATGCTTCAGAAATGTGGAAAATGGTCAGTTTTCAAATGTTTTATTTTTGAACGTCAGTTCACATTTGTAGGTGGATCATCAGTGTTAGAGCTAAAATTAGCATGTTTAAAGTGATTTTCATGCTTCCAGGGGCCCAAAACACAAGATTTATGGAATGGTTAAAAGTGCATGAAAATGGCCAATTTACTCACTCTGAGTTCTCAAAAAGGGTTTCTTCACCCCGGGAAGTTAATTAAATACCATTTGGAGGCATTTAATGTTCGAGCAAAAACGGCTGATTTTCGACAAAAGAGATAACACCCCCCCATTACGTCATGCTTCAGAAATGTAGAAAATGGTCCGTTTTCAAATGTTTTATTTTTGAACGTCAGTTCACATTTGTAGGTGGATCATCAGTGTTAGAGCTAAAATTAGCATGTTTAAAGTGATTTTCATGCTACCAGGGGCTCGGGAAGTTAATTAAATACCATTTGGAGGCATTTAATGTTCGAGCAAAAACGGCTGATTTTCGACAAAAGAGATAACACCCCCCCATTACGTCATGCTTCAGAAATGTGGAAAATGGTCCGTTTTCAAATGTTTTATTTTTGAACGTCAGTTCACATTTGTAGGTGGATCATCAGTGTTAGAGCTAAAATTAGCATGTTTAAAGTGATTTTCATGCTTCCAGGGGCTCGGGAAGTGAAATAAATACCATTTGGAGGCATTTAATGTTCGAGCAAAAACGGCTGATTTTCGACAAAATAGATAACACCCCCCCCATTACGTCATGCTTCAGAAATGTGGAAAATGGTCCGTTTTCAAATGTTTTATTTTTGAACGTCAGTTCACATTTGTAGGTGGATCATCAGTGTTAGAGCTAAAATTAGCATGTTTAAAGTGATTTTCATGCTTCCAGGGGCCCAAAACACAAGATTTATGGAATGGTTAAAAGTGCATGAAAATGGCCAATTTACTCACTCTGAGTTCTCAAAAAGGGTTTCTTCACCCCGGGAAGTTAATTAAATACCATTTGGAGGCATTTAATGTTCGAGCAAAAACGGCTGATTTTCGACAAAAGAGATAACACCCCCCCATTACGTCATGCTTCAGAAATGTGGAAAATGGTCGGTTTTCAAATGTTTTATTTTTGAACGTCAGTTCACATTTGTAGGTGGATCATCAGTGTTAGAGCTAAAATTAGCATGTTTAAAGTGATTTTCATGCTTCCAGGGGCTCGGGAAGTTAATTAAATACCATTTGGAGGCATTTAATGTTCGAGCAAAAACAACTGATTTTCGACAAAAGAGATAACACCCCCCCATTACGTCATGCTTCAGAAATGTGGAAAATGGTCCGTTTTCAAATGTTTTATTTTTGAACGTCAGTTCACATTTGTAGGTGGATCATCAGTGTTAGAGCTAAAATTAGCATGTTTAAAGTGATTTTCATGCTTCCAGGGGCTCGGGAAGTGAAATAAATACCATTTGGAGGCATTTAATGTTCGAGCAAAAACGGCTGATTTTCGACAAAAGAGATAACACCCCCCATTACGTCATGCTTCAGAAATGTGGAAAATGGTCCGTTTTCAAATGTTTTATTTTTGAACGTCAGTTCACATTTGTAGGTGGATCATCAGTGTTAGAGCTAAAATTAGCATGTTTAAAGTGATTTTCATGCTTCCAGGGGCTCGGTAAGTTAATTAAATACCATTTGGAGGCATTTAATGTTCGAGCAAAAACGGCTGATTTTCGACAAAAGAGATAACACCCCCCCATTACGTCATGCTTCAGAAATGTGGAAAATGGTCCGTTTTCAAATGTTTTATTTTTGAACGTCAGTTCACATTTGTAGGTGGATCATCAGTGTTAGAGCTAAAATTAGCATGTTTAAAGTGATTTTCATGCTTCCAGGGGCCCTAAACACAAGATTTATGGAATGGTTAAAAGTGCATGAAAATGGCCAATTTACTCACTCTGAGTTCTCAAAAAGGGTTTCTTCACCCCGGGAAGTTAATTAAATACCATTTGGAGGCATTTAATGTTCGAGCAAAAACGGCTGATTTTCGACAAAAGAGATAACACCCCCCCATTACGTCATGCTTCAGAAATGTGGAAAATGGTCCGTTTTCAAATGTTTTATTTTTGAACGTCAGTTCACATTTGTAGGTGGATCATCAGTGTTAGAGCTAAAATTAGCATGTTTAAAGTGATTTTCATGCTTCCAGGGGCTCGGGAAGTTAATTAAATACCATTTGGAGGCATTTAATGTTCGAGCAAAAACGGCTGATTTTCGACAAAAGAGATAACACCCCCCCATTACGTCATGCTTCAGAAATGTGGAAAATGGTCCGTTTTCAAATGTTTTATTTTTGAACGTCAGTTCACATTTGTAGGTGGATCATCAGTGTTAGAGCTAAAATTAGCATGTTTAAAGTGATTTTCATGCTTCCAGGGGCTCGGGAAGTGAAATAAATACCATTTGGAGGCATTTAATGTTCGAGCAAAAACGGCTGATTTTCGACAAAAGAGATAACACCCCCCCATTACGTCATGCTTCAGAAATGTGGAAAATGGTCCGTTTTCAAATGTTTTATTTTTGAACGTCAGTTCACATTTGTAGGTGGATCATCAGTGTTAGAGCTAAAATTAGCATGTTTAAAGTGATTTTCATGCTTCCAGGGGCTCAGGAAGTAAAATAAATACCATTTGGAGGCATTTAATGTTCGAGCAAAAACGGCTGATTTTCGACAAAAGAGATAACACCCCCCATTACGTCATGCTTCAGAAATGTGGAAAATGGTCCGTTTTCAAATGTTTTATTTTTGAACGTCAGTTCACATTTGTAGGTGGATCATCAGTGTTAGAGCTAAAATTAGCATGTTTAAAGTGATTTTCATGCTTCCAGGGGCTCGGTAAGTTAATTAAATACCATTTGGAGGCATTTAATGTTCGAGCAAAAACGGCTGATTTTCGACAAAAGAGATAACACCCCCCCATTACGTCATGCTTCAGAAATGTGGAAAATGGTCCGTTTTCAAATGTTTTATTTTTGAACGTCAGTTCACATTTGTAGGTGGATCATCAGTGTTAGAGCTAAAATTAGCATGTTTAAAGTGATTTTCATGCTTCCAGGGGCCCTAAACACAAGATTTATGGAATGGTTAAAAGTGCATGAAAATGGCCAATTTACTCACTCTGAGTTCTCAAAAAGGGTTTCTTCACCCCGGGAAGTTAATTAAATACCATTTGGAGGCATTTAATGTTCGAGCAAAAACGGCTGATTTTCGACAAAAGAGATAACACCCCCCCATTACGTCATGCTTCAGAAATGTGGAAAATGATCCGTTTTCAAATGTTTTAATTTTTGAATGTCAGTTCACATTTGTAGGTGGATCATCAGTGTTAGAGCTAAAATTAGCATGTTTAAAGTGATTTTCATGCTTCCAGGGGCTCAGGAAGTAAAATAAATACCATTTGGAGGCATTTAATGTTCGAGCAAAAACGGCTTATTTTCGACAAAAGAGATAACACCCCCCATTACGTCATGCTTCAGAAATGTGGAAAATGGTCCGTTTTCAAATGTTTTATTTTTGAACGTCAGTTCACATTTGTAGGTGGATCATCAGTGTTAGAGCTAAAATTAGCATGTTTAAAGTGATTTTCATGCTTCCAGGGGCTCAGGAAGTTAATTAAATACCATTTGGAGGCATTTAATGTTCGAGCAAAAACGGCTGATTTTCGACAAAAGAGATAACACCCCCCCATTACGTCATGCTTCAGAAATGTGGAAAATGGTCCGTTTTCAAATGTTTTATTTTTGAACGTCAGTTCACATTTGTAGGTGGATCATCAGTGTTAGAGCTAAAATTAGCATGTTTAAAGTGATTTTCATGCTTCCAGGGGCTTGGGAAGTGAAATAAATACCATTTGGAGGCATTTAATGTTCGAGCAAAAACGGCTGATTTTCGACAAAAGAGATAACACCCCCCCCATTACGTCATGCTTCAGAAATGTGGAAAATGGTCCGTTTTCAAATGTTTTATTTTTGAACGTCAGTTCACATTTGTAGGTGGATCATCAGTGTTAGAGCTAAAATTAGCATGTTTAAAGTGATTTTCATGCTTCCAGGGGCTCGGGAAGTTAATTAAATACCATTTGGAGGCATTTAATGTTCGAGCAAAAACGGCTGATTTTCGACAAAAGAGATAACACCCCCCCCATTACGTCATGCTTCAGAAATGTGGAAAATGGTCCGTTTTCAAATGTTTTATTTTTGAACGTCAGTTCACATTTGTAGGTGGATCATCAGTGTTAGAGCTAAAATTAGCATGTTTAAAGTGATTTTCATGCTTCCAGGGGCTCGGGAAGTTAATTAAATACCATTTGGAGGCATTTCATGTTCGAGCAAAAACGGCTGATTTTCGACAAAAGAGATAACACCCCCCCATTACGTCATGCTTCAGAAATGTGGAAAATGGTCAGTTTTCAAATGTTTTATTTTTGAACGTCAGTTCACATTTGTAGGTGGATCATCAGTTTTAGAGCTAAAATTAGCATGTTTAAAGTGATTTTCATGCTTCCAGGGGCTCGGGAAGTTAATTAAATACCATTTGGAGGCATTTAATGTTCGAGCAAAAACGGCTGATTTTCGACAAAAGAGATAACACCCCCCCATTACGTCATGCTTCAGAAATGTGGAAAATGGTCCGTTTTCAAATGTTTTATTTTTGAACGTCAGTTCACATTTGTAGGTGGATCATCAGTGTTAGAGCTAAAATTAGCATGTTTAAAGTGATTTTCATGCTTCCAGGGGCCCAAAACACAAGATTTATGGAATGGTTAAAAGTGCATGAAAATGGCCAATTTACTCACTCTGAGTTCTCAAAAAGGGTTTCTTCACCCCGGGAAGTTAATTAAATACCATTTGGAGGCATTTAATGTTCGAGCAAAAACGGCTGATTTTCGACAAAAGAGATAACACCCCCCCATTACGTCATGCTTCAGAAATGTGGAAAATGGTCCGTTTTCAAATGTTTTATTTTTGAACGTCAGTTCACATTTGTAGGTGGATCATCAGTGTTAGAGCTAAAATTAGCATGTTTAAAGTGATTTTCATGCTTCCAGGGGCTCGGGAAGTTAATTAAATACCATTTGGAGGCATTTAATGTTCGAGCAAAAACGGCTGATTTTCGACAAAAGAGATAACACCCCCCCATTACGTCATGCTTCAGAAATGTGGAAAATGGTCCGTTTTCAAATGTTTTATTTTTGAACGTCAGTTCACATTTGTAGGTGGATCATCAGTGTTAGAGCTAAAATTAGCATGTTTAAAGTGATTTTCATGCTTCCAGGGGCCCAAAACACAAGATTTATGGAATGGTTAAAAGTGCATGAAAATGGCCAATTTACTCACTCTGAGTTCTCAAATAGGGTTTCTTCACCCCGGGAAGTTAATTAAATACCATTTGGAGGCATTTAATGTTCGAGCAAAAACGGCTGATTTTCGACAAAAGAGATAACACCCCCCCATTACGTCATGCTTCAGAAATGTGGAAAATGGTCCGTTTTCAAATGTTTTATTTTTGAACGTCAGTTCACATTTGTAGGTGGATCATCAGTGTTAGAGCTAAAATTAGCATGTTTAAAGTGATTTTCATGCTTCCAGGGGCTCGGGAAGTTAATTAAATACCATTTGGAGGCATTTAATGTTCGAGCAAAAACGGCTGATTTTCGACAAAAGAGATAACACCCCCCCATTACGTCATGCTTCAGAAATGTGGAAAATGGTCCGTTTTCAAATGTTTTATTTTTGAACGTCAGTTCACATTTGTAGGTGGATCATCAGTGTTAGAGCTAAAATTAGCATGTTTAAAGTGATTTTCATGCTTCCAGGGGCTCGGGAAGTGAAATAAATACCATTTGGAGGCATTTAATGTTCGAGCAAAAACGGCTGATTTTCGACAAAAGAGATAACACCCCCCCATTACGTCATGCTTCAGAAATGTGGAAAATGGTCCGTTTTCAAATGTTTTATTTTTGAACGTCAGTTCACATTTGTAGGTGGATCATCAGTGTTAGAGCTAAAATTAGCATGTTTAAAGTGATTTTCATGCTTCCAGGGTTTCGGGAAGTTAATTAAATACCATTTGGAGGCATTTAATGTTCGAGCAAAAACGGCTGATTTTCGACAAAAGAGATAACACCCCCCCTTACGTCATGCTTCAGAAATGTGGAAAATGGTCCGTTTTCAAATGTTTTATTTTTGAACGTCAGTTCACATTTGTAGGTGGATCATCAGTGTTAGAGCTAAAATTAGCATGTTTACAGTGATTTTCATGCTTCCAGGGGCTCTGGAAGTTAATTAAATACCATTTGGAGGCATTTAATGTTCAAACAAAAACGGCTGATTTTCGACAAAAGAGATAACACCCCCCCATTACGTCATGCTTCAGAAATGTGGAAAATGGTCCGTTTTCAAATGTTTTATTTTTGAACGTCAGTTCACATTTGTAGGTGGATCATCAGTGTTAGAGCTAAAATTAGCATGTTTAAAGTGATTTTCATGCTTCCAGGGGCTCGGTAAGTTAATTAAATACCATTTGGAGGCATTTAATGTTCGAGCAAAAACGGCTGATTTTCGACAAAAGAGATAACACCCCCCCATTACGTCATGCTTCAGAAATGTGGAAAATGGTCCGTTTTCAAATGTTTTATTTTTGAACGTCAGTTCACATTTGTAGGTGGATCATCAGTGTTAGAGCTAAAATTAGCATGTTTAAAGTGATTTTCATGCTTCCAGGGGCCCTAAACACAAGATTTATGGAATGGTTAAAAGTGCATGAAAATGGCCAATTTACTCACTCTGAGTTCTCAAAAAGGGTTTCTTCACCCCGGGAAGTTAATTAAATACCATTTGGAGGCATTTAATGTTCGAGCAAAAACGGCTGATTTTCGACAAAAGAGATAACACCCCCCCATTACGTCATGCTTCAGAAATGTGGAAAATGATCCGTTTTCAAATGTTTTAATTTTTGAATGTCAGTTCACATTTGTAGGTGGATCATCAGTGTTAGAGCTAAAATTAGCATGTTTAAAGTGATTGTCATGCTTCCAGGGGCTCAGGAAGTAAAATAAATACCATTTGGAGGCATTTAATGTTCGAGCAAAAACGGCTGATTTTCGACAAAAGAGATAACACCCCCCATTACGTCATGCTTCAGAAATGTGGAAAATGGTCCGTTTTCAAATGTTTTATTTTTGAACGTCAGTTCACATTTGTAGGTGGATCATCAGTGTTAGAGCTAAAATTAGCATGTTTAAAGTGATTTTCATGCTTCCAGGGGCTCAGGAAGTTAATTAAATACCATTTGGAGGCATTTAATGTTCGAGCAAAAACGGCTGATTTTCGACAAAAGAGATAACACCCCCCCATTACGTCATGCTTCAGAAATGTGGAAAATGGTCCGTTTTCAAATGTTTTATTTTTGAACGTCAGTTCACATTTGTAGGTGGATCATCAGTGTTAGAGCTAAAATTAGCATGTTTAAAGTGATTTTCATGCTTCCAGGGGCTTGGGAAGTGAAATAAATACCATTTGGAGGCATTTAATGTTCGAGCAAAAACGGCTGATTTTCGACAAAAGAGATAACACCCCCCCCATTACGTCATGCTTCAGAAATGTGGAAAATGGTCCGTTTTCAAATGTTTTATTTTTGAACGTCAGTTCACATTTGTAGGTGGATCATCAGTGTTAGAGCTAAAATTAGCATGTTTAAAGTGATTTTCATGCTTCCAGGGGCTCGGGAAGTTAATTAAATACCATTTGGAGGCATTTAATGTTCGAGCAAAAACGGCTGATTTTCGACAAAAGAGATAACACCCCCCCCATTACGTCATGCTTCAGAAATGTGGAAAATGGTCCGTTTTCAAATGTTTTATTTTTGAACGTCAGTTCACATTTGTAGGTGGATCATCAGTGTTAGAGCTAAAATTAGCATGTTTAAAGTGATTTTCATGCTTCCAGGGGCTCGGGAAGTTAATTAAATACCATTTGGAGGCATTTCATGTTCGAGCAAAAACGGCTGATTTTCGACAAAAGAGATAACACCCCCCCATTACGTCATGCTTCAGAAATGTGGAAAATGGTCAGTTTTCAAATGTTTTATTTTTGAACGTCAGTTCACATTTGTAGGTGGATCATCAGTTTTAGAGCTAAAATTAGCATGTTTAAAGTGATTTTCATGCTTCCAGGGGCTCGGGAAGTTAATTAAATACCATTTGGAGGCATTTAATGTTCGAGCAAAAACGGCTGATTTTCGACAAAAGAGATAACACCCCCCCATTACGTCATGCTTCAGAAATGTGGAAAATGGTCCGTTTTCAAATGTTTTATTTTTGAACGTCAGTTCACATTTGTAGGTGGATCATCAGTGTTAGAGCTAAAATTAGCATGTTTAAAGTGATTTTCATGCTTCCAGGGGCCCAAAACACAAGATTTATGGAATGGTTAAAAGTGCATGAAAATGGCCAATTTACTCACTCTGAGTTCTCAAAAAGGGTTTCTTCACCCCGGGAAGTTAATTAAATACCATTTGGAGGCATTTAATGTTCGAGCAAAAACGGCTGATTTTCGACAAAAGAGATAACACCCCCCCATTACGTCATGCTTCAGAAATGTGGAAAATGGTCCGTTTTCAAATGTTTTATTTTTGAACGTCAGTTCACATTTGTAGGTGGATCATCAGTGTTAGAGCTAAAATTAGCATGTTTAAAGTGATTTTCATGCTTCCAGGGGCTCGGGAAGTTAATTAAATACCATTTGGAGGCATTTAATGTTCGAGCAAAAACGGCTGATTTTCGACAAAAGAGATAACACCCCCCCATTACGTCATGCTTCAGAAATGTGGAAAATGGTCCGTTTTCAAATGTTTTATTTTTGAACGTCAGTTCACATTTGTAGGTGGATCATCAGTGTTAGAGCTAAAATTAGCATGTTTAAAGTGATTTTCATGCTTCCAGGGGCCCAAAACACAAGATTTATGGAATGGTTAAAAGTGCATGAAAATGGCCAATTTACTCACTCTGAGTTCTCAAATAGGGTTTCTTCACCCCGGGAAGTTAATTAAATACCATTTGGAGGCATTTAATGTTCGAGCAAAAACGGCTGATTTTCGACAAAAGAGATAACACCCCCCCATTACGTCATGCTTCAGAAATGTGGAAAATGGTCCGTTTTCAAATGTTTTATTTTTGAACGTCAGTTCACATTTGTAGGTGGATCATCAGTGTTAGAGCTAAAATTAGCATGTTTAAAGTGATTTTCATGCTTCCAGGGGCTCGGGAAGTTAATTAAATACCATTTGGAGGCATTTAATGTTCGAGCAAAAACGGCTGATTTTCGACAAAAGAGATAACACCCCCCCATTACGTCATGCTTCAGAAATGTGGAAAATGGTCCGTTTTCAAATGTTTTATTTTTGAACGTCAGTTCACATTTGTAGGTGGATCATCAGTGTTAGAGCTAAAATTAGCATGTTTAAAGTGATTTTCATGCTTCCAGGGGCTCGGGAAGTGAAATAAATACCATTTGGAGGCATTTAATGTTCGAGCAAAAACGGCTGATTTTCGACAAAAGAGATAACACCCCCCCATTACGTCATGCTTCAGAAATGTGGAAAATGGTCCGTTTTCAAATGTTTTATTTTTGAACGTCAGTTCACATTTGTAGGTGGATCATCAGTGTTAGAGCTAAAATTAGCATGTTTAAAGTGATTTTCATGCTTCCAGGGTTTCGGGAAGTTAATTAAATACCATTTGGAGGCATTTAATGTTCGAGCAAAAACGGCTGATTTTCGACAAAAGAGATAACACCCCCCCTTACGTCATGCTTCAGAAATGTGGAAAATGGTCCGTTTTCAAATGTTTTATTTTTGAACGTCAGTTCACATTTGTAGGTGGATCATCAGTGTTAGAGCTAAAATTAGCATGTTTACAGTGATTTTCATGCTTCCAGGGGCTCTGGAAGTTAATTAAATACCATTTGGAGGCATTTAATGTTCAAACAAAAACGGCTGATTTTCGACAAAAGAGATAACACCCCCCCATTACGTCATGCTTCAGAAATGTGGAAAATGGTCCGTTTTCAAATGTTTTATTTTTGAACGTCAGTTCACATTTGTAGGTGGATCATCAGTGTTAGAGCTAAAATTAGCATGTTTAAAGTGATTTTCATGCTTCCAGGGTTTCGGGAAGTTAATTAAATACCATTTGGAGGCATTTAATGTTTGAGCAAAAACGGCTGATTTTCGACAAAAGAGATAACACCCCCCCTTACGTCATGCTTCAGAAATGTGGAAAATGGTCCGTTTTCAAATGTTTTATTTTTGAACGTCAGTTCACATTTGTAGGTGGATCATCAGTGTTAGAGCTAAAATTAGCATGTTTAAAGTGATTTTCATGCTTCCAGGGTTTCGGGAAGTTAATTAAATACCATTTGGAGGCATTTAATGTTCGAGCAAAAACGGCTGATTTTCGACAAAAGAGATAACACCCCCCCATTACGTCATGCTTCAGAAATGTGGAAAATGGTCCGTTTTCAAATGTTTTATTTTTGAACGTCAGTTCACATTTGTAGGTGGATCATCAGTGTTAGAGCTAAAATTAGCATGTTTAAAGTGATTTTCATGCTTCCAGGGGCTCTGGAAGTTAATTAAATACCATTTGGAGGCATTTAATGTTCAAACAAAAACGGCTGATTTTCGACAAAAGAGATAACACCCCCCCATTACGTCATGCTTCAGAAATGTGGAAAATGGTCCGTTTTCAAATGTTTTATTTTTGAACGTCAGTTCACATTTGTAGGTGGATCATCAGTGTTAGAGCTAAAATTAGCATGTTTAAAGTGATTTTCATGCTTCCAGGGTTTCAGGAAGTTAATTAAATACCATTTGGAGGCATTTAATGTTCGAGCAAAAACGGCTGATTTTCGACAAAAGAGATAACACCCCCCCATTACGTCATGCTTCAGAAATGTGGAAAATGGTCCGTTTTCAAATGTTTTATTTTTGAACGTCAGTTCACATTTGTAGGTGGATCATCAGTGTTAGAGCTAAAATTAGCATGTTTAAAGTGATTTTCATGCTTCCAGGGGCCCTAAACACAAGATTTATGGAATGGTTAAAAGTGCATGAAAATGGCCAATTTACTCACTCTGAGTTCTCAAAAAGGGTTTCTTCACCCCGGGAAGTTAATTAAATACCATTTGGAGGCATTTAATGTTCGAGCAAAAACGGCTGATTTTCGACAAAAGAGATAACACCCCCCCATTACGTCATGCTTCAGAAATGTGGAAAATGATCCGTTTTCAAATGTTTTAATTTTTGAATGTCAGTTCACATTTGTAGGTGGATCATCAGTGTTAGAGCTAAAATTAGCATGTTTAAAGTGATTTTCATGCTTCCAGGGGCTCAGGAAGTAAAATAAATACCATTTGGAGGCATTTAATGTTCGAGCAAAAACGGCTGATTTTCGACAAAAGAGATAACACCCCCCATTACGTCATGCTTCAGAAATGTGGAAAATGGTCCGTTTTCAAATGTTTTATTTTTGAACGTCAGTTCACATTTGTAGGTGGATCATCAGTGTTAGAGCTAAAATTAGCATGTTTAAAGTGATTTTCATGCTTCCAGGGGCTCAGGAAGTTAATTAAATACCATTTGGAGGCATTTAATGTTCGAGCAAAAACGGCTGATTTTCGACAAAAGAGATAACACCCCCCCATTACGTCATGCTTCAGAAATGTGGAAAATGGTCCGTTTTCAAATGTTTTATTTTTGAACGTCAGTTCACATTTGTAGGTGGATCATCAGTGTTAGAGCTAAAATTAGCATGTTTAAAGTGATTTTCATTCTTCCAGGGGCTTGGGAAGTGAAATAAATACCATTTGGAGGCATTTAATGTTCGAGCAAAAACGGCTGATTTTCGACAAAAGAGATAACACCCCCCCCATTACGTCATGCTTCAGAAATGTGGAAAATGGTCCGTTTTCAAATGTTTTATTTTTGAACGTCAGTTCACATTTGTAGGTGGATCATCAGTGTTAGAGCTAAAATTAGCATGTTTAAAGTGATTTTCATGCTTCCAGGGGCTCGGGAAGTTAATTAAATACCATTTGGAGGCATTTAATGTTCGAGCAAAAACGGCTGATTTTCGACAAAAGAGATAACACCCCCCCCATTACGTCATGCTTCAGAAATGTGGAAAATGGTCCGTTTTCAAATGTTTTATTTTTGAACGTCAGTTCACATTTGTAGGTGGATCATCAGTGTTAGAGCTAAAATTAGCATGTTTAAAGTGATTTTCATGCTTCCAGGGGCTCGGGAAGTTAATTAAATACCATTTGGAGGCATTTCATGTTCGAGCAAAAACGGCTGATTTTCGACAAAAGAGATAACACCCCCCCATTACGTCATGCTTCAGAAATGTGGAAAATGGTCAGTTTTCAAATGTTTTATTTTTGAACGTCAGTTCACATTTGTAGGTGGATCATCAGTTTTAGAGCTAAAATTAGCATGTTTAAAGTGATTTTCATGCTTCCAGGGGCTCGGGAAGTTAATTAAATACCATTTGGAGGCATTTAATGTTCGAGCAAAAACGGCTGATTTTCGACAAAAGAGATAACACCCCCCCATTACGTCATGCTTCAGAAATGTGGAAAATGGTCCGTTTTCAAATGTTTTATTTTTGAACGTCAGTTCACATTTGTAGGTGGATCATCAGTGTTAGAGCTAAAATTAGCATGTTTAAAGTGATTTTCATGCTTCCAGGGGCCCAAAACACAAGATTTATGGAATGGTTAAAAGTGCATGAAAATGGCCAATTTACTCACTCTGAGTTCTCAAAAAGGGTTTCTTCACCCCGGGAAGTTAATTAAATACCATTTGGAGGCATTTAATGTTCGAGCAAAAACGGCTGATTTTCGACAAAAGAGATAACACCCCCCCATTACGTCATGCTTCAGAAATGTGGAAAATGGTCCGTTTTCAAATGTTTTATTTTTGAACGTCAGTTCACATTTGTAGGTGGATCATCAGTGTTAGAGCTAAAATTAGCATGTTTAAAGTGATTTTCATGCTTCCAGGGGCTCGGGAAGTTAATTAAATACCATTTGGAGGCATTTAATGTTCGAGCAAAAACGGCTGATTTTCGACAAAAGAGATAACACCCCCCCATTACGTCATGCTTCAGAAATGTGGAAAATGGTCCGTTTTCAAATGTTTTATTTTTGAACGTCAGTTCACATTTGTAGGTGGATCATCAGTGTTAGAGCTAAAATTAGCATGTTTAAAGTGATTTTCATGCTTCCAGGGGCCCAAAACACAAGATTTATGGAATGGTTAAAAGTGCATGAAAATGGCCAATTTACTCACTCTGAGTTCTCAAATAGGGTTTCTTCACCCCGGGAAGTTAATTAAATACCATTTGGAGGCATTTAATGTTCGAGCAAAAACGGCTGATTTTCGACAAAAGAGATAACACCCCCCCATTACGTCATGCTTCAGAAATGTGGAAAATGGTCCGTTTTCAAATGTTTTATTTTTGAACGTCAGTTCACATTTGTAGGTGGATCATCAGTGTTAGAGCTAAAATTAGCATGTTTAAAGTGATTTTCATGCTTCCAGGGGCTCGGGAAGTTAATTAAATACCATTTGGAGGCATTTAATGTTCGAGCAAAAACGGCTGATTTTCGACAAAAGAGATAACACCCCCCCATTACGTCATGCTTCAGAAATGTGGAAAATGGTCCGTTTTCAAATGTTTTATTTTTGAACGTCAGTTCACATTTGTAGGTGGATCATCAGTGTTAGAGCTAAAATTAGCATGTTTAAAGTGATTTTCATGCTTCCAGGGGCTCGGGAAGTGAAATAAATACCATTTGGAGGCATTTAATGTTCGAGCAAAAACGGCTGATTTTCGACAAAAGAGATAACACCCCCCCATTACGTCATGCTTCAGAAATGTGGAAAATGGTCCGTTTTCAAATGTTTTATTTTTGAACGTCAGTTCACATTTGTAGGTGGATCATCAGTGTTAGAGCTAAAATTAGCATGTTTAAAGTGATTTTCATGCTTCCAGGGTTTCGGGAAGTTAATTAAATACCATTTGGAGGCATTTAATGTTCGAGCAAAAACGGCTGATTTTCGACAAAAGAGATAACACCCCCCCTTACGTCATGCTTCAGAAATGTGGAAAATGGTCCGTTTTCAAATGTTTTATTTTTGAACGTCAGTTCACATTTGTAGGTGGATCATCAGTGTTAGAGCTAAAATTAGCATGTTTACAGTGATTTTCATGCTTCCAGGGGCTCTGGAAGTTAATTAAATACCATTTGGAGGCATTTAATGTTCAAACAAAAACGGCTGATTTTCGACAAAAGAGATAACACCCCCCCATTACGTCATGCTTCAGAAATGTGGAAAATGGTCCGTTTTCAAATGTTTTATTTTTGAACGTCAGTTCACATTTGTAGGTGGATCATCAGTGTTAGAGCTAAAATTAGCATGTTTAAAGTGATTTTCATGCTTCCAGGGTTTCGGGAAGTTAATTAAATACCATTTGGAGGCATTTAATGTTTGAGCAAAAACGGCTGATTTTCGACAAAAGAGATAACACCCCCCCCCTTACGTCATGCTTCAGAAATGTGGAAAATGGTCCGTTTTCAAATGTTTTATTTTTGAACGTCAGTTCACATTTGTAGGTGGATCATCAGTGTTAGAGCTAAAATTAGCATGTTTAAAGTGATTTTCATGCTTCCAGGGTTTCGGGAAGTTAATTAAATACCATTTGGAGGCATTTAATGTTCGAGCAAAAACGGCTGATTTTCGACAAAAGAGATAACACCCCCCCATTACGTCATGCTTCAGAAATGTGGAAAATGGTCCGTTTTCAAATGTTTTATTTTTGAACGTCAGTTCACATTTGTAGGTGGATCATCAGTGTTAGAGCTAAAATTAGCATGTTTAAAGTGATTTTCATGCTTCCAGGGGCTCTGGAAGTTAATTAAATACCATTTGGAGGCATTTAATGTTCAAACAAAAACGGCTGATTTTCGACAAAAGAGATAACACCCCCCCATTACGTCATGCTTCAGAAATGTGGAAAATGGTCCGTTTTCAAATGTTTTATTTTTGAACGTCAGTTCACATTTGTAGGTGGATCATCAGTGTTAGAGCTAAAATTAGCATGTTTAAAGTGATTTTCATGCTTCCAGGGTTTCAGGAAGTTAATTAAATACCATTTGGAGGCATTTAATGTTCGAGCAAAAACGGCTGATTTTCGACAAAAGAGATAACACCCCCCCCTTACGTCATGCTTCAGAAATGTGGAAAATGGTCAGTTTTCAAATGTTTTATTTTTGAACGTCAGTTCACATTTGTAGGTGGATCATCAGTGTTAGAGCTAAAATTAGCATGTTTAAAGTGATTTTCATGCTTCCAGGGGCCCAAAACACAAGATTTATGAAATGGTTAAAAGTGCATAAAAATGGCCAATTTACTCACTCTGAGTTCTCAAAAAGGGTTTCTTCACCCCGGGAAGTTAATTAAATACCATTTGGAGGCATTTAATGTTCGAGCAAAAACGACTGATTTTCGACAAAAGAGATAACACCCCCCCCCCATTACGTCATGCTTCAGAAATGTGGAAAATGGTCCGTTTTCAAATGTTTTATTTTTGAACGTCAGTTCACATTTGTAGGTGGATCATCAGTGTTAGAGCTAAAATTAGCATGTTTAAAGTGATTTTCATGCTTCCAGGGGCCCAAAACACAAGATTTATGGAATGGTTAAAAGTGCATAAAAATGGCCAATTTACTCACTCTGAGTTCTCAAAAAGGGTTTCTTCACCCCAGGAAGTGTAATAAATACCATTTGGAGGCATTTAATGTTCGAGCAAAAACGGCTGATTTTCGACAAAAGAGATAACACCCCCCCATTACGTCATGCTTCAGAAATGTGGAAAATGGTCCGTTTTCAAATGTTTTATTTTTGAACGTCAGTTCACATTTGTAGGTGGATCATCAGTGTTAGAGCTAAAATTAGCATGTTTAAAGTGATTTTCATGCTTCCAGGGGCTCGGGAAGTGAAATAAATACCATTTGGAGGCATTTAATGTTCGAGCAAAAACGGCTGATTTTCGACAAAAGAGATAACACCCCCCCATTACGTCATGCTTCAGAAATGTGGAAAATGGTCCGTTTTCAAATGTTTTATTTTTGAACGTCAGTTCACATTTGTAGGTGGATCATCAGTGTTAGAGCTAAAATTAGCATGTTTAAAGTGATTTTCATGCTTCCAGGGTTTCGGGAAGTTAATTAAATACCATTTGGAGGCATTTAATGTTCGAGCAAAAACGGCTGATTTTCGACAAAAGAGATAACACCCCCCCTTACGTCATGCTTCAGAAATGTGGAAAATGGTCCGTTTTCAAATGTTTTATTTTTGAACGTCAGTTCACATTTGTAGGTGGATCATCAGTGTTAGAGCTAAAATTAGCATGTTTACAGTGATTTTCATGCTTCCAGGGGCTCTGGAAGTTAATTAAATACCATTTGGAGGCATTTAATGTTCAAACAAAAACGGCTGATTTTCGACAAAAGAGATAACACCCCCCCATTACGTCATGCTTCAGAAATGTGGAAAATGGTCCGTTTTCAAATGTTTTATTTTTGAACGTCAGTTCACATTTGTAGGTGGATCATCAGTGTTAGAGCTAAAATTAGCATGTTTAAAGTGATTTTCATGCTTCCAGGGTTTCGGGAAGTTAATTAAATACCATTTGGAGGCATTTAATGTTTGAGCAAAAACGGCTGATTTTCGACAAAAGAGATAACACCCCCCCCCTTACGTCATGCTTCAGAAATGTGGAAAATGGTCCGTTTTCAAATGTTTTATTTTTGAACGTCAGTTCACATTTGTAGGTGGATCATCAGTGTTAGAGCTAAAATTAGCATGTTTAAAGTGATTTTCATGCTTCCAGGGTTTCGGGAAGTTAATTAAATACCATTTGGAGGCATTTAATGTTCGAGCAAAAACGGCTGATTTTCGACAAAAGAGATAACACCCCCCCATTACGTCATGCTTCAGAAATGTGGAAAATGGTCCGTTTTCAAATGTTTTATTTTTGAACGTCAGTTCACATTTGTAGGTGGATCATCAGTGTTAGAGCTAAAATTAGCATGTTTAAAGTGATTTTCATGCTTCCAGGGGCTCTGGAAGTTAATTAAATACCATTTGGAGGCATTTAATGTTCAAACAAAAACGGCTGATTTTCGACAAAAGAGATAACACCCCCCCATTACGTCATGCTTCAGAAATGTGGAAAATGGTCCGTTTTCAAATGTTTTATTTTTGAACGTCAGTTCACATTTGTAGGTGGATCATCAGTGTTAGAGCTAAAATTAGCATGTTTAAAGTGATTTTCATGCTTCCAGGGTTTCAGGAAGTTAATTAAATACCATTTGGAGGCATTTAATGTTCGAGCAAAAACGGCTGATTTTCGACAAAAGAGATAACACCCCCCCCTTACGTCATGCTTCAGAAATGTGGAAAATGGTCAGTTTTCAAATGTTTTATTTTTGAACGTCAGTTCACATTTGTAGGTGGATCATCAGTGTTAGAGCTAAAATTAGCATGTTTAAAGTGATTTTCATGCTTCCAGGGGCCCAAAACACAAGATTTATGAAATGGTTAAAAGTGCATAAAAATGGCCAATTTACTCACTCTGAGTTCTCAAAAAGGGTTTCTTCACCCCGGGAAGTTAATTAAATACCATTTGGAGGCATTTAATGTTCGAGCAAAAACGACTGATTTTCGACAAAAGAGATAACACCCCCCCCCCATTACGTCATGCTTCAGAAATGTGGAAAATGGTCCGTTTTCAAATGTTTTATTTTTGAACGTCAGTTCACATTTGTAGGTGGATCATCAGTGTTAGAGCTAAAATTAGCATGTTTAAAGTGATTTTCATGCTTCCAGGGGCCCAAAACACAAGATTTATGGAATGGTTAAAAGTGCATAAAAATGGCCAATTTACTCACTCTGAGTTCTCAAAAAGGGTTTCTTCACCCCAGGAAGTGTAATAAATACCATTTGGAGGCATTTAATGTTCGAGCAAAAACGGCTGATTTTCGACAAAAGAGATAACACCCCCCCATTACGTCATGCTTCAGAAATGTGGAAAATGGTCCGTTTTCAAATGTTTTATTTTTGAACGTCAGTTCACATTTGTAGGTGGATCATCAGTGTTAGAGCTAAAATTAGCATGTTTAAAGTGATTTTCATGCTTCCAGGGGCTCTGGAAGTTAATTAAATACCATTTGGAGGCATTTAATGTTCAAACAAAAACGGCTGATTATCGACAAAAGAGATAACACCCCCCCATTACGTCATGCTTCAGAAATGTGGAAAATGGTCCGTTTTCAAATGTTTTATTTTTGAACGTCAGTTCACATTTGTAGGTGGATCATCAGTGTTAGAGCTAAAATTAGCATGTTTAAAGTGATTTTCATGCTTCCAGGGTTTCGGGAAGTTAATTAAATACCATTTGGAGGCATTTAATGTTCGAGCAAAAACGGCTGATTTTCGACAAAAGAGATAACACCCCCCCCTTACGTCATGCTTCAGAAATGTGGAAAATGGTCAGTTTTCAAATGTTTTATTTTTGAACGTCAGTTCACATTTGTAGGTGGATCATCAGTGTTAGAGCTAAAATTAGCATGTTTAAAGTGATTTTCATGCTTCCAGGGGCCCAAAACACAAGATTTATGGAATGGTTAAAAGTGCATGAAAATGGCCAATTTACTCACTCTGAGTTCTCAAAAAGGGTTTCTTCACCCCGGGAAGTGTAATAAATACCATTTGGAGGCATTTAATGTTCGAGCAAAAACGGCTGATTTTCGACAAAAGAGATAACACCCCCCCATTACGTCATGCTTCAGAAATGTGGAAAATGGTCTGTTTTCAAATGTTTTATTTTTGAACTTCAGTTCACATTTGTAGGTGGATCATCAGTGTTAGAGCTAAAATTAGCATGTTTAAAGTGATTTTCATGCTTCCAGGGGCTCTGGAAGTTAATTAAATACCATTTGGAGGCATTTAATGTTCAAACAAAAACGGCTGATTTTCGACAAAAGAGATAACACCCCCCCATTACGTCATGCTTCAGAAATGTGGAAAATGGTCCGTTTTCAAATGTTTTATTTTTGAACGTCAGTTCACATTTGTAGGTGGATCATCAGTGTTAGAGCTAAAATTAGCATGTTTAAAGTGATTTTCATGCTTCCAGGGTTTCGAGAAGTTAATTAAATACCATTTGGAGGCATTTAATGTTCGAGCAAAAACGGCTGATTTTCGACAAAAGAGATAACACCCCCCCCTTACGTCATGCTTCAGAAATGTGGAAAATGGTCCGTTTTCAAATGTTTTATTTTTGAACGTCAGTTCACATTTGTAGGTGGATCATCAGTGTTAGAGCTAAAATTAGCATGTTTAAAGTCATTTTCATGCTTCCAGGGGCTCGGGAAGTTAATTAAATACCATTTGGAGGCATTTAATGTTCGAGCAAAAACGGCTGATTTTCGACAAAAGAGATAACACCCCCCCATTACGTCATGCTTCAGAAATGTGGAAAATGGTCCGTTTTCAAATGTTTTATTTTTGAACGTCAGTTCACATTTGTAGGTGGATCATCAGTGTTAGAGCTAAAATTAGCATGTTTAAAGTGATTTTCATGCTTCCAGGGGCTCGGGAAGTGAAATAAATACCATTTGGAGGCATTTAATGTTCGAGCAAAAACGGCTGATTTTCGACAAAAGAGATAACACCCCCCCATTACGTCATGCTTCAGAAATGTGGAAAATGGTCCGTTTTCAAATGTTTTATTTTTGAACGTCAGTTCACATTTGTAGGTGGATCATCAGTGTTAGAGCTAAAATTAGCATGTTTAAAGTGATTTTCATGCTTCCAGGGGCTCGGGAAGTTAATTAAATACCATTTGGAGGCATTTAATGTTCGAGCAAAAACGGCTGATTTTCGACAAAAGAGATAACACCCCCCCATTACGTCATGCTTCAGAAATGTGGAGAATGGTCCGTTTTCAAATGTTTTCTTTTTGAACGTCAGTTCACATTTGTAGGTGGATCATCAGTGTTAGAGCTAAAATTAGCATGTTTAAAGTGATTTTCATGCTTCCAGGGGCCCAAAACACAAGATTTATGGAATGGTTAAAAGTGCATAAAAATGGCCAATTTACTCACTCTGAGTTCTCAAAAAGGGTTTCTTCACCCCGGGAAGTTAATTAAATACCATTTGGAGGCATATAATGTTCGAGCAAAAACGACTGATTTTCGACAAAAGAGATAACACCCCCCCCCCCATTACGTCATGCTTCAGAAATGTGGAAAATGGTCCGTTTTCAAATGTTTTATTTTTGAACGTCAGTTCACATTTGTAGGTGGATCATCAGTGTTAGAGCTAAAATTAGCATGTTTAAAGTGATTTTCATGCTTCCAGGGGCCCAAAACACAAGATTTATGGAATGGTTAAAAGTGCATGAAAATGGCCAATTTACTCACTCTGAGTTCTCAAAAAGGGTTTCTTCACCCCGGGAAGTGTAATAAATACCATTTGGAGGCATTTAATGTTCGAGCAAAAACGGCTGATTTTCGACAAAAGAGATAACACCCCCCCATTACGTCATGCTTCAGAAATGTGGAAAATGGTCCATTTTCAAATGTTTTATTTTTGAACGTCAGTTCACATTTGTAGGTGGATCATCAGTGTTAGAGCTAAAATTAGCATGTTTAAAGTGATTTTCATGCTTCCAGGGGCTCTGGAAGTTAATTAAATACCATTTGGAGGCATTTAATGTTCAAACAAAAACGGCTGATTTTCGACAAAAGAGATAACACCCCCCCATTACGTCATGCTTCAGAAATGTGGAAAATGGTCCGTTTTCAAATGTTTTATTTTTGAACGTCAGTTCACATTTGTAGGTGGATCATCAGTGTTAGAGCTAAAATTAGCATGTTTAAAGTGATTTTCATGCTTCCAGGGTTTCGGGAAGTTAATTAAATACCATTTGGAGGCATTTAATGTTCGAGCAAAAACGGCTGATTTTCGACAAAAGAGATAACACCCCCCCCCATTACGTCATGCTTCAGAAATGTGGAAAATGGTCCGTTTTCAAATGTTTTATTTTTGAACGTCAGTTCACATTTGTAGGTGGATCATCAGTGTTAGAGCTAAAATTAGCATGTTTAAAGTGATTTTCATGCTTCCAGGGGCTCGGGAAGTGAAATAAATACCATTTGGAGGCATTTAATGTTCGAGCAAAAACGGCTGATTTTCGACAAAAGAGATAACACCCCCCCATTACGTCATGCTTCAGAAATGTGGAAAATGGTCCGTTTTCAAATGTTTTATTTTTGAACGTCAGTTCACATTTGTAGGTGGATCATCAGTGTTAGAGCGAAAATTAGCATTTTTAAAGTGATTTTCATGCTTCCAGGGGCTCGGGAAGTTAATTAAATACTATTTGGAGGCATTTAATGTTCGAGCAAAAACGGCTGATTTTCGACAAAAGAGATAACACCCCCCCATTACGTCATGCTTCAGAAATGTGGAAAATGGTCCGTTTTCAAATGTTTTATTTTTGAACGTCAGTTCACATTTGTAGGTGGATCATCAGTGTTAGAGCTAAAATTAGCATGTTTAAAGTGATTTTCATGCTTCCAGGGGCTCGGGAAGTGAAATAAATACCATTTGGAGGCATTTAATGTTCGAGCAAAAACGGCTGATTTTCGACAAAAGAGATAACACCCCCCCATTACGTCATGCTTCAGAAATGTGGAAAATGGTTCGTTTTCAAATGTTTTATTTTTGAACGTCAGTTCACATTTGTAGGTGGATCATCAGTGTTAGAGCTAAAATTAGCATGTTTAAAGTGATTTTCATGCTTCCAGGGGCTCGGGAAGTTAATTAAATACCATTTGGAGGCATTTAATGTTCGAGCAAAAACGGCTGATTTTCGACAAAAGAGATAACACCCCCCCATTACGTCATGCTTCAGAAATGTGGAAAATGGTCCGTTTTCAAATGTTTTATTTTTGAACGTCAGTTCACATTTGTAGGTGGATCATCAGTGTTAGAGCTAAAATTAGCATGTTTAAAGTGATTTTCATGCTTCCAGGGGCCCAAAACACAAGATTTATGGAATGGTTAAAAGTGCATAAAAATGGCCAATTTACTCACTCTGAGTTCTCAATAAGGGTTTCTTCACCCCGGGAAGTTAATTAAATACCATTTGGAGGCATTTAATGTTCGAGCAAAAACGGCTGATTTTCGACAAAAGAGATAACACCCCCCCCATTACGTCATGCTTCAGAAATGTGGAAAATGGTCCGTTTTCAAATGTTTTATTTTTGAACGTCAGTTCACATTTGTAGGTGGATCATCAGTGTTAGAGCTAAAATTAGCATGTTTAAAGTGATTTTCATGCTTCCAGGGTTTCGGGAAGTTAATTAAATACCATTTGGAGGCATTTAATGTTCGAGCAAAAACGGCTGATTTTCGACAAAAGAGATAACACCCCCCCATTACGTCATGCTTCAGAAATGTGGAAAATGGTCCGTTTTCAAATGTTTTATTTTTGAACGTCAGTTCACATTTGTAGGTGGATCATCAGTGTTAGAGCTAAAATTAGCATGTTTAAAGTGATTTTCATGCTTCCAGGGGCCCAAAACACAAGATTTATGGAATAGTTAAAAGTGCATGAAAATGGCCAATTTACTCACTCTGAGTTCTCAAAAAGGGTTTCTTCACCCCGGGAAGTTAATTAAATACCATTTGGAGGCATTTAATGTTCGAGCAAAAACGGCAGATTTTCGACAAAAGAGATAACACCCCCCCATTACGTCATGCTTCAGAAATGTGGAAAATGGTCCGTTTTCAAATGTTTTATTTTTGAACGTCAGTTCACATTTGTAGGTGGATCATCAGTGTTAGAGCTAAAATTAGCATGTTTAAAGTGATTTTCATGCTTCCAGGGGCTCGGGAAGTTAATTAAATACCATTTGGAGGCATTTAATGTTCGAGCAAAAACGGCTGATTTTCGACAAAAGAGATAACACCCCCCCATTACGTCATGCTTCAGAAATGTGGAAAATGGTCCGTTTTCAAATGTTTTATTTTTGAACGTCAGTTCACATTTGTAGGTGGATCATCAGTGTTAGAGCTAAAATTAGCATGTTTAAAGTGATTTTCATGCTTCCAGGGGCCCTAAACACAAGATTTATGGAATGGTTAAAAGTGCATGAAAATGGCCAATTTACTCACTCTGAGTTCTCAAAAAGGGTTTCTTCACCCCGGGAAGTTAATTAAATACCATTTGGAGGCATTTCATGTTCGAGCAAAAACGGCTGATTTTCGACAAAAGAGATAACACCCCCCCATTACGTCATGCTTCAGAAATGTGGAAAATGGTCCGTTTTCAAATGTTTTATTTTTGAACGTCAGTTCACATTTGTAGGTGGATCATCAGTGTTAGAGCTAAAATTAGCATGTTTAAAGTGATTTTCATGCTTCCAGGGGCCCAAAACACAAGATTTATGGAATGGTTAAAAGTGCATGAAAATGGCCAATTTACTCACTCTGAGTTCTCAAAAAGGGTTTCTTCACCCCGGGAAGTTAATTAAATACCATTTGGAGGCATTTAATGTTCGAGCAAAAACGGCTGATTTTCGACAAAAGAGATAACACCCCCCCATTACGTCATGCTTCAGAAATGTGGAAAATGGTCCGTTTTCAAATGTTTTATTTTTGAACGTCAGTTCACATTTGTAGGTGGATCATCAGTGTTAGAGCTAAAATTAGCATGTTTAAAGTGATTTTCATGCTTCCAGGGGCCCTAAACACAAGATTTATGGAATGGTTAAAAGTGCATGAAAATGGCCAATTTACTCACTCTGAGTTCTCAAAAAGGGTTTCTTCACCCCGGGAAGTTAATTAAATACCATTTGGAGGCATTTAATGTTCGAGCAAAAACGGCTGATTTTCGACAAAAGAGATAACACCCCCCCCATTACGTCATGCTTCAGAAATGTGGAAAATGGTCCGTTTTCAAATGTTTTATTTTTGAACGTCAGTTCACATTTGTAGGTGGATCATCAGTGTTAGAGCTAAAATTAGCATGTTTAAAGTGAATTTCATGCTTCCAGGGGCTCGGGAAGTTAATTAAATACCATTTGGAGGCATTTCATGTTCGAGCAAAAACGGCTGATTTTCGACAAAAGAGATAACACCCCCCCATTACGTCATGCTTCAGAAATGTGGAAAATGGTCCGTTTTCAAATGTTTTATTTTTGAACGTCAGTTCACATTTGTAGGTGGATCATCAGTGTTAGAGCTAAAATTAGCATGTTTAAAGTGATTTTCATGCTTCCAGGGGCCCAAAACACAAGATTTATGGAATGGTTAAAAGTGCATGAAAATGGCCAATTTACTCACTCTGAGTTCTCAAAAAGGGTTTCTTCACCCCAGGAAGTTAATTAAATACCATTTGGAGGCATTTAATGTTCGAGCAAAAACGGCTGATTTTCGACAAAAGAGATAACACCCCCCCATTACGTCATGCTTCAGAAATGTCGAAAATGGTCCGTTTTCAAATGTTTTATTTTTGAACGTCAGTTCACATTTGTAGGTGGATCATCAGTGTTAGAGCTAAAATTAGCATGTTTAAAGTGATTTTCATGCTTCCAGGGGCTCGGGAAGTTAATTAAATACCATTTGGAGGCATTTAATGTTCGAGCAAAAACGGCTGATTTTCGACAAAAGAGATAACACCCCCCCCATTACGTCATGCTTCAGAAATGTGGAAAATGGTCCTTTTTCAAATGTTTTATTTTTGAACGTCAGTTCACATTTGTAGGTGGATCATCAGTGTTAGAGCTAAAATTAGCATGTTTAAAGTGATTTTCATGCTTCCAGGGGCCCTAAACACAAGATTTATGGAATGGTTAAAAGTGCATGAAAATGGCCAATTTACTCACTCTGAGTTCTCAAAAAGGGTTTCTTCACCCCGGGAAGTTAATTAAATACCATTTGGAGGCATTTAATGTTCGAGCAAAAACGGCTGATTTTCGACAAAAGAGATAACACCCCCCCCATTACGTCATGCTTCAGAAATGTGGAAAATGGTCCGTTTTCAAATGTTTTATTTTTGAACGTCAGTTCACATTTGTAGGTGGATCATCAGTGTTAGAGCTAAAATTAGCATGTTTAAAGTGAATTTCATGCTTCCAGGGGCTCGGGAAGTTAATTAAATACCATTTGGAGGCATTTCATGTTCGAGCAAAAACGGCTGATTTTCGACAAAAGAGATAACACCCCCCCATTACGTCATGCTTCAGAAATGTGGAAAATGGTCCGTTTTCAAATGTTTTATTTTTGAACGTCAGTTCACATTTGTAGGTGGATCATCAGTGTTAGAGCTAAAATTAGCATGTTTAAAGTGATTTTCATGCTTCCAGGGGCCCAAAACACAAGATTTATGGAATGGTTAAAAGTGCATGAAAATGGCCAATTTACTCACTCTGAGTTCTCAAAAAGGGTTTCTTCACCCCGGGAAGTTAATTAAATACCATTTGGAGGCATTTAATGTTCGAGCAAAAACGGCTGATTTTCGACAAAAGAGATAACACCCCCCCATTACGTCATGCTTCAGAAATGTGGAAAATGGTCCGTTTTCAAATGTTTTATTTTTGAACGTCAGTTCACATTTGTAGGTGGATCATCAGTGTTAGAGCTAAAATTAGCATGTTTAAAGTGATTTTCATGCTTCCAGGGGCCCTAAACACAAGATTTATGGAATGGTTAAAAGTGCATGAAAATGGCCAATTTACTCACTCTGAGTTCTCAAAAAGGGTTTCTTCACCCCGGGAAGTTAATTAAATACCATTTGGAGGCATTTAATGTTCGAGCAAAAACGGCTGATTTTCGACAAAAGAGATAACACCCCCCATTACGTCATGCTTCAGAAATGTGGAAAATGGTCCGTTTTCAAATGTTTTATTTTTGAACGTCAGTTCACATTTGTAGGTGGATCATCAGTGTTAGAGCTAAAATTAGCATGTTTAAAGTGATTTTCATGCTTCCAGGGGCTCGGGAAGTTAATTAAATACCATTTGGAGGCATTTAATGTTCAAGCAAAAACGGCTGATTTTCGACAAAAGAGATAACACCCCCCCATTACGTCATGCTTCAGAAATGTGGAAAATGGTCCGTTTTCAAATGTTTTATTTTTGAACGTCAGTTCACATTTGTAGGTGGATCATCAGTGTTAGAGCTAAAATTAGCATGTTTAAAGTCATTTTCATGCTTCCAGGGGCTCGGGAAGTTAATTAAATACCATTTGGAGGCATTTAATGTTCGAGCAAAAACGTCTGATTTTCGACAAAAGAGATAACACCCCCCCATTACGTCATGCTTCAGAAATGTGGAAAATGGTCCGTTTTCAAATGTTTTATTTTTGAACGTCAGTTCACATTTGTAGGTGGATCATCAGTGTTAGAGCTAAAATTAGCATGTTTAAAGTGATTTTCATGCTTCCAGGGGCTCGGGAAGTGAAATAAATACCATTTGGAGGCATTTAATGTTCGAGCAAAAACGGCTGATTTTCGACAAAAGAGATAACACCCCCCCATTACGTCATGCTTCAGAAATGTGGAAAATGGTCCGTTTTCAAATGTTTTATTTTTGAACGTCAGTTCACATTTGTAGGTGGATCATCAGTGTTAGAGCTAAAATTAGCATGTTTAAAGTGATTTTCATGCTTCCAGGGGCTCGGGAAGTTAATTAAATACCATTTGGAGGCATTTAATGTTCGAGCAAAAACGGCTGATTTTCGACAAAAGAGATAACACCCCCCCATTACGTCATGCTTCAGAAATGTGGAAAATGGTCCGTTTTCAAATGTTTTATTTTTGAACGTCAGTTCACATTTGTAGGTGGATCATCAGTGTTAGAGCTAAAATTAGCATGTTTAAAGTGATTTTCATGCTTCCAGGGGCCCAAAACACAAGATTTATGGAATGGTTAAAAGTGCATAAAAATGGCCAATTTACTCACTCTGAGTTCTCAAAAAGGGTTTCTTCACCCCGGGAAGTTAATTAAATACCATTTGGAGGCATTTAATGTTCGAGCAAAAACCGCTGATTTTCGACAAAAGAGATAACACCCCCCCCATTACGTCATGCTTCAGAAATGTGGAAAATGGTCCGTTTTCAAATGTTTTATTTTTGAAAGTCAGTTCACATTTGTAGGTGGATCATCAGTGTTAGAGCTAAAATTAGCATGTTTAAAGTGATTTTCATGCTTCCAGGGGCCTAAAACACAAGATTTATGGAATGGTTAAAAGTGCATGAAAATGGCCAATTTACTCACTCTGAGTTCTCAAAAAGGGTTTCTTCACCCCGGGAAGTGTAATAAATACCATTTGGAGGCATTTAATGTTCGAGCAAAAACGGCTGATTTTCGACAAAAGAGATAACACCCCCCCATTACGTCATGCTTCAGAAATGTGGAAAATGGTCCGTTTTCAAATGTTTTATTTTTGAACGTCAGTTCACATTTGTAGGTGGATCATCAGTGTTAGAGCTAAAATTAGCATGTTTAAAGTGATTTTCATGCTTCCAGGGGCTCTGGAAGTTAATTAAATACCATTTGGAGGCATTTAATGTTCAAACAAAAACGGCTGATTTTCGACAAAAGAGATAACACCCCCCCATTACGTCATGCTTCAGAAATGTGGAAAATGGTCCGTTTTCAAATGTTTTATTTTTGAACGTCAGTTCACATTTGTAGGTGGATCATCAGTGTTAGAGCTAAAATTAGCATGTTTAAAGTGATTTTCATGCTTCCAGGGTTTCGGGAAGTTAATTAAATACCATTTGGAGGCATTTAATGTTCGAGCAAAAACGGCTGATTTTCGACAAAAGAGATAACACCCCCCCTTACGTCATGCTTCAGAAATGTGGAAAATGGTCCGTTTTCAAATGTTTTATTTTTGAACGTTAGTTCACATTTGTAGGTGGATCATCAGTGTTAGAGCTAAAATTAGCATGTTTAAAGTGATTTTCATGCTTCCAGGGTTTCGGGAAGTTAATTAAATACCATTTGGAGGCATTTAATGTTCGAGCAAAAACGGCTGATTTTCGACAAAAGAGATAACACCCCCCCATTACGTCATGCTTCAGAAATGTGGAAAATGGTCCGTTTTCAAATGTTTTATTTTTGAACGTCAGTTCACATTTGTAGGTGGATCATCAGTGTTAGAGCTAAAATTAGCATGTTTAAAGTGATTTTCATGCTTCCAGGGGCTCGGGAAGTGAAATAAATACCATTTGGAGGCATTTAATGTTCGAGCAAAAACGGCTGATTTTCGACAAAAGAGATAACACCCCCCCATTACGTCATGCTTCAGAAATGTGGAAAATGGTCCGTTTTCAAATGTTTTATTTTTGAACGTCAGTTCACATTTGTAGGTGGATCATCAGTGTTAGTGCTAAAATTAGCATGTTTAAAGTGATTTTCATGCTTCCAGGGGCTCGGGAAGTTAATTAAATACCATTTGGAGGCATTTAATGTTCGAGCAAAAACGGCTGATTTTCGACAAAAGAGATAACACCCCCCCATTACGTCATGCTTCAGAAATGTGGAAAATGGTCCGTTTTCAAATGTTTTATTTTTGAACGTCAGTTCACATTTGTAGGTGGATCATCAGTGTTAGAGCTAAAATTAGCATGTTTAAAGTGATTTTCATGCTTCCAGGGGCTCGGGAAGTGAAATAAATACCATTTGGAGGCATTTAATGTTCGAGCAAAAACGGCTGATTTTCGACAAAAGAGATAACACCCCCCCATTACGTCATGCTTCAGAAATGTGGAAAATGGTCCGTTTTCAAATGTTTTATTTTTGAACGTCAGTTCACATTTGTAGGTGGATCATCAGTGTTAGAGCTAAAATTAGCATGTTTAAAGTGATTTTCATGCTTCCAGGGGCTCGGGAAGTTAATTAAATACCATTTGGAGGCATTTAATGTTCGAGCAAAAACGGCTGATTTTCGACAAAAGAGATAACACCCCCCCATTACGTCATGCTTCAGAAATGTGGAAAATGGTCCGTTTTCAAATGTTTTATTTTTGAACGTCAGTTCACATTTGTAGGTGGATCATCAGTGTTAGAGCTAAAATTAGCATGTTTAAAGTGATTTTCATGCTTCCAGGGGCCCAAAACACAAGATTTATGGAATGGTTAAAAGTGCATAAAAATGGCCAATTTACTCACTCTGAGTTCTCAAAAAGGGTTTCTTCACCCCGGGAAGTGTAATAAATATCATTTGGAGGCATTTAATGTTCGAGCAAAAACAGCTGATTTTCGACAAAAGAGATAACACCCCCCCATTACGTCATGCTTCAGAAATGTGGAAAATGGTCCGTTTTCAAATGTTTTATTTTTGAACGTCAGTTCACATTTGTAGGTGGATCATCAGTGTTAGAGCTAAAATTAGCATGTTTAAAGTGATTTTCATGCTTGCAGGGGCTCGGGAAGTGAAATAAATACCATTTGGAGGCATTTAATGTTCGAGCAAAAACGGCTGATTTTCGACAAAAGAGATAACACCCCCCCCTTACGTCATGCTTCAGAAATGTGGAAAATGGTCCGTTTTCAAATGTTTTATTTTTGAACGTCAGTTCACATTTGTAGGTGGATCATCAGTGTTAGAGCTAAAATTAGCATGTTTAAAGTGATTTTCATGCTTCCAGGGGCTCGGGAAGTTAATTAAATACCATTTGGAGGCATTTAATGTTCGAGCAAAAACGGCTGATTTTCGACAAAAGAGATAACACCCCCCCATTACGTCATGCTTCAGAAATGTGGAAAATGGTCCGTTTTCAAATGTTTTATTTTTGAACGTCAGTTCACATTTGTAGGTGGATCATCAGTGTTAGAGCTAAAATTAGCATGTTTAAAGTGATTTTCATGCTTCCAGGGGCCCAAAACACAAGATTTATGGAATGGTTAAAAGTGCATAAAAATGGCCAATTTACTCACTCTGAGTTCTCAAAAAGGGTTTCTTCACCCCGGGAAGTGTAATAAATATCATTTGGAGGCATTTAATGTTCGAGCAAAAACGGCTGATTTTCGACAAAAGAGATAACACCCCCCCATTACGTCATGCTTCAGAAATGTGGAAAATGGTCCGTTTTCAAATGTTTTATTTTTGAACGTCAGTTCACATTTGTAGGTGGATCATCAGTGTTAGAGCTAAAATTAGCATGTTTAAAGTGATTTTCATGCTTGCAGGGGCTCGGGAAGTGAAATAAATACCATTTGGAGGCATTTAATGTTCGAGCAAAAACGGCTGATTTTCGACAAAAGAGATAACACCCCCCCCTTACGTCATGCTTCAGAAATGTGGAAAATGGTCCGTTTTCAAATGTTTTATTTTTGAACGTCAGTTCACATTTGTAGGTGGATCATCAGTGTTAGAGCTAAAATTAGCATGTTTAAAGTGATTTTCATGCTTCCAGGGGCTCGGGAAGTTAATTAAATACCATTTGGAGGCATTTAATGTTCGAGCAAAAACGGCTGATTTTCGACAAAAGAGATAACAACCCCCCATTACGTCATGCTTCAGAAATGTGGAAAATGGTCCGTTTTCAAATGTTTTATTTTTGAACGTCAGTTCACATTTGTAGGTGGATCATCAGTGTTAGAGCTAAAATTAGCATGTTTAAAGTGATTTTCATGCTTCCAGGGGCCCTAAACACAAGATTTATGGAATGGTTAAAAGTGCATGAAAATGGCCAATTTACTCACTCTGAGTTCTCAAAAAGGGTTTCTTCACCCCGGGAAGTTAATTAAATACCATTTGGAGGCATTTAATGTTCGAGCAAAAACGGCAGATTTTCGACAAAAGAGATAACACCCCCCCATTACGTCATGCTTCAGAAATGTGGAAAATGGTCCGTTTTCAAATGTTTTATTTTTGAACGTCAGTTCACATTTGTAGGTGGATCATCAGTGTTAGAGCTAAAATTAGCATGTTTAAAGTGATTTTCATGCTTCCAGGGGCTCGGGAAGTTAATTAAATACCATTTGGAGGCATTTAATGTTCGAGCAAAAACGGCTGATTTTCGACAAAAGAGATAACACCCCCCCATTACGTCATGCTTCAGAAATGTGGAAAATGGTCCGTTTTCAAATGTTTTATTTTTGAAAGTCAGTTCACATTTGTAGGTGGATCATCAGTGTTAGAGCTAAAATTAGCATGTTTAAAGTGATTTTCATGCTTCCAGGGGCTCGGGAAGTGAAATAAATACCATTTGGAGGCATTTAATGTTCGAGCAAAAAAGGCTGATTTTCGACAAAAGAGATAACACCCCCCCATTACGTCATGCTTCAGAAATGTGGAAAATGGTCCGTTTTCAAATGTTTTATTTTTGAACGTCAGTTCACATTTGTAGGTGGATCATCAGTGTTAGAGCTAAAATTAGCATGTTTAAAGTGATTTTCATGCTTCCAGGGGCTCAGGAAGTTAATTAAATACCACTTGGAGGCATTTAATGTTCGAGCAAAAACGGCTGATTTTCGACAAAAGAGATAACACCCCCCCATTACGTCATGCTTCAGAAATGTGGAAAATGGTCCGTTTTCAAATGTTTTAATTTTTGAATGTCAGTTCACATTTGAAGGTGGATCATCAGTGTTAGAGCTAAAATTAGCATGTTTAAAGTGATTTTCATGCTTCCAGGGGCTCGGGAAGTAAAATAAATACCATTTGGAGGCATTTAATGTTCGAGCAAAAACGGCTGATTTTCGACAAAAGAGATAACACCCCCCATTACGTCATGCTTCAGAAATGTGGAAAATGGTCCGTTTTCAAATGTTTTATTTTTGAACGTCAGTTCACATTTGTAGGTGGATCATCAGTGTTAGAGCTAAAATTAGCATGTTTAAAGTGATTTTCATGCTTCCAGGGGCTCAGGAAGTTAATTAAATACCATTTGGAGGCATTTAATGTTTGAGCAAAAACGGCTGATTTTCGACAAAAGAGATAACACCCCCCCATTACGTCATGCTTCAGAAATGTGGAAAATGGTCCGTTTTCAAATGTTTTATTTTTGAACGTCAGTTCACATTTGTAGGTGGATCATCAGTTTTAGAGCTAAAATTAGCATGTTTAAAGTGATTTTCATGCTTCCAGGGGCTCGGGAAGTTAATTAAATACCATTTGGAGGCATTTAATGTTCGAGCAAAAACGGCTGATTTTCGACAAAAGAGATAACACCCCCCCATTACGTCATGCTTCAGAAATGTGGAAAATGGTCCGTTTTCAAATGTTTTATTTTTGAACGTCAGTTCACATTTGTAGGTGGATCATCAGTGTTAGAGCTAAAATTAGCATGTTTAAAGTGATTTTCATGCTTCCAGGGGCCCAAAACACAAGATTTATGGAATGGTTAAAAGTGCATGAAAATGGCCAATTTACTCACTCTGAGTTCTCAAAAAGGGTTTCTTCACCCCGGGAAGTTAATTAAATACCATTTGGAGGCATTTAATGTTCGAGCAAAAACGGCTGATTTTCGACAAAAGAGATAACACCCCCCCATTACGTCATGCTTCAGAAATGTGGAAAATGGTCCGTTTTCAAATGTTTTATTTTTGAACGTCAGTTCACATTTGTAGGTGGATCATCAGTGTTAGAGCTAAAATTAGCATGTTTAAAGTGATTTTCATGCTTCCAGGGGCTCGGGAAGTTAATTAAATACCATTTGGAGGCATTTAATGTTCGAGCAAAAACGGCTGATTTTCGACAAAAGAGATAACACCCCCCCATTACGTCATGCTTCAGAAATGTGGAAAATGGTCCGTTTTCAAATGTTTTATTTTTGAACGTCAGTTCACATTTGTAGGTGGATCATCAGTGTTAGAGCTAAAATTAGCATGTTTAAAGTGATTTTCATGCTTCCAGGGGCCCAAAACACAAGATTTATGGAATGGTTAAAAGTGCATGAAAATGGCCAATTTACTCACTCTGAGTTCTCAAAAAGGGTTTCTTCACCCCGGGAAGTTAATTAAATACCATTTGGAGGCATTTAATGTTCGAGCAAAAACGGCTGATTTTCGACAAAAGAGATAACACCCCCCCATTACGTCATGCTTCAGAAATGTGGAAAATGGTCCGTTTTCAAATGTTTTATTTTTGAACGTCAGTTCACATTTGTAGGTGGATCATCAGTGTTAGAGCTAAAATTAGCATGTTTAAAGTGATTTTCATGCTTCCAGGGGCTCGGGAAGTTAATTAAATACCATTTGGAGGCATTTAATGTTCGAGCAAAAACGGCTGATTTTCGACAAAAGAGATAACACCCCCCCATTACGTCATGCTTCAGAAATGTGGAAAATGGTCCGTTTTCAAATGTTTTATTTTTGAACGTCAGTTCACATTTGTAGGTGGATCATCAGTGTTAGAGCTAAAATTAGCATGTTTAAAGTGATTTTCATGCTTCCAGGGGCTTGGGAAGTTAATTAAATACCATTTGGAGGCATTTAATGTTCGAGCAAAAACGGCTGATTTTCGACAAAAGAGATAACACCCCCCAATTACGTCATGCTTCAGAAATGTGGAAAATGGTCCGTTTTCAAATGTTTTATTTTTGAACGTCAGTTCACATTTGTAGGTGGATCATCAGTGTTAGAGCTAAAATGAGCATGTTTAAAGTGATTTTCATGCTTCCAGGGGCCCAAAACACAAGATTTATGGAATGGTTAAAAGTGCATGAAAATGGCCAATTTACTCACTCTGAGTTCTCAAATAGGGTTTCTTCACCCCGGGAAGTTAATTAAATACCATTTGGAGGCATTTAATGTTCGAGCAAAAACGGCTGATTTTCGACAAAAGAGATAACACCCCCCCATTACGTCATGCTTCAGAAATGTGGAAAATGGTCCGTTTTCAAATGTTTTATTTTTGAACGTCAGTTCACATTTGTAGGTGGATCATCAGTGTTAGAGCTAAAATTAGCATGTTTAAAGTGATTTTCATGCTTCCAGGGGCTTCGGAAGTTAATTAAATACCATTTGGAGGCATTTAATGTTCGAGCAAAAACGGCTGATTTTCGACAAAAGAGATAACACCCCCCCATTACGTCATGCTTCAGAAATGTGGAAAATGGTCCGTTTTCAAATGTTTTATTTTTGAACGTCAGTTCACATTTGTAGGTGGATCATCAGTGTTAGAGCTAAAATTAGCATGTTTAAAGTGATTTTCATGCTTCCAGGGGCTCGGGAAGTGAAATAAATACCATTTGGAGGCATTTAATGTTCGAGCAAAAACGGCTGATTTTCGACAAAAGAGATAACACCCCCCCATTACGTCATGCTTCAGAAATGTGGAAAATGGTCCGTTTTCAAATGTTTTATTTTTGAACGTCAGTTCACATTTGTAGGTGGATCATCAGTGTTAGAGCTAAAATTAGCATGTTTAAAGTGATTTTCATGCTTCCAGGGTTTCGGGAAGTTAATTAAATACCATTTGGAGGCATTTAATGTTCGAGCAAAAACGGCTGATTTTCGACAAAAGAGATAACACCCCCCCTTACGTCATGCTTCAGAAATGTGGAAAATGGTCCGTTTTCAAATGTTTTATTTTTGAACGTCAGTTCACATTTGTAGGTGGATCATCAGTGTTAGAGCTAAAATTAGCATGTTTAAAGTGATTTTCATGCTTCCAGGGGCTCTGGAAGTTAATTAAATACCATTTGGAGGCATTTAATGTTCAAACAAAAACGGCTGATTTTCGACAAAAGAGATAACACCCCCCCATTACGTCATGCTTCAGAAATGTGGAAAATGGTCCGTTTTCAAATGTTTTATTTTTGAACGTCAGTTCACATTTGTAGGTGGATCATCAGTGTTAGAGCTAAAATTAGCATGTTTAAAGTGATTTTCATGCTTCCAGGGGCTCTGGAAGTTAATTAAATACCATTTGGAGGCATTTAATGTTCAAACAAAAACGGCTGATTTTCGACAAAAGAGATAACACCCCCCCATTACGTCATGCTTCAGAAATGTGGAAAATGGTCCCTTTTCAAATGTTTTATTTTTGAACGTCAGTTCACATTTGTAGGTGGATCATCAGTGTTAGAGCTAAAATTAGCATGTTTAAAGTGATTTTCATGCTTCCAGGGTTTCGGGAAGTTAATTAAATACCATTTGGAGGCATTTAATGTTCGAGCAAAAACGGCTGATTTTCGACAAAAGAGATAACACCCCCCCCTTACGTAATGCTTCAGAAATGTGGAAAATGGTCAATTTTCAAATGTTTAATTTTTGAACGTCAGTTCACATTTGTAGGTGGATCATCAGTGTTAGAGCTAAAATTAGCATGTTTAAAGTGATTTTCATGCTTCCAGGGGCCCAAAACACAAGATTTATGGAATGGTTAAAAGTGCATGAAAATGGCCAATTTACTCACTCTGAGTTCTCAAAAAGGGTTTCTTCACCCCGGGAAGTGTAATAAATACCATTTGGAGGCATTTAATGTTCGAGCAAAAACGGCTGATTTTCGACAAAAGAGATAACACCCCCCCATTACGTCATGCTTCAGAAATGTGGAAAATGGTCCGTTTTCAAATGTTTTATTTTTGAACGTCAGTTCACATTTGTAGGTGGATCATCAGTGTTAGAGCTAAAATTAGCATGTTTAAAGTGATTTTCATGCTTCCAGGGGCTCTGGAAGTTAATTAAATACCATTTGGAGGCATTTAATGTTCAAACAAAAACGGCTGATTTTTGACAAAAGAGATAACACCCCCCCATTACGTCATGCTTCAGAAATGTGGAAAATGGTCCGTTTTCAAATGTTTTATTTTTGAACGTCAGTTCACATTTGTAGGTGGATCATCAGTGTTAGAGCTAAAATTAGCATGTTTAAAGTGATTTTCATGCTTCCAGGGGCCCAAAACACAAGATTTATGGAATGGTTAAAAGTGCATAAAAATGGCCAATTTACTCACTCTGAGTTCTCAAAAAGGGTTTCTTCACCCCGGGAAGTGTAATAAATATCATTTGGAGGCATTTAATGTTCGAGCAAAAACGGCTGATTTTCGACAAAAGAGATAACACCCCCCCATTACGTCATGCTTCAGAAATGTGGAAAATGGTCCGTTTTCAAATGTTTTATTTTTGAACGTCAGTTCACATTTGTAGGTGGATCATCAGTGTTAGAGCTAAAATTAGCATGTTTAAAGTGATTTTCATGCTTGCAGGGGCTCGGGAAGTGAAATAAATACCATTTGGAGGCATTTAATGTTCGAGCAAAAACGGCTGATTTTCGACAAAAGAGATAACACCCCCCCTTACGTCATGCTTCAGAAATGTGGAAAATGGTCCGTTTTCAAATGTTTTATTTTTGAACGTCAGTTCACATTTGTAGGTGGATCATCAGTGTTAGAGCTAAAATTAGCATGTTTAAAGTGATTTTCATGCTTCCAGGGGTTCGGGAAGTTAATTAAATACCATTTGGAGGCATTTAATGTTCGAGCAAAAACGGCTGATTTTCGACAAAAGAGATAACAACCCCCCATTACGTCATGCTTCAGAAATGTGGAAAATGGTCCGTTTTCAAATGTTTTATTTTTGAACGTCAGTTCACATTTGTAGGTGGATCATCAGTGTTAGAGCTAAAATTAGCATGTTTAAAGTGATTTTCATGCTTCCAGGGGCCCTAAACACAAGATTTATGGAATGGTTAAAAGTGCATGAAAATGGCCAATTTACTCACTCTGAGTTCTCAAAAAGGGTTTCTTCACCCCGGGAAGTTAATTAAATACCATTTGGAGGCATTTAATGTTCGAGCAAAAACGGCAGATTTTCGACAAAAGAGATAACACCCCCCCATTACGTCATGCTTCAGAAATGTGGAAAATGGTCCGTTTTCAAATGTTTTATTTTTGAACGTCAATTCACATTTGTAGGTGGATCATCAGTGTTAGAGCTAAAATTAGCATGTTTAAAGTGATTTTCATGCTTCCAGGGGCTCGGGAAGTTAATTAAATACCATTTGGAGGCATTTAATGTTCGAGCAAAAACGGCTGATTTTCGACAAAAGAGATAACACCCCCCCATTACGTCATGCTTCAGAAATGTGGAAAATGGTCCGTTTTCAAATGTTTTATTTTTGAAAGTCAGTTCACATTTGTAGGTGGATCATCAGTGTTAGAGCTAAAATTAGCATGTTTAAAGTGATTTTCATGCTTCCAGGGGCTCGGGAAGTGAAATAAATACCATTTGGAGGCATTTAATGTTCGAGCAAAAAAGGCTGATTTTCGACAAAAGAGATAACACCCCCCCATTACGTCATGCTTCAGAAATGTGGAAAATGGTCCGTTTTCAAATGTTTTATTTTTGAACGTCAGTTCACATTTGTAGGTGGATCATCAGTGTTAGAGCTAAAATTAGCATGTTTAAAGTGATTTTCATGCTTCCAGGGGCTCAGGAAGTTAATTAAATACCACTTGGAGGCATTTAATGTTCGAGCAAAAACGGCTGATTTTCGACAAAAGAGATAACACCCCCCCATTACGTCATGCTTCAGAAATGTGGAAAATGGTCCGTTTTCAAATGTTTTAATTTTTGAATGTCAGTTCACATTTGAAGGTGGATCATCAGTGTTAGAGCTAAAATTAGCATGTTTAAAGTGATTTTCATGCTTCCAGGGGCTCGGGAAGTAAAATAAATACCATTTGGAGGCATTTAATGTTCGAGCAAAAACGGCTGATTTTCGACAAAAGAGATAACACCCCCCATTACGTCATGCTTCAGAAATGTGGAAAATGGTCCGTTTTCAAATGTTTTATTTTTGAACGTCAGTTCACATTTGTAGGTGGATCATCAGTGTTAGAGCTAAAATTAGCATGTTTAAAGTGATTTTCATGCTTCCAGGGGCTCAGGAAGTTAATTAAATACCATTTGGAGGCATTTAATGTTTGAGCAAAAACGGCTGATTTTCGACAAAAGAGATAACACCCCCCCATTACGTCATGCTTCAGAAATGTGGAAAATGGTCCGTTTTCAAATGTTTTATTTTTGAACGTCAGTTCACATTTGTAGGTGGATCATCAGTGTTAGAGCTAAAATTAGCATGTTTAAAGTGATTTTCATGCTTCCAGGGGCTCGGGAAGTTAATTAAATACCATTTGGAGGCATTTAATGTTCGAGCAAAAACGGCTGATTTTCGACAAAAGAGATAACACCCCCCCCATTACGTCATGCTTCAGAAATGTGGAAAATGGTCCGTTTTCAAATGTTTTATTTTTGAACGTCAGTTCACATTTGTAGGTGGATCATCAGTGTTAGAGCTAAAATTAGCATGTTTAAAGTGATTTTCATGCTTCCAGGGGCCCTAAACACAAGATTTATGGAATGGTTAAAAGTGCATGAAAATGGCCAATTTACTCACTCTGAGTTCTCAAAAAGGGTTTCTTCACCCCGGGAAGTTAATTAAATACCATTTGGAGGCATTTAATGTTCGAGCAAAAACGGCTGATTTTCGACAAAAGAGATAACACCCCCCCATTACGTCATACTTCAGAAATGTGGAAAATGGTCCGTTTTCAAATGTTTTATTTTTGAACGTCAGTTCACATTTGTAGGTGGATCATCAGTGTTAGAGCTAAAATTAGCATGTTTAAAGTGATTTTCATGCTTCCAGGGGCTCGGGAAGTTAATTAAATACCATTTGGAGGCATTTCATGTTCGAGCAAAAACGGCTGATTTTCGACAAAAGAGATAACACCCCCCCATTACGTCATGCTTCAGAAATGTGGAAAATGGTCAGTTTTCAAATGTTTTATTTTTGAACGTCAGTTCACATTTGTAGGTGGATCATCAGTTTTAGAGCTAAAATTAGCATGTTTAAAGTGATTTTCATGCTTCCAGGGGCTCGGGAAGTTAATTAAATACCATTTGGAGGCATTTAATGTTCGAGCAAAAACGGCTGATTTTCGACAAAAGAGATAACACCCCCCCATTACGTCATGCTTCAGAAATGTGGAAAATGGTCCGTTTTCAAATGTTTTATTTTTGAACGTCAGTTCACATTTGTAGGGGGATCATCAGTGTTAGAGCTAAAATTAGCATGTTTAAAGTGATTTTCATGCTTCCAGGGGCCCAAAACACAAGATTTATGGAATGGTTAAAAGTGCATGAAAATGGCCAATTTACTCACTCTGAGTTCTCAAAAAGGGTTTCTTCACCCCGGGAAGTTAATTAAATACCATTTGGAGGCATTTAATGTTCGAGCAAAAACAGCTGATTTTCGACAAAAGAGATAACACCCCCCCATTACGTCATGCTTCAGAAATGTGGAAAATGGTCCGTTTTCAAATGTTTTATTTTTGAACGTCAGTTCACATTTGTAGGTGGATCATCAGTGTTAGAGCTAAAATTAGCATGTTTAAAGTGATTTTCATGCTTCCAGGGGCTCGGGAAGTTAATTAAATACCATTTGGAGGCATTTAATGTTCGAGCAAAAACGGCTGATTTTCGACAAAAGAGATAACACCCCCCCATTACGTCATGCTTCAGAAATGTGGAAAATGGTCCGTTTTCAAATGTTTTATTTTTGAACGTCAGTTCACATTTGTAGGTGGATCATCAGTGTTAGAGCTAAAATTAGCATGTTTAAAGTGATTTTCATGCTTCCAGGGGCCCAAAACACAAGATTTATGGAATGGTTAAAAGTGCATGAAAATGGCCAATTTACTCACTCTGAGTTCTCAAAAAGGGTTTCTTCACCCCGGGAAGTTAATTAAATACCATTTGGAGGCATTTAATGTTCGAGCAAAAACGGCTGATTTTCGACAAAAGAGATAACACCCCCCCATTACGTCATGCTTCAGAAATGTGGAAAATGGTCCGTTTTCAAATGTTTTATTTTTGAACGTCAGTTCACATTTGTAGGTGGATCATCAGTGTTAGAGCTAAAATTAGCATGTTTAAAGTGATTTTCATGCTTCCAGGGGCTCGGGAAGTTAATTAAATACCATTTGGAGGCATTTAATGTTCGAGCAAAAACGGCTGATTTTCGACAAAAGAGATAACACCCCCCCATTACGTCATGCTTCAGAAATGTGGAAAATGGTCCGTTTTCAAATGTTTTATTTTTGAACGTCAGTTCACATTTGTAGGTGGATCATCAGTGTTAGAGCTAAAATTAGCATGTTTAAAGTGATTTTCATGCTTCCAGGGGCTCGGGAAGTTAATTAAATACCATTTGGAGGCATTTAATGTTCGAGCAAAAACGGCTGATTTTCGACAAAAGAGATAACACCCCCCAATTACGTCATGCTTCAGAAATGTGGAAAATGGTCCGTTTTCAAATGTTTTATTTTTGAACGTCAGTTCACATTTGTAGGTGGATCATCAGTGTTAGAGCTAAAATGAGCATGTTTAAAGTGATTTTCATGCTTCCAGGGGCCCAAAACACAAGATTTATGGAATGGTTAAAAGTGCATGAAAATGGCCAATTTACTCACTCTGAGTTCTCAAATAGGGTTTCTTCACCCCGGGAAGTTAATTAAATACCATTTGGAGGCATTTAATGTTCGAGCAAAAACGGCTGATTTTCGACAAAAGAGATAACACCCCCCCATTACGTCATGCTTCAGAAATGTGGAAAATGGTCCGTTTTCAAATGTTTTATTTTTGAACGTCAGTTCACATTTGTAGGTGGATCATCAGTGTTAGAGCTAAAATTAGCATGTTTAAAGTGATTTTCATGCTTCCAGGGGCTCGGGAAGTGAAATAAATACCATTTGGAGGCATTTAATGTTCGAGCAAAAACGGCTGATTTTCGACAAAAGAGATAACACCCCCCCATTACGTCATGCTTCAGAAATGTGGAAAATGGTCCGTTTTCAAATGTTTTATTTTTGAACGTCAGTTCACATTTGTAGGTGGATCATCAGTGTTAGAGCTAAAATTAGCATGTTTAAAGTGATTTTCATGCTTCCAGGGTTTCGGGAAGTTAATTAAATACCATTTGGAGGCATTTAATGTTCGAGCAAAAACGGCTGATTTTCGACAAAAGAGATAACACCCCCCCTTACGTCATGCTTCAGAAATGTGGAAAATGGTCCGTTTTCAAATGTTTTATTTTTGAACGTCAGTTCACATTTGTAGGTGGATCATCAGTGTTAGAGCTACAATTAGCATGTTTAAAGTGATTTTCATGCTTCCAGGGGCTCTGGAAGTTAATTAAATACCATTTGGAGGCATTTAATGTTCAAACAAAAACGGCTGATTTTCGACAAAAGAGATAACACCCCCCCATTACGTCATGCTTCAGAAATGTGGAAAATGGTCCGTTTTCAAATGTTTTATTTTTGAACGTCAGTTCACATTTGTAGGTGGATCATCAGTGGTAGAGCTAAAATTAGCATGTTTAAAGTGATTTTCATGCTTCCAGGGTTTCGGGAAGTTAATTAAATACCATTTGGAGGCATTTAATGTTCGAGCAAAAACGGCTGATTTTCGACAAAAGAGATAACACCCCCCCCTTACGTCATGCTTCAGAAATGTGGAAAATGGTCCGTTTTCAAATGTTTTATTTTTGAACGTCAGTTCACATTTGTAGGTGGATCATCAGTGTTAGAGCTAAAATTAGCATGTTTAAAGTGATTTTCATGCTTCCAGGGTTTCGGGAAGTTAATTAAATACCATTTGGAGGCATTTAATGTTCGAGCAAAAACGGCTGATTTTCGACAAAAGAGATAACACCCCCCCCTTACGTCATGCTTCAGAAATGTGGAAAATGGTCCGTTTTCAAATGTTTTATTTTTGAACGTCAGTTCACATTTGTAGGTGGATCATCAGTGTTAGAGCTAAAATTAGCATGTTTAAAGTGATTTTCATGCTTCCAGGGTTTCGGGAAGTTAATTAAATACCATTTGGAGGCATTTAATGTTCGAGCAAAAACGGCTGATTTTCGACAAAAGAGATAACACCCCCCCATTACGTCATGCTTCAGAAATGTGGAAAATGGTCCGTTTTCAAATGTTTTATTTTTGAACGTCAGTTCACATTTGTAGGTGGATCATCAGTGTTAGAGCTAAAATTAGCATGTTTAAAGTGATTTTCATGCTTCCAGGGGCTCTGGAAGTTAATTAAATACCATTTGGAGGCATTTAATGTTCGAGCAAAAACGGCTGATTTTCGACAAAAGAGATAACACCCCCCCCATTACGTCATGCTTCAGAAATGTGGAAAATGGTCCGTTTTCAAATGTTTTATTTTTGAACGTCAGTTCACATTTGTAGGTGGATCATCAGTGTTAGAGCTAAAATTAGCATGTTTAAAGTGAATTTCATGCTTCCAGGGGCTCGGGAAGTTAATTAAATACCATTTGGAGGCATTTCATGTTCGAGCAAAAACGGCTGATTTTCGACAAAAGAGATAACACCCCCCCATTACGTCATGCTTCAGAAATGTGGAAAATGGTCCGTTTTCAAATGTTTTATTTTTGAACGTCAGTTCACATTTGTAGGTGGATCATCAGTGTTAGAGCTAAAATTAGCATGTTTAAAGTGATTTTCATGCTTCCAGGGGCCCAAAACACAAGATTTATGGAATGGTTAAAAGTGCATGAAAATGGCCAATTTACTCACTCTGAGTTCTCAAAAAGGGTTTCTTCACCCCGGGAAGTTAATTAAATACCATTTGGAGGCATTTAATGTTCGAGCAAAAACGGCTGATTTTCGACAAAAGAGATAACACCCCCCCATTACGTCATGCTTCAGAAATGTATAAAATGGTCCGTTTTCAAATGTTTTATTTTTGAACGTCAGTTCACATTTGTAGGTGGATCATCAGTGTTAGAGCTAAAATTAGCATGTTTAAAGTGATTTTCATGCTTCCAGGGGCTCGGGAAGTTAATTAAATACCATTTGGAGGCATTTAATGTTCGAGCAAAAACGGCTGATTTTCGACAAAAGAGATAACACCCCCCCCATTACGTCATGCTTCAGAAATGTGGAAAATGGTCCGTTTTCAAATGTTTTATTTTTGAACGTCAGTTCACATTTGTAGGTGGATCATCAGTGTTAGAGCTAAAATTAGCATGTTTAAAGTGATTTTCATGCTTCCAGGGGCCCTAAACACAAGATTTATGGAATGATTAAAAGTGCATGAAAATGGCCAATTTACTCACTCTGAGTTCTCAAAAAGGGTTTCTTCACCCCGGGAAGTTAATTAAATACCATTTGGAGGCATTTAATGTTCGAGCAAAAACGGCTGATTTTCGACAAAAGAGATAACACCCCCCCCATTACGTCATGCTTCAGAAATGTGGAAAATGGTCCGTTTTCAAATGTTTTATTTTTGAACGTCAGTTCACATTTGTAGGTGGATCATCAGTGTTAGAGCTAAAATTAGCATGTTTAAAGTGAATTTCATGCATCCAGGGGCTCGGGAAGTTAATTAAATACCATTTGGAGGCATTTCATGTTCGAGCAAAAACGGCTGATTTTCGACAAAAGAGATAACACCCCCCCATTACGTCATGCTTCAGAAATGTGGAAAATGGTCCGTTTTCAAATGTTTTATTTTTGAACGTCAGTTCACATTTGTAGGTGGATCATCAGTGTTAGAGCTAAAATTAGCATGTTTAAAGTGATTTTCATGCTTCCAGGGGCCCAAAACACAAGATTTATGGAATGGTTAAAAGTGCATGAAAATGGCCAATTTACTCACTCTGAGTTCTCAAAAAGGGTTTCTTCACCCCGGGAAGTTAATTAAATACCATTTGGAGGCATTTAATGTTCGAGCAAAAACGGCTGATTTTCGACAAAAGAGATAACACCCCCCCATTACGTCATGCTTCAGAAATGTGGAAAATGGTCCGTTTTCAAATGTTTTATTTTTGAACGTCAGTTCACATTTGTAGGTGGATCATCAGTGTTAGAGCTAAAATTAGCATGTTTAAAGTGATTTTCATGCTTCCAGGGGCCCTAAACACAAGATTTATGGAATGGTTAAAAGTGCATGAAAATGGCCAATTTACTCACTCTGAGTTCTCAAAAAGGGTTTCTTCACCCCGGGAAGTTAATTAAATACCATTTGGAGGCATTTAATGTTCGAGCAAAAACGGCTGATTTTCGACAAAAGAGATAACACCCCCCCCATTACGTCATGCTTCAGAAATGTGGAAAATGGTCCGTTTTCAAATGTTTTATTTTTGAACGTCAGTTCACATTTGTAGGTGGATCATCAGTGTTAGAGCTAAAATTAGCATGTTTAAAGTGAATTTCATGCTTCCAGGGGCTCGGGAAGTTAATTAAATACCATTTGGAGGCATTTCATGTTCGAGCAAAAACGGCTGATTTTCGACAAAAGAGATAACACCCCCCCATTACGTCATGCTTCAGAAATGTGGAAAATGGTCCGTTTTCAAATGTTTTATTTTTGAACGTCAGTTCACATTTGTAGGTGGATCATCAGTGTTAGAGCTAAAATTAGCATGTTTAAAGTGATTTTCATGCTTCCAGGGGCCCAAAACACAAGATTTATGGAATGGTTAAAAGTGCATGAAAATGGCCAATTTACTCACTCTGAGTTCTCAAAAAGGGTTTCTTCACCCCGGGAAGTTAATTAAATACCATTTGGAGGCATTTAATGTTCGAGCAAAAACGGCTGATTTTCGACAAAAGAGATAACACCCCCCCATTACGTCATGCTTCAGAAATGTGGAAAATGGTCCGTTTTCAAATGTTTTATTTTTGAACGTCAGTTCACATTTGTAGGTGGATCATCAGTGTTAGAGCTAAAATTAGCATGTTTAAAGTGATTTTCATGCTTCCAGGGGCTCGGGAAGTTAATTAAATACCATTTGGAGGCATTTAATGTTCGAGCAAAAACGGCTGATTTTCGACAAAAGAGATAACACCCCCCCCCATTACGTCATGCTTCAGAAATGTGGAAAATGGTCCGTTTTCAAATGTTTTATTTTTGAACGTCAGTTCACATTTGTAGGTGGATCATCAGTGTTAGAGCTAAAATTAGCATGTTTAAAGTGATTTTCATGCTTCCAGGGGCCCTAAACACAAGATTTATGGAATGGTTAAAAGTGCATGAAAATGGCCAATTTACTCACTCTGAGTTCTCAAAAAGGGTTTCTTCACCCCGGGAAGTGTAATAAATACCATTTGGAGGCATTTAATGTTCGAGCAAAAACGGCTGATTTTCGACAAAAGAGATAACACCCCCCCATTACGTCATGCTTCAGAAATGTGGAAAATGGTCCGTTTTCAAATGTTTTATTTTTGAACGTCAGTTCACATTTGTAGGTGGATCATCAGTGTTAGAGCTAAAATTAGCATGTTTAAAGTGATTTTCATGCTTCCAGGGGCTCTGGAAGTTAATTAAATACCATTTGGAGGCATTTAATGTTCAAACAAAAACGGCTGATTTTCGACAAAAGAGATAACACCCCCCCATTACGTCATGCTTCAGAAATGTGGAAAATGGTCCGTTTTCAAATGTTTTATTTTTGAACGTCAGTTCACATTTGTAGGTGGATCATCAGTGTTAGAGCTAAAATTAGCATGTTTAAAGTGATTTTCATGCTTCCAGGGTTTCGGGAAGTTAATTAAATACCATTTGGAGGCATTTAATGTTCGAGCAAAAACGGCTGATTTTCGACAAAAGAGATAACACCCCCCCCTTACGTCATGCTTCAGAAATGTGGAAAATGGTCCGTTTTCAAATGTTTTATTTTTGAACGTCAGTTCACATTTGTAGGTGGATCATCAGTGTTAGAGCTAAAATTAGCATGTTTAAAGTGATTTTCATGCTTCCAGGGGCCCTAAACACAAGATTTATGGAATGGTTAAAAGTGCATGAAAATGGCCAATTTACTCACTCTGAGTTCTCAAAAAGGGTTTCTTCACCCCGGGAAGTTAATTAAATACCATTTGGAGGCATTTAATGTTCGAGCAAAAACGGCTGATTTTCGACAAAAGAGATAACACCCCCCCCATTACGTCATGCTTCAGAAATGTGGAAAATGGTCCGTTTTCAAATGTTTTATTTTTGAACGTCAGTTCACATTTGTAGGTGGATCATCAGTGTTAGAGCTCAAATTAGCATGTTTAAAGTGAATTTCATGCTTCCAGGGGCTCGGGAAGTTAATTAAATACCATTTGGAGGCATTTCATGTTCGAGCAAAAACGGCTGATTTTCGACAAAAGAGATAACACCCCCCCATTACGTCATGCTTCAGAAATGTGGAAAATGGTCCGTTTTCAAATGTTTTATTTTTGAACGTCAGTTCACATTTGTAGGTGGATCATCAGTGTTAGAGCTAAAATTAGCATGTTTAAAGTGATTTTCATGCTTCCAGGGGCCCAAAACACAAGATTTATGGAATGGTTAAAAGTGCATGAAAATGGCCAATTTACTCACTCTGAGTTCTCAAAAAGGGTTTCTTCACCCCGGGAAGTTAATTAAATACCATTTGGAGGCATTTAATGTTCGAGCAAAAACGGCTGATTTTCGACAAAAGAGATAACACCCCCCCATTACGTCATGCTTCAGAAATGTGGAAAATGGTCCGTTTTCAAATGTTTTATTTTTGAACGTCAGTTCACATTTGTAGGTGGATCATCAGTGTTAGAGCTAAAATTAGCATGTTTAAAGTGATTTTCATGCTTCCAGGGGCTCGGGAAGTTAATTAAATACCATTTGGAGGCATTTAATGTTCGAGCAAAAACGGCTGATTTTCGACAAAAGAGATAACACCCCCCCATTACGTCATGCTTCAGAAATGTGGAAAATGGTCCGTTTTCAAATGTTTTATTTTTGAACGTCAGTTCACATTTGTAGGTGGATCATCAGTGTTAGAGCTAAAATTAGCATGTTTAAAGTGATTTTCATGCTTCCAGGGGCCCTAAACACAAGATTTATGGAATGATTAAAAGTGCATGAAAATGGCCAATTTACTCACTCTGAGTTCTCAAAAAGGGTTTCTTCACCCCGGGAAGTTAATTAAATACCATTTGGAGGCATTTAATGTTCGAGCAAAAACGGCTGATTTTCGACAAAAGAGATAACACCCCCCCCATTACGTCATGCTTCAGAAATGTGGAAAATGGTCCGTTTTCAAATGTTTTATTTTTGAACGTCAGTTCACATTTGTAGGTGGATCATCAGTGTTAGAGCTAAAATTAGCATGTTTAAAGTGAATTTCATGCATCCAGGGGCTCGGGAAGTTAATTAAATACCATTTGGAGGCATTTCATGTTCGAGCAAAAACGGCTGATTTTCGACAAAAGAGATAACACCCCCCCATTACGTCATGCTTCAGAAATGTGGAAAATGGTCCGTTTTCAAATGTTTTATTTTTGAACGTCAGTTCACATTTGTAGGTGGATCATCAGTGTTAGAGCTAAAATTAGCATGTTTAAAGTGATTTTCATGCTTCCAGGGGCCCAAAACACAAGATTTATGGAATGGTTAAAAGTGCATGAAAATGGCCAATTTACTCACTCTGAGTTCTCAAAAAGGGTTTCTTCACCCCGGGAAGTTAATTAAATACCATTTGGAGGCATTTAATGTTCGAGCAAAAACGGCTGATTTTCGACAAAAGAGATAACACCCCCCCATTACGTCATGCTTCAGAAATGTGGAAAATGGTCCGTTTTCAAATGTTTTATTTTTGAACGTCAGTTCACATTTGTAGGTGGATCATCAGTGTTAGAGCTAAAATTAGCATGTTTAAAGTGATTTTCATGCTTCCAGGGGCCCTAAACACAAGATTTATGGAATGGTTAAAAGTGCATGAAAATGGCCAATTTACTCACTCTGAGTTCTCAAAAAGGGTTTCTTCACCCCGGGAAGTTAATTAAATACCATTTGGAGGCATTTAATGTTCGAGCAAAAACAGCTGATTTTCGACAAAAGAGATAACACCCCCCCCATTACGTCATGCTTCAGAAATGTGGAAAATGGTCCGTTTTCAAATGTTTTATTTTTGAACGTCAGTTCACATTTGTAGGTGGATCATCAGTGTTAGAGCTAAAATTAGCATGTTTAAAGTGAATTTCATGCTTCCAGGGGCTCGGGAAGTTAATTAAATACCATTTGGAGGCATTTCATGTTCGAGCAAAAACGGCTGATTTTCGACAAAAGAGATAACACCCCCCCATTACGTCATGCTTCAGAAATGTGGAAAATGGTCCGTTTTCAAATGTTTTATTTTTGAACGTCAGTTCACATTTGTAGGTGGATCATCAGTGTTAGAGCTAAAATTAGCATGTTTAAAGTGATTTTCATGCTTCCAGGGGCCCAAAACACAAGATTTATGGAATGGTTAAAAGTGCATGAAAATGGCCAATTTACTCACTCTGAGTTCTCAAAAAGGGTTTCTTCACCCCGGGAAGTTAATTAAATACCATTTGGAAGCATTTAATGTTCGAGCAAAAACGGCTGATTTTCGACAAAAGAGATAACACCCCCCCATTACGTCATGCTTCAGAAATGTGGAAAATGGTCCGTTTTCAAATGTTTTATTTTTGAACGTCAGTTCACATTTGTAGGTGGATCATCAGTGTTAGAGCTAAAATTAGCATGTTTAAAGTGATTTTCATGCTTCCAGGGGCTCGGGAAGTTAATTAAATACCATTTGGAGGCATTTAATGTTCGAGCAAAAACGTCTGATTTTCGACAAAAGAGATAACACCCCCCCATTACGTCATGCTTCAGAAATGTGGAAAATGGTCCGTTTTCAAATGTTTTATTTTTGAACGTCAGTTCACATTTGTAGGTGGATCATCAGTGTTAGAGCTAAAATTAGCATGTTTAAAGTGATTTTCATGCTTCCAGGGGCCCAAAACACAAGATTTATGGAATGGTTAAAAGTGCATGAAAATGGCCAATTTACTCACTCTGAGTTCTCAAAAAGGGTTTCTTCACCCCGGGAAGTTAATTAAATACCATTTGGAGGCATTTAATGTTCGAGCAAAAACGGCTGATTTTCGACAAAAGAGATAACACCCCCCCATTACGTCATGCTTCAGAAATGTGGAAAATGGTCCGTTTTCAAATGTTTTATTTTTGAACGTCAGTTCACATTTGTAGGTGGATCATCAGTGTTAGAGCTAAAATTAGCATGTTTAAAGTGATTTTCATGCTTCCAGGGGCCCTAAACACAAGATTTATGGAATGGTTAAAAGTGCACGAAAATGGCCAATTTACTCACTCTGAGTTCTCAAAAAGGGTTTCTTCACCCCGGGAAGTTAATTAAATACCATTTGGAGGCATTTAATGTTCGAGCAAAAACGGCTGATTTTCGACAAAAGAGATAACACCCCCCATTACGTCATGCTTCAGAAATGTGGAAAATGGTCCGTTTTCAAATGTTTTATTTTTGAACGTCAGTTCACATTTGTAGGTGGATCATCAGTGTTAGAGCTAAAATTAGCATGTTTAAAGTGATTTTCATGCTTCCAGGGGCTCGGGAAGTTAATTAAATACCATTTGGAGGCATTTAATGTTCAAGCAAAAACGGCTGATTTTCGACAAAAGAGATAACACCCCCCCATTACGTCATGCTTCAGAAATGTGGAAAATGGTCCGTTTTCAAATGTTTTATTTTTGAACGTCAGTTCACATTTGTAGGTGGATCATCAGTGTTAGAGCTAAAATTAGCATGTTTAAAGTCATTTTCATGCTTCCAGGGGCTCGGGAAGTTAATTAAATACCATTTGGAGGCATTTAATGTTTGAGCAAAAACGGCTGATTTTCGACAAAAGAGATAACACCCCCCCATTACGTCATGCTTCAGAAATGTGGAAAATGGTCCGTTTTCAAATGTTTTATTTTTGAACGTCAGTTCACATTTGTAGGTGGATCATCAGTGTTAGAGCTAAAATTAGCATGTTTAAAGTGATTTTCATGCTTCCAGGGGCTCGGGAAGTGAAATAAATACCATTTGGAGGCATTTAATGTTCGAGCAAAAACGGCTGATTTTCGACAAAAGAGATAACACCCCCCCATTACGTCATGCTTCAGAAATGTGGAAAATGGTCCGTTTTCAAATGTTTTATTTTTGAACGTCAGTTCACATTTGTAGGTGGATCATCAGTGTTAGAGCTAAAATTAGCATGTTTAAAGTGATTTTCATGCTTCCAGGGGCTCGGGAAGTTAATTAAATACCATTTGGAGGCATTTAATGTTCGAGCAAAAACGGCTGATTTTCGACAAAAGAGATAACACCCCCCCATTACGTCATGCTTCAGAAATGTGGAAAATGGTCCGTTTTCAAATGTTTTATTTTTGAACGTCAGTTCACATTTGTAGGTGGATCATCAGTGTTAGAGCTAAAATTAGCATGTTTAAAGTGATTTTCATGCTTCCAGGGGCCCAAAACACAAGATTTATGGAATGGTTAAAAGTGCATAAAAATGGCCAATTTACTCACTCTGAGTTCTCAAAAAGGGTTTCTTCACCCCGGGAAGTGTAATAAATACCATTTGGAGGCATTTAATGTTCGAGCAAAAACGGCTGATTTTCGACAAAAGAGATAACACCCCCCCATTACATCATGCTTCAGAAATGTGGAAAATGGTCCGTTTTCAAATGTTTTATTTTTGAACGTCAGTTCACATTTGTAGGTGGATCATCAGTGTTAGAGCTAAAATTAGCATGTTTAAAGTGATTTTCATGCTTCCAGGGGCTCTGGAAGTTAATTAAATACCATTTGGAGGCATTTAATATTCAAACAAAAACGGCTGATTTTCGACAAAAGAGATAACACCCCCCCATTACGTCATGCTTCAGAAATGTGGAAAATGGTCCGTTTTCAAATGTTTTATTTTTGAACGTCAGTTCACATTTGTAGGTGGATCATCAGTGTTAGAGCTAAAATTAGCATGTTTAAAGTGATTTTCATGCTTCCAGGGTTTCGGGAAGTTAATTAAATACCATTTGGAGGCATTTAATGTTCGAGCAAAAACGGCTGATTTTCGACAAAAGAGATAACACCCCCCCTTACGTCATGCTTCAGAAATGTGGAAAATGGTCCGTTTTCAAATGTTTTATTTTTGAACGTCAGTTCACATTTGTAGGTGGATCATCAGTGTTAGAGCTAAAATTAGCATGTTCAAAGTGATTTTCATGCTTCCAGGGTTTCGGGAAGTTAATTAAATACCATTTGGAGGCATTTAATGTTCGAGCAAAAACGGCTGATTTTCGACAAAAGAGATAACACCCCCCCATTACGTCATGCTTCAGAAATGTGGAAAATGGTCCGTTTTCAAATGTTTTATTTTTGAACGTCATTTCACATTTGTAGGTGGATCATCAGTGTTAGAGCTAAAATTAGCATGTTTAAAGTGATTTTCATGCTTCCAGGGGCTCGGGAAGTGAAATAAATACCATTTGGAGGCATTTAATGTTCGAGCAAAAACGGCTGATTTTCGACAAAAGAGATAACACCCCCCCATTACGTCATGCTTCAGAAATGTGGAAAATGGTCCGTTTTCAAATGTTTTATTTTTGAACGTCAGTTCACATTTGTAGGTGGATCATCAGTGTTAGAGCTAAAATTAGCATGTTTAAAGTGATTTTCATGCTTCCAGGGGCTCGGGAAGTTAATTAAATACCATTTGGAGGCATTTAATGTTCGAGCAAAAACGGCTGATTTTCGACAAAAGAGATAACACCCCCCCATTACGTCATGCTTCAGAAATGTGGAAAATGGTCCGTTTTCAAATGTTTTATTTTTGAACGTCAGTTCACATTTGTAGGTGGATCATCAGTGTTAGAGCTAAAATTAGCATGTTTAAAGTGATTTTCATGCTTCCAGGGGCTCGGGAAGTGAAATAAATACCATTTGGAGGCATTTAATGTTCGAGCAAAAACGGCTGATTTTCGACAAAAGAGATAACACCCCCCCATTACGCCATGCTTCAGAAATGTGGAAAATGGTCCGTTTTCAAATGTTTTATTTTTGAACGTCAGTTCACATTTGTAGGTGGATCATCAGTGTTAGAGCTAAAATTAGCATGTTTAAAGTGATTTTCATGCTTCCAGGGGCTCGGGAAGTTAATTAAATACCATTTGGAGGCATTTAATGTTCGAGCAAAAACGGCTGATTTTCGACAAAAGAGATAACACCCCCCCATTACGTCATGCTTCAGAAATGTGGAAAATGGTCCGTTTTCAAATGTTTTATTTTTGAACGTCAGTTCACATTTGTAGGTGGATCATCAGTGTTAGAGCTAAAATTAGCATGTTTAAAGTGATTTTCATGCTTCCAGGGGCCCAAAACACAAGATTTATGGAATGGTTAAAAGTGCATAAAAATGGCCAATTTACTCACTCTGAGTTCTCAAAAAGGGTTTCTTCACCCCGGGAAGTGTAATAAATATCATTTGGAGGCATTTAATGTTCGAGCAAAAACGGCTGATTTTCGACAAAAGAGATAACACCCCCCCATTACGTCATGCTTCAGAAATGTGGAAAATGGTCCGTTTTCAAATGTTTTATTTTTTAACGTCAGTTCACATTTGTAGGTGGATCATCAGTGTTAGAGCTAAAATTAGCATGTTTAAAGTGATTTTCATGCTTGCAGGGGCTCGGGAAGTGAAATAAATACCATTTGGAGGCATTTAATGTTCGAGCAAAAACGGCTGATTTTCGACAAAAGAGATAACACCCCCCCCTTACGTCATGCTTCAGAAATGTGGAAAATGGTCCGTTTTCAAATGTTTTATTTTTGAACGTCAGTTCACATTTGTAGGTGGATCATCAGTGTTAGAGCTAAAATTAGCATGTTTAAAGTGATTTTCATGCTTCCAGGGGCTCGGGAAGTTAATTAAATACCATTTGGAGGCATTTAATGTTCGAGCAAAAACGGCTGATTTTCGACAAAAGAGATAACACCCCCCCATTACGTCATGCTTCAGAAATGTGGAAAATGGTCCGTTTTCAAATGTTTTATTTTTGAACGTCAGTTCACATTTGTAGGTGGATCATCAGTGTTAGAGCTAAAATTAGCATGTTTAAAGTGATTTTCATGCTTCCAGGGGCCCTAAACACAAGATTTATGGAATGGTTAAAAGTGCATGAAAATGGCCAATTTACTCACTCTGAGTTCTCAAAAAGGGTTTCTTCACCCCGGGAAGTTAATTAAATACCATTTGGAGGCATTTAATGTTCGAGCAAAAACGGCAGATTTTCGACAAAAGAGATAACACCCCCCCATTACGTCATGCTTCAGAAATGTGGAAAATGGTCCGTTTTCAAATGTTTTATTTTTGAACGTCAGTTCACATTTGTAGGTGGATCATCAGTGTTAGAGCTAAAATTAGCATGTTTAAAGTGATTTTCATGCTTCCAAGGGCTCGGGAAGTTAATTAAAAACAATTTGAGGCATTTAATGTTCGAGCAAAAACGGCTGATTTTCGACAAAAGAGATAACACCCCCCATTACGTCATGCTTCAGAAATGTGGAAAATGGTCCGTTTTCAAATGTTTTATTTTTGAACGTCAGTTCACATTTGTAGGTGGATCATCAGTGTTAGAGCTAAAATTAGCATTTTTAAAGTGATTTTCATGCTTCCAGGGGCTCAGGAAGTTAATTAAATACCATTTGGAGGCATTTAATGTTCGAGCAAAAACGGCTGATTTTCGACAAAAGAGATAACACCCCCCCATTACGTCATGCTTCAGAAATGTGGAAAATGGTCCGTTTTCAAATGTTTTATTTTTGAACGTCAGTTCACATTTGTAGGTGGATCATCAGTGTTAGAGCTAAAATTAGCATGTTTAAAGTGATTTTCATGCTTCCAGGGGCTCGGGAAGTTAATTAAATACCATTTGGAGGCATTTAATGTTCGAGCAAAAACGGCTGATTTTCGACAAAAGAGATAACACCCCCCCCATTACGTCATGCTTCAGAAATGTGGAAAATGGTCCGTTTTCAAATGTTTTAATTTTTGAATGTCAGTTCACATTTGTAGGTGGATCATCAGTGTTAGAGCTAAAATTAGCATGTTTAAAGTGATTTTTATGCTTCCAGGGGCTCGGGAAGTAAAATAAATACCATTTGGAGGCATTTAATGTTCGAGCAAAAACGGCTGATTTTCGACAAAAGAGATAACACCCCCCCATTACGTCATGCTTCAGAAATGTGGAAAATGGTCCGTTTTCAAATGTTTTAATTTTTGAATGTCAGTTCACATTTGTAGGTGGATCATCAGTGTTAGAGCTAAAATTAGCATGTTTAAAGTGATTTTTATGCTTCCAGGGGCTCGGGAAGTAAAATAAATACCATTTGGAGGCATTTAATGTTCGAGCAAAAACGGCTGATTTTCGACAAAAGAGATAACACCCCCCATTACGTCATGCTTCAGAAATGTGGAAAATGGTCCGTTTTCAAATGTTTTATTTTTGAACGTCAGTTCACATTTGTAGGTGGATCATCAGTGTTAGAGCTAAAATTAGCATGTTTAAAGTGATTTTCATGCTTCCAGGGGCTCAGGAAGTTAATTAAATACCATTTGGAGGCATTTAATGTTCGAGCAAAAACGGCTGATTTTCGACAAAAGAGATAACACCCCCCCATTACGTCATGCTTCAGAAATGTGGAAAATGGTCCGTTTTCAAATGTTTTATTTTTGAACGTCAGTTCACATTTGTAGGTGGATCATCAGTGTTAGAGCTAAAATTAGCATGTTTAAAGTGATTTTCATGCTTCCAGGGGCTCGGGAAGTTAATTAAATACCATTTGGAGGCATTTAATGTTCGAGCAAAAACGGCTGATTTTCGACAAAAGAGATAACACCCCCCCCATTACGTCATGCTTCAGAAATGTGGAAAATGGTCCGTTTTCAAATGTTTTATTTTTGAACGTCAGTTCACATTTGTAGGTGGATCATCAGTGTTAGAGCTAAAATTAGCATGTTTAAAGTGATTTTCATGCTTCCAGGGGCCCTAAACACAAGATTTATGGAATGGTTAAAAGTGCATGAAAATGGCCAATTTACTCACTCTGAGTTCTCAAAAAGGGTTTCTTCACCCCGGGAAGTTAATTAAATACCATTTGGAGGCATTTAATGTTCGAGCAAAAACGGCTGATTTTCGACAAAAGAGATAACACCCCCCCATTACGTCATACTTCAGAAATGTGGAAAATGGTCCGTTTTCAAATGTTTTATTTTTGAACGTCAGTTCACATTTGTAGGTGGATCATCAGTGTTAGAGCTAAAATTAGCATGTTTAAAGTGATTTTCATGCTTCCAGGGGCTCGGGAAGTTAATTAAATACCATTTGGAGGCATTTCATGTTCGAGCAAAAACGGCTGATTTTCGACAAAAGAGATAACACCCCCCCATTACGTCATGCTTCAGAAATGTGGAAAATGGTCAGTTTTCAAATGTTTTATTTTTGAACGTCAGTTCACATTTGTAGGTGGATCATCAGTTTTAGAGCTAAAATTAGCATGTTTAAAGTGATTTTCATGCTTCCAGGGGCTCGGGAAGTTAATTAAATACCATTTGGAGGCATTTAATGTTCGAGCAAAAACGGCTGATTTTCGACAAAAGAGATAACACCCCCCCATTACGTCATGCTTCAGAAATGTGGAAAATGGTCCGTTTTCAAATGTTTTATTTTTGAACGTCAGTTCACATTTGTAGGTGGATCATCAGTGTTAGAGCTAAAATTAGCATGTTTAAAGTGATTTTCATGCTTCCAGGGGCCCAAAACACAAGATTTATGGAATGGTTAAAAGTGCATGAAAATGGCCAATTTACTCACTCTGAGTTCTCAAAAAGGGTTTCTTCACCCCGGGAAGTTAATTAAATACCATTTGGAGGCATTTAATGTTCGAGCAAAAACGGCTGATTTTCGACAAAAGAGATAACACCCCCCCATTACGTCATGCTTCAGAAATGTGGAAAATGGTCCGTTTTCAAATGTTTTATTTTTGAACGTCAGTTCACATTTGTAGGTGGATCATCAGTGTTAGAGCTAAAATTAGCATGTTTAAAGTGATTTTCATGCTTCCAGGGGCTCGGGAAGTTAATTAAATACCATTTGGAGGCATTTAATGTTCGAGCAAAAACGGCTGATTTTCGACAAAAGAGATAACACCCCCCCATTACGTCATGCTTCAGAAATGTGGAAAATGGTCCGTTTTCAAATGTTTTATTTTTGAACGTCAGTTCACATTTGTAGGTGGATCATCAGTGTTAGAGCTAAAATTAGCATGTTTAAAGTGATTTTCATGCTTCCAGGGGCCCAAAACACAAGATTTATGGAATGGTTAAAAGTGCATGAAAATGGCCAATTTACTCACTCTGAGTTCTCAAAAAGGGTTTCTTCACCCCGGGAAGTTAATTAAATACCATTTGGAGGCATTTAATGTTCGAGCAAAAACGGCTGATTTTCGACAAAAGAGATAACACCCCCCCATTACGTCATGCTTCAGAAATGTGGAAAATGGTCCGTTTTCAAATGTTTTATTTTTGAACGTCAGTTCACATTTGTAGGTGGATCATCAGTGTTAGAGCTAAAATTAGCATGTTTAAAGTGATTTTCATGCTTCCAGGGGCTCGGGAAGTTAATTAAATACCATTTGGAGGCATTTAATGTTCGAGCAAAAACGGCTGATTTTCGACAAAAGAGATAACACCCCCCCATTACGTCATGCTTCAGAAATGTGGAAAATGGTCCGTTTTCAAATGTTTTATTTTTGAACGTCAGTTCACATTTGTAGGTGGATCATCAGTGTTAGAGCTAAAATTAGCATGTTTAAAGTGATTTTCATGCTTCCAGGGGCTCGGGAAGTTAATTAAATACCATTTGGAGGCATTTAATGTTCGAGCAAAAACGGCTGATTTTCGACAAAAGAGATAACACCCCCCAATTACGTCATGCTTCAGAAATGTGGAAAATGGTCCGTTTTCAAATGTTTTATTTTTGAACGTCAGTTCACATTTGTAGGTGGATCATCAGTGTTAGAGCTAAAATTAGCATGTTTAAAGTGATTTTCATGCTTCCAGGGGCCCAAAACACAAGATTTATGGAATGGTTAAAAGTGCATGAAAATGGCCAATTTACTCACTCTGAGTTCTCAAATAGGGTTTCTTCACCCCGGGAAGTTAATTAAATACCATTTGGAGGCATTTAATGTTCGAGCAAAAACGGCTGATTTTCGACAAAAGAGATAACACCCCCCCATTACGTCATGCTTCAGAAATGTGGAAAATGGTCCGTTTTCAAATGTTTTATTTTTGAACGTCAGTTCACATTTGTAGGTGGATCATCAGTGTTAGAGCTAAAATTAGCATGTTTAAAGTGATTTTCATGCTTCCAGGGGCTCGGGAAGTTAATTAAATACCATTTGGAGGCATTTAATGTTCGAGCAAAAACGGCTGATTTTCGACAAAAGAGATAACACCCCCCCATTACGTCATGCTTCAGAAATGTGGAAAATGGTCCGTTTTCAAATGTTTTATTTTTGAACGTCAGTTCACATTTGTAGGTGGATCATCAGTGTTAGAGCTAAAATTAGCATGTTTAAAGTGATTTTCATGCTTCCAGGGGCTCGGGAAGTGAAATAAATACCATTTGGAGGCATTTAATGTTCGAGCAAAAACGGCTGATTTTCGACAAAAGAGATAACACCCCCCCATTACGTCATGCTTCAGAAATGTGGAAAATGGTCCGTTTTCAAATGTTTTATTTTTGAACGTCAGTTCACATTTGTAGGTGGATCATCAGTGTTAGAGCTAAAATTAGCATGTTTAAAGTGATTTTCATGCTTCCAGAGTTTCGGGAAGTTAATTAAATACCATTTGGAGGCATTTAATGTTCGAGCAAAAACGGCTGATTTTCGACAAAAGAGATAACACCCCCCCTTACGTCATGCTTCAGAAATGTGGAAAATGGTCCGTTTTCAAATGTTTTATTTTTGAACGTCAGTTCACATTTGTAGGTGGATCATCAGTGTTAGAGCTAAAATTAGCATGTTTAAAGTGATTTTCATGCTTCCAGGGGCTCTGGAAGTTAATTAAATACCATTTGGAGGCATTTAATGTTCAAACAAAAACGGCTGATTTTCGACAAAAGAGATAACACCCCCCCATTACGTCATGCTTCAGAAATGTGGAAAATGGTCCGTTTTCAAATGTTTTATTTTTGAACGTCAGTTCACATTTGTAGGTGGATCATCAGTGTTAGAGCTAAAATTAGCATGTTTAAAGTGATTTTCATGCTTCCAGGGTTTCGGGAAGTTAATTAAATACCATTTGGAGGCATTTAATGTTCGAGCAAAAACGGCTGATTTTCGACAAAAGAGATAACACCCCCCCCTTACGTCATGCTTCAGAAATGTGGAAAATGGTCCGTTTTCAAATGTTTTATTTTTGAACGTCAGTTCACATTTGTAGGTGGATCATCAGTGTTAGAGCTAAAATTAGCATGTTTAAAGTGATTTTCATGCTTCCAGGGTTTCGGGAAGTTAATTAAATACCATTTGGAGGCATTTAATGTTCGAGCAAAAACGGCTGATTTTCGACAAAAGAGATAACACCCCCCCATTACGTCATGCTTCAGAAATGTGGAAAATGGTCCGTTTTCAAATGTTTTATTTTTGAACGTCAGTTCACATTTGTAGGTGGATCATCAGTGTTAGAGCTAAAATTAGCATGTTTAAAGTGATTTTCATGCTTCCAGGGGCTCTGGAAGTTAATTAAATACCATTTGGAGGCATTTAATGTTCAAACAAAAACGGCTGATTTTCGACAAAAGAGATAACACCCCCCCATTACGTCATGCTTCAGAAATGTGGAAAATGGTCCGTTTTCAAATGTTTTATTTTTGAACGTCAGTTCACATTTGTAGGTGGATCATCAGTGTTAGAGCTAAAATTAGCATGTTTAAAGTGATTTTCATGCTTCCAGGGTTTCGGGAAGTTAATTAAATACCATTTGGAGGCATTTAATGTTCGAGCAAAAACGGCTGATATTCGACAAAAGAGATAACACCCCCCCCTTACGTCATGCTTCAGAAATGTGGAAAATGGTCAGTTTTCAAATGTTTTATTTTTGAACGTCAGTTCACATTTGTAGGTGGATCATCAGTGTTAGAGCTAAAATTAGCATGTTTAAAGTGATTTTCATGCTTCCAGGGGCCCAAAACACAAGATTTATGGAATGGTTAAAAGTGCATGAAAATGGCCAATTTACTCACTCTGAGTTCTCAAAAAGGGTTTCTTCACCCCGGGAAGTGTAATAAATACCATTTGGAGGCATTTAATGTTCGAGCAAAAACGGCTGATTTTCGACAAAAGAGATAACACCCCCCCATTACGTCATGCTTCAGAAATGTGGAAAATGGTCCGTTTTCAAATGTTTTATTTTTGAACGTCAGTTCACATTTGTAGGTGGATCATCAGTGTTAGAGCTAAAATTAGCATGTTTAAAGTGATTTTCATGCTTCCAGGGGCTCTGGAAGTTAATTAAATACCATTTGGAGGCATTTAATGTTCAAACAAAAACGGCTGATTTTCGACAAAAGAGATAACACCCCCCCATTACGTCATGCTTCAGAAATGTGGAAAATGGTCCGTTTTCAAATGTTTTATTTTTGAACGTCAGTTCACATTTGTAGGTGGATCATCAGTGTTAGAGCTAAAATTAGCATGTTTAAAGTGATTTTCATGCTTCCAGGGTTTCGGGAAGTTAATTAAATACCATTTGGAGGCATTTAATGTTCGAGCAAAAACGGCTGATTTTCGACAAAAGAGATAACACCCCCCCCCTTACGTCATGCTTCAGAAATGTGGAAAATGGTCCGTTTTCAAATGTTTTATTTTTGAACGTCAGTTCACATTTGTAGGTGGATCATCAGTGTTAGAGCTAAAATTAGCATGTTTAAAGTGATTTTCATGCTTCCAGGGGCCCTAAACACAAGATTTATGGAATGGTTAAAAGCGCATGAAAATGGCCAATTTACTCACTCTGAGTTCTCAAAAAGGGTTTCTTCACCCCGGGAAGTTAATTAAATACCATTTGGAGGCATTTAATGTTCGAGCAAAAACGGCTGATTTTCGACAAAAGAGATAACACCCCCCCATTACGTCATACTTCAGAAATGTGGAAAATGGTCCGTTTTCAAATGTTTTATTTTTGAACGTCAGTTCACATTTGTAGGTGGATCATCAGTGTTAGAGCTAAAATTAGCATGTTTAAAGTGATTTTCATGCTTCCAGGGGCTCGGGAAGTTAATTAAATACCATTTGGAGGCATTTCATGTTCGAGCAAAAACGGCTGATTTTCGACAAAAGAGATAACACCCCCCCATTACGTCATGCTTCAGAAATGTGGAAAATGGTCAGTTTTCAAATGTTTTATTTTTGAACGTCAGTTCACATTTGTAGGTGGATCATCAGTTTTAGAGCTAAAATTAGCATGTTTAAAGTGATTTTCATGCTTCCAGGGGCTCGGGAAGTTAATTAAATACCATTTGGAGGCATTTAATGTTCGAGCAAAAACGGCTGATTTTCGACAAAAGAGATAACACCCCCCCATTACGTCATGCTTCAGAAATGTGGAAAATGGTCCATTTTCAAATGTTTTATTTTTGAACGTCAGTTCACATTTGTAGGTGGATCATCAGTGTTAGAGCTAAAATTAGCATGTTTAAAGTGATTTTCATGCTTCCAGGGGCCCAAAACACAAGATTTATGGAATGGTTAAAAGTGCATGAAAATGGCCAATTTACTCACTCTGAGTTCTCAAAAAGGGTTTCTTCACCCCGGGAAGTTAATTAAATACCATTTGGAGGCATTTAATGTTCGAGCAAAAACGGCTGATTTTCGACAAAAGAGATAACACCCCCCCATTACGTCATGCTTCAGAAATGTGGAAAATGGTCCGTTTTCAAATGTTTTATTTTTGAACGTCAGTTCACATTTGTAGGTGGATCATCAGTGTTAGAGCTAAAATTAGCATGTTTAAAGTGATTTTCATGCTTCCAGGGGCTCGGGAAGTTAATTAAATACCATTTGGAGGCATTTAATGTTCGAGCAAAAACGGCTGATTTTCGACAAAAGAGATAACACCCCCCCATTACGTCATGCTTCAGAAATGTGGAAAATGGTCCGTTTTCAAATGTTTTATTTTTGAACGTCAGTTCACATTTGTAGGTGGATCATCAGTGTTAGAGCTAAAATTAGCATGTTTAAAGTGATTTTCATGCTTCCAGGGGCCCAAAACACAAGATTTATGGAATGGTTAAAAGTGCATGAAAATGGCCAATTTACTCACTCTGAGTTCTCAAAAAGGGTTTCTTCACCCCGGGAAGTTAATTAAATACCATTTGGAGGCATTTAATGTTCGAGCAAAAACGGCTGATTTTCGACAAAAGAGATAAAACCCTCCCATTACGTCATGCTTCAGAAATGTGGAAAATGGTCCGTTTTCAAATGTTTTATTTTTGAACGTCAGTTCACATTTGTAGGTGGATCATCAGTGTTAGAGCTAAAATTAGCATGTTTAAAGTGATTTTCATGCTTCCAGGGGCTCGGGAAGTTAATTAAATACCATTTGGAGGCATTTAATGTTCGAGCAAAAACGGCTGATTTTCGACAAAAGAGATAACACCCCCCCCATTACGTCATGCTTCAGAAATGTGGAAAATGGTCCGTTTTCAAATGTTTTATTTTTGAACGTCAGTTCACATTTGTAGGTGGATCATCAGTGTTAGAGCTAAAATTAGCATGTTTAAAGTGATTTTCATGCTTCCAGGGGCTCGGGAAGTTAATTAAATACCATTTGGAGGCATTTAATGTTCGAGCAAAAACGGCTGATTTTCGACAAAAGAGATAACACCCCCCAATTACGTCATGCTTCAGAAATGTGGAAAATGGTCCGTTTTCAAATGTTTTATTTTTGAACGTCAGTTCACATTTGTAGGTGGATCATCAGTGTTAGAGCTAAAATTAGCATGTTTAAAGTGATTTTCATGCTTCCAGGGGCCCAAAACACAAGATTTATGGAATAGTTAAAAGTGCATGAAAATGGCCAATTTACTCACTCTGAGTTCTCAAATAGGGTTTCTTCACCCCGGGAAGTTAATTAAATACCATTTGGAGGCATTTAATGTTCGAGCAAAAACGGCTGATTTTCGACAAAAGAGATAACACCCCCCCATTACGTCATGCTTCAGAAATGTGGAAAATGGTCCGTTTTCAAATGTTTTATTTTTGAACGTCAGTTCACATTTGTAGGTGGATCATCAGTGTTAGAGCTAAAATTAGCATGTTTAAAGTGATTTTCATGCTTCCAGGGGCTCGGGAAGTTATTTAAATACCATTTGGAGGCATTTAATGTTCGAGCAAAAACGGCTGATTTTCGACAAAAGAGATAACACCCCCCCATTACGTCATGCTTCAGAAATGTGGAAAATGGTCCGTTTTCAAATGTTTTATTTTTGAACGTCAGTTCACATTTGTAGGTGGATCATCAGTGTTAGAGCTAAAATTAGCATGTTTAAAGTGATTTTCATGCTTCCAGGGGCTCGGGAAGTGAAATAAATACCATTTGGAGGCATTTAATGTTCGAGCAAAAACGGCTGATTTTCGACAAAAGAGATAACACCCCCCCATTACGTCATGCTTCAGAAATGTGGAAAATGGTCCGTTTTCAAATGTTTTATTTTTGAACGTCAGTTCACATTTGTAGGTGGATCATCAGTGTTAGAGCTAAAATTAGCATGTTTAAAGTGATTTTCATGCTTCCAGGGTTTCGGGAAGTTAATTAAATACCATTTGGAGGCATTTAATGTTCGAGCAAAAACGGCTGATTTTCGACAAAAGAGATAACACCCCCCCTTACGTCATGCTTCAGAAATGTGGAAAATGGTCCGTTTTCAAATGTTTTATTTTTGAACGTCAGTTCACATTTGTAGGTGGATCATCAGTGTTAGAGCTAAAATTAGCATGTTTAAAGTGATTTTCATGCTTCCAGGGGCTCTGGAAGTTAATTAAATACCATTTGGAGGCATTTAATGTTCGAGCAAAAACGGCTGATTTTCGACAAAAGAGATAACACCCCCCCATTACGTCATGCTTCAGAAATGTGGAAAATGGTCCGTTTTCAAATGTTTTATTTTTGAACGTCAGTTCACATTTGTAGGTGGATCATCAGTGTTAGAGCTAAAATTAGCATGTTTAAAGTGATTTTCATGCTTCCAGGGGCTCGGGAAGTTAATTAAATACCATTTGGAGGCATTTAATGTTCGAGCAAAAACGGCTGATTTTCGACAAAAGAGATAACACCCCCCCATTACGTCATGCTTCAGAAATGTGGAAAATGGTCCGTTTTCAAATGTTTTATTTTTGAACGTCAGTTCACATTTGTAGGTGGATCATCAGTGTTAGAGCTAAAATTAGCATGTTTAAAGTGATTTTCATGCTTCCAGGGGCTCGGGAAGTTAATTAAATACCATTTGGAGGCATTTAATGTTCGAGCAAAAACGGCTGATTTTCGACAAAAGAGATAACACCCCCCCATTACGTCATGCTTCAGAAATGTGGAAAATGGTCCGTTTTCAAATGTTTTATTTTTGAACGTCAGTTCACATTTGTAGGTGGATCATCAGTGTTAGAGCTAAAATTAGCATGTTTAAAGTGATTTTCATGCTTCCAGGGGCTCGGGAAGTGAAATAAATACCATTTGGAGGCATTTAATGTTCGAGCAAAAACGGCTGATTTTCGACAAAAGAGATAACACCCCCCCATTACGTCATGCTTCAGAAATGTGGAAAATGGTCCGTTTTCAAATGTTTTATTTTTGAACGTCAGTTCACATTTGTAGGTGGATCATCAGTGTTAGAGCTAAAATTAGCATGTTTAAAGTGATTTTCATGCTTCCAGAGTTTCGGGAAGTTAATTAAATACCATTTGGAGGCATTTAATGTTCGAGCAAAAACGGCTGATTTTCGACAAAAGAGATAACACCCCCCCTTACGTCATGCTTCAGAAATGTGGAAAATGGTCCGTTTTCAAATGTTTTATTTTTGAACGTCAGTTCACATTTGTAGGTGGATCATCAGTGTTAGAGCTAAAATTAGCATGTTTAAAGTGATTTTCATGCTTCCAGGGGCTCTGGAAGTTAATTAAATACCATTTGGAGGCATTTAATGTTCAAACAAAAACGGCTGATTTTCGACAAAAGAGATAACACCCCCCCATTACGTCATGCTTCAGAAATGTGGAAAATTGTCCGTTTTCAAATGTTTTATTTTTGAACGTCAGTTCACATTTGTAGGTGGATCATCAGTGTTAGAGCTAAAATTAGCATGTTTAAAGTGATTTTCATGCTTCCAGGGTTTCGGGAAGTTAATTAAATACCATTTGGAGGCATTTAATGTTCGAGCAAAAACGGCTGATTTTCGACAAAAGAGATAACACCCCCCCCTTACGTCATGCTTCAGAAATGTGGAAAATGGTCCGTTTTCAAATGTTTTATTTTTGAACGTCAGTTCACATTTGTAGGTGGATCATCAGTGTTAGAGCTAAAATTAGCATGTTTAAAGTGATTTTCATGCTTCCAGGGTTTCGGGAAGTTAATTAAATACCATTTGGAGGCATTTAATGTTCGAGCAAAAACGGCTGATTTTCGACAAAAGAGATAACACCCCCCCATTACGTCATGCTTCAGAAATGTGGAAAATGGTCCGTTTTCAAATGTTTTATTTTTGAACGTCAGTTCACATTTGTAGGTGGATCATCAGTGTTAGAGCTAAAATTAGCATGTTTAAAGTGATTTTCATGCTTCCAGGGGCTCTGGAAGTTAATTAAATACCATTTGGAGGCATTTAATGTTCAAACAAAAACGGCTGATTTTCGACAAAAGAGATAACACCCCCCCATTACGTCATGCTTCAGAAATGTGGAAAATGGTCCGTTTTCAAATGTTTTATTTTTGAACGTCAGTTCACATTTGTAGGTGGATCATCAGTGTTAGAGCTAAAATTAGCATGTTTAAAGTGATTTTCATGCTTCCAGGGTTTCGGGAAGTTAATTAAATACCATTTGGAGGCATTTAATGTTCGAGCAAAAACGGCTGATATTCGACAAAAGAGATAACACCCCCCCCCTTACGTCATGCTTCAGAAATGTGGAAAATGGTCAGTTTTCAAATGTTTTATTTTTGAACGTCAGTTCACATTTGTAGGTGGATCATCAGTGTTAGAGCTAAAATTAGCATGTTTAAAGTGATTTTCATGCTTCCAGGGGCCCAAAACACAAGATTTATGGAATGGTTAAAAGTGCATGAAAATGGCCAATTTACTCACTCTGAGTTCTCAAAAAGGGTTTCTTCACCCCGGGAAGTGTAATAAATACCATTTGGAGGCATTTAATGTTCGAGCAAAAACGGCTGATTTTCGACAAAAGAGATAACACCCCCCCATTACGTCATGCTTCAGAAATGTGGAAAATGGTCCGTTTTCAAATGTTTTATTTTTGAACGTCAGTTCACATTTGTAGGTGGATCATCAGTGTTAGAGCTAAAATTAGCATGTTTAAAGTGATTTTCATGCTTCCAGGGGCTCTGGAAGTTAATTAAATACCATTTGGAGGCATTTAATGTTCAAACAAAAACGGCTGATTTTCGACAAAAGAGATAACACCCCCCCATTACGTCATGCTTCAGAAATGTGGAAAATGGTCCGTTTTCAAATGTTTTATTTTTGAACGTCAGTTCACATTTGTAGGTGGATCATCAGTGTTAGAGCTAAAATTAGCATGTTTAAAGTGATTTTCATGCTTCCAGGGTTTCGGGAAGTTAATTAAATACCATTTGGAGGCATTTAATGTTCGAGCAAAAACGGCTGATTTTCGACAAAAGAGATAACACCCCCCCCCTTACGTCATGCTTCAGAAATGTGGAAAATGGTCCGTTTTCAAATGTTTTATTTTTGAACGTCAGTTCACATTTGTAGGTGGATCATCAGTGTTAGAGCTAAAATTAGCATGTTTAAAGTGATTTTCATGCTTCCAGGGGCCCTAAACACAAGATTTATGGAATGGTTAAAAGCGCATGAAAATGGCCAATTTACTCACTCTGAGTTCTCAAAAAGGGTTTCTTCACCCCGGGAAGTTAATTAAATACCATTTGGAGGCATTTAATGTTCGAGCAAAAACGGCTGATTTTCGACAAAAGAGATAACACCCCCCCATTACGTCATACTTCAGAAATGTGGAAAATGGTCCGTTTTCAAATGTTTTATTTTTGAACGTCAGTTCACATTTGTAGGTGGATCATCAGTGTTAGAGCTAAAATTAGCATGTTTAAAGTGATTTTCATGCTTCCAGGGGCTCGGGAAGTTAATTAAATACCATTTGGAGGCATTTCATGTTCGAGCAAAAACGGCTGATTTTCGACAAAAGAGATAACACCCCCCCATTACGTCATGCTTCAGAAATGTGGAAAATGGTCAGTTTTCAAATGTTTTATTTTTGAACGTCAGTTCACATTTGTAGGTGGATCATCAGTTTTAGAGCTAAAATTAGCATGTTTAAAGTGATTTTCATGCTTCCAGGGGCTCGGGAAGTTAATTAAATACCATTTGGAGGCATTTAATGTTCGAGCAAAAACGGCTGATTTTCGACAAAAGAGATAACACCCCCCCATTACGTCATGCTTCAGAAATGTGGAAAATGGTCCGTTTTCAAATGTTTTATTTTTGAACGTCAGTTCACATTTGTAGGTGGATCATCAGTGTTAGAGCTAAAATTAGCATGTTTAAAGTGATTTTCATGCTTCCAGGGGCCCAAAACACAAGATTTATGGAATGGTTAAAAGTGCATGAAAATGGCCAATTTACTCACTCTGAGTTCTCAAAAAGGGTTTCTTCACCCCGGGAAGTTAATTAAATACCATTTGGAGGCATTTAATGTTCGAGCAAAAACGGCTGATTTTCGACAAAAGAGATAACACCCCCCCATTACGTCATGCTTCAGAAATGTGGAAAATGGTCCGTTTTCAAATGTTTTATTTTTGAACGTCAGTTCACATTTGTAGGTGGATCATCAGTGTTAGAGCTAAAATTAGCATGTTTAAAGTGATTTTCATGCTTCCAGGGGCTCGGGAAGTTAATTAAATACCATTTGGAGGCATTTAATGTTCGAGCAAAAACGGCTGATTTTCGACAAAAGAGATAACACCCCCCCATTACGTCATGCTTCAGAAATGTGGAAAATGGTCCGTTTTCAAATGTTTTATTTTTGAACGTCAGTTCACATTTGTAGGTGGATCATCAGTGTTAGAGCTAAAATTAGCATGTTTAAAGTGATTTTCATGCTTCCAGGGGCCCAAAACACAAGATTTATGGAATGGTTAAAAGTGCATGAAAATGGCCAATTTACTCACTCTGAGTTCTCAAAAAGGGTTTCTTCACCCCGGGAAGTTAATTAAATACCATTTGGAGGCATTTAATGTTCGAGCAAAAACGGCTGATTTTCGACAAAAGAGATAAAACCCTCCCATTACGTCATGCTTCAGAAATGTGGAAAATGGTCCGTTTTCAAATGTTTTATTTTTGAACGTCAGTTCACATTTGTAGGTGGATCATCAGTGTTAGAGCTAAAATTAGCATGTTTAAAGTGATTTTCATGCTTCCAGGGGCTCGGGAAGTTAATTAAATACCATTTGGAGGCATTTAATGTTCGAGCAAAAACGGCTGATTTTCGACAAAAGAGATAACACCCCCCCCATTACGTCATGCTTCAGAAATGTGGAAAATGGTCCGTTTTCAAATGTTTTATTTTTGAACGTCAGTTCACATTTGTAGGTGGATCATCAGTGTTAGAGCTAAAATTAGCATGTTTAAAGTGATTTTCATGCTTCCAGGGGCTCGGGAAGTTAATTAAATACCATTTGGAGGCATTTAATGTTCGAGCAAAAACGGCTGATTTTCGACAAAAGAGATAACACCCCCCAATTACGTCATGCTTCAGAAATGTGGAAAATGGTCCGTTTTCAAATGTTTTATTTTTGAACGTCAGTTCACATTTGTAGGTGGATCATCAGTGTTAGAGCTAAAATTAGCATGTTTAAAGTGATTTTCATGCTTCCAGGGGCCCAAAACACAAGATTTATGGAATAGTTAAAAGTGCATGAAAATGGCCAATTTACTCACTCTGAGTTCTCAAATAGGGTTTCTTCACCCCGGGAAGTTAATTAAATACCATTTGGAGGCATTTAATGTTCGAGCAAAAACGGCTGATTTTCGACAAAAGAGATAACACCCCCCCATTACGTCATGCTTCAGAAATGTGGAAAATGGTCCGTTTTCAAATGTTTTATTTTTGAACGTCAGTTCACATTTGTAGGTGGATCATCAGTGTTAGAGCTAAAATTAGCATGTTTAAAGTGATTTTCATGCTTCCAGGGGCTCGGGAAGTTAATTAAATACCATTTGGAGGCATTTAATGTTCGAGCAAAAACGGCTGATTTTCGACAAAAGAGATAACACCCCCCCATTACGTCATGCTTCAGAAATGTGGAAAATGGTCCGTTTTCAAATGTTTTATTTTTGAACGTCAGTTCACATTTGTAGGTGGATCATCAGTGTTAGAGCTAAAATTAGCATGTTTAAAGTGATTTTCATGCTTCCAGGGGCTCGGGAAGTGAAATAAATACCATTTGGAGGCATTTAATGTTCGAGCAAAAACGGCTGATTTTCGACAAAAGAGATAACACCCCCCCATTACGTCATGCTTCAGAAATGTGGAAAATGGTCCGTTTTCAAATGTTTTATTTTTGAACGTCAGTTCACATTTGTAGGTGGATCATCAGTGTTAGAGCTAAAATTAGCATGTTTAAAGTGATTTTCATGCTTCCAGGGTTTCGGGAAGTTAATTAAATACCATTTGGAGGCATTTAATGTTCGAGCAAAAACGGCTGATTTTCGACAAAAGAGATAACACCCCCCCTTACGTCATGCTTCAGAAATGTGGAAAATGGTCCGTTTTCAAATGTTTTATTTTTGAACGTCAGTTCACATTTGTAGGTGGATCATCAGTGTTAGAGCTAAAATTAGCATGTTTAAAGTGATTTTCATGCTTCCAGGGGCTCTGGAAGTTAATTAAATACCATTTGGAGGCATTTAATGTTCGAGCAAAAACGGCTGATTTTCGACAAAAGAGATAACACCCCCCCATTACGTCATGCTTCAGAAATGTGGAAAATGGTCCGTTTTCAAATGTTTTATTTTTGAACGTCAGTTCACATTTGTAGGTGGATCATCAGTGTTAGAGCTAAAATTAGCATGTTTAAAGTGATTTTCATGCTTCCAGGGGCTCGGGAAGTTAATTAAATACCATTTGGAGGCATTTAATGTTCGAGCAAAAACGGCTGATTTTCGACAAAAGAGATAACACCCCCCCATTACGTCATGCTTCAGAAATGTGGAAAATGGTCCGTTTTCAAATGTTTTATTTTTGAACGTCAGTTCACATTTGTAGGTGGATCATCAGTGTTAGAGCTAAAATTAGCATGTTTAAAGTGATTTTCATGCTTCCAGGGGCTCGGGAAGTTAATTAAATACCATTTGGAGGCATTTAATGTTCGAGCAAAAACGGCTGATTTTCGACAAAAGAGATAACACCCCCCAATTACGTCATGCTTCAGAAATGTGGAAAATGGTCCGTTTTCAAATGTTTTATTTTTGAACGTCAGTTCACATTTGTAGGTGGATCATCAGTGTTAGAGCTAAAATTAGCATGTTTAAAGTGATTTTCATGCTTCCAGGGGCCCAAAACACAAGATTTATGGAATGGTTAAAAGTGCATGAAAATGGCCAATTTACTCACTCTGAGTTCTCAAATAGGGTTTCTTCACCCCGGGAAGTTAATTAAATACCATTTGGAGGCATTTAATGTTCGAGCAAAAACGGCTGATTTTCGACAAAAGAGATAACACCCCCCCATTACGTCATGCTTCAGAAATGTGGAAAATGGTCCGTTTTCAAATGTTTTATTTTTGAACGTCAGTTCACATTTGTAGGTGGATCATCAGTGTTAGAGCTAAAATTAGCATGTTTAAAGTGATTTTCATGCTTCCAGGGGCTCGGGAAGTTAATTAAATACCATTTGGAGGCATTTAATGTTCGAGCAAAAACGGCTGATTTTCGACAAAAGAGATAACACCCCCCATTACGTCATGCTTCAGAAATGTGGAAAATGGTCCGTTTTCAAATGTTTTATTTTTGAACGTCAGTTCACATTTGTAGGTGGATCATCAGTGTTAGAGCTAAAATTAGCATGTTTAAAGTGATTTTCATGCTTCCAGGGGCTCGGGAAGTGAAATAAATACCATTTGGAGGCATTTAATGTTCGAGTAAAAACGGCTGATTTTCGACAAAAGAGATAACACCCCCCCATTACGTCATGCTTCAGAAATGTGGAAAATGGTCCGTTTTCAAATGTTTTATTTTTGAACGTCAGTTCACATTTGTAGGTGGATCATCAGTGTTAGAGCTAAAATTAGCATGTTTAAAGTGATTTTCATGCTTCCAGGGTTTCGGGAAGTTAATTAAATACCATTTGGAGGCATTTAATGTTCGAGCAAAAACGGCTGATTTTCGACAAAAGAGATAACACCCCCCCTTACGTCATGCTTCAGAAATGTGGAAAATGGTCCGTTTTCAAATGTTTTATTTTTGAACGTCAGTTCACATTTGTAGGTGGATCATCAGTGTTAGAGCTAAAATTAGCATGTTTAAAGTGATTTTCATGCTTCCAGGGGCTCTGGAAGTTAATTAAATACCATTTGGAGGCATTTAATGTTCAAACAAAAACGGCTGATTTTCGACAAAAGAGATAACACCCCCCCATTACGTCATGCTTCAGAAATGTGGAAAATGGTCCGTTTTCAAATGTTTTATTTTTGAACGTCAGTTCACATTTGTAGGTGGATCATCAGTGTTAGAGCTAAAATTAGCATGTTTAAAGTGATTTTCATGCTTCCAGGGTTTCGGGAAGTTAATTAAATACCATTTGGAGGCATTTAATGTTCGAGCAAAAACGGCTGATTTTCGACAAAAGAGATAACACCCCCCCCTTACGTCATGCTTCAGAAATGTGGAAAATGGTCCGTTTTCAAATGTTTTATTTTTGAACGTCAGTTCACATTTGTAGGTGGATCATCAGTGTTAGAGCTAAAATTAGCATGTTTAAAGTGATTTTCATGCTTCCAGGGTTTCGGGAAGTTAATTAAATACCATTTGGAGGCATTTAATGTTCGAGCAAAAACGGCTGATTTTCGACAAAAGAGATAACACCCCCCCATTACGTCATGCTTCGGAAATGTGGAAAATGGTCCGTTTTCAAATGTTTTATTTTTGAACGTCAGTTCACATTTGTAGGTGGATCATCAGTGTTAGAGCTAAAATTAGCATGTTTAAAGTGATTTTCATGCTTCCAGGGGCTCTGGAAGTTAATTAAATACCATTTGGAGGCATTTAATGTTCAAACAAAAACGGCTGATTTTCGACAAAAGAGATAACACCCCCCCATTACGTCATGCTTCAGAAATGTGGAAAATGGTCCGTTTTCAAATGTTTTATTTTTGAACGTCAGTTCACATTTGTAGGTGGATCATCAGTGTTAGAGCTAAAATTAGCATGTTTAAAGTGATTTTCATGCTTCCAGGGTTTCGGGAAGTTAATTAAATACCATTTGGAGGCATTTAATGTTCGAGCAAAAACGGCTGATTTTCGACAAAAGAGATAACACCCCCCCCTTACGTCATGCTTCAGAAATGTGGAAAATGGTCAGTTTTCAAATGTTTTATTTTTGAACGTCAGTTCACATTTGTAGGTGGATCATCAGTGTTAGAGCTAAAATTAGCATGTTTAAAGTGATTTTCATGCTTCCAGGGGCCCAAAACACAAGATTTATGGAATGGTTAAAAGTGCATGAAAATGGCCAATTTACTCACTCTGAGTTCTCAAAAAGGGTTTCTTCACCCCGGGAAGTGTAATAAATACCATTTGGACGCATTTAATGTTCGAGCAAAAACGGCTGATTTTCGACAAAAGAGATAACACCCCCCAATTACGTCATGCTTCAGAAATGTGGAAAATGGTCCGTTTTCAAATGTTTTATTTTTGAACGTCAGTTCACATTTGTAGGTGGATCATCAGTGTTAGAGCTAAAATTAGCATGTTTAAAGTGATTTTCATGCTTCCAGGGGCTCTGGAAGTTAATTAAATACCATTTGGAGGCATTTAATGTTCAAACAAAAACGGCTGATTTTCGACAAAAGAGATAACACCCCCCATTACGTCATGCTTCAGAAATGTGGAAAATGGTCCGTTTTCAAATGTTTTATTTTTGAACGTCAGTTCACATTTGTAGGTGGATCATCAGTGTTAGAGCTAAAATTAGCATGTTTAAAGTGATTTTCATGCTTCCAGGGTTTCGGGAAGTTAATTAAATACCATTTGGAGGCATTTAATGTTCGAGCAAAAACGGCTGATTTTCGACAAAAGAGATAACACCCCCCCCTTACGTCATGCTTCAGAAATGTGGAAAATGGTCCGTTTTCAAATGTTTTATTTTTGAACGTCAGTTCACATTTGTAGGTGGATCATCAGTGTTAGAGCTAAAATTAGCATGTTTAAAGTGATTTTCATGCTTCCAGGGGCCCTAAACACAAGATTTATGGAATGGTTAAAAGCGCATGAAAATGGCCAATTTACTCACTCTGAGTTCTCAAAAAGGGTTTCTTCACCCCGGGAAGTTAATTAAATACCATTTGGAGGCATTTAATGTTCGAGCAAAAACGGCTGATTTTCGACAAAAGAGATAACACCCCCCATTACGTCATGCTTCAGAAATGTGGGAAATGGTCCGTTTTCAAATGTTTTATTTTTGAACGTCAGTTCACATTTGTAGGTGGATCATCAGTGTTAGAGCTAAAATTAGCATGTTTAAAGTGATTTTCATGCTTCCAGGGGCTCGGGAAGTTAATTAAATACCATTTGGAGGCATTTAATGTTCGAGCAAAAACGGCTGATTTTCGATAAAAGAGATAACACCCCCCCATTACGTCATGCTTCAGAAATGTGGAAAATGGTCCATTTTCAAATGTTTTATTTTTGAACGTCAGTTCACATTTGTAGGTGGATCATCAGTGTTAGAGCTAAAATTAGCATGTTTAAAGTCATTTTCATGCTTCCAGGGGCTCGGGAAGTTAATTAAATACCATTTGGAGGCATTTAATGTTCGAGCAAAAACGGCTGATTTTCGACAAAAGAGATAACACCCCCCCATTACGTCATGCTTCAGAAATGTGGAAAATGGTCCGTTTTCAAATGTTTTATTTTTGAACGTCAGTTCACATTTGTAGGTGGATCATCAGTGTTAGAGCTAAAATTAGCATGTTTAAAGTGATTTTCATGCTTCCAGGGGCTCGGGAAGTGAAATAAATACCATTTGGAGGCATTTAATGTTCGAGCAAAAACGGCTGATTTTCGACAAAAGAGATAACACCCCCCCATTACGTCATGCTTCAGAAATGTGGAAAATGGTCCGTTTTCAAATGTTTTATTTTTGAACGTCAGTTCACATTTGTAGGTGGATCATCAGTGTTAGAGCTAAAATTAGCATGTTTAAAGTGATTTTCATGCTTCCAGGGGCTCGGGAAGTTAATTAAATACCATTTGGAGGCATTTAATGTTCGAGCAAAAACGGCTGATTTTCGACAAAAGAGATAACACCCCCCCATTACGTCATGCTTCAGAAATGTGGAAAATGGTCCGTTTTCAAATGTTTTCTTTTTGAACGTCAGTTCACATTTGTAGGTGGATCATCAGTGTTAGAGCTAAAATTAGCATGTTTAAAGTGATTTTCATGCTTCCAGGGGCCCAAAACACAAGATTTATGGAATGGTTAAAAGTGCATAAAAATGGCCAATTTACTCACTCTGAGTTCTCAAAAAGGGTTTCTTCACCCCTGGAAGTTAATTAAATACCATTTGGAGGCATTTAATGTTCGAGCAAAAACAACTGATTTTCGACAAAAGAGATAACACCCCCCCATTACGGCATGCTTCAGAAATGTGGAAAATGGTCCGTTTTCAAATGTTTTATTTTTGAACGTCAGTTCACATTTTTAGGTGGATCATCAGTGTTAGAGCTAAAATTAGCATGTTTAAAGTGATTTTCATGCTTCCAGGGGCTCTGGAAGTTAATTAAATACCATTTGGAGGCATTTAATGTTCAAACAAAAACGGCTGATTTTCGACAAAAGAGATAACACCCCCCCATTACGTCATGCTTCAGAAATGTGGAAAATGGTCCGTTTTCAAATGTTTTATTTTTGAACGTCAGTTCACATTTGTAGGTGGATCATCAGTGTTAGAGCTAAAATTAGCATGTTTAAAGTGATTTTCATGCTTCCAGGGTTTCGGGAAGTTAATTAAATACCATTTGGAGGCATTTAATGTTCGAGCAAAAACGGCTGATTTTCGACAAAAGAGATAACACCCCCCCATTACGTCATGCTTCAGAAATGTGGAAAATGGTCCGTTTTCAAATGTTTTATTTTTGAACGTCAGTTCACATTTGTAGGTGGATCATCAGTGTTAGAGCTAAAATTAGCATGTTTAAAGTGATTTTCATGCTTCCAGGGGCTCGGGAAGTGAAATAAATACCATTTGGAGGCATTTAATGTTCGAGCAAAAACGGCTGATTTTCGACAAAAGAGATAACACCCCCCCATTACGTCATGCTTCAGAAATGTGGAAAATGGTCCGTTTTCAAATGTTTTATTTTTGAACGTCAGTTCACATTTGTAGGTGGATCATCAGTGTTAGAGCGAAAATTAGCATTTTTAAAGTGATTTTCATGCTTCCAGGGGCTCGGGAAGTTAATTAAATACTATTTGGAGGCATTTAATGTTCGAGCAAAAACGGCTGATTTTCGACAAAAGAGATAACACCCCCCCATTACGTCATGCTTCAGAAATGTGGAAAATGGTCCGTTTTCAAATGTTTTATTTTTGAACGTCAGTTCACATTTGTAGGTGGATCATCAGTGTTAGAGCTAAAATTAGCATGTTTAAAGTGATTTTCATGCTTCCAGGGGCTCGGGAAGTGAAATAAATACCATTTGGAGGCATTTAATGTTCGAGCAAAAACGGCTGATTTTCGACAAAAGAGATAACACCCCCCCATTACGTCATGCTTCAGAAATGTGGAAAATGGTTCGTTTTCAAATGTTTTATTTTTGAACGTCAGTTCACATTTGTAGGTGGATCATCAGTGTTAGAGCTAAAATTAGCATGTTTAAAGTGATTTTCATGCTTCCAGGGGCTCGGGAAGTTAATTAAATACCATTTGGAGGCATTTAATGTTCGAGCAAAAACGGCTGATTTTCGACAAAAGAGATAACACCCCCCCATTACGTCATGCTTCAGAAATGTGGAAAATGGTCCGTTTTCAAATGTTTTATTTTTGAACGTCAGTTCACATTTGTAGGTGGATCATCAGTGTTAGAGCTAAAATTAGCATGTTTAAAGTGATTTTCATGCTTCCAGGGGCCCAAAACACAAGATTTATGGAATGGTTAAAAGTGCATAAAAATGGCCAATTTACTCACTCTGAGTTCTCAAAAAGGGTTTCTTCACCCCGGGAAGTTAATTAAATACCATTTGGAGGCATTTAATGTTCGAGCAAAAACGGCTGATTTTCGACAAAAGAGATAACACCCCCCCCATTACGTCATGCTTCAGAAATGTGGAAAATGGTCAGTTTTCAAATGTTTTATTTTTGAACGTCAGTTCACATTTGTAGGTGGATCATCAGTGTTAGAGCTAAAATTAGCATGTTTAAAGTGATTTTCATGCTTCCAGGGGCCCAAAACACAAGATTTATGGAATGGTTAAAAGTGCATGAAAATGGCCAATTTACTCACTCTGAGTTCTCAAAAAGGGTTTCTTCACCCCGGGAAGTGTAATAAATATCATTTGGAGGCATTTAATGTTCGAGCAAAAACGGCTGATTTTCGACAAAAGAGATAACACCCCCCCATTACGTCATGCTTCAGAAATGTGGAAAATGGTCCGTTTTCAAATGTTTTATTTTTGAACGTCAGTTCACATTTGTAGGTGGATCATCAGTGTTAGAGCTAAAATTAGCATGTTTAAAGTGATTTTCATGCTTGCAGGGGCTCGGGAAGGGAAATAAATACCATTTGGAGGCATTTAATGTTCGAGCAAAAACGGCTGATTTTCGACAAAAGAGATAACACCCCCCCCTTACGTCATGCTTCAGAAATGTGGAAAATGGTCCGTTTTCAAATGTTTTATTTTTGAACGTCAGTTCACATTTGTAGGTGGATCATCAGTGTTAGAGCTAAAATTAGCATGTTTAAAGTGATTTTCATGCTTCCAGGGGCTCGGGAAGTTAATTAAATACCATTTGGAGGCATTTAATGTTCGAGCAAAAACGGCTGATTTTCGACAAAAGAGATAACACCCCCCCATTACGTCATGCTTCAGAAATGTGGAAAATGGTCCGTTTTCAAATGTTTTCTTTTTGAACGTCAGTTCACATTTGTAGGTGGATCATCAGTGTTAGAGCTAAAATTAGCATGTTTAAAGTGATTTTCATGCTTCCAGGGGCCCAAAACACAAGATTTATGGAATGGTTAAAAGTGCATAAAAATGGCCAATTTACTCACTCTGAGTTCTCAAAAAGGGTTTCTTCACCCCGGGAAGTTAATTAAATACCATTTGGAGGCATTTAATGTTCGAGCAAAAACGACTGATTTTCGACAAAAGAGATAACACCCCCCCATTACGTCATGCTTCAGAAATGTGGAAAATGGTCCGTTTTCAAATGTTTTATTTTTGAACGTCAGTTCACATTTTTAGGTGGATCATCAGTGTTAGAGCTAAAATTAGCATGTTTAAAGTGATTTTCATGCTTCCAGGGGCTCTGGAAGTTAATTAAATACCATTTGGAGGCATTTAATGTTCAAACAAAAACGGCTGATTTTCGACAAAAGAGATAACACCCCCCCATTACGTCATGCTTCAGAAATGTGGAAAATGGTCCGTTTTCAAATGTTTTATTTTTGAACGTCAGTTCACATTTGTAGGTGGATCATCAGTGTTAGAGCTAAAATTAGCATGTTTAAAGTGATTTTCATGCTTCCAGGGTTTCGGGAAGTTAATTAAATACCATTTGGAGGCATTTAATGTTCGAGCAAAAACGGCTGATTTTCGACAAAAGAGATAACACCCCCCCATTACGTCATGCTTCAGAAATGTGGAAAATGGTCCGTTTTCAAATGTTTTATTTTTGAACGTCAGTTCACATTTGTAGGTGGATCATCAGTGTTAGAGCTAAAATTAGCATGTTTAAAGTGATTTTCATGCTTCCAGGGGCTCGGGAAGTGAAATAAATACCATTTGGAGGCATTTAATGTTCGAGCAAAAACGGCTGATTTTCGACAAAAGAGATAACACCCCCCCATTACGTCATGCTTCAGAAATGTGGAAAATGGTCCGTTTTCAAATGTTTTATTTTTGAACGTCAGTTCACATTTGTAGGTGGATCATCAGTGTTAGAGCGAAAATTAGCATTTTTAAAGTGATTTTCATGCTTCCAGGGGCTCGGGAAGTTAATTAAATACTATTTGGAGGCATTTAATGTTCGAGCAAAAACGGCTGATTTTCGACAAAAGAGATAACACCCCCCCATTACGTCATGCTTCAGAAATGTGGAAAATGGTCCGTTTTCAAATGTTTTATTTTTGAACGTCAGTTCACATTTGTAGGTGGATCATCAGTGTTAGAGCTAAAATTAGCTGTTTAAAGTGATTTTCATGCTTCCAGGGGCTCGGGAAGTGAAATAAATACCATTTGGAGGCATTTAATGTTCGAGCAAAAACGGCTGATTTTCGACAAAAGAGATAACACCCCCCCATTACGTCATGCTTCAGAAATGTGGAAAATGGTTCGTTTTCAAATGTTTTATTTTTGAACGTCAGTTCACATTTGTAGGTGGATCATCAGTGTTAGAGCTAAAATTAGCATGTTTAAAGTGATTTTCATGCTTCCAGGGGCTCGGGAAGTTAATTAAATACCATTTGGAGGCATTTAATGTTCGAGCAAAAACGGCTGATTTTCGACAAAAGAGATAACACCCCCCCATTACGTCATGCTTCAGAAATGTGGAAAATGGTCCGTTTTCAAATGTTTTATTTTTGAACGTCAGTTCACATTTGTAGGTGGATCATCAGTGTTAGAGCTAAAATTAGCATGTTTAAAGTGATTTTCATGCTTCCAGGGGCCCAAAACACAAGATTTATGGAATGGTTAAAAGTGCATAAAAATGGCCAATTTACTCACTCTGAGTTCTCAAAAAGGGTTTCTTCACCCCGGGAAGTTAATTAAATACCATTTGGAGGCATTTAATGTTCGAGCAAAAACGGCTGATTTTCGACAAAAGAGATAACACCCCCCCCATTACGTCATGCTTCAGAAATGTGGAAAATGGTCCGTTTTCAAATGTTTTATTTTTGAACGTCAGTTCACATTTGTAGGTGGATCATCAGTGTTAGAGCTAAAATTAGCATGTTTAAAGTGATTTTCATGCTTCCAGGGGCCCAAAACACAAGATTTATGGAATGGTTAAAAGTGCATGAAAATGGCCAATTTACTCACTCTGAGTTCTCAAAAAGGGTTTCTTCACCCCGGGAAGTGTAATAAATATCATTTGGAGGCATTTAATGTTCGACCAAAAACGGCTGATTTTCGACAAAAGAGATAACACCCCCCCATTACGTCATGCTTCAGAAATGTGGAAAATGGTCCGTTTTCAAATGTTTTATTTTTGAACGTCAGTTCACATTTGTAGGTGGATCATCAGTGTTAGAGCTAAAATTAGCATGTTTAAAGTGATTTTCATGCTTGCAGGGGCTCGGGAAGTGAAATAAATACCATTTGGAGGCATTTAATGTTCGAGCAAAAACGGCTGATTTTCGACAAAAGAGATAACACCCCCCCCTTACGTCATGCTTCAGAAATGTGGAAAATGGTCCGTTTTCAAATGTTTTATTTTTGAACGTCAGTTCATATTTGTAGGTGGATCATCAGTGTTAGAGCTAAAATTAGCATGTTTAAAGTGATTTTCATGCTTCCAGGGTTTCGGGAAGTTAATTAAATACCATTTGGAGGCATTTAATGTTCGAGCAAAAACGGCTGATTTTCGACAAAAGAGATAACACCCCCCCATTACGTCATGCTTCAGAAATGTGGAAAATGGTCCGTTTTCAAATGTTTTATTTTTGAACGTCAGTTCACATTTGTAGGTGGATCATCAGTGTTAGAGCTAAAATTAGCATGTTTAAAGTGATTTTCATGCTTCCAGGGGCCCAAAACACAAGATTTATGGAATAGTTAAAAGTGCATGAAAATGGCCAATTTACTCACTCTGAGTTCTCAAAAAGGGTTTCTTCACCCCGGGAAGTTAATTAAATACCATTTGGAGGCATTTAATGTTCGAGCAAAAACGGCTGATTTTCGACAAAAGAGATAACACCCCCCCATTACGTCATGCTTCAGAAATGTGGAAAATGGTCCGTTTTCAAATGTTTTATTTTTGAACGTCAGTTCACATTTGTAGGTGGATCATCAGTGTTAGAGCTAAAATTAGCATGTTTAAAGTGATTTTCATGCTTCCAGGGGCTCGGGAAGTTAATTAAATACCATTTGGAGGCATTTAATGTTCGAGCAAAAACGGCTGATTTTCAACAAAAGAGATAACACCCCCCCATTACGTCATGCTTCAGAAATGTGGAAAATGGTCCGTTTTCAAATGTTTTACTTTTTGAACGTCAGTTCACATTTGTAGGTGGATCATCAGTGTTAGAGCTAAAATTAGCATGTTTAAAGTGATTTTCATGCTTCCAGGGGCCCTAAACACAAGATTTATGGAATGGTTAAAAGTGCATGAAAATGGCCAATTTACTCACTCTGAGTTCTCAAAAAGGGTTTCTTCACCCCGGGAAGTTAATTAAATACCATTTGGAGGCATTTAATGTTCGAGCAAAAACGGCTGATTTTCGACAAAAGAGATAACACCCCCCCCATTACGTCATGCTTCAGAAATGTGGAAAATGGTCCGTTTTCAAATGTTTTATTTTTGAACGTCAGTTCACATTTGTAGGTGGATCATCAGTGTTAGAGCTAAAATTAGCATGTTTAAAGTGAATTTCATGCTTCCAGGGGCTCGGGAAGTTAATTAAATACCATTTGGAGGCATTTCATGTTCGAGCAAAAACGGCTGATTTTCGACAAAAGAGATAACACCCCCCCATTACGTCATGCTTCAGAAATGTGGAAAATGGTCCGTTTTCAAATGTTTTATTTTTGAACGTCAGTTCACATTTGTAGGTGGATCATCAGTGTTAGAGCTAAAATTAGCATGTTTAAAGTGATTTTCATGCTTCCAGGGGCCCAAAACACAAGATTTATGGAATGGTTAAAAGTGCATGAAAATGGCCAATTTACTCACTCTGAGTTCTCAAAAAGGGTTTCTTCACCCCGGGAAGTTAATTAAATACCATTTGGAGGCATTTAATGTTCGAGCAAAAACGGCTGATTTTCGACAAAAGAGATAATACCCCCCCATTACGTCATGCTTCAGAAATGTGGAAAATGGTCCGTTTTCAAATGTTTTATTTTTGAACGTCAGTTCACATTTGTAGGTGGATCATCAGTGTTAGAGCTAAAATTAGCATGTTTAAAGTGATTTTCATGCTTCCAGGGGCTCTGGAAGTTAATTAAATACCATTTGGAGGCATTTAATGTTCGAGCAAAAACGTCTGATTTTCGACAAAAGAGATAACACCCCCCCATTACGTCATGCTTCAGAAATGTGGAAAATGGTCCGTTTTCAAATGTTTTATTTTTGAACGTCAGTTCACATTTGTAGGTGGATCATCAGTGTTAGAGCTAAAATTAGCATGTTTAAAGTGATTTTCATGCTTCCAGGGGCCCAAAACACAAGATTTATGGAATGGTTAAAAGTGCATGAAAATGGCCAATTTACTCACTCTGAGTTCTCAAAAAGGGTTTCTTCACCCCGGGAAGTTAATTAAATACCATTTGGAGGCATTTAATGTTCGAGCAAAAACGGCTGATTTTCGACAAAAGAGATAACACCCCCCCATTACGTCATGCTTCAGAAATGTGGAAAATGGTCCGTTTTCAGATGTTTTATTTTTGAACGTCAGTTCACATTTGTAGGTGGATCATCAGTGTTAGAGCTAAAATTAGCATGTTTAAAGTGATTGTCATGCTTCCAGGGGCTCGGGAAGTTAATTAAATACCATTTGGAGGCATTTAATGTTCGAGCAAAAACGGCTGATTTTCGACAAAAGAGATAACACCCCCCCATTACGTCATGCTTCAGAAATGTGGAAAATGGTCCGTTTTCAAATGTTTTATTTTTGAACGTCAGTTCACATTTGTAGGTGGATCATCAGTGTTAGAGCTAAAATTAGCATGTTTAAAGTGATTTTCATGCTTCCAGGGGCCCTAAACACAAGATTTATGGAATGGTTAAAAGTGCATGAAAATGGCCAATTTACTCACTCTGAGTTCTCAAAAAGGGTTTCTTCACCCCGGGAAGTTAATTAAATACCATTTGGAGGCATTTAATGTTCGAGCAAAAACGGCTGATTTTCGACAAAAGAGATAACACCCCCCATTACGTCATGCTTCAGAAATGTGGAAAATGGTCCGTTTTCAAATGTTTTATTTTTGAACGTCAGTTCACATTTGTAGGTGGATCATCAGTGTTAGAGCTAAAATTAGCATGTTTAAAGTGATTTTCATGCTTCCAGGGGCTCGGGAAGTTAATTAAATACCATTTGGAGGCATTTAATGTTCGAGCAAAAACGGCTGATTTTCGACAAAAGAGATAACACCCCCCCATTACGTCATGCTTCAGAAATGTGGAAAATGGTCCGTTTTCAAATGTTTTATTTTTGAACGTCAGTTCAGATTTGTAGGTGGATCATCAGTGTTAGAGCTAAAATTAGCATGTTTAAAGTCATTTTCATGCTTCCAGGGGCTCGGGAAGTTAATTAAATACCATTTGGAGGCATTTAATGTTCGAGCAAAAACGGCTGATTTTCGACAAAAGAGATAACACCCCCCCCCATTACGTCATGCTTCAGAAATGTGGAAAATGGTCCGTTTTCAAATGTTTTATTTTTGAACGTCAGTTCACATTTGTAGGTGGATCATCAGTGTTAGAGCTAAAATTAGCATGTTTAAAGTGATTTTCATGCTTCCAGGGGCTCGGGAAGTGAAATAAATACCATTTGGAGGCATTTAATGTTCGAGCAAAAACGGCTGATTTTCGACAAAAGAGATAACACCCCCCCATTACGTCATGCTTCAGAAATGTGGAAAATGGTCCGTTTTCAAATGTTTTATTTTTGAACGTCAGTTCACATTTGTAGGTGGATCATCAGTGTTAGAGCTAAAATTAGCATGTTTAAAGTGATTTTCATGCTTCCAGGGGCTCGGGAAGTTAATTAAATACCATTTGGAGGCATTTAATGTTCGAGCAAAAACGGCTGATTTTCGACAAAAGAGATAACACCCCCCCATTACGTCATGCTTCAGAAATGTGGAAAATGGTCCGTTTTCAAATGTTTTATTTTTGAACGTCAGTTCACATTTGTAGGTGGATCATCAGTGTTAGAGCTAAAATTAGCATGTTTAAAGTGATTTTCATGCTTCCAGGGGCCCAAAACACAAGATTTATGGAATGGTTAAAAGTGCATAAAAATGGCCAATTTACTCACTCTGAGTTCTCAAAAAGGGTTTCTTCACCCCGGGAAGTTAATTAAATACCATTTGGAGGCATTTAATGTTCGAGCAAAAACGGCTGATTTTCGACAAAAGAGATAACACCCCCCCCATTACGTCATGCTTCAGAAATGTGGAAAATGGTCCGTTTTCAAATGTTTTATTTTTGAAAGTCAGTTCACATTTGTAGGTGGATCATCAGTGTTAGAGCTAAAATTAGCATGTTTAAAGTGATTTTCATGCTTCCAGGGGCCCAAAACACAAGATTTATGGAATGGTTAAAAGTGCATGAAAATGGCCAATTTACTCACTCTGAGTTCTCAAAAAGGGTTTCTTCACCCCGGGAAGTGTAATAAATACCATTTGGAGGCATTTAATGTTCGAGCAAAAACGGCTGATTTTCGACAAAAGAGATAACACCCCCCCATTACGTCATGCTTCAGAAATGTGGAAAATGGTCCGTTTTCAAATGTTTTATTTTTTAACGTCAGTTCACATTTGTAGGTGGATCATCAGTGTTAGAGCTAAAATTAGCATGTTTAAAGTGATTTTCATGCTTCCAGGGGCTCTGGAAGTTAATTAAATACCATTTGGAGGCATTTAATGTTCAAACAAAAACGGCTGATTTTCGACAAAAGAGATAACACCCCCCCATTACGTCATGCTTCAGAAATGTGGAAAATGGTCCGTTTTCAAATGTTTTATTTTTGAACGTCAGTTCACATTTGTAGGTGGATCATCAGTGTTAGAGCTAAAATTAGCATGTTTAAAGTGATTTTCATGCTTCCAGGGTTTCGGGAAGTTAATTAAATACCATTTGGAGGCATTTAATGTTCGAGCAAAAACGGCTGATTTTCGACAAAAGAGATAACACCCCCCCCCTTACGTCATGCTTCAGAAATGTGGAAAATGGTCCGTTTTCAAATGTTTTATTTTTGAACGTCAGTTCACATTTGTAGGTGGATCATCAGTGTTAGAGCTAAAATTAGCATGTTTAAAGTGATTTTCATGCTTCCAGGGGCTCGGGAAGTGAAATAAATACCATTTGGAGGCATTTAATGTTCGAGCAAAAACGGCTGATTTTCGACAAAAGAGATAACACCCCCCCATTACGTCATGCTTCAGAAATGTGGAAAATGGTCCGTTTTCAAATGTTTTATTTTTGAACGTCAGTTCACATTTGTAGGTGGATCATCAGTGTTAGAGCTAAAATTAGCATGTTTAAAGTGATTTTCATGCTTCCAGGGGCTCGGGAAGTTAATTAAATACCATTTGGAGGCATTTAATGTTCGAGCAAAAACGGCTGATTTTCGACAAAAGAGATAACACCCCCCCATTACGTCATGCTTCAGAAATGTGGAAAATGGTCCGTTTTCAAATGTTTTATTTTTGAACGTCAGTTCACATTTGTAGGTGGATCATCAGTGTTAGAGCTAAAATTAGCATGTTTAAAGTGATTTTCATGCTTCCAGGGGCCCTAAACACAAGATTTATGGAATGGTTAAAAGTGCATGAAAATGGCCAATTTACTCACTCTGAGTTCTCAAAAAGGGTTTCTTCACCCCGGGAAGTTAATTAAATACCATTTGGAGGCATTTAATGTTCGAGCAAAAACGGCTGATTTTCGACAAAAGAGATAACACCCCCCCCATTACGTCATGCTTCAGAAATGTGGAAAATGGTCCGTTTTCAAATGTTTTATTTTTGAACGTCAGTTCACATTTGTAGGTGGATCATCAGTGTTAGAGCTAAAATTAGCATGTTTAAAGTGAATTTCATGCTTCCAGGGGCTCGGGAAGTTAATTAAATACCATTTGGAGGCATTTCATGTTCGAGCAAAAACGGCTGATTTTCGACAAAAGAGATAACACCCCCCCATTACGTCATGCTTCAGAAATGTGGAAAATGGTCCGTTTTCAAATGTTTTATTTTTGAACGTCAGTTCACATTTGTAGGTGGATCATCAGTGTTAGAGCTAAAATTAGCATGTTTAAAGTGATTTTCATGCTTCCAGGGGCCCAAAACACAAGATTTATGGAATGGTTAAAAGTGCATGAAAATGGCCAATTTACTCACTCTGAGTTCTCAAAAAGGGTTTCTTCACCCCGGGAAGTTAATTAAATACCATTTGGAGGCATTTAATGTTCGAGCAAAAACGGCTGATTTTCGACAAAAGAGATAATACCCCCCCATTACGTCATGCTTCAGAAATGTGGAAAATGGTCCGTTTTCAAATGTTTTATTTTTGAACGTCAGTTCACATTTGTAGGTGGATCATCAGTGTTAGAGCTAAAATTAGCATGTTTAAAGTGATTTTCATGCTTCCAGGGGCTCTGGAAGTTAATTAAATACCATTTGGAGGCATTTAATGTTCGAGCAAAAACGTCTGATTTTCGACAAAAGAGATAACACCCCCCCATTACGTCATGCTTCAGAAATGTGGAAAATGGTCCGTTTTCAAATGTTTTATTTTTGAACGTCAGTTCACATTTGTAGGTGGATCATCAGTGTTAGAGCTAAAATTAGCATGTTTAAAGTGATTTTCATGCTTCCAGGGGCCCAAAACACAAGATTTATGGAATGGTTAAAAGTGCATGAAAATGGCCAATTTACTCACTCTGAGTTCTCAAAAAGGGTTTCTTCACCCCGGGAAGTTAATTAAATACCATTTGGAGGCATTTAATGTTCGAGCAAAAACGGCTGATTTTCGACAAAAGAGATAACACCCCCCCATTACGTCATGCTTCAGAAATGTGGAAAATGGTCCGTTTTCAGATGTTTTATTTTTGAACGTCAGTTCACATTTGTAGGTGGATCATCAGTGTTAGAGCTAAAATTAGCATGTTTAAAGTGATTGTCATGCTTCCAGGGGCTCGGGAAGTTAATTAAATACCATTTGGAGGCATTTAATGTTCGAGCAAAAACGGCTGATTTTCGACAAAAGAGATAACACCCCCCCATTACGTCATGCTTCAGAAATGTGGAAAATGGTCCGTTTTCAAATGTTTTATTTTTGAACGTCAGTTCACATTTGTAGGTGGATCATCAGTGTTAGAGCTAAAATTAGCATGTTTAAAGTGATTTTCATGCTTCCAGGGGCCCTAAACACAAGATTTATGGAATGGTTAAAAGTGCATGAAAATGGCCAATTTACTCACTCTGAGTTCTCAAAAAGGGTTTCTTCACCCCGGGAAGTTAATTAAATACCATTTGGAGGCATTTAATGTTCGAGCAAAAACGGCTGATTTTCGACAAAAGAGATAACACCCCCCATTACGTCATGCTTCAGAAATGTGGAAAATGGTCCGTTTTCAAATGTTTTATTTTTGAACGTCAGTTCACATTTGTAGGTGGATCATCAGTGTTAGAGCTAAAATTAGCATGTTTAAAGTGATTTTCATGCTTCCAGGGGCTCGGGAAGTTAATTAAATACCATTTGGAGGCATTTAATGTTCGAGCAAAAACGGCTGATTTTCGACAAAAGAGATAACACCCCCCCATTACGTCATGCTTCAGAAATGTGGAAAATGGTCCGTTTTCAAATGTTTTATTTTTGAACGTCAGTTCAGATTTGTAGGTGGATCATCAGTGTTAGAGCTAAAATTAGCATGTTTAAAGTCATTTTCATGCTTCCAGGGGCTCGGGAAGTTAATTAAATACCATTTGGAGGCATTTAATGTTCGAGCAAAAACGGCTGATTTTCGACAAAAGAGATAACACCCCCCCCCATTACGTCATGCTTCAGAAATGTGGAAAATGGTCCGTTTTCAAATGTTTTATTTTTGAACGTCAGTTCACATTTGTAGGTGGATCATCAGTGTTAGAGCTAAAATTAGCATGTTTAAAGTGATTTTCATGCTTCCAGGGGCTCGGGAAGTGAAATAAATACCATTTGGAGGCATTTAATGTTCGAGCAAAAACGGCTGATTTTCGACAAAAGAGATAACACCCCCCCATTACGTCATGCTTCAGAAATGTGGAAAATGGTCCGTTTTCAAATGTTTTATTTTTGAACGTCAGTTCACATTTGTAGGTGGATCATCAGTGTTAGAGCTAAAATTAGCATGTTTAAAGTGATTTTCATGCTTCCAGGGGCTCGGGAAGTTAATTAAATACCATTTGGAGGCATTTAATGTTCGAGCAAAAACGGCTGATTTTCGACAAAAGAGATAACACCCCCCCATTACGTCATGCTTCAGAAATGTGGAAAATGGTCCGTTTTCAAATGTTTTATTTTTGAACGTCAGTTCACATTTGTAGGTGGATCATCAGTGTTAGAGCTAAAATTAGCATGTTTAAAGTGATTTTCATGCTTCCAGGGGCCCAAAACACAAGATTTATGGAATGGTTAAAAGTGCATAAAAATGGCCAATTTACTCACTCTGAGTTCTCAAAAAGGGTTTCTTCACCCCGGGAAGTTAATTAAATACCATTTGGAGGCATTTAATGTTCGAGCAAAAACGGCTGATTTTCGACAAAAGAGATAACACCCCCCCCATTACGTCATGCTTCAGAAATGTGGAAAATGGTCCGTTTTCAAATGTTTTATTTTTGAAAGTCAGTTCACATTTGTAGGTGGATCATCAGTGTTAGAGCTAAAATTAGCATGTTTAAAGTGATTTTCATGCTTCCAGGGGCCCAAAACACAAGATTTATGGAATGGTTAAAAGTGCATGAAAATGGCCAATTTACTCACTCTGAGTTCTCAAAAAGGGTTTCTTCACCCCGGGAAGTGTAATAAATACCATTTGGAGGCATTTAATGTTCGAGCAAAAACGGCTGATTTTCGACAAAAGAGATAACACCCCCCCATTACGTCATGCTTCAGAAATGTGGAAAATGGTCCGTTTTCAAATGTTTTATTTTTTAACGTCAGTTCACATTTGTAGGTGGATCATCAGTGTTAGAGCTAAAATTAGCATGTTTAAAGTGATTTTCATGCTTCCAGGGGCTCTGGAAGTTAATTAAATACCATTTGGAGGCATTTAATGTTCAAACAAAAACGGCTGATTTTCGACAAAAGAGATAACACCCCCCCATTACGTCATGCTTCAGAAATGTGGAAAATGGTCCGTTTTCAAATGTTTTATTTTTGAACGTCAGTTCACATTTGTAGGTGGATCATCAGTGTTAGAGCTAAAATTAGCATGTTTAAAGTGATTTTCATGCTTCCAGGGTTTCGGGAAGTTAATTAAATACCATTTGGAGGCATTTAATGTTCGAGCAAAAACGGCTGATTTTCGACAAAAGAGATAACACCCCCCCCCTTACGTCATGCTTCAGAAATGTGGAAAATGGTCCGTTTTCAAATGTTTTATTTTTGAACGTCAGTTCACATTTGTAGGTGGATCATCAGTGTTAGAGCTAAAATTAGCATGTTTAAAGTGATTTTCATGCTTCCAGGGGCTCGGGAAGTGAAATAAATACCATTTGGAGGCATTTAATGTTCGAGCAAAAACGGCTGATTTTCGACAAAAGAGATAACACCCCCCCATTACGTCATGCTTCAGAAATGTGGAAAATGGTCCGTTTTCAAATGTTTTATTTTTGAACGTCAGTTCACATTTGTAGGTGGATCATCAGTGTTAGAGCTAAAATTAGCATGTTTAAAGTGATTTTCATGCTTCCAGGGGCTCGGGAAGTTAATTAAATACCATTTGGAGGCATTTAATGTTCGAGCAAAAACGGCTGATTTTCGACAAAAGAGATAACACCCCCCCATTACGTCATGCTTCAGAAATGTGGAAAATGGTCCGTTTTCAAATGTTTTATTTTTGAACGTCAGTTCACATTTGTAGGTGGATCATCAGTGTTAGAGCTAAAATTAGCATGTTTAAAGTGATTTTCATGCTTCCAGGGGCTCGGGAAGTGAAATAAATACCATTTGGAGGCATTTAATGTTCGAGCAAAAACGGCTGATTTTCGACAAAAGAGATAACACCCCCCCATTACGTCATGCTTCAGAAATGTGGAAAATGGTCCGTTTTCAAATGTTTTATTTTTGAACGTCAGTTCACATTTGTAGGTGGATCATCAGTGTTAGAGCTAAAATTAGCATGTTTAAAGTGATTTTCATGCTTCCAGGGGCTCGGGAAGTTAATTAAATACCATTTGGAGGCATTTAATGTTCGAGCAAAAACGGCTGATTTTCGACAAAAGAGATAACACCCCCCCATTACGTCATGCTTCAGAAATGTGGAAAATGGTCCGTTTTCAAATGTTTTATTTTTGAACGTCAGTTCACATTTGTAGGTGGATCATCAGTGTTAGAGCTAAAATTAGCATGTTTAAAGTGATTTTCATGCTTCCAGGGGCCCAAAACACAAGATTTATGGAATGGTTAAAAGTGCATAAAAATGGCCAATTTACTCACTCTGAGTTCTCAAAAAGGGTTTCTTCACCCCGGGAAGTGTAATAAATATCATTTGGAGGCATTTAATGTTCGAGCAAAAACGGCTGATTTTCGACAAAAGAGATAACACCCCCCCATTACGTCATGCTTCAGAAATGTGGAAAATGGTCCGTTTTCAAATGTTTTATTTTTGAACGTCAGTTCACATTTGTAGGTGGATCATCAGTGTTAGAGCTAAAATTAGCATGTTTAAAGTGATTTTCATGCTTGCAGGGGCTCGGGAAGTGAAATAAATACCATTTGGAGGCATTTAATGTTCGAGCAAAAACGGCTGATTTTCGACAAAAGAGATAACACCCCCCCCTTACGTCATGCTTCAGAAATGTGGAAAATGGTCCGTTTTCAAATGTTTTATTTTTGAACGTCAGTTCACATTTGTAGGTGGATCATCAGTGTTAGAGCTAAAATTAGCATGTTTAAAGTGATTTTCATGCTTCCAGGGTTTCGGGAAGTTAATTAAATACCATTTGGAGGCATTTAATGTTCGAGCAAAAACGGCTGATTTTCGACAAAAGAGATAACACCCCCCCATTACGTCATGCTTCAGAAATGTGGAAAATGGTCCGTTTTCAAATGTTTTATTTTTGAACGTCAGTTCACATTTGTAGGTGGATCATCAGTGTTAGAGCTAAAATTAGCATGTTTAAAGTGATTTTCATGCTTCCAGGGGCTCGGGAAGTGAAATAAATACCATTTGGAGGCATTTAATGTTCGAGCAAAAACGGCTGATTTTCGACAAAAGAGATAACACCCCCCCATTACGTCATGCTTCAGAAATGTGGAAAATGGTCCGTTTTCAAATGTTTTATTTTTGAACGTCAGTTCACATTTGTAGGTGGATCATCAGTGTTAGAGCTAAAATTAGCATGTTTAAAGTGATTTTCATGCTTCCAGGGGCTCGGGAAGTTATTTAAATACCATTTGGAGGCATTTAATGTTCGAGCAAAAACGGCTGATTTTCGACAAAAGAGATAACACCCCCCCCATTACGTCATGCTTCAGAAATGTGGAAAATGGTCCGTTTTCAAATGTTTTATTTTTGAACGTCAGTTCACATTTGTAGGTGGATCATCAGTGTTAGAGCTAAAATTAGCATGTTTAAAGTGATTTTCATGCTTCCAGGGGCTCGGGAAGTGAAATAAATACCATTTGGAGGCATTTAATGTTCGAGCAAAAACGGCTGATTTTCGACAAAAGAGATAACACCCCCCCATTACGTCATGCTTCAGAAATGTGGAAAATGGTCCGTTTTCAAATGTTTTATTTTTGAACGTCAGTTCACATTTGTAGGTGGATCATCAGTGTTAGAGCTAAAATGAGCATGTTTAAAGTGATTTTCATGCTTCCAGGGGCCCAAAACACAAGATTTATGGAATAGTTAAAAGTGCATGAAAATGGCCAATTTACTCACTCTGAGTTCTCAAAAAGGGTTTCTTCACCCCGGGAAGTTAATTAAATACCATTTGGAGGCATTTAATGTTCGAGCAAAAACGGCTGATTTTCGACAAAAGAGATAACACCCCCCCATTACGTCATGCTTCAGAAATGTGGAAAATGGTCCGTTTTCAAATGTTTTATTTTTGAACGTCAGTTCACATTTGTAGGTGGATCATCAGTGTTAGAGCTAAAATTAGCATGTTTAAAGTGATTTTCATGCTTCCAGGGGCTCGGGAAGTTAATTAAATACCATTTGGAGGCATTTAATGTTCGAGCAAAAACGGCTGATTTTCGACAAAAGAGATAACACCCCCCCATTACGTCATGCTTCAGAAATGTGGAAAATGGTCCGTTTTCAAATGTTTTATTTTTGAACGTCAGTTCACATTTGTAGGTGGATCATCAGTGTTAGAGCTAAAATTAGCATGTTTAAAGTGATTTTCATGCTTCCAGGGGCTCTGGAAGTTAATTAAATACCATTTGGAGGCATTTAATGTTGAAACAAAAACGGCTGATTTTCGACAAAAGAGATAACACCCCCCCATTACGTCATGCTTCAGAAATGTGGAAAATGGTCCGTTTTCAAATGTTTTATTTTTGAACATCAGTTCACATTTGTAGGTGGATCATCAGTGTTAGAGCTAAAATTAGCATGTTTAAAGTGATTTTCATGCTTCCAGGGTTTCGGGAAGTTAATTAAATACCATTTGGAGGCATTTAATGTTCGAGCAAAAACGGCTGATTTTCGACAAAAGAGATAACACCCCCCCCTTACGTCATGCTTCAGAAATGTGGAAAATGGTCCGTTTTCAAATGTTTTATTTTTGAACGTCAGTTCACATTTGTAGGTGGATCATCAGTGTTAGAGCTAAAATTAGCATGTTTAAAGTGATTTTCATGCTTCCAGGGTTTCGGGAAGTTAATTAAATACCATTTGGAGGCATTTAATGTTCGAGCAAAAACGGCTGATTTTCGACAAAAGAGATAACACCCCCCCATTACGTCATGCTTCAGAAATGTGGAAAATGGTCCGTTTTCAAATGTTTTATTTTTGAACGTCAGTTCACATTTGTAGGTGGATCATCAGTGTTAGAGCTAAAATTAGCATGTTTAAAGTGATTTTCATGCTTCCAGGGGCTCGGGAAGTGAAATAAATACCATTTGGAGGCATTTAATGTTCGAGCAAAAACGGCTGATTTTCGACAAAAGAGATAACACCCCCCCATTACGTCATGCTTCAGAAATGTGGAAAATGGTCCGTTTTCAAATGTTTTATTTTTGAATGTCAGTTCAGATTTGTAGGTGGATCATCAGTGTTAGAGCTAAAATTAGCATGTTTAAAGTGATTTTCATGCTTCCAGGGGCTCGGGAAGTGAAATAAATACCATTTGGAGGCATTTAATGTTCGAGCAAAAACGGCTGATTTTCGACAAAAGAGATAACACCCCCCCATTACGTCATGCTTCAGAAATGTGGAAAATGGTCCGTTTTCAAATGTTTTATTTTTGAACGTCAGTTCACATTTGTAGGTGGATCATCAGTGTTAGAGCTAAAATTAGCATGTTTAAAGTGATTTTCATGCTTCCAGGGGCTCGGGAAGTTAATTAAATACCATTTGGAGGCATTTAATGTTCGAGCAAAAACGGCTGATTTTCGACAAAAGAGATAACACCCCCCCATTACGTCATGCTTCAGAAATGTGGAAAATGGTCCGTTTTCAAATGTTTTATTTTTGAACGTCAGTTCACATTTGTAGGTGGATCATCAGTGTTAGAGCTAAAATTAGCATGTTTAAAGTGATTTTCATGCTTCCAGGGGCTCGGGAAGTGAAATAAATACCATTTGGAGGCATTTAATGTTCGAGCAAAAACGGCTGATTTTCGACAAAAGAGATAACACCCCCCCATTACGTCATGCTTCAGAAATGTGGAAAATGGTCCGTTTTCAAATGTTTTATTTTTGAACGTCAGTTCACATTTGTAGGTGGATCATCAGTGTTAGAGCTAAAATTAGCATGTTTAAAGTGATTTTCATGCTTCCAGGGGCTCGGGAAGTTAATTAAATACCATTTGGAGGCATTTAATGTTCGAGCAAAAACGGCTGATTTTCGACAAAAGAGATAACACCCCCCCATTACGTCATGCTTCAGAAATGTGGAAAATGGTCCGTTTTCAAATGTTTTATTTTTGAACGTCAGTTCACATTTGTAGGTGGATCATCAGTGTTAGAGCTAAAATTAGCATGTTTAAAGTGATTTTCATGCTTCCAGGGGCCCAAAACACAAGATTTATGGAATGGTTAAAAGTGCATAAAAATGGCCAATTTACTCACTCTGAGTTCTCAAAAAGGGTTTCTTCACCCCGGGAAGTGTAATAAATATCATTTGGAGGCATTTAATGTTCGAGCAAAAACGGCTGATTTTCGACAAAAGAGATAACACCCCCCCATTACGTCATGCTTCAGAAATGTGGAAAATGGTCCGTTTTCAAATGTTTTATTTTTGAACGTCAGTTCACATTTGTAGGTGGATCATCAGTGTTAGAGCTAAAATTAGCATGTTTAAAGTGATTTTCATGCTTGCAGGGGCTCGGGAAGTGAAATAAATACCATTTGGAGGCATTTAATGTTCGAGCAAAAACGGCTGATTTTCGACAAAAGAGATAACACCCCCCCCTTACGTCATGCTTCAGAAATGTGGAAAATGGTCCGTTTTCAAATGTTTTATTTTTGAACGTCAGTTCACATTTGTAGGTGGATCATCAGTGTTAGAGCTAAAATTAGCATGTTTAAAGTGATTTTCATGCTTCCAGGGTTTCGGGAAGTTAATTAAATACCATTTGGAGGCATTTAATGTTCGAGCAAAAACGGCTGATTTTCGACAAAAGAGATAACACCCCCCCATTACGTCATGCTTCAGAAATGTGGAAAATGGTCCGTTTTCAAATGTTTTATTTTTGAACGTCAGTTCACATTTGTAGGTGGATCATCAGTGTTAGAGCTAAAATTAGCATGTTTAAAGTGATTTTCATGCTTCCAGGGGCTCGGGAAGTGAAATAAATACCATTTGGAGGCATTTAATGTTCGAGCAAAAACGGCTGATTTTCGACAAAAGAGATAACACCCCCCCATTACGTCATGCTTCAGAAATGTGGAAAATGGTCCGTTTTCAAATGTTTTATTTTTGAACGTCAGTTCACATTTGTAGGTGGATCATCAGTGTTAGAGCTAAAATTAGCATGTTTAAAGTGATTTTCATGCTTCCAGGGGCTCGGGAAGTTATTTAAATACCATTTGGAGGCATTTAATGTTCGAGCAAAAACGGCTGATTTTCGACAAAAGAGATAACACCCCCCCCATTACGTCATGCTTCAGAAATGTGGAAAATGGTCCGTTTTCAAATGTTTTATTTTTGAACGTCAGTTCACATTTGTAGGTGGATCATCAGTGTTAGAGCTAAAATTAGCATGTTTAAAGTGATTTTCATGCTTCCAGGGGCTCGGGAAGTGAAATAAATACCATTTGGAGGCATTTAATGTTCGAGCAAAAACGGCTGATTTTCGACAAAAGAGATAACACCCCCCCATTACGTCATGCTTCAGAAATGTGGAAAATGGTCCGTTTTCAAATGTTTTATTTTTGAACGTCAGTTCACATTTGTAGGTGGATCATCAGTGTTAGAGCTAAAATGAGCATGTTTAAAGTGATTTTCATGCTTCCAGGGGCCCAAAACACAAGATTTATGGAATAGTTAAAAGTGCATGAAAATGGCCAATTTACTCACTCTGAGTTCTCAAAAAGGGTTTCTTCACCCCGGGAAGTTAATTAAATACCATTTGGAGGCATTTAATGTTCGAGCAAAAACGGCTGATTTTCGACAAAAGAGATAACACCCCCCCATTACGTCATGCTTCAAAAATGTGGAAAATGGTCCGTTTTCAAATGTTTTATTTTTGAACGTCAGTTCACATTTGTAGGTGGATCATCAGTGTTAGAGCTAAAATTAGCATGTTTAAAGTGATTTTCATGCTTCCAGGGGCTCGGGAAGTTAATTAAATACCATTTGGAGGCATTTAATGTTCGAGCAAAAACGGCTGATTTTCGACAAAAGAGATAACACCCCCCCATTACGTCATGCTTCAGAAATGTGGAAAATGGTCCGTTTTCAAATGTTTTATTTTTGAACGTCAGTTCACATTTGTAGGTGGATCATCAGTGTTAGAGCTAAAATTAGCATGTTTAAAGTGATTTTCATGCTTCCAGGGGCTCTGGAAGTTAATTAAATACCATTTGGAGGCATTTGAATGTTGAAACAAAAACGGCTGATTTTCGACAAAAGAGATAACACCCCCCCATTACGTCATGCTTCAGAAATGTGGAAAATGGTCCGTTTTCAAATGTTTTATTTTTGAACATCAGTTCACATTTGTAGGTGGATCATCAGTGTTAGAGCTAAAATTAGCATGTTTAAAGTGATTTTCATGCTTCCAGGGTTTCGGGAAGTTAATTAAATACCATTTGGAGGCATTTAATGTTCGAGCAAAAACGGCTGATTTTCGACAAAAGAGATAACACCCCCCCCTTACGTCATGCTTCAGAAATGTGGAAAATGGTCCGTTTTCAAATGTTTTATTTTTGAACGTCAGTTCACATTTGTAGGTGGATCATCAGTGTTAGAGCTAAAATTAGCATGTTTAAAGTGATTTTCATGCTTCCAGGGTTTCGGGAAGTTAATTAAATACCATTTGGAGGCATTTAATGTTCGAGCAAAAACGGCTGATTTTCGACAAAAGAGATAACACCCCCCCATTACGTCATGCTTCAGAAATGTGGAAAATGGTCCGTTTTCAAATGTTTTATTTTTGAACGTCAGTTCACATTTGTAGGTGGATCATCAGTGTTAGAGCTGAAATTAGCATGTTTAAAGTGATTTTCATGCTTCCAGGGGCTCGGGAAGTGAAATAAATACCATTTGGAGGCATTTAATGTTCGAGCAAAAACGGCTGATTTTCGACAAAAGAGATAACACCCCCCCATTACGTCATGCTTCAGAAATGTGGAAAATGGTCCGTTTTCAAATGTTTTATTTTTGAATGTCAGTTCACATTTGTAGGTGGATCATCAGTGTTAGAGCTAAAATTAGCATGTTTAAAGTGATTTTCATGCTTCCAGGGGCTCGGGAAGTTAATTAAATACCATTTGGAGGCATTTAATGTTCGAGCAAAAACGGCTGATTTTCGACAAAAGAGATAACACCCCCCCATTACGTCATGCTTCAGAAATGTGGAAAATGGTCCGTTTTCAAATGTTTTATTTTTGAACGTCAGTTCACATTTGTAGGTGGATCATCAGTGTTAGAGCTAAAATTAGCATGTTTAAAGTGATTTTCATGCTTCCAGGGGCTCGGGAAGTGAAATAAATACCATTTGGAGGCATTTAATGTTCGAGCAAAAACAGCTGATTTTCGACAAAAGAGATAACACCCCCCCATTACGTCATGCTTCAGAAATGTGGAAAATGGTCCGTTTTCAAATGTTTTATTTTTGAACGTCAGTTCACATTTGTAGGTGGATCATCAGTGTTAGAGCTAAAATTAGCATGTTTAAAGTGATTTTCATGCTTCCAGGGGCTCGGGAAGTTAATTAAATACCATTTGGAGGCATTTAATGTTCGAGCAAAAACGGCTGATTTTCGACAAAAGAGATAACACCCCCCCATTACGTCATGCTTCAGAAATGTGGAAAATGGTCCGTTTTCAAATGTTTTATTTTTGAACGTCAGTTCACATTTGTAGGTGGATCATCAGTGTTAGAGCTAAAATTAGCATGTTTAAAGTGATTTTCATGCTTCCAGGGGCCCAAAACACAAGATTTATGGAATGGTTAAAAGTGCATGAAAATGGCCAATTTACTCACTCTGAGTTCTCAAAAAGGGTTTCTTCACCCCGGGAAGTGTAATAAATATCATTTGGAGGCATTTAATGTTCGAGCAAAAACGGCTGATTTTCGACAAAAGAGATAACACCCCCCCATTACGTCATGCTTCAGAAATGTGGAAAATGGTCCGTTTTCAAATGTTTTATTTTTGAACGTCAGTTCACATTTGTAGGTGGATCATCAGTGTTAGAGCTAAAATTAGCATGTTTAAAGTGATTTTCATGCTTGCAGGGGCTCGGGAAGTGAAATAAATACCATTTGGAGGCATTTAATGTTCGAGCAAAAACGGCTGATTTTCGACAAAAGAGATAACACCCCCCCCTTACGTCATGCTTCAGAAATGTGGAAAATGGTCCGTTTTCAAATGTTTTATTTTTGAACGTCAGTTCACATTTGTAGGTGGATCATCAGTGTTAGAGCTAAAATTAGCATGTTTAAAGTGATTTTCATGCTTCCAGGGTTTCGGGAAGTTAATTAAATACCATTTGGAGGCATTTAATGTTCGAGCAAAAACGGCTGATTTTCGACAAAAGAGATAACACCCCCCCATTACGTCATGCTTCAGAAATGTGGAAAATGGTCCGTTTTCAAATGTTTTATTTTTGAACGTCAGTTCACATTTGTAGGTGGATCATCAGTGTTAGAGCTAAAATTAGCATGTTTAAAGTGATTTTCATGCTTCCAGGGGCTCGGGAAGTTATTTAAATACCATTTGGAGGCATTTAATGTTCGAGCAAAAACGGCTGATTTTCGACAAAAGAGATAACACCCCCCCCCCCCATTACGTCATGCTTCAGAAATGTGGAAAATGGTCCGTTTTCAAATGTTTTATTTTTGAACGTCAGTTCACATTTGTAGGTGGATCATCAGTGTTAGAGCTAAAATTAGCATGTTTAAAGTGATTTTCATGCTTCCAGGGGCTCGGGAAGTGAAATAAATACCATTTGGAGGCATTTAATGTTCGAGCAAAAATGGCTGATTTTCGACAAAAGAGATAACACCCCCCCATTACGTCATGCTTCAGAAATGTGGAAAATGGTCCGTTTTCAAATGTTTTATTTTTGAACGTCAGTTCACATTTGTAGGTGGATCATCAGTGTTAGAGCTAAAATGAGCATGTTTAAAGTGATTTTCATGCTTCCAGGGGCCCAAAACACAAGATTTATGGAATAGTTAAAAGTGCATGAAAATGGCCAATTTACTCACTCTGAGTTCTCAAAAAGGGTTTCTTCACCCCGGGAAGTTAATTAAATACCATTTGGAGGCATTTAATGTTCGAGCAAAAACGGCTGATTTTCGACAAAAGAGATAACACCCCCCCATTACGTCATGCTTCAGAAATGTGGAAAATGGTCCGTTTTCAAATGTTTTATTTTTTAACGTCAGTTCACATTTGTAGGTGGATCATCAGTGTTAGAGCTAAAATTAGCATGTTTAAAGTGATTTTCATGCTTCCAGGGGCTCGGGAAGTTAATTAAATACCATTTGGAGGCATTTAATGTTCGAGCAAAAACGGCTGATTTTCGACAAAAGAGATAACACCCCCCATTACGTCATACTTCAGAAATGTGGAAAATGGTCCGTTTTCAAATGTTTTATTTTTGAACGTCAGTTCACATTTGTAGGTGGATCATCAGTGTTAGAGCTAAAATTAGCATGTTTAAAGTGATTTTCATGCTTCCAGGGGCCCTAAACACAAGATTTATGGAATGGTTAAAAGTGCATGAAAATGGCCAATTTACTCACTCTGAGTTCTCAAAAAGGGTTTCTTCACCCCGGGAAGTTAATTAAATACCATTTGGAGGCATTTAATGTTCGAGCAAAAACGGCTGATTTTCGACAAAAGAGATAACACCCCCCCCCATTACGTCATGCTTCAGAAATGTGGAAAATGGTCCGTTTTCAAATGTTTTATTTTTGAACGTCAGTTCACATTTGTAGGTGGATCATCAGTGTTAGAGCTAAAATTAGCATGTTTAAAGTGAATTTAATGCTTCCAGGGGCTCGGGAAGTTAATTAAATACCATTTGGAGGCATTTCATGTTCGAGCAAAAACGGCTGATTTTCGACAAAAGAGATAACACCCCCCCATTACGTCATGCTTCAGAAATGTGGAAAATGGTCCGTTTTCAAATGTTTTATTTTTGAACGTCAGTTCACATTTGTAGGTGGATCATCAGTGTTAGAGCTAAAATTAGCATGTTTAAAGTGATTTTCATGCTTCCAGGGGCCCAAAACACAAGATTTATGGAATGGTTAAAAGTGCATGAAAATGGCCAATTTACTCACTCTGAGTTCTCAAAAAGGGTTTCTTCACCCCGGGAAGTTAATTAAATACCATTTGGAGGCATTTAATGTTCGAGCAAAAACGGCTGATTTTCGACAAAAGAGATAACACCCCCCCATTACGTCATGCTTCAGAAATGTGGAAAATGGTCCGTTTTCAAATGTTTTATTTTTGAACGTCAGTTCACATTTGTAGGTGGATCATCAGTGTTAGAGCTAAAATTAGCATGTTTAAAGTGATTTTCATGCTTCCAGGGGCTCAGGAAGTTAATTAAATACCATTTGGAGGCATTTAATGTTCGAGCAAAAACGGCTGATTTTCGACAAAAGAGATAACACCCCCCCATTACGTCATGCTTCAGAAATGTGGAAAATGGTCCGTTTTCAAATGTTTTATTTTTGAACGTCAGTTCACATTTGTAGGTGGATCATCAGTGTTAGAGCTAAAATTAGCATGTTTAAAGTGATTTTCATGCTTCCAGGGGCCCTAAACACAAGATTTATGGAATGGTTAAAAGTGCATGAAAATGGCCAATTTACTCACTCTGAGTTCTCAAAAAGGGTTTCTTCACCCCGGGAAGTTAATTAAATACCATTTGGAGGCATTTAATGTTCGAGCAAAAACGGCTGATTTTCGACAAAAGAGATAACACCCCCCCCATTACGTCATGCTTCAGAAATGTGGAAAATGGTCCGTTTTCAAATGTTTTATTTTTGAACGTCAGTTCACATTTGTAGGTGGATCATCAGTGTTAGAGCTAAAATTAGCATGTTTAAAGTGATTTTCATGCTTCCAGGGGCCCAAAACACAAGATTTATGGAATAGTTAAAAGTGCATGAAAATGGCCAATTTACTCACTCTGAGTTCTCAAAAAGGGTTTCTTCACCCCGGGAAGTTAATTAAATACCATTTGGAGGCATTTAATGTTCGAGCAAAAACGGCTGATTTTCGACAAAAGAGATAACACCCCCCCATTACGTCATGCTTCAGAAATGTGGAAAATGGTCCGTTTTCAAATGTTTTATTTTTTAACGTCAGTTCACATTTGTAGGTGGATCATCAGTGTTAGAGCTAAAATTAGCATGTTTAAAGTGATTTTCATGCTTCCAGGGGCTCGGGAAGTTAATTAAATACCATTTGGAGGCATTTAATGTTCGAGCAAAAACGGCTGATTTTCGACAAAAGAGATAACACCCCCCATTACGTCATACTTCAGAAATGTGGAAAATGGTCAGTTTTCAAATGTTTTATTTTTGAACGTCAGTTCACATTTGTAGGTGGATCATCAGTGTTAGAGCTAAAATTAGCATGTTTAAAGTGATTTTCATGCTTCCAGGGGCCCTAAACACAAGATTTATGGAATGGTTAAAAGTGCATGAAAATGGCCAATTTACTCACTCTGAGTTCTCAAAAAGGGTTTCTTCACCCCGGGAAGTTAATTAAATACCATTTGGAGGCATTTAATGTTCGAGCAAAAACGGCTGATTTTCGACAAAAGAGATAACACCCCCCCCATTACGTCATGCTTCAGAAATGTGGAAAATGGTCCGTTTTCAAATGTTTTATTTTTGAACGTCAGTTCACATTTGTAGGTGGATCATCAGTGTTAGAGCTAAAATTAGCATGTTTAAAGTGAATTTAATGCTTCCAGGGGCTCGGGAAGTTAATTAAATACCATTTGGAGGCATTTCATGTTCGAGCAAAAACGGCTGATTTTCGACAAAAGAGATAACACCCCCCCATTACGTCATGCTTCAGAAATGTGGAAAATGGTCAGTTTTCAAATGTTTTATTTTTGAACGTCAGTTCACATTTGTAGGTGGATCATCAGTGTTAGAGCTAAAATTAGCATGTTTAAAGTGATTTTCATGCTTCCAGGGGCCCAAAACACAAGATTTATGGAATGGTTAAAAGTGCATGAAAATGGCCAATTTACTCACTCTGAGTTCTCAAAAAGGGTTTCTTCACCCCGGGAAGTTAATTAAATACCATTTGGAGGCATTTAATGTTCGAGCAAAAACGGCTGATTTTCGACAAAAGAGATAACACCCCCCCCATTACGTCATGCTTCAGAAATGTGGAAAATGGTCCGTTTTCAAATGTTTTATTTTTGAACGTCAGTTCACATTTGTAGGTGGATCATCAGTGTTAGAGCTAAAATTAGCATGTTTAAAGTGATTTTCATGCTTCCAGGGGCTCGGGAAGTTAATTAAATACCATTTGGAGGCATTTAATGTTCGAGCAAAAACGGCTGATTTTCGACAAAAGAGATAACACCCCCCCATTACGTCATGCTTCAGAAATGTGGAAAATGGTCCGTTTTCAAATGTTTTATTTTTGAACGTCAGTTCACATTTGTAGGTGGATCATCAGTGTTAGAGCTAAAATTAGCATGTTTAAAGTGATTTTCATGCTTCCAGGGGCCCTAAACACAAGATTTATGGAATGGTTAAAAGTGCATGAAAATGGCCAATTTACTCACTCTGAGTTCTCAAAAAGGGTTTCTTCACCCCGGGAAGTTAATTAAATACCATTTGGAGGCATTTAATGTTCGAGCAAAAACGGCTGATTTTCGACAAAAGAGATAACACCCCCCCCATTACGTCATGCTTCAGAAATGTGGAAAATGGTCCGTTTTCAAATGTTTTATTTTTGAACGTCAGTTCACATTTGTAGGTGGATCATCAGTGTTAGAGCTAAAATTAGCATGTTTAAAGTGATTTTCATGCTTCCAGGGGCTCGGGAAGTGAAATAAATACCATTTGGAGGCATTTAATGTTCGAGCAAAAACGGCTGATTTTCGACAAAAGAGATAACACCCCCCCATTACGTCATGCTTCAGAAATGTGGAAAATGGTCCGTTTTCAAATGTTTTATTTTTGAACGTCAGTTCACATTTGTAGGTGGATCATCAGTGTTAGAGCTAAAATTTGCATGTTTAAAGTGATTTTCATGCTTCCAGGGGCTCGGGAAGTTAATTAAATACCATTTGGAGGCATTTAATGTTCGAGCAAAAACGTCTGATTTTCGACAAAAGAGATAACACCCCCCCATTACGTCATGCTTCAGAAATGTGGAAAATGGTCCGTTTTCAAATGTTTTATTTTTGAACGTCAGTTCACATTTGTAGGTGGATCATCAGTGTTAGAGCTAAAATTAGCATGTTTAAAGTGATTTTCATGCTTCCAAGGGCCCAAAACACAAGATTTATGGAATGGTTAAAAGTGCATGAAAATGGCCAATTTACTCACTCTGAGTTCTCAAAAAGGGTTTCTTCACCCCGGGAAGTTAATTAAATACCATTTGGAGGCATTTAATGTTCGAGCAAAAACGGCTGATTTTCGACAAAAGAGATAACACCCCCCCATTACGTCATGCTTCAGAAATGTGGAAAATGGTCCGTTTTCAGATGTTTTATTTTTGAACGTCAGTTCACATTTGTAGGTGGATCATCAGTGTTAGAGCTAAAATTAGCATGTTTAAAGTGATTGTCATGCTTCCAGGGGCTCGGGAAGTTAATTAAATACCATTTGGAGGCATTTAATGTTCGAGCAAAAACGGCTGATTTTCGACAAAAGAGATAACACCCCCCCATTACGTCATGCTTCAGAAATGTGGAAAATGGTCCGTTTTCAAATGTTTTATTTTTGAACGTCAGTTCACATTTGTAGGTGGATCATCAGTGTTAGAGCTAAAATTAGCATGTTTAAAGTGATTTTCATGCTTCCAGGGGCCCTAAACACAAGATTTATGGAATGGTTAAAAGTGCATGAAAATGGCCAATTTACTCACTCTGAGTTCTCAAAAAGGGTTTCTTCACCCCGGGAAGTTAATTAAATACCATTTGGAGGCATTTAATGTTCGAGCAAAAACGGCTGATTTTCGACAAAAGAGATAACACCCCCCATTACGTCATGCTTCAGAAATGTGGAAAATGGTCCGTTTTCAAATGTTTTATTTTTGAACGTCAGTTCACATTTGTAGGTGGATCATCAGTGTTAGAGCTAAAATTAGCATGTTTAAAGTGATTTTCATGCTTCCAGGGGCTCGGGAAGTTATTTAAATACCATTTGGAGGCATTTCATGTTCGAGCAAAAACGGCTGATTTTCGACAAAAGAGATAACACACCCCCCCATTACGTCATGCTTCAGAAATGTGGAAAATGGTCCGTTTTCAAATGTTTTATTTTTGAACGTCAGTTCACATTTGTAGGTGGATCATCAGTGTTAGAGCTAAAATTAGCATGTTTAAAGTGATTTTCATGCTTCCAGGGGCTCGGGAAGTGAAATAAATACCATTTGGAGGCATTTAATGTTCGAGCAAAAACGGCTGATTTTCGACAAAAGAGATAACACCCCCCCATTACGTCATGCTTCAGAAATGTGGAAAATGGTCCGTTTTCAAATGTTTTATTTTTGAACGTCAGTTCACATTTGTAGGTGGATCATCAGTGTTAGAGCTAAAATGAGCATGTTTAAAGTGATTTTCATGCTTCCAGGGGCCCAAAACACAAGATTTATGGAATAGTTAAAAGTGAATGAAAATGGCCAATTTACTCACTCTGAGTTCTCAAAAAGGGTTTCTTCACCCCGGGAAGTTAATTAAATACCATTTGGAGGCATTTATTGTTCGAGCAAAAACGGCTGATTTTCGACAAAAGAGATAACACCCCCCCATTACGTCATGCTTCAGAAATGTGGAAAATGGTCCGTTTTCAAATGTTTTATTTTTGAACGTCAGTTCACATTTGTAGGTGGATCATCAGTGTTAGAGCTAAAATTAGCATGTTTAAAGTGATTTTCATGCTTCCAGGGGCTCGGGAAGTTAATAAAATACCATTTGGAGGCATTTAATGTTCGAGCAAAAACGGCTGATTTTCGACAAAAGAGATAACACCCCCCCATTACGTCATGCTTCAGAAATGTGGAAAATGGTCCGTTTTCAAATGTTTTATTTTTGAACGTCAGTTCACATTTGTAGGTGGATCATCAGTGTTAGAGCTAAAATTAGCATGTTTAAAGTGATTTTCATGCTTCCAGGGGCTCTGGAAGTTAATTAAATACCATTTGGAGGCATTTAATGTTCAAACAAAAACGGCTGATTTTTGACAAAAGAGATAACACCCCCCCATTACGTCATGCTTCAGAAATGTGGAAAATGGTCCGTTTTCAAATGTTTTATTTTTGAACGCCAGTTCACATTTGTAGGTGGATCATCAGTGTTAGAGCTAAAATTTGCATGTTTAAAGTGATTTTCATGCTTCCAGGGTTTCGGGAAGTTAATTAAATACCATTTGGAGGCATTTAATGTTCGAGCAAAAACGGCTGATTTTCGACAAAAGAGATAACACCCCCCCCTTACGTCATGCTTCAGAAATGTGGAAAATGGTCCGTTTTCAAATGTTTTATTTTTGAACGTCAGTTCACATTTGTAGGTGGATCATCAGTGTTAGAGCTAAAATTAGCATGTTTAAAGTGATTTTCATGCTTCCAGGGGCTCGGGAAGTGAAATAAATACCATTTGGAGGCATTTAATGTTCGAGCAAAAACGGCAGATTTTCGACAAAAGAGATAACACCCCCCCATTACGTCATGCTTCAGAAATGTTGAAAATGGTCCGTTTTCAAATGTTTTATTTTTGAACGTCAGTTCACATTTGTAGGTGGATCATCAGTGTTAGAGCTAAAATTAGCATGTTTAAAGTGATTTTCATGCTTCCAGGGGCTCGGGAAGTTAATTAAATACCATTTGGAGGCATTTAATGTTCGAGCAAAAACGGCTGATTTTCGACAAAAGAGATAACACCCCCCCATTACGTCATGCTTCAGAAATGTGGAAAATGGTCCGTTTTCAAATGTTTTATTTTTGAACGTCAGTTCACATTTGTAGGTGGATCATCAGTGTTAGAGCTAAAATTAGCATGTTTAAAGTGATTTTCATGCTTCCAGGGGCTCGGGAAGTGAAATAAATACCATTTGGAGGCATTTAATGTTCGAGCAAAAACGGCTGATTTTCGACAAAAGAGATAACACCCCCCCATTACGTCATGCTTCAGAAATGTGGAAAATGGTCCGTTTTCAAATGTTTTATTTTTGAACGTCAGTTCACATTTGTAGGTAGATCATCAGTGTTAGAGCTAAAATTAGCATGTTTAAAGTGATTTTCATGCTTCCAGGGGCTCGGGAAGTTAATTAAATACCATTTGGAGGCATTTAATGTTCGAGCAAAAACGGCTGATTTTCGACAAAAGAGATAACACCCCCCCATTACGTCATGCTTCAGAAATGTGGAAAATGGTCCGTTTTCAAATGTTTTATTTTTGAACGTCAGTTCACATTTGTAGGTGGATCATCAGTGTTAGAGCTAAAATTAGCATGTTTAAAGTGATTTTCATGCTTCCAGGGGCTCGGGAAGTGAAATAAATACCATTTGGAGGCATTTAATGTTCGAGCAAAAACGGCTGATTTTCGACAAAAGAGATAACACCCCCCCATTACGTCATGCTTCAGAAATGTGGAAAATGGTCCGTTTTCAAATGTTTTATTTTTGAACGTCAGTTCACATTTGTAGGTGGATCATCAGTGTTAGAGCTAAAATTAGCATGTTTAAAGTGATTTTCATGCTTTCAGGGGCCCAAAACACAAGATTTATGGAATGGTTAAAAGTGCATAAAAATGGCCAATTTACTCACTCTGAGTTCTCAAAAAGGGTTTCTTCACCCCGGGAAGTTAATTAAATACCATTTGGAGGCATTTAATGTTCGAGCAAAAACGGCTGATTTTCGACAAAAGAGATAACACCCCCCCCATTACGTCATGCTTCAGAAATGTGGAAAATGGTCCGTTTTCAAATGTTTTATTTTTGAACGTCAGTTCACATTTGTAGGTGGATCATCAGTGTTAGAGCTAAAATGAGCATGTTTAAAGTGATTTTCATGCTTCCAGGGGCCCAAAACACAAGATTTATGGAATGGTTAAAAGTGCATGAAAATGGCCAATTTACTCACTCTGAGTTCTCAAAAAGGGTTTCTTCACCCCGGGAAGTGTAATAAATATCATTTGGAGGCATTTAATGTTCGAGCAAAAACGGCTGATTTTCGACAAAAGAGATAACACCCCCCCATTACGTCATGCTTCAGAAATGTGGAAAATGGTCCGTTTTCAAATGTTTTATTTTTGAACGTCAGTTCACATTTGTAGGTGGATCATCAGTGTTAGAGCTAAAATTAGCATGTTTAAAGTGATTTTCATGCTTGCAGGGGCTCGGGAAGTGAAATAAATACCATTTGGAGGCATTTAATGTTCGAGCAAAAACGGCTGATTTTCGACAAAAGAGATAACACCCCCCCCTTACGTCATGCTTCAGAAATGTGGAAAGTGGTCCGTTTTCAAATGTTTTATTTTTGAACGTCAGTTCACATTTGTAGGTGGATCATCAGTGTTAGAGCTAAAATTAGCATGTTTAAAGTGATTTTCATGCTTCCAGGGTTTCGGGAAGTTAATTAAATACCATTTGGAGGCATTTAATGTTCGAGCAAAAACGGCTGATTTTCGACAAAAGAGATAACACCCCCCATTACGTCATGCTTCAGAAATGTGGAAAATGGTCCGTTTTCAAATGTTTTATTTTTGAACGTCAGTTCACATTTGTAGGTGGATCATCAGTGTTAGAGCTAAAATTAGCATGTTTAAAGTGATTTTCATGCTTCCAGGGGCTCGGGAAGTGAAATAAATACCATTTGGAGGCATTTAATGTTCGAGCAAAAACGGCTGATTTTCGACAAAAGAGATAACACCCCCCCCATTACGTCATGCTTCAGAAATGTGGAAAATGGTCCGTTTTCAAATGTTTTATTTTTGAACGTCAGTTCACATTTGTAGGTGGATCATCAGTGTTAGAGCTAAAATTAGCATGTTTAAAGTGATTTTCATGCTTCCAGGGGCTCGGGAAGTTATTTAAATACCATTTGGAGGCATTTAATGTTCGAGCAAAAACGGCTGATTTTCGACAAAAGAGATAACACCCCCCCCATTACGTCATGCTTCAGAAATGTAGAAAATGGTCCGCTTTCAAATGTTTTATTTTTGAACGTCAGTTCACATTTGTAGGTGGATCATCAGTGTTAGAGCTAAAATTAGCATGTTTAAAGTGATTTTCATGCTTCCAGGGGCTCGGGAAGTGAAATAAATACCATTTGGAGGCATTTAATGTTCGAGCAAAAACGGCTGATTTTCGACAAAAGAGATAACACCCCCCCATTACGTCATGCTTCAGAAATGTGGAAAATGGTCCGTTTTCAAATGTTTTATTTTTGAACGTCAGTTCACATTTGTAGGTGGATCATCAGTGTTAGAGCTAAAATGAGCATGTTTAAAGTGATTTTCATGCTTCCAGGGGCCCAAAACACAAGATTTATGGAATAGTTAAAAGTGCATGAAAATGGCCAATTTACTCACTCTGAGTTCTCAAAAAGGGTTTCTTCACCCCGGGAAGTTAATTAAATACCATTTGGAGGCATTTAATGTTCGAGCAAAAACGGCTGATTTTCGACAAAAGAGATAACACCCCCCCATTACGTCATGCTTCAGAAATGTGGAAAATGGTCCGTTTTCAAATGTTTTATTTTTGAACGTCAGTTCACATTTGTAGGTGGATCATCAGTGTTAGAGCTAAAATTAGCATGTTTAAAGTGATTTTCATGCTTCCAGGGGGCCTAAACACAAGATTTATGGAATGGTTAAAAGTGCATGAAAATGGCCAATTTACTCACTCTGAGTTCTCAAAAAGGGTTTCTTCACCCCGGGAAGTTAATTAAATACCATTTGGAGGCATTTCATGTTCGAGCAAAAACGGCTGATTTTCGACAAAAGAGATAACACCCCCCCCATTACGTCATGCTTCAGAAATGTGGAAAATGGTCCGTTTTCAAATGTTTTATTTTTGAACGTCAGTTCACATTTGTAGGTGGATCATCAGTGTTAGAGCTAAAATTAGCATGTTTAAAGTGAATTTCATGCTTCCAGGGGCTCGGGAAGTTAATTAAATACCATTTGGAGGCATTTCATGTTCGAGCAAAAACGGCTGATTTTCGACAAAAGAGATAACACCCCCCCATTACGTCATGCTTCAGAAATGTGGAAAATGGTCCGTTTTCAAATGTTTTATTTTTGAACGTCAGTTCACATTTGTAGGTGGATCATCAGTGTTAGAGCTAAAATTAGCATGTTTAAAGTGATTTTCATGCTTCCAGGGGCCCAAAACACAAGATTTATGGAATGGTTAAAAGTGCATGAAAATGGCCAATTTACTCACTCTGAGTTCTCAAAAAGGGTTTCTTCACCCCGGGAAGTTAATTAAATACCATTTGGAGGCATTTAATGTTCGAGCAAAAACGGCTGATTTTCGACAAAAGAGATAACACCCCCCCATTACGTCATGCTTCAGAAATGTGGAAAATGGTCCGTTTTCAAATGTTTTATTTTTGAACGTCAGTTCACATTTGTAGGTGGATCATCAGTGTTAGAGCTAAAATTAGCATGTTTAAAGTGATTTTCATGCTTCCAGGGGCTCGGGAAGTTAATTAAATACCATTTGGAGGCATTTAATGTTCGAGCAAAAACGGCTGATTTTCGACAAAAGAGATAACACCCCCCATTACGTCATGCTTCAGAAATGTGGAAAATGGTCCGTTTTCAAATGTTTTATTTTTGAACGTCAGTTCACATTTGTAGGTGGATCATCAGTGTTAGAGCTAAAATTAGCATGTTTAAAGTGATTTTCATGCTTCCAGGGGCCCTAAACACAAGATTTATGGAATGGTTAAAAGTGCATGAAAATGGCCAATTTACTCACTCTGAGTTCTCAAAAAGGGTTTCTTCACCCCGGGAAGTTAATTAAATACCATTTGGAGGCATTTAATGTTCGAGCAAAAACGGCTGATTTTCAACAAAAGAGATAACACCCCCCCCATTACGTCATGCTTCAGAAATGTGGAAAATGGTCGGTTTTCAAATGTTTTATTTTTGAACGTCAGTTCACATTTGTAGGTGGATCATCAGTGTTAGAGCTAAAATTAGCATGTTTAAAGTGATTTTCATGCTTCCAGGGGCTCGGGAAGTTAATTAAATACCATTTGGAGGCATTTCATGTTCGAGCAAAAACGGCTGATTTTCGACAAAAGAGATAACACCCCCCCATTACGTCATGCTTCAGAAATGTGGAAAATGGTCCGTTTTCAAATGTTTTATTTTTGAACGTCAGTTCACATTTGTAGGTGGATCATCAGTGTTAGAGCTAAAATTAGCATGTTTAAAGTGATTTTCATGCTTCCAGGGGCTCGGGAAGTTAATTAAATACCATTTGGAGGCATTTAATGTTCGAGCAAAAACGGCTGATTTTCGACAAAAGAGATAACACCCCCCCATTACGTCATGCTTCAGAAATGTGGAAAATGGTCCATTTTCAAATGTTTAATTTTTGAACGTCAGTTCACATTTGTAGGTGGATCATCAGTGTTAGAGCTAAAATTAGCATGTTTAAAGTGATTTTCATGCTTCCAGGGGCCCAAAACACAAGATTTATGGAATGGTTAAAAGTGCATGAAAATGGCCAATTTACTCACTCTGAGTTCTCAAAAAGGGTTTCTTCACCCCGGGAAGTTAATTAAATACCATTTGGAGGCATTTAATGTTCGAGCAAAAACGGCTGATTTTCGACAAAAGAGATAACACCCCCCCATTACGTCATGCTTCAGAAATGTGGAAAATGGTCCGTTTTCAAATGTTTTATTTTTGAACGTCAGTTCACATTTGTAGGTGGATCATCAGTGTTAGAGCTAAAATTAGCATGTTTAAAGTGATTTTCATGCTTCCAGGGGCTCGGGAAGTTAATTAAATACCATTTGGAGGCATTTAATGTTCGAGCAAAAACGGCTGATTTTCGACAAAAGAGATAACACCCCCCCATTACGTCATGCTTCAGAAATGTGGAAAATGGTCCGTTTTCAAATGTTTTATTTTTGAACGTCAGTTCACATTTGTAGGTGGATCATCAGTGTTAGAGCTAAAATTAGCATGTTTAAAGTGATTTTCATGCTTCCAGGGGCTCGGGAAGTTAATTAAATACCATTTGGAGGCATTTAATGTTCGAGCAAAAACGGCTGATTTTCGACAAAAGAGATAACACCCCCCAATTACGTCATGCTTCAGAAATGTGGAAAATGGTCCGTTTTCAAATGTTTTATTTTTGAACGTCAGTTCACATTTGTAGGTGGATCATCAGTGTTAGAGCTAAAATTAGCATGTTTAAAGTGATTTTCATGCTTCCAGGGGCCCAAAACACAAGATTTATGGAATGGTTAAAAGTGCATGCAAATGGCCAATTTACTCACTCTGAGTTCTCAAATAGGGTTTCTTCACCCCGGGAAGTTAATTAAATACCATTTGGAGGCATTTAATGTTCGAGCAAAAACGGCTGATTTTCGACAAAAGAGATAACACCCCCCCATTACGTCATGCTTCAGAAATGTGGAAAATGGTCCGTTTTCAAATGTTTTATTTTTGAACGTCAGTTCACATTTGTAGGTGGATCATCAGTGTTAGAGCTAAAATTAGCATGTTTAAAGTGATTTTCATGCTTCCAGGGGCTCGGGAAGTTAATTAAATACCATTTGGAGGCATTTAATGTTCGAGCAAAAACGGCTGATTTTCGACAAAAGAGATAACACCCCCCCATTACGTCATGCTTCAGAAATGTGGAAAATGGTCCGTTTTCAAATGTTTTATTTTTGAACGTCAGTCACATTTGTAGGTGGATCATCAGTGTTAGAGCTAAAATTAGCATGTTTAAAGTGATTTTCATGCTTCCAGGGGCTCGGGAAGTTAATTAAATACCATTTGGAGGCATTTAATGTTCGAGCAAAAACGGCTGATTTTCGACAAAAGAGATAACACCCCCCCCATTACGTCATGCTTCAGAAATGTGGAAAATGGTCCGTTTTCAAATGTTTTATTTTTGAACGTCAGTTCACATTTGTAGGTGGATCATCAGTGTTAGAGCTAAAATTAGCATGTTTAAAGTGATTTTCATGCTTCCAGGGGGCCTAAACACAAGATTTATGGAATGGTTAAAAGTGCATGAAAATGGCCAATTTACTCACTCTGAGTTCTCAAAAAGGGTTTCTTCACCCCGGGAAGTTAATTAAATACCATTTGGAGGCATTTAATGTTCGAGCAAAAACGGCTGATTTTCGACAAAAGAGATAACACCCCCCCCCCCATTACGTCATGCTTCAGAAATGTGGAAAATGGTCCGTTTTCAAATGTTTTATTTTTGAACGTCAGTTCACATTTGTAGGTGGATCATCAGTGTTAGAGCTAAAATTAGCATGTTTAAAGTGATTTTCATGCTTCCAGGGGCTCGGGAAGTGAAATAAATACCATTTGGAGGCATTTAATGTTCGAGCAAAAACGGCTGATTTTCGACAAAAGAGATAACACCCCCCCATTACGTCATGCTTCAGAAATGTGGAAAATGGTCCGTTTTCAAATGTTTTATTTTTGAACGTCAGTTCACATTTGTAGGTGGATCATCAGTGTTAGAGCTAAAATGAGCATGTTTAAAGTGATTTTCATGCTTCCAGGGGCCCAAAACACAAGATTTATGGAATAGTTAAAAGTGCATGAAAATGGCCAATTTACTCACTCTGAGTTCTCAAAAAGGGTTTCTTCACCCCGGGAAGTTAATTAAATACCATTTGGAGGCATTTAATGTTCGAGCAAAAACGGCAGATTTTCGACAAAAGAGATAACACCCCCCCATTACGTCATGCTTCAGAAATGTGGAAAATGGTCCGTTTTCAAATGTTTTATTTTTTAACGTCAGTTCACATTTGTAGGTGGATCATCAGTGTTAGAGCTAAAATTAGCATGTTTAAAGTGATTTTCATGCTTCCAGGGGCTCGGGAAGTTAATTAAATACCATTTGGAGGCATTTAATGTTCGAGCAAAAACGGCTAATTTTCGACAAAAGAGATAACACCCCCCATTACGTCATACTTCAGAAATGTGGAAAATGGTCCGTTTTCAAATGTTTTATTTTTGAACGTCAGTTCACATTTGTAGGTGGATCATCAGTGTTAGAGCTAAAATTAGCATGTTTAAAGTGAATTTAATGCTTCCAGGGGCTCGGGAAGTTAATTAAATACCATTTGGAGGCATTTCATGTTCGAGCAAAAACGGCTGATTTTCGACAAAAGAGATAACACCCCCCCATTACGTCATGCTTCAGAAATGTGGAAAATGGTCCGTTTTCAAATGTTTTATTTTTGAACGTCAGTTCACATTTGTAGGTGGATCATCAGTGTTAGAGCTAAAATTAGCATGTTTAAAGTGATTTTCATGCTTCCAGGGGCCCAAAACACAAGATTTATGGAATGGTTAAAAGTGCATGAAAATGGCCAATTTACTCACTCTGAGTTCTCAAAAAGGGTTTCTTCACCCCGGGAAGTTAATTAAATACCATTTGGAGGCATTTAATGTTCGAGCAAAAACGGCTGATTTTCGACAAAAGAGATAACACCCCCCATTACGTCATGCTTCAGAAATGTGGAAAATGGTCCGTTTTCAAATGTTTTATTTTTGAACGTCAGTTCACATTTGTAGGTGGATCATCAGTGTTAGAGCTAAAATTAGCATGTTTAAAGTGATTTTCATGCTTCCAGGGGCTCAGGAAGTTAATTAAATACCATTTGGAGGCATTTAATGTTCGAGCAAAAACGGCTGATTTTCGACAAAAGAGATAACACCCCCCCATTACGTCATGCTTCAGAAATGTGGAAAATGGTCCGTTTTCAAATGTTTTATTTTTGAACGTCAGTTCACATTTGTAGGTGGATCATCAGTGTTAGAGCTAAAATTAGCATGTTTAAAGTGATTTTCATGCTTCCAGGGGCCCTAAACACAAGATTTATGGAATGGTTAAAAGTGCATGAAAATGGCCAATTTACTCACTCTGAGTTCTCAAAAAGGGTTTCTTCACCCCGGGAAGTTAATTAAATACCATTTGGAGGCATTTAATGTTCGAGCAAAAACGGCTGATTTTCGACAAAAGAGATAACACCCCCCCCATTACGTCATGCTTCAGAAATGTGGAAAATGGTCCGTTTTCAAATGTTTTATTTTTGAACGTCAGTTCACATTTGTAGGTGGATCATCAGTGTTAGAGCTAAAATTAGCATGTTTAAAGTGATTTTCATGCTTCCAGGGGCCCAAAACACAAGATTTATGGAATAGTTAAAAGTGCATGAAAATGGCCAATTTACTCACTCTGAGTTCTCAAAAAGGGTTTCTTCACCCCGGGAAGTTAATTAAATACCATTTGGAGGCATTTAATGTTCGAGCAAAAACGGCTGATTTTCGACAAAAGAGATAACACCCCCCCATTACGTCATGCTTCAGAAATGTGGAAAATGGTCCGTTTTCAAATGTTTTATTTTTTAACGTCAGTTCACATTTGTAGGTGGATCATCAGTGTTAGAGCTAAAATTAGCATGTTTAAAGTGATTTTCATGCTTCCAGGGGCTCGGGAAGTTAATTAAATACCATTTGGAGGCATTTAATGTTCGAGCAAAAACGGCTGATTTTCGACAAAAGAGATAACACCCCCCCATTACGTCATGCTTCAGAAATGTGGAAAATGGTCCGTTTTCAAATGTTTTATTTTTGAACGTCAGTTCACATTTGTAGGTGGATCATCAGTGTTAGAGCTAAAATTAGCATGTTTAAAGTGATTTTCATGCTTCCAGGGGGCCTAAACACAAGATTTATGGAATGGTTAAAAGTGCATGAAAATGGCCAATTTACTCACTCTGAGTTCTCAAAAAGGGTTTCTTCACCCCGGGAAGTTAATTAAATACCATTTGGAGGCATTTAATGTTCGAGCAAAAACGGCTGATTTTCGACAAAAGAGATAACACCCCCCCCATTACGTCATGCTTCAGAAATGTGGAAAATGGTCCGTTTTCAAATGTTTTATTTTTGAACGTCAGTTCACATTTGTAGGTGGATCATCAGTGTTAGAGCTAAAATTAGCATGTTTAAAGTGAATTTCATGCTTCCAGGGGCTCGGGAAGTTAATTAAATACCATTTGGAGGCATTTCATGTTCGAGCAAAAACGGCTGATTTTCGACAAAAGAGATAACACCCCCCCATTACGTCATGCTTCAGAAATGTGGAAAATGGTCCGTTTTCAAATGTTTTATTTTTGAACGTCAGTTCACATTTGTAGGTGGATCATCAGTGTTAGAGCTAAAATTAGCATGTTTAAAGTGATTTTCATGCTTCCAGGGGCCCAAAACACAAGATTTATGGAATGGTTAAAAGTGCATGAAAATGGCCAATTTACTCACTCTGAGTTCTCAAAAAGGGTTTCTTCACCCCGGGAAGTTAATTAAATACCATTTGGAGGCATTTAATGTTCGAGCAAAAACGGCTGATTTTCGACAAAAGAGATAACACCCCCCCCATTACGTCATGCTTCAGAAATGTGGAAAATGGTCCATTTTCAAATGTTTTATTTTTGAACGTCAGTTCACATTTGTAGGTGGATCATCAGTGTTAGAGCTAAAATTAGCATGTTTAAAGTGATTTTCATGCTTCCAGGGGCTCGGGAAGTTAATTAAATACCATTTGGAGGCATTTAATGTTCGAGCAAAAACGGCTGATTTTCGACAAAAGAGATAACACCCCCCATTACGTCATGCTTCAGAAATGTGGAAAATGGTCCGTTTTCAAATGTTTTATTTTTGAACGTCAGTTCACATTTGTAGGTGGGTCATCAGTGTTAGAGCTAAAATTAGCATGTTTAAAGTGATTTTCATGCTTCCAGGGGCCCTAAACACAAGATTTATGGAATGGTTAAAAGTGCATGAAAATGGCCAATTTACTCACTCTGAGTTCTCAAAAAGGGTTTCTTCACCCCGGGAAGTTAATTAAATACCATTTGGAGGCATTTAATGTTCGAGCAAAAACGGCTGATTTTCAACAAAAGAGATAACACCCCCCCCATTACGTCATGCTTCAGAAATGTGGAAAATGGTCGGTTTTCAAATGTTTTATTTTTGAACGTCAGTTCACATTTGTAGGTGGATCATCAGTGTTAGAGCTAAAATTAGCATGTTTAAAGTGATTTTCATGCTTCAAGGGGCTCGGGAAGTTAATTAAATACCATTTGGAGGCATTTCATGTTCGAGCAAAAACGGCTGATTTTCGACAAAAGAGATAACACCCCCCCATTACGTCATGCTTCAGAAATGTGGAAAATGGTCCGTTTTCAAATGTTTTATTTTTGAACGTCAGTTCACATTTGTAGGTGGATCATCAGTGTTAGAGCTAAAATTAGCATGTTTAAAGTGATTTTCATGCTTCCAGGGGCTCGGGAAGTTAATTAAATACCATTTGGAGGCATTTAATGTTCGAGCAAAAACGGCTGATTTTCGACAAAAGAGATAACACCCCCCCATTACGTCATGCTTCAGAAATGTGGAAAATGGTCCGTTTTCAAATGTTTTATTTTTGAACGTCAGTTCACATTTGTAGGTGGATCATCAGTGTTAGAGCTAAAATTAGCATGTTTAAAGTGATTTTCATGCTTCCAGGGGGCCTAAACACAAGATTTATGGAATGGTTAAAAGTGCATGAAAATGGCCAATTTACTCACTCTGAGTTCTCAAAAAGGGTTTCTTCACCCCGGGAAGTTAATTAAATACCATTTGGAGGCATTTAATGTTCGAGCAAAAACGGCTGATTTTCGACAAAAGAGATAACACCCCCCCCCCCATTACGTCATGCTTCAGAAATGTGGAAAATGGTCCGTTTTCAAATGTTTTATTTTTGAACGTCAGTTCACATTTGTAGGTGGATCATCAGTGTTAGAGCTAAAATTAGCATGTTTAAAGTGATTTTCATGCTTCCAGGGGCTCGGGAAGTGAAATAAATACCATTTGGAGGCATTTAATGTTCGAGCAAAAACGGCTGATTTTCGACAAAAGAGATAACACCCCCCCATTACGTCATGCTTCAGAAATGTGGAAAATGGTCCGTTTTCAAATGTTTTATTTTTGAACGTCAGTTCACATTTGTAGGTGGATCATCAGTGTTAGAGCTAAAATGAGCATGTTTAAAGTGATTTTCATGCTTCCAGGGGCCCAAAACACAAGATTTATGGAATAGTTAAAAGTGCATGAAAATGGCCAATTTACTCACTCTGAGTTCTCAAAAAGGGTTTCTTCACCCCGGGAAGTTAATTAAATACCATTTGGAGGCATTTAATGTTCGAGCAAAAACGGCAGATTTTCGACAAAAGAGATAACACCCCCCCATTACGTCATGCTTCAGAAATGTGGAAAATGGTCCGTTTTCAAATGTTTTATTTTTTAACGTCAGTTCACATTTGTAGGTGGATCATCAGTGTTAGAGCTAAAATTAGCATGTTTAAAGTGATTTTCATGCTTCCAGGGGCTCGGGAAGTTAATTAAATACCATTTGGAGGCATTTAATGTTCGAGCAAAAACGGCTGATTTTCGACAAAAGAGATAACACCCCCCATTACGTCATACTTCAGAAATGTGGAAAATGGTCCGTTTTCCAAATGTTTTATTTTTGAACGTCAGTTCACATTTGTAGGTGGATCATCAGTGTTAGAGCTAAAATTAGCATGTTTAAAGTGATTTTCATGCTTCCAGGGGCCCTAAACACAAGATTTATGGAATGGTTAAAAGTGCATGAAAATGGCCAATTTACTCACTCTGAGTTCTCAAAAAGGGTTTCTTCACCCCGGGAAGTTAATTAAATACCATTTGGAGGCATTTAATGTTCGAGCAAAAACGGCTGATTTTCGACAAAAGAGATAACACCCCCCCATTACGTCATGCTTCAGAAATGTGGAAAATGGTCCGTTTTCAAATGTTTTATTTTTGAACGTCAGTTCACATTTGTAGGTGGATCATCAGTGTTAGAGCTAAAATTAGCATGTTTAAAGTGAATTTAATGCTTCCAGGGGCTCGGGAAGTTAATTAAATACCATTTGGAGGCATTTCATGTTCGAGCAAAAACGGCTGATTTTCGACAAAAGAGATAACACCCCCCCATTACGTCATGCTTCAGAAATGTGGAAAATGGTCCGTTTTCAAATGTTTTATTTTTGAACGTCAGTTCACATTTGTAGGTGGATCATCAGTGTTAGAGCTAAAATTAGCATGTTTAAAGTGATTTTCATGCTTCCAGGGGCCCAAAACACAAGATTTATGGAATGGTTAAAAGTGCATGAAAATGGCCAATTTACTCACTCTGAGTTCTCAAAAAGGGTTTCTTCACCCCGGGAAGTTAATTAAATACCATTTGGAGGCATTTAATGTTCGAGCAAAAACGGCTGATTTTCGACAAAAGAGATAACACCCCCCATTACGTCATGCTTCAGAAATGTGGAAAATGGTCCGTTTTCAAATGTTTTATTTTTGAACGTCAGTTCACATTTGTAGGTGGATCATCAGTGTTAGAGCTAAAATTAGCATGTTTAAAGTGATTTTCATGCTTCCAGGGGCTCAGGAAGTTAATTAAATACCATTTGGAGGCATTTAATGTTCGAGCAAAAACGGCTGATTTTCGACAAAAGAGATAACACCCCCCCATTACGTCATGCTTCAGAAATGTGGAAAATGGTCCGTTTTCAAATGTTTTATTTTTGAACGTCAGTTCACATTTGTAGGTGGATCATCAGTGTTAGAGCTAAAATTAGCATGTTTAAAGTGATTTTCATGCTTCCAGGGGCCCTAAACACAAGATTTATGGAATGGTTAAAAGTGCATGAAAATGGCCAATTTACTCACTCTGAGTTCTCAAAAAGGGTTTCTTCACCCCGGGAAGTTAATTAAATACCATTTGGAGGCATTTAATGTTCGAGCAAAAACGGCTGATTTTCGACAAAAGAGATAACACCCCCCCCATTACGTCATGCTTCAGAAATGTGGAAAATGGTCCGTTTTCAAATGTTTTATTTTTGAACGTCAGTTCACATTTGTAGGTGGATCATCAGTGTTAGAGCTAAAATTAGCATGTTTAAAGTGATTTTCATGCTTCCAGGGGCCCAAAACACAAGATTTATGGAATAGTTAAAAGTGCATGAAAATGGCCAATTTACTCACTCTGAGTTCTCAAAAAGGGTTTCTTCACCCCGGGAAGTTAATTAAATACCATTTGGAGGCATTTAATGTTCGAGCAAAAACGGCTGATTTTCGACAAAAGAGATAACACCCCCCCCATTACGTCATGCTTCAGAAATGTGGAAAATGGTCCGTTTTCAAATGTTTTATTTTTGAACGTCAGTTCACATTTGTAGGTGGATCATCAGTGTTAGAGCTAAAATTAGCATGTTTAAAGTGATTTTCATGCTTCCAGGGGCTCGGGAAGTTAATTAAATACCATTTGGAGGCATTTAATGTTCGAGCAAAAACGGCTGATTTTCGACAAAAGAGATAACACCCCCCCATTACGTCATGCTTCAGAAATGTGGAAAATGGTCCGTTTTCAAATGTTTTATTTTTGAACGTCAGTTCACATTTGTAGGTGGATCATCAGTGTTAGAGCTAAAATTAGCATGTTTAAAGTGATTTTCATGCTTCCAGGGGGCCTAAACACAAGATTTATGGAATGGTTAAAAGTGCATGAAAATGGCCAATTTACTCACTCTGAGTTCTCAAAAAGGGTTTCTTCACCCCGGGAAGTTAATTAAATACCATTTGGAGGCATTTAATGTTCGAGCAAAAACGGCTGATTTTCGACAAAAGAGATAACACCCCCCCCATTACGTCATGCTTCAGAAATGTGGAAAATGGTCCGTTTTCAAATGTTTTATTTTTGAACGTCAGTTCACATTTGTAGGTGGATCATCAGTGTTAGAGCTAAAATTAGCATGTTTAAAGTGAATTTCATGCTTCCAGGGGCTCGGGAAGTTAATTAAATACCATTTGGAGGCATTTCATGTTCGAGCAAAAACGGCTGATTTTCGACAAAAGAGATAACACCCCCCCATTACGTCATGCTTCAGAAATGTGGAAAATGGTCCGTTTTCAAATGTTTTATTTTTGAACGTCAGTTCACATTTGTAGGTGGATCATCAGTGTTAGAGCTAAAATTAGCATGTTTAAAGTGATTTTCATGCTTCCAGGGGCCCAAAACACAAGATTTATGGAATGGTTAAAAGTGCATGAAAATGGCCAATTTACTCACTCTGAGTTCTCAAAAAGGGTTTCTTCACCCCGGGAAGTTAATTAAATACCATTTGGAGGCATTTAATGTTCGAGCAAAAACGGCTGATTTTCGACAAAAGAGATAACACCCCCCCCATTACGTCATGCTTCAGAAATGTGGAAAATGGTCCATTTTCAAATGTTTTATTTTTGAACGTCAGTTCACATTTGTAGGTGGATCATCAGTGTTAGAGCTAAAATTAGCATGTTTAAAGTGATTTTCATGCTTCCAGGGGCTCGGGAAGTTAATTAAATACCATTTGGAGGCATTTAATGTTCGAGCAAAAACGGCTGATTTTCGACAAAAGAGATAACACCCCCCATTACGTCATGCTTCAGAAATGTGGAAAATGGTCCGTTTTCAAATGTTTTATTTTTGAACGTCAGTTCACATTTGTAGGTGGATCATCAGTGTTAGAGCTAAAATTAGCATGTTTAAAGTGATTTTCATACTTCCAGGGGCTCGGGAAGTTAATTAAATACCATTTGGAGGCATTTAATGTTCGAGCAAAAACGGCTGATTTTCGACAAAAGAGATAACACCCCCCCATTACGTCATGCTTCAGAAATGTGGAAAATGGTCCATTTTCAAATGTTTTATTTTTGAACGTCAGTTCACATTTGTAGGTGGATCATCAGTGTTAGAGCTAAAATTAGCATGTTTAAAGTGATTTTCATGCTTCCAGGGGCCCAAAACACTAGATTTATGGAATGGTTAAAAGTGCATGAAAATGGCCAATTTACTCACTCTGAGTTATCAAAAAGGGTTTCTTCACCCCGGGAAGTTAATTAAATACCATTTGGAGGCATTTAATGTTCGAGCAAAAACGGCTGATTTTCGACAAAAGAGATAACACCCCCCCATTACGTCATGCTTCAGAAATGTGGAAAATGGTCCGTTTTCAAATGTTTTATTTTTGAACGTCAGTTCACATTTGTAGGTGGATCATCAGTGTTAGAGCTAAAATTAGCATGTTTAAAGTGATTTTCATGCTTCCAGGGGCTCGGGAAGTTAATTAAATACCATTTGGAGGCATTTAATGTTCGAGCAAAAACGGCTGATTTTCGACAAAAGAGATAACACCCCCCCATTACGTCATGCTTCAGAAATGTGGAAAATGGTCCGTTTTCAAATGTTTTATTTTTGAACGTCAGTTCACATTTGTAGGTGGATCATCAGTGTTAGAGCTAAAATTAGCATGTTTAAAGTGATTTTCATGCTTCCAGGGGCTCGGGAAGTTAATTAAATACCATTTGGAGGCATTTAATGTTCGAGCAAAAACGGCTGATTTTCGACAAAAGAGATAACACCCCCCCATTACGTCATGCTTCAGAAATGTGGAAAATGGTCCGTTTTCAAATGTTTTATTTTTGAACGTCAGTTCACATTTGTAGGTGGATCATCAGTGTTAGAGCTAAAATTAGCATGTTTAAAGTGATTTTCATGCTTCCAGGGGCTCGGGAAGTTAATTAAATACCATTTGGAGGCATTTAATGTTCGAGCAAAAACGGCTGATTTTCGACAAAAGAGATAACACCCCCCAATTACGTCATGCTTCAGAAATGTGGAAAATGGTCCGTTTTCAAATGTTTTATTTTTGAACGTCAGTTCACATTTGTAGGTGGATCATCAGTGTTAGAGCTAAAATTAGCATGTTGAAAGTGATTTTCATGCTTCCAGGGGCCCAAAACACAAGATTTATGGAATGGTTAAAAGTGCATGAAAATGGCCAATTTACTCACTCTGAGTTCTCAAATAGGGTTTCTTCACCCCGGGAAGTTAATTAAATACCATTTGGAGGCATTTAATGTTCGAGCAAAAACGGCTGATTTTCGACAAAAGAGATAACACCCCCCCATTACGTCATGCTTCAGAAATGTGGAAAATGGTCCGTTTTCAAATGTTTTATTTTTGAACGTCAGTTCACATTTGTAGGTGGATCATCAGTGTTAGAGCTAAAATTAGCATGTTTAAAGTGATTTTCATGCTTCCAGGGGCTCGGGAAGTTAATTAAATACCATTTGGAGGCATTTAATGTTCGAGCAAAAACGGCTGATTTTCGACAAAAGAGATAACACCCCCCCATTACGTCATGCTTCAGAAATGTGGAAAATGGTCCGTTTTCAAATGTTTTATTTTTGAACGTCAGTTCACATTTGTAGGTGGATCATCAGTGTTAGAGCTAAAATTAGCATGTTTAAAGTGATTTTCATGCTTCCAGGGGCTCGGGAAGTGAAATAAATACCATTTGGAGGCATTTAATGTTCGAGCAAAAACGGCTGATTTTCGACAAAAGAGATAAAACCCCCCCATTACGTCATGCTTCAGAAATGTGGAAAATGGTCCGTTTTCAAATGTTTTATTTTTGAACGTCAGTTCACATTTGTAGGTGGATCATCAGTGTTAGAGCTAAAATTAGCATGTTTAAAGTGATTTTCATGCTTCCAGGGGCTCGGGAAGTTAATTAAATACCATTTGGAGGCATTTAATGTTCGAGCAAAAACGGCTGATTTTCGACAAAAGAGATAACACCCCCCCATTACGTCATGCTTCAGAAATGTGGAAAATGGTCCGTTTTCAAATGTTTTATTTTTGAACGTCAGTTCACATTTGTAGGTGGATCATCAGTGTTAGAGCTAAAATTAGCATGTTTAAAGTGATTTTCATGCTTCCAGGGGCTCGGGAAGTTAATTAAATACCATTTGGAGGCATTTAATGTTCGAGCAAAAACGGCTGATTTTCGACAAAAGAGATAACACCCCCCCATTACGTCATGCTTCAGAAATGTGGAAAATGGTCCGTTTTCAAATGTTTTATTTTTGAACGTCAGTTCACATTTGTAGGTGGATCATCAGTGTTAGAGCTAAAATTAGCATGTTTAAAGTGATTTTCATGCTTCCAGGGGCTCGGGAAGTTAATTAAATACCATTTGGAGGCATTTAATGTTCGAGCAAAAACGGCTGATTTTCGACAAAAGAGATAACACCCCCCAATTACGTCATGCTTCAGAAATGTGGAAAATGGTCCGTTTTCAAATGTTTTATTTTTGAACGTCAGTTCACATTTGTAGGTGGATCATCAGTGTTAGAGCTAAAATTAGCATGTTTAAAGTGATTTTCATGCTTCCAGGGGCCCAAAACACAAGATTTATGGAATGGTTAAAAGTGCATGAAAATGGCCAATTTACTCACTCTGAGTTCTCAAATAGGGTTTCTTCACCCCGGGAAGTTAATTAAATACCATTTGGAGGCATTTAATGTTCGAGCAAAAACGGCTGATTTTCGACAAAAGAGATAACACCCCCCCATTACGTCATGCTTCAGAAATGTGGAAAATGGTCCGTTTTCAAATGTTTTATTTTTGAACGTCAGTTCACATTTGTAGGTGGATCATCAGTGTTAGAGCTAAAATTAGCATGTTTAAAGTGATTTTCATGCTTCCAGGGGCTCGGGAAGTTAATTAAATACCATTTGGAGGCATTTAATGTTCGAGCAAAAACGGCTGATTTTCGACAAAAGAGATAACACCCCCCCATTACGTCATGCTTCAGAAATGTGGAAAATGGTCCGTTTTCAAATGTTTTATTTTTGAACGTCAGTTCACATTTGTAGGTGGATCATCAGTGTTAGAGCTAAAATTAGCATGTTTAAAGTGATTTTCATGCTTCCAGGGGCTCGGGAAGTGAAATAAATACCATTTGGAGGCATTTAATGTTCGAGCAAAAACGGCTGATTTTCGACAAAAGAGATAACACCCCCCCATTACGTCATGCTTCAGAAATGTGGAAAATGGTCCGTTTTCAAATGTTTTATTTTTGAACGTCAGTTCACATTTGTAGGTGGATCATCAGTGTTAGAGCTAAAATTAGCATGTTTAAAGTGATTTTCATGCTTCCAGGGGCTCGGGAAGTTAATTAAATACAATTTGGAGGCATTTAATGTTCGAGCAAAAACGGCTGATTTTCGACAAAAGAGATAACACCCCCCCATTACGTCATGCTTCAGAAATGTGGAAAATGGTCCGTTTTCAAATGTTTTATTTTTGAACGTCAGTTCACATTTGTAGGTGGATCATCAGTGTTAGAGCTAAAATTAGCATGTTTAAAGTGATTTTCATGCTTCCAGGGGCCCTAAACACAAGATTTATGGAATGGTTAAAAGTGCATGAAAATGGCCAATTTACTCACTCTGAGTTCTCAAAAAGGGTTTCTTCACCCCGGGAAGTTAATTAAATACCATTTGGAGGCATTTAATGTTCGAGCAAAAACGGCTGATTTTCGACAAAAGAGATAACACCCCCCATTACGTCATGCTTCAGAAATGTGGAAAATGGTCCGTTTTCAACTGTTTTATTTTTGAACGTCAGTTCACATTTGTAGGTGGATCATCAGTGTTAGAGCTAAAATTAGCATGTTTAAAGTGATTTTCATGCTTCCAGGGGCTCGGGAAGTTAATTAAATACCATTTGGAGGCATTTAATGTTCGAGCAAATACGGCTGATTTTCGACAAAAGAGATAACACCCCCCCATTACGTCATGCTTCAGAAATGTGGAAAATGGTCCGTTTTCAAATGTTTTATTTTTGAACGTCAGTTCACATTTGTAGGTGGATCATCAGTGTTAGAGCTAAAATTAGCATGTTTAAAGTGATTTTCATGCTTCCAGGGGCTCGGGAAGTGAAATAAATACCATTTGGAGGCATTTAATGTTCGAGCAAAAACGGCTGATTTTCGACAAAAGAGATAACACCCCCCCATTACGTCATGCTTCAGAAATGTGGAAAATGGTCCGTTTTCAAATGTTTTATTTTTGAACGTCAGTTCACATTTGTAGGTGGATCATCAGTGTTAGAGCTAAAATTAGCATGTTTAAAGTGATTTTCATGCTTCCAGGGGCTCGGGAAGTTAATTAAATACCATTTGGAGGCATTTAATGTTCGAGCAAAAACAACTGATTTTCGACAAAAGAGATAACACCCCCCCATTACGTCATGCTTCAGAAATGTGGAAAATGGTCCGTTTTCAAATGTTTTATTTTTGAACGTCAGTTCACATTTGTAGGTGGATCATCAGTGTTAGAGCTAAAATTAGCATGTTTAAAGTGATTTTCATGCTTCCAGGGGCTCGGGAAGTGAAATAAATACCATTTGGAGGCATTTAATGTTCGAGCAAAAACGGCTGATTTTCGACAAAAGAGATAACACCCCCCATTACGTCATGCTTCAGAAATGTGGAAAATGGTCCGTTTTCAAATGTTTTATTTTTGAACGTCAGTTCACATTTGTAGGTGGATCATCAGTGTTAGAGCTAAAATTAGCATGTTTAAAGTGATTTTCATGCTTCCAGGGGCTCGGGAAGTTAATTAAATACCATTTGGAGGCATTTAATGTTCGAGCAAAAACGGCTGATTTTCGACAAAAGAGATAACACCCCCCCATTACGTCATGCTTCAGAAATGTGGAAAATGGTCCGTTTTCAAATGTTTTATTTTTGAACGTCAGTTCACATTTGTAGGTGGATCATCAGTGTTAGAGCTAAAATTAGCATGTTTAAAGTGATTTTCATGCTTCCAGGGGCCCTAAACACAAGATTTATGGAATGGTTAAAAGTGCATGAAAATGGCCAATTTACTCACTCTGAGTTCTCAAAAAGGGTTTCTTCACCTCGGGAAGTTAATTAAATACCATTTGGAGGCATTTAATGTTCGAGCAAAAACGGCTGATTTTCGACAACAGAGATAACACCCCCCATTAGGTCATGCTTCAGAAATGTGGAAAATGGTCCGTTTTCAAATGTTTTATTTTTGAACGTCAGTTCACATTTGTAGTTGGATCATCAGTGTTAGAGCTAAAATTAGCATGTTTAAAGTGATTTTCATGCTTCCAGGGGCTCGGGAAGTTAATTAAATACCATTTGGAGGCATTTAATGTTCGAGCAAAAACGGCTGATTTTCGACAAAAGAGATAACACCCCCCCATTACGTCATGCTTCAGAAATGTGGAAAATGGTCCGTTTTCAAATGTTTTATTTTTGAACGTCAGTTCACATTTGTAGGTGGATCATCAGTGTTAGAGCTAAAATTAGCATGTTTAAAGTGATTTTCATGCTTCCAGGGGCTCGGGAAGTGAAATAAATACCATTTGGAGGCATTTAATGTTCGCACAAAAACGGCTGATTTTCGACAAAAGAGATAACACCCCCCCATTACGTCATGCTTCAGAAATGTGGAAAATGGTCCGTTTTCAAATGTTTTATTTTTGAACGTCAGTTCACATTTGTAGGTGGATCATCAGTGTTAGAGCTAAAATTAGCATGTTTAAAGTGATTTTCATGCTTCCAGGGGCTCGGGAAGTTAATTAAATACCATTTGGAGGCATTTAATGTTCGAGCAAAAACGGCTGATTTTCGACAAAAGAGATAACACCCCCCCATTACGTCATGCTTCAGAAATGTGGAAAATGGTCCGTTTTCAAATGTTTTATTTTTGAACGTCAGTTCACATTTGTAGGTGGATCATCAGTGTTAGAGCTAAAATTAGCATGTTTAAAGTGATTTTCATGCTTCCAGGGGCTTGGGAAGTGAAATAAATACCATTTGGAGGCATTTAATGTTCGAGCAAAAACGGCTGATTTTCGACAAAAGAGATAACACCCCCCCCATTACGTCATGCTTCAGAAATGTGGAAAATGGTCCGTTTTCAAATGTTTTATTTTTGAACGTCAGTTCACATTTGTAGGTGGATCATCAGTGTTAGAGCTAAAATTAGCATGTTTAAAGTGATTTTCATGCTTCCAGGGGCTCGGGAAGTTAATTAAATACCATTTGGAGGCATTTAATGTTCGAGCAAAAACGGCTGATTTTCGACAAAAGAGATAACACCCCTCCATTACATCATGCTTCAGAAATGTGGAAAATGGTCCGTTTTCAAATGTTTTATTTTTGAGCGTCAGTTCACATTTGTAGGTGGATCATCAGTGTTAGAGCTAAAATTAGCATGTTTAAAGTGATTTTCATGCTTCCAGGGGCCCTAAACACAAGATTTATGGAATGGTTAAAAGTGCATGAAAATGGCCAATTTACTCACTCTGAGTTCTCAAAAAGGGTTTCTTCACCCCGGGAAGTTAATTAAATACCATTTGGAGGCATTTAATGTTCGAGCAAAAACGGCTGATTTTCGACAAAAGAGATAACACCCCCCATTACGTCATGCTTCAGAAATGTGGAAAATGGTCCGTTTTCAAATGTTTTATTTTTGAACGTCAGTTCACATTTGTAGGTGGATCATCAGTGTTAGAGCTAAAATTAGCATGTTTAAAGTGATTTTCATGCTTCCAGGGGCTCGGGAAGTTAATTAAATACCATTTGGAGGCATTTAATGTTCGAGCAAAAACGGCTGATTTTCGACAAAAGAGATAACACCCCCCCATTACGTCATGCTTCAGAAATGTGGAAAATGGTCCGTTTTCAAATGTTTTATTTTTGAACGTCAGTTCACATTTGTAGGTGGATCATCAGTGTTAGAGCTAAAATTAGCATGTTTAAAGTGATTTTCATGCTTCCAGGGGCTCGGGAAGTTAATTAAATACCATTTGGAGGCATTTAATGTTCGAGCAAAAACGGCTGATTTTCGACAAAAGAGATAACACCCCCCCATTACGTCATGCTTCAGAAATGTGGAAAATGGTCGGTTTTCAAATGTTTTATTTTTGAACGTCAGTTCACATTTGTAGGTGGATCATCAGTGTTAGAGCTAAAATTAGCATGTTTAAAGTGATTTTCATGCTTCCAGGGGCTCGGGAAGTTAATTAAATACCATTTGGAGGCATTTAATGTTCGAGCAAAAACAACTGATTTTCGACAAAAGAGATAACACCCCCCCATTACGTCATGCTTCAGAAATGTGGAAAATGGTCCGTTTTCAAATGTTTTATTTTTGAACGTCAGTTCACATTGGTAGGTGGATCATCAGTGTTAGAGCTAAAATTAGCATGTTTAAAGTGATTTTCATGCTTCCAGGGGCTCGGGAAGTGAAATAAATACCATTTGGAGGCATTTAATGTTCGAGCAAAAACGGCTGATTTTCGACAAAAGAGATAACACCCCCCCATTACGTCATGCTTCAGAAATGTGGAAAATGGTCCGTTTTCAAATGTTTTATTTTTGAACGTCAGTTCACATTTGTAGGTGGATCATCAGTGTTAGAGCTAAAATTAGCATGTTTAAAGTGATTTTCATGCTTCCAGGGGCTCGGGAAGTTAATTAAATACCATTTGGAGGCATTTAATGTTCGAGCAAAAACGGCTGATTTTCGACAAAAGAGATAACACCCCCCCATTACGTCATGCTTCAGAAATGTGGAAAATGGTCCGTTTTCAAATGTTTTATTTTTGAACGTCAGTTCACATTTGTAGGTGGATCATCAGTGTTAGAGCTAAAATTAGCATGTTTAAAGTGATTTTCATGCTTCCAGGGGCTCGGGAAGTGAAATAAATACCATTTGGAGGCATTTAATGTTCGAGCAAAAACGGCTGATTTTCGACAAAAGAGATAACACCCCCCCATTACGTCATGCTTCAGAAATGTGGAAAATGGTCCGTTTTCAAATGTTTTATTTTTGAACGTCAGTTCACATTTGTAGGTGGATCATCAGTGTTAGAGCTAAAATTAGCATGTTTAAAGTGATTTTCATGCTTCCAGGGGCTCGGGAAGTTAATTAAATACCATTTGGAGGCATTTAATGTTCGAGCAAAAACGGCTGATTTTCGACAAAAGAGATAACACCCCCCCATTACGTCATGCTTCAGAAATGTGGAAAATGGTCCGTTTTCAAATGTTTTATTTTTGAACGTCAGTTCACATTTGTAGGTGGATCATCAGTGTTAGAGCTAAAATTAGCATGTTTAAAGTGATTTTCATGCTTCCAGGGGCCCTAAACACAAGATTTATGGAATGGTTAAAAGTGCATGAAAATGGCCAATTTACTCACTCTGAGTTCTCAAAAAGGGTTTCTTCACCCCGGGAAGTTAATTAAATACCATTTGGAGGCATTTAATGTTCGAGCAAAAACGGCTGATTTTCGACAAAAGAGATAACACCCCCCATTACGTCATGCTTCAGAAATGTGGAAAATGGTCCGTTTTCAAATGTTTTATTTTTGAACGTCAGTTCACATTTGTAGGTGGATCATCAGTGTTAGAGCTAAAATTAGCATGTTTAAAGTGATTTTCATGCTTCCAGGGGCTCGGGAAGTTAATTAAATACCATTTGGAGGCATTTAATGTTCGAGCAAATACGGCTGATTTTCGACAAAAGAGATAACACCCCCCCATTACGTCATGCTTCAGAAATGTGGAAAATGGTCCGTTTTCAAATGTTTTATTTTTGAACGTCAGTTCACATTTGTAGGTGGATCATCAGTGTTAGAGCTAAAATTAGCATGTTTAAAGTGATTTTCATGCTTCCAGGGGCTCGGGAAGTGAAATAAATACCATTTGGAGGCATTTAATGTTCGAGCAAAAACGGCTGATTTTCGACAAAAGAGATAACACCCCCCCATTACGTCATGCTTCAGAAATGTGGAAAATGGTCCGTTTTCAAATGTTTTATTTTTGAACGTCAGTTCACATTTGTAGGTGGATCATCAGTGTTAGAGCTAAAATTAGCATGTTTAAAGTGATTTTCATGCTTCCAGGGGCTCGGGAAGTTAATTAAATACCATTTGGAGGCATTTAATGTTCGAGCAAAAACAACTGATTTTCGACAAAAGAGATAACACCCCCCCATTACGTCATGCTTCAGAAATGTGGAAAATGGTCCGTTTTCAAATGTTTTATTTTTGAACGTCAGTTCACATTTGTAGGTGGATCATCAGTGTTAGAGCTAAAATTAGCATGTTTAAAGTGATTTTCATGCTTCCAGGGGCTCGGGAAGTGAAATAAATACCATTTGGAGGCATTTAATGTTCGAGCAAAAACGGCTGATTTTCGACAAAAGAGATAACACCCCCCATTACGTCATGCTTCAGAAATGTGGAAAATGGTCCGTTTTCAAATGTTTTATTTTTGAACGTCAGTTCACATTTGTAGGTGGATCATCAGTGTTAGAGCTAAAATTAGCATGTTTAAAGTGATTTTCATGCTTCCAGGGGCTCGGGAAGTTAATTAAATACCATTTGGAGGCATTTAATGTTCGAGCAAAAACGGCTGATTTTCGACAAAAGAGATAACACCCCCCCATTACGTCATGCTTCAGAAATGTGGAAAATGGTCCGTTTTCAAATGTTTTATTTTTGAACGTCAGTTCACATTTGTAGGTGGATCATCAGTGTTAGAGCTAAAATTAGCATGTTTAAAGTGATTTTCATGCTTCCAGGGGCCCTAAACACAAGATTTATGGAATGGTTAAAAGTGCATGAAAATGGCCAATTTACTCACTCTGAGTTCTCAAAAAGGGTTTCTTCACCTCGGGAAGTTAATTAAATACCATTTGGAGGCATTTAATGTTCGAGCAAAAACGGCTGATTTTCGACAACAGAGATAACACCCCCCATTAGGTCATGCTTCAGAAATGTGGAAAATGGTCCGTTTTCAAATGTTTTATTTTTGAACGTCAGTTCACATTTGTAGGTGGATCATCAGTGTTAGAGCTAAAATTAGCATGTTTAAAGTGATTTTCATGCTTCCAGGGGCTCGGGAAGTTAATTAAATACCATTTGGAGGCATTTAATGTTCGAGCAAAAACGGCTGATTTTCGACAAAAGAGATAACACCCCCCCATTACGTCATGCTTCAGAAATGTGGAAAATGGTCCGTTTTCAAATGTTTTATTTTTGAACGTCAGTTCACATTTGTAGGTGGATCATCAGTGTTAGAGCTAAAATTAGCATGTTTAAAGTGATTTTCATGCTTCCAGGGGCTCGGGAAGTGAAATAAATACCATTTGGAGGCATTTAATGTTCGCACAAAAACGGCTGATTTTCGACAAAAGAGATAACACCCCCCCATTACGTCATGCTTCAGAAATGTGGAAAATGGTCCGTTTTCAAATGTTTTATTTTTGAACGTCAGTTCACATTTGTAGGTGGATCATCAGTGTTAGAGCTAAAATTAGCATGTTTAAAGTGATTTTCATGCTTCCAGGGGCTCAGGAAGTTAATTAAATACCATTTGGAGGCATTTAATGTTCGAGCAAAAACGGCTGATTTTCGACAAAAGAGATAACACCCCCCCATTATGTCATGCTTCAGAAATGTGGAAAATGGTCCGTTTTCAAATGTTTTAATTTTTGAATGTCAGTTCACATTTGTAGGTGGATCATCAGTGTTAGAGCTAAAATTAGCATGTTTAAAGTGATTTTCATGCTTCCAGGGGCTCGGGAAGTTAATTAAATACAATTTGGAGGCATTTAATGTTCGAGCAAAAACGGCTGATTTTCGACAAAAGAGATAACACCCCCCCATTACGTCATGCTTCAGAAATGTGGAAAATGGTCCGTTTTCAAATGTTTTATTTTTGAACGTCAGTTCACATTTGTAGGTGGATCATCAGTGTTAGAGCTAAAATTAGCATGTTTAAAGTGATTTTCATGCTTCCAGGGGCCCTAAACACAAGATTTATGGAATGGTTAAAAGTGCATGAAAATGGCCAATTTACTCACTCTGAGTTCTCAAAAAGGGTTTCTTCACCCCGGGAAGTTAATTAAATACCATTTGGAGGCATTTAATGTTCGAGCAAAAACGGCTGATTTTCGACAAAAGAGATAACACCCCCCATTACGTCATGCTTCAGAAATGTGGAAAATGGTCCGTTTTCAACTGTTTTATTTTTGAACGTCAGTTCACATTTGTAGGTGGATCATCAGTGTTAGAGCTAAAATTAGCATGTTTAAAGTGATTTTCATGCTTCCAGGGGCTCGGGAAGTTAATTAAATACCATTTGGAGGCATTTAATGTTCGAGCAAATACGGCTGATTTTCGACAAAAGAGATAACACCCCCCCATTACGTCATGCTTCAGAAATGTGGAAAATGGTCCGTTTTCAAATGTTTTATTTTTGAACGTCAGTTCACATTTGTAGGTGGATCATCAGTGTTAGAGCTAAAATTAGCATGTTTAAAGTGATTTTCATGCTTCCAGGGGCTCGGGAAGTGAAATAAATACCATTTGGAGGCATTTAATGTTCGAGCAAAAACGGCTGATTTTCGACAAAAGAGATAACACCCCCCCATTACGTCATGCTTCAGAAATGTGGAAAATGGTCCGTTTTCAAATGTTTTATTTTTGAACGTCAGTTCACATTTGTAGGTGGATCATCAGTGTTAGAGCTAAAATTAGCATGTTTAAAGTGATTTTCATGCTTCCAGGGGCTCGGGAAGTTAATTAAATACCATTTGGAGGCATTTAATGTTCGAGCAAAAACAACTGATTTTCGACAAAAGAGATAACACCCCCCCATTACGTCATGCTTCAGAAATGTGGAAAATGGTCCGTTTTCAAATGTTTTATTTTTGAACGTCAGTTCACATTTGTAGGTGGATCATCAGTGTTAGAGCTAAAATTAGCATGTTTAAAGTGATTTTCATGCTTCCAGGGGCTCGGGAAGTGAAATAAATACCATTTGGAGGCATTTAATGTTCGAGCAAAAACGGCTGATTTTCGACAAAAGAGATAACACCCCCCATTACGTCATGCTTCAGAAATGTGGAAAATGGTCCGTTTTCAAATGTTTTATTTTTGAACGTCAGTTCACATTTGTAGGTGGATCATCAGTGTTAGAGCTAAAATTAGCATGTTTAAAGTGATTTTCATGCTTCCAGGGGCTCGGGAAGTTAATTAAATACCATTTGGAGGCATTTAATGTTCGAGCAAAAACGGCTGATTTTCGACAAAAGAGATAACACCCCCCCATTACGTCATGCTTCAGAAATGTGGAAAATGGTCCGTTTTCAAATGTTTTATTTTTGAACGTCAGTTCACATTTGTAGGTGGATCATCAGTGTTAGAGCTAAAATTAGCATGTTTAAAGTGATTTTCATGCTTCCAGGGGCCCTAAACACAAGATTTATGGAATGGTTAAAAGTGCATGAAAATGGCCAATTTACTCACTCTGAGTTCTCAAAAAGGGTTTCTTCACCTCGGGAAGTTAATTAAATACCATTTGGAGGCATTTAATGTTCGAGCAAAAACGGCTGATTTTCGACAACAGAGATAACACCCCCCATTAGGTCATGCTTCAGAAATGTGGAAAATGGTCCGTTTTCAAATGTTTTATTTTTGAACGTCAGTTCACATTTGTAGTTGGATCATCAGTGTTAGAGCTAAAATTAGCATGTTTAAAGTGATTTTCATGCTTCCAGGGGCTCGGGAAGTTAATTAAATACCATTTGGAGGCATTTAATGTTCGAGCAAAAACGGCTGATTTTCGACAAAAGAGATAACACCCCCCCATTACGTCATGCTTCAGAAATGTGGAAAATGGTCCGTTTTCAAATGTTTTATTTTTGAACGTCAGTTCACATTTGTAGGTGGATCATCAGTGTTAGAGCTAAAATTAGCATGTTTAAAGTGATTTTCATGCTTCCAGGGGCTCGGGAAGTGAAATAAATACCATTTGGAGGCATTTAATGTTCGCACAAAAACGGCTGATTTTCGACAAAAGAGATAACACCCCCCCATTACGTCATGCTTCAGAAATGTGGAAAATGGTCCGTTTTCAAATGTTTTATTTTTGAACGTCAGTTCACATTTGTAGGTGGATCATCAGTGTTAGAGCTAAAATTAGCATGTTTAAAGTGATTTTCATGCTTCCAGGGGCTCGGGAAGTTAATTAAATACCATTTGGAGGCATTTAATGTTCGAGCAAAAACGGCTGATTTTCGACAAAAGAGATAACACCCCCCCATTACGTCATGCTTCAGAAATGTGGAAAATGGTCCGTTTTCAAATGTTTTATTTTTGAACGTCAGTTCACATTTGTAGGTGGATCATCAGTGTTAGAGCTAAAATTAGCATGTTTAAAGTGATTTTCATGCTTCCAGGGGCTTGGGAAGTGAAATAAATACCATTTGGAGGCATTTAATGTTCGAGCAAAAACGGCTGATTTTCGACAAAAGAGATAACACCCCCCCCATTACGTCATGCTTCAGAAATGTGGAAAATGGTCCGTTTTCAAATGTTTTATTTTTGAACGTCAGTTCACATTTGTAGGTGGATCATCAGTGTTAGAGCTAAAATTAGCATGTTTAAAGTGATTTTCATGCTTCCAGGGGCTCGGGAAGTTAATTAAATACCATTTGGAGGCATTTAATGTTCGAGCAAAAACGGCTGATTTTCGACAAAAGAGATAACACCCCTCCATTACATCATGCTTCAGAAATGTGGAAAATGGTCCGTTTTCAAATGTTTTATTTTTGAGCGTCAGTTCACATTTGTAGGTGGATCATCAGTGTTAGAGCTAAAATTAGCATGTTTAAAGTGATTTTCATGCTTCCAGGGGCCCTAAACACAAGATTTATGGAATGGTTAAAAGTGCATGAAAATGGCCAATTTACTCACTCTGAGTTCTCAAAAAGGGTTTCTTCACCCCGGGAAGTTAATTAAATACCATTTGGAGGCATTTAATGTTCGAGCAAAAACGGCTGATTTTCGACAAAAGAGATAACACCCCCCATTACGTCATGCTTCAGAAATGTGGAAAGTGGTCCGTTTTCAAATGTTTTATTTTTGAACGTCAGTTCACATTTGTAGGTGGATCATCAGTGTTAGAGCTAAAATTAGCATGTTTAAAGTGATTTTCATGCTTCCAGGGGCTCGGGAAGTTAATTAAATACCATTTGGAGGCATTTAATGTTCGAGCAAAAACGGCTGATTTTCGACAAAAGAGATAACACCCCCCCATTACGTCATGCTTCAGAAATGTGGAAAATGGTCCGTTTTCAAATGTTTTATTTTTGAACGTCAGTTCACATTTGTAGGTGGATCATCAGTGTTAGAGCTAAAATTAGCATGTTTAAAGTGATTTTCATGCTTCCAGGGGCTCGGGAAGTTAATTAAATACCATTTGGAGGCATTTAATGTTCGAGCAAAAACGGCTGATTTTCGACAAAAGAGATAACACCCCCCCATTACGTCATGCTTCAGAAATGTGGAAAATGGTCGGTTTTCAAATGTTTTATTTTTGAACGTCAGTTCACATTTGTAGGTGGATCATCAGTGTTAGAGCTAAAATTAGCATGTTTAAAGTGATTTTCATGCTTCCAGGGGCTCGGGAAGTTAATTAAATACCATTTGGAGGCATTTAATGTTCGAGCAAAAACAACTGATTTTCGACAAAAGAGATAACACCCCCCCATTACGTCATGCTTCAGAAATGTGGAAAATGGTCCGTTTTCAAATGTTTTATTTTTGAACGTCAGTTCACATTGGTAGGTGGATCATCAGTGTTAGAGCTAAAATTAGCATGTTTAAAGTGATTTTCATGCTTCCAGGGGCTCGGGAAGTGAAATAAATACCATTTGGAGGCATTTAATGTTCGAGCAAAAACGGCTGATTTTCGACAAAAGAGATAACACCCCCCCATTACGTCATGCTTCAGAAATGTGGAAAATGGTCCGTTTTCAAATGTTTTATTTTTGAACGTCAGTTCACATTTGTAGGTGGATCATCAGTGTTAGAGCTAAAATTAGCATGTTTAAAGTGATTTTCATGCTTCCAGGGGCTCGGGAAGTTAATTAAATACCATTTGGAGGCATTTAATGTTCGAGCAAAAACGGCTGATTTTCGACAAAAGAGATAACACCCCCCCATTACGTCATGCTTCAGAAATGTGGAAAATGGTCCGTTTTCAAATGTTTTATTTTTGAACGTCAGTTCACATTTGTAGGTGGATCATCAGTGTTAGAGCTAAAATTAGCATGTTTAAAGTGATTTTCATGCTTCCAGGGGCTCGGGAAGTGAAATAAATACCATTTGGAGGCATTTAATGTTCGAGCAAAAACGGCTGATTTTCGACAAAAGAGATAACACCCCCCCATTACGTCATGCTTCAGAAATGTGGAAAATGGTCCGTTTTCAAATGTTTTATTTTTGAACGTCAGTTCACATTTGTAGGTGGATCATCAGTGTTAGAGCTAAAATTAGCATGTTTAAAGTGATTTTCATGCTTCCAGGGGCTCGGGAAGTTAATTAAATACCATTTGGAGGCATTTAATGTTCGAGCAAAAACGGCTGATTTTCGACAAAAGAGATAACACCCCCCCATTACGTCATGCTTCAGAAATGTGGAAAATGGTCCGTTTTCAAATGTTTTATTTTTGAACGTCAGTTCACATTTGTAGGTGGATCATCAGTGTTAGAGCTAAAATTAGCATGTTTAAAGTGATTTTCATGCTTCCAGGGGCCCTAAACACAAGATTTATGGAATGGTTAAAAGTGCATGAAAATGGCCAATTTACTCACTCTGAGTTCTCAAAAAGGGTTTCTTCACCCCGGGAAGTTAATTAAATACCATTTGGAGGCATTTAATGTTCGAGCAAAAACGGCTGATTTTCGACAAAAGAGATAACACCCCCCATTACGTCATGCTTCAGAAATGTGGAAAATGGTCCGTTTTCAAATGTTTTATTTTTGAACGTCAGTTCACATTTGTAGGTGGATCATCAGTGTTAGAGCTAAAATTAGCATGTTTAAAGTGATTTTCATGCTTCCAGGGGCTCGGGAAGTTAATTAAATACCATTTGGAGGCATTTAATGTTCGAGCAAATACGGCTGATTTTCGACAAAAGAGATAACACCCCCCCATTACGTCATGCTTCAGAAATGTGGAAAATGGTCCGTTTTCAAATGTTTTATTTTTGAACGTCAGTTCACATTTGTAGGTGGATCATCAGTGTTAGAGCTAAAATTAGCATGTTTAAAGTGATTTTCATGCTTCCAGGGGCTCGGGAAGTGAAATAAATACCATTTGGAGGCATTTAATGTTCGAGCAAAAACGGCTGATTTTCGACAAAAGAGATAACACCCCCCCATTACGTCATGCTTCAGAAATGTGGAAAATGGTCCGTTTTCAAATGTTTTATTTTTGAACGTCAGTTCACATTTGTAGGTGGATCATCAGTGTTAGAGCTAAAATTAGCATGTTTAAAGTGATTTTCATGCTTCCAGGGGCTCGGGAAGTTAATTAAATACCATTTGGAGGCATTTAATGTTCGAGCAAAAACAACTGATTTTCGACAAAAGAGATAACACCCCCCCATTACGTCATGCTTCAGAAATGTGGAAAATGGTCCGTTTTCAAATGTTTTATTTTTGAACGTCAGTTCACATTTGTAGGTGGATCATCAGTGTTAGAGCTAAAATTAGCATGTTTAAAGTGATTTTCATGCTTCCAGGGGCTCGGGAAGTGAAATAAATACCATTTGGAGGCATTTAATGTTCGAGCAAAAACGGCTGATTTTCGACAAAAGAGATAACACCCCCCATTACGTCATGCTTCAGAAATGTGGAAAATGGTCCGTTTTCAAATGTTTTATTTTTGAACGTCAGTTCACATTTGTAGGTGGATCATCAGTGTTAGAGCTAAAATTAGCATGTTTAAAGTGATTTTCATGCTTCCAGGGGCTCGGGAAGTTAATTAAATACCATTTGGAGGCATTTAATGTTCGAGCAAAAACGGCTGATTTTCGACAAAAGAGATAACACCCCCCCATTACGTCATGCTTCAGAAATGTGGAAAATGGTCCGTTTTCAAATGTTTTATTTTTGAACGTCAGTTCACATTTGTAGGTGGATCATCAGTGTTAGAGCTAAAATTAGCATGTTTAAAGTGATTTTCATGCTTCCAGGGGCCCTAAACACAAGATTTATGGAATGGTTAAAAGTGCATGAAAATGGCCAATTTACTCACTCTGAGTTCTCAAAAAGGGTTTCTTCACCTCGGGAAGTTAATTAAATACCATTTGGAGGCATTTAATGTTCGAGCAAAAACGGCTGATTTTCGACAACAGAGATAACACCCCCCATTAGGTCATGCTTCAGAAATGTGGAAAATGGTCCGTTTTCAAATGTTTTATTTTTGAACGTCAGTTCACATTTGTAGGTGGATCATCAGTGTTAGAGCTAAAATTAGCATGTTTAAAGTGATTTTCATGCTTCCAGGGGCTCGGGAAGTTAATTAAATACCATTTGGAGGCATTTAATGTTCGAGCAAAAACGGCTGATTTTCGACAAAAGAGATAACACCCCCCCATTACGTCATGCTTCAGAAATGTGGAAAATGGTCCGTTTTCAAATGTTTTATTTTTGAACGTCAGTTCACATTTGTAGGTGGATCATCAGTGTTAGAGCTAAAATTAGCATGTTTAAAGTGATTTTCATGCTTCCAGGGGCTCGGGAAGTGAAATAAATACCATTTGGAGGCATTTAATGTTCGCACAAAAACGGCTGATTTTCGACAAAAGAGATAACACCCCCCCATTACGTCATGCTTCAGAAATGTGGAAAATGGTCCGTTTTCAAATGTTTTATTTTTGAACGTCAGTTCACATTTGTAGGTGGATCATCAGTGTTAGAGCTAAAATTAGCATGTTTAAAGTGATTTTCATGCTTCCAGGGGCTCAGGAAGTTAATTAAATACCATTTGGAGGCATTTAATGTTCGAGCAAAAACGGCTGATTTTCGACAAAAGAGATAACACCCCCCCATTATGTCATGCTTCAGAAATGTGGAAAATGGTCCGTTTTCAAATGTTTTAATTTTTGAATGTCAGTTCACATTTGTAGGTGGATCATCAGTGTTAGAGCTAAAATTAGCATGTTTAAAGTGATTTTCATGCTTCCAGGGGCTCGGGAAGTAAAATAAATACCATTTGGAGGCATTTAATGTTCGAGCAAAAACGGCTGATTTTCGACAAAAGAGATAACACCCCCCATTACGTCATGCTTCAGAAATGTGGAAAATGGTCCGTTTTCAAATGTTTTATTTTTGAACGTCAGTTCACATTTGTAGGTGGATCATCAGTGTTAGAGCTAAAATTAGCATGTTTAAAGTGATTTTCATGCTTCCAGGGGCTCAGGAAGTTAATTAAATACCATTTGGAGGCATTTAATGTTCGAGCAAAAACGGCTGATTTTCGACAAAAGAGATAACACCCCCCCATTACGTCATGCTTCAGAAATGTGGAAAATGGTCCGTTTTCAAATGTTTTATTTTTGAACGTCAGTTCACATTTGTAGGTGGATCATCAGTGTTAGAGCTAAAATTAGCATGTTTAAAGTGATTTTCATGCTTCCAGGGGCTTGGGAAGTGAAATAAATACCATTTGGAGGCATTTAATGTTCGAGCAAAAACGGCTGATTTTCGACAAAAGAGATAACACCCCCCCCATTACGTCATGCTTCAGAAATGTGGAAAATGGTCCGTTTTCAAATGTTTTATTTTTGAACGTCAGTTCACATTTGTAGGTGGATCATCAGTGTTAGAGCTAAAATTAGCATGTTTAAAGTGATTTTCATGCTTCCAGGGACTCGGGAAGTTAATTAAATACCATTTGGAGGCATTTAATGTTCGAGCAAAAACGGCTGATTTTCGACAAAAGAGATAACACCCCCCCCATTACGTCATGCTTCAGAAATGTGGAAAATGGTCCGTTTTCAAATGTTTTATTTTTGAACGTCAGTTCACATTTGTAGGTGGATCATCAGTGTTAGAGCTAAAATTAGCATGTTTAAAGTGATTTTCATGCTTCCAGGGGCCCTAAACACAAGATTTATGGAATGGTTAAAAGTGCATGAAAATGGCCAATTTACTCACTCTGAGTTCTCAAAAAGGGTTTCTTCACCCCGGGAAGTTAATTAAATACCATTTGGAGGCATTTAATGTTCGAGCAAAAACGGCTGATTTTCGACAAAAGAGATAACACCCCCCCCATTACGTCATGCTTCAGAAATGTGGAAAATGGTCCGTTTTCAAATGTTTTATTTTTGAACGTCAGTTCACATTTGTAGGTGGATCATCAGTGTTAGAGCTAAAATTAGCATGTTTAAAGTGATTTTCATGCTTCCAGGGGCTCGGGAAGTTAATTAAATACCATTTGGAGGCATTTCATGTTCGAGCAAAAACGGCTGATTTTCGACAAAAGAGATAACACCCCCCCATTACGTCATGCTTCAGAAATGTGGAAAATGGTCCGTTTCCAAATGTTTTATTTTTGAACGTCAGTTCACATTTGTAGGTGGATCATCAGTGTTAGAGCTAAAATTAGCATGTTTAAAGTGATTTTCATGCTTCCAGGGGCTCGGGAAGTTAATTAAATACCATTTGGAGGCATTTAATGTTCGAGCAAAAACGGCTGATTTTCGACAAAAGAGATAACACCCCCCCATTACGTCATGCTTCAGAAATGTGGAAAATGGTCCGTTTTCAAATGTTTTATTTTTGAACGTCAGTTCACATTTGTAGGTGGATCATCAGTGTTAGAGCTAAAATTAGCATGTTTAAAGTGATTTTCATGCTTCCAGGGGCCCAAAACACAAGATTTATGGAATGGTTAAAAGTGCATGAAAATGGCCAATTTACTCACTCTGAGTTCTCAAAAAGGGTTTCTTCACCCCGGGAAGTTAATTAAATACCATTTGGAGGCATTTAATGTTCGAGCAAAAACGGCTGATTTTCGACAAAAGAGATAACACCCCCCCATTACGTCATGCTTCAGAAATGTGGAAAATGGTCCGTTTTCAAATGTTTTATTTTTGAACGTCAGTTCACATTTGTAGGTGGATCATCAGTGTTAGAGCTAAAATTAGCATGTTTAAAGTGATTTTCATGCTTCCAGGGGCTCGGGAAGTTAATTAAATACCATTTGGAGGCATTTAATGTTCGAGCAAATACGGCTGATTTTCGACAAAAGAGATAACACCCCCCCATTACGTCATGCTTCAGAAATGTGGAAAATGGTCCGTTTTCAAATGTTTTATTTTTGAACGTCAGTTCACATTTGTAGGTGGATCATCAGTGTTAGAGCTAAAATTAGCATGTTTAAAGTGATTTTCATGCTTCCAGGGGCTCGGGAAGTGAAATAAATACCATTTGGAGGCATTTAATGTTCGAGCAAAAACGGCTGATTTTCGACAAAAGAGATAACACCCCCCCATTACGTCATGCTTCAGAAATGTGGAAAATGGTCCGTTTTCAAATGTTTTATTTTTGAACGTCAGTTCACATTTGTAGGTGGATCATCAGTGTTAGAGCTAAAATTAGCATGTTTAAAGTGATTTTCATGCTTCCAGGGGCTCGGGAAGTTAATTAAATACCATTTGGAGGCATTTAATGTTCGAGCAAAAACAACTGATTTTCGACAAAAGAGATAACACCCCCCCATTACGTCATGCTTCAGAAATGTGGAAAATGGTCCGTTTTCAAATGTTTTATTTTTGAACGTCAGTTCACATTTGTAGGTGGATCATCAGTGTTAGAGCTAAAATTAGCATGTTTAAAGTGATTTTCATGCTACCAGGGGCTCGGGAAGTGAAATAAATACCATTTGGAGGCATTTAATGTTCGAGCAAAAACGGCTGATTTTCGACAAAAGAGATAACACCCCCCATTACGTCATGCTTCAGAAATGTGGAAAATGGTCCGTTTTCAAATGTTTTATTTTTGAACGTCAGTTCACATTTGTAGGTGGATCATCAGTGTTAGAGCTAAAATTAGCATGTTTAAAGTGATTTTCATGCTTCCAGGGGCCCAAAACACAAGATTTATGGAATGGTTAAAAGTGCATGAAAATGGCCAATTTACTCACTCTGAGTTCTCAAAAAGGGTTTCTTCACCCCGGGAAGTTAATTAAATACCATTTGGAGGCATTTAATGTTCGAGCAAAAACGGCTGATTTTCGACAAAAGAGATAACACCCCCCCATTACGTCATGCTTCAGAAATGTGGAAAATGGTCCGTTTTCAAATGTTTTATTTTTGAACGTCAGTTCACATTTGTAGGTGGATCATCAGTGTTAGAGCTAAAATTAGCATGTTTAAAGTGATTTTCATGCTTCCAGGGGCTCGGGAAGTTAATTAAATACCATTTGGAGGCATTTAATGTTCGAGCAAATACGGCTGATTTTCGACAAAAGAGATAACACCCCCCCATTACGTCATGCTTCAGAAATGTGGAAAATGGTCCGTTTTCAAATGTTTTATTTTTGAACGTCAGTTCACATTTGTAGGTGGATCATCAGTGTTAGAGCTAAAATTAGCATGTTTAAAGTGATTTTCATGCTTCCAGGGGCTCGGGAAGTGAAATAAATACCATTTGGAGGCATTTAATGTTCGAGCAAAAACGGCTGATTTTCGACAAAAGAGATAACACCCCCCCATTACGTCATGCTTCAGAAATGTGGAAAATGGTCCGTTTTCAAATGTTTTATTTTTGAACGTCAGTTCACATTTGTAGGTGGATCATCAGTGTTAGAGCTAAAATTAGCATGTTTAAAGTGATTTTCATGCTTCCAGGGGCTCGGGAAGTTAATTAAATACCATTTGGAGGCATTTAATGTTCGAGCAAAAACAACTGATTTTCGACAAAAGAGATAACACCCCCCCATTACGTCATGCTTCAGAAATGTGGAAAATGGTCCGTTTTCAAATGTTTTATTTTTGAACGTCAGTTCACATTTGTAGGTGGATCATCAGTGTTAGAGCTAAAATTAGCATGTTTAAAGTGATTTTCATGCTACCAGGGGCTCGGGAAGTGAAATAAATACCATTTGGAGGCATTTAATGTTCGAGCAAAAACGGCTGATTTTCGACAAAAGAGATAACACCCCCCATTACGTCATGCTTCAGAAATGTGGAAAATGGTCCGTTTTCAAATGTTTTATTTTTGAACGTCAGTTCACATTTGTAGGTGGATCATCAGTGTTAGAGCTAAAATTAGCATGTTTAAAGTGATTTTCATGCTTCCAGGGGCTCGGGAAGTTAATTAAATACCATTTGGAGGCATTTAATGTTCGAGCAAAAACGGCTGATTTTCGACAAAAGAGATAACACCCCCCCATTACGTCATGCTTCAGAAATGTGGAAAATGGTCCGTTTTCAAATGTTTTATTTTTGAACGTCAGTTCACATTTGTAGGTGGATCATCAGTGTTAGAGCTAAAATTAGCATGTTTAAAGTGATTTTCATGCTTCCAGGGGCTTGGGAAGTGAAATAAATACCATTTGGAGGCATTTAATGTTCGAGCAAAAACGGCTGATTTTCGACAAAAGAGATAACACCCCCCCCATTACGTCATGCTTCAGAAATGTGGAAAATGGTCCGTTTTCAAATGTTTTATTTTTGAACGTCAGTTCACATTTGTAGGTGGATCATCAGTGTTAGAGCTAAAATTAGCATGTTTAAAGTGATTTTCATGCTTCCAGGGGCTCGGGAAGTTAATTAAATACCATTTGGAGGCATTTAATGTTCGAGCAAAAACGGCTGATTTTCGACAAAAGAGATAACACCCCTCCATTACATCATGCTTCAGAAATGTGGAAAATGGTCCGTTTTCAAATGTTTTATTTTTGAGCGTCAGTTCACATTTGTAGGTGGATCATCAGTGTTAGAGCTAAAATTAGCATGTTTAAAGTGATTTTCATGCTTCCAGGGGCCCTAAACACAAGATTTATGGAATGGTTAAAAGTGCATGAAAATGGCCAATTTACTCACTCTGAGTTCTCAAAAAGGGTTTCTTCACCCCGGGAAGTTAATTAAATACCATTTGGAGGCATTTAATGTTCGAGCAAAAACGGCTGATTTTCGACAAAAGAGATAACACCCCCCATTACGTCATGCTTCAGAAATGTGGAAAATGGTCCGTTTTCAAATGTTTTATTTTTGAACGTCAGTTCACATTTGTAGGTGGATCATCAGTGTTAGAGCTAAAATTAGCATGTTTAAAGTGATTTTCATGCTTCCAGGGGCTCGGGAAGTTAATTAAATACCATTTGGAGGCATTTAATGTTCGAGCAAAAACGGCTGATTTTCGACAAAAGAGATAACACCCCCCCATTACGTCATGCTTCAGAAATGTGGAAAATGGTCCGTTTTCAAATGTTTTATTTTTGAACGTCAGTTCACATTTGTAGGTGGATCATCAGTGTTAGAGCTAAAATTAGCATGTTTAAAGTGATTTTCATGCTTCCAGGGGCTCGGGAAGTTAATTAAATACCATTTGGAGGCATTTAATGTTCGAGCAAAAACGGCTGATTTTCGACAAAAGAGATAACACCCCCCCATTACGTCATGCTTCAGAAATGTGGAAAATGGTCGGTTTTCAAATGTTTTATTTTTGAACGTCAGTTCACATTTGTAGGTGGATCATCAGTGTTAGAGCTAAAATTAGCATGTTTAAAGTGATTTTCATGCTTCCAGGGGCTCGGGAAGTTAATTAAATACCATTTGGAGGCATTTAATGTTCGAGCAAAAACAACTGATTTTCGACAAAAGAGATAACACCCCCCCATTACGTCATGCTTCAGAAATGTGGAAAATGGTCCGTTTTCAAATGTTTTATTTTTGAACGTCAGTTCACATTGGTAGGTGGATCATCAGTGTTAGAGCTAAAATTAGCATGTTTAAAGTGATTTTCATGCTTCCAGGGGCTCGGGAAGTGAAATAAATACCATTTGGAGGCATTTAATGTTCGAGCAAAAACGGCTGATTTTCGACAAAAGAGATAACACCCCCCCATTACGTCATGCTTCAGAAATGTGGAAAATGGTCCGTTTTCAAATGTTTTATTTTTGAACGTCAGTTCACATTTGTAGGTGGATCATCAGTGTTAGAGCTAAAATTAGCATGTTTAAAGTGATTTTCATGCTTCCAGGGGCTTGGGAAGTTAATTAAATACCATTTGGAGGCATTTAATGTTCGAGCAAAAACAGCTGATTTTCGACAAAAGAGATAACACCCCCCCATTACGTCATGCTTCAGAAATGTGGAAAATGGTCCGTTTTCAAATGTTTTATTTTTGAACGTCAGTTCACATTTGTAGGTGGATCATCAGTGTTAGAGCTAAAATTAGCATGTTTAAAGTGATTTTCATGCTTCCAGGGGCTCGGGAAGTGAAATAAATACCATTTGGAGGCATTTAATGTTCGAGCAAAAACGGCTGATTTTCGACAAAAGAGATAACACCCCCCCATTACGTCATGCTTCAGAAATGTGGAAAATGGTCCGTTTTCAAATGTTTTATTTTTGAACGTCAGTTCAGATTTGTAGGTGGATCATCAGTGTTAGAGCTAAAATTAGCATGTTTAAAGTGATTTTCATGCTTCCAGGGGCTCGGGAAGTTAATTAAATACCATTTGGAGGCATTTAATGTTCGAGCAAAAACGGCTGATTTTCGACAAAAGAGATAACACCCCCCATTACGTCATGCTTCAGAAATGTGGAAAATGGTCCGTTTTCAAATGTTTTATTTTTGAACGTCAGTTCACATTTGTAGGTGGATCATCAGTGTTAGAGCTAAAATTAGCATGTTCAAAGTGATTTTCATGCTTCCAGGGGCCCAAAACACAAGATTTATGGAATGGTTAAAAGTGCATAAAAATGGCCAATTTACTCACTCTGAGTTCTCAAAAAGGGTTTCTTCACCCCGGGAAGTTAATTAAATACCATTTGGAGGCATTTAATGTTCGAGCAAAAACGGCTGATTTTCGACAAAAGAGATAACACCCCCCCCATTACGTCATGCTTCTGAAATGTGGAAAATGGTCCGTTTTCAAATGTTTTATTTTTGAACGTCAGTTCACATTTGTAGGTGGATCATCAGTGTTAGAGCTAAAATTAGCATGTTTAAAGTGATTTTCATGCTTCCAGGGGCTTGGGAAGTGAAATAAATACCATTTGGAGGCATTTAATGTTCGAGCAAAAACGGCTGATTTTCGACAAAAGAGATAACACCCCCCCCATTACGTCATGCTTCAGAAATGTGGAAAATGGTCCGTTTTCAAATGTTTTATTTTTGAACGTCAGTTCACATTTGTAGGTGGATCATCAGTGTTAGAGCTAAAATTAGCATGTTTAAAGTGATTTTCATGCTTCCAGGGACTCGGGAAGTTAATTAAATACCATTTGGAGGCATTTAATGTTCGAGCAAAAACGGCTGATTTTCGACAAAAGAGATAACACCCCCCCCATTACGTCATGCTTCAGAAATGTGGAAAATGGTCCGTTTTCAAATGTTTTATTTTTGAACGTCAGTTCACATTTGTAGGTGGATCATCAGTGTTAGAGCTAAAATTAGCATGTTTAAAGTGATTTTCATGCTTCCAGGGGCCCTAAACACAAGATTTATGGAATGGTTAAAAGTGCATGAAAATGGCCAATTTACTCACTCTGAGTTCTCAAAAAGGGTTTCTTCACCCCGGGAAGTTAATTAAATACCATTTGGAGGCATTTAATGTTCGAGCAAAAACGGCTGATTTTCGACAAAAGAGATAACACCCCCCCCATTACGTCATGCTTCAGAAATGTGGAAAATGGTCCGTTTTCAAATGTTTTATTTTTGAACGTCAGTTCACATTTGTAGGTGGATCATCAGTGTTAGAGCTAAAATTAGCATGTTTAAAGTGATTTTCATGCTTCCAGGGGCTCGGGAAGTTAATTAAATACCATTTGGAGGCATTTCATGTTTGAGCAAAAACGGCTGATTTTCGACAAAAGAGATAACACCCCCCCATTACGTCATGCTTCAGAAATGTGGAAAATGGTCCGTTTTCAAATGTTTTATTTTTGAACGTCAGTTCACATTTGTAGGTGGATCATCAGTGTTAGAGCTAAAATTAGCATGTTTAAAGTGATTTTCATGCTTCCAGGGGCTCGGGAAGTTAATTAAATACCATTTGGAGTCATTTAATGTTCGAGCAAAAACGGCTGATTTTCGACAAAAGAGATAACACCCCCCCCATTACGTCATGCTTCAGAAATGTGGAAAATGGTCCGTTTTCAAATGTTTTATTTTTGAACGTCAGTTCACATTTGTAGGTGGATCATCAGTGTTAGAGCTAAAATTAGCATGTTTAAAGTGATTTTCATGCTTCCAGGGGCCCAAAACACAAGATTTATGGAATGGTTAAAAGTGCATGAAAATGGCCAATTTACTCACTCTGAGTTCTCAAAAAGGGTTTCTTCACCCCGGGAAGTTAATTAAATACCATTTGGAGGCATTTAATGTTCGAGCAAAAACGGCTGATTTTCGACAAAAGAGATAACACCCCCCCCATTACGTCATGCTTCTGAAATGTGGAAAATGGTCCGTTTTCAAATGTTTTATTTTTGAACGTCAGTTCACATTTGTAGGTGGATCATCAGTGTCAGAGCTAAAATTAGCATGTTTAAAGTGATTTTCATGCTTCCAGGGGCTTGGGAAGTGAAATAAATACCATTTGGAGGCATTTAATGTTCGAGCAAAAACGGCTGATTTTCGACAAAAGAGATAACACCCCCCCCATTACGTCATGCTTCAGAAATGTGGAAAATGGTCGGTTTTCAAATGTTTTATTTTTGAACGTCAGTTCACATTTGTAGGTGGATCATCAGTGTTAGAGCTAAAATTAGCATGTTTAAAGTGATTTTCATGCTTCCAGGGGCTCGGGAAGTTAATTAAATACCATTTGGAGGCATTTAATGTTCGAGCAAAAACAACTGATTTTCGACAAAAGAGATAACACCCCCCCATTACGTCATGCTTCAGAAATGTGGAAAATGGTCCGTTTTCAAATGTTTTATTTTTGAACGTCAGTTCACATTGGTAGGTGGATCATCAGTGTTAGAGCTAAAATTAGCATGTTTAAAGTGATTTTCATGCTTCCAGGGGCTCGGGAAGTGAAATAAATACCATTTGGAGGCATTTAATGTTCGAGCAAAAACGGCTGATTTTCGACAAAAGAGATAACACCCCCCCATTACGTCATGCTTCAGAAATGTGGAAAATGGTCCGTTTTCAAATGTTTTATTTTTGAACGTCAGTTCACATTTGTAGGTGGATCATCAGTGTTAGAGCTAAAATTAGCATGTTTAAAGTGATTTTCATGCTTCCAGGGGCTTGGGAAGTTAATTAAATACCATTTGGAGGCATTTAATGTTCGAGCAAAAACAGCTGATTTTCGACAAAAGAGATAACACCCCCCCATTACGTCATGCTTCAGAAATGTGGAAAATGGTCCGTTTTCAAATGTTTTATTTTTGAACGTCAGTTCACATTTGTAGGTGGATCATCAGTGTTAGAGCTAAAATTAGCATGTTTAAAGTGATTTTCATGCTTCCAGGGGCTCGGGAAGTGAAATAAATACCATTTGGAGGCATTTAATGTTCGAGCAAAAACGGCTGATTTTCGACAAAAGAGATAACACCCCCCCATTACGTCATGCTTCAGAAATGTGGAAAATGGTCCGTTTTCAAATGTTTTATTTTTGAACGTCAGTTCAGATTTGTAGGTGGATCATCAGTGTTAGAGCTAAAATTAGCATGTTTAAAGTGATTTTCATGCTTCCAGGGGCTCGGGAAGTTAATTAAATACCATTTGGAGGCATTTAATGTTCGAGCAAAAACGGCTGATTTTCGACAAAAGAGATAACACCCCCCATTACGTCATGCTTCAGAAATGTGGAAAATGGTCCGTTTTCAAATGTTTTATTTTTGAACGTCAGTTCACATTTGTAGGTGGATCATCAGTGTTAGAGCTAAAATTTGCATGTTCAAAGTGATTTTCATGCTTCCAGGGGCCCAAAACACAAGATTTATGGAATGGTTAAAAGTGCATAAAAATGGCCAATTTACTCACTCTGAGTTCTCAAAAAGGGTTTCTTCACCCCGGGAAGTTAATTAAATACCATTTGGAGGCATTTAATGTTCGAGCAAAAACGGCTGATTTTCGACAAAAGAGATAACACCCCCCCCATTACGTCATGCTTCTGAAATGTGGAAAATGGTCCGTTTTCAAATGTTTTATTTTTGAACGTCAGTTCACATTTGTAGGTGGATCATCAGTGTTAGAGCTAAAATTAGCATGTTTAAAGTGATTTTCATGCTTCCAGGGGCTTGGGAAGTGAAATAAATACCATTTGGAGGCATTTAATGTTCGAGCAAAAACGGCTGATTTTCGACAAAAGAGATAACACCCCCCCCATTACGTCATGCTTCAGAAATGTGGAAAATGGTCCGTTTTCAAATGTTTTATTTTTGAACGTCAGTTCACATTTGTAGGTGGATCATCAGTGTTAGAGCTAAAATTAGCATGTTTAAAGTGATTTTCATGCTTCCAGGGACTCGGGAAGTTAATTAAATACCATTTGGAGGCATTTAATGTTCGAGCAAAAACGGCTGATTTTCGACAAAAGAGATAACACCCCCCCCATTACGTCATGCTTCAGAAATGTGGAAAATGGTCCGTTTTCAAATGTTTTATTTTTGAACGTCAGTTCACATTTGTAGGTGGATCATCAGTGTTAGAGCTAAAATTAGCATGTTTAAAGTGATTTTCATGCTTCCAGGGGCCCTAAACACAAGATTTATGGAATGGTTAAAAGTGCATGAAAATGGCCAATTTACTCACTCTGAGTTCTCAAAAAGGGTTTCTTCACCCCGGGAAGTTAATTAAATACCATTTGGAGGCATTTAATGTTCGAGCAAAAACGGCTGATTTTCGACAAAAGAGATAACACCCCCCCCATTACGTCATGCTTCAGAAATGTGGAAAATGGTCCGTTTTCAAATGTTTTATTTTTGAACGTCAGTTCACATTTGTAGGTGGATCATCAGTGTTAGAGCTAAAATTAGCATGTTTAAAGTGATTTTCATGCTTCCAGGGGCTCGGGAAGTTAATTAAATACCATTTGGAGGCATTTCATGTTTGAGCAAAAACGGCTGATTTTCGACAAAAGAGATAACACCCCCCCATTACGTCATGCTTCAGAAATGTGGAAAATGGTCCGTTTTCAAATGTTTTATTTTTGAACGTCAGTTCACATTTGTAGGTGGATCATCAGTGTTAGAGCTAAAATTAGCATGTTTAAAGTGATTTTCATGCTTCCAGGGGCTCGGGAAGTTAATTAAATACCATTTGGAGTCATTTAATGTTCGAGCAAAAACGGCTGATTTTCGACAAAAGAGATAACACCCCCCCATTACGTCATGCTTCAGAAATGTGGAAAATGGTCCGTTTTCAAATGTTTTATTTTTGAACGTCAGTTCACATTTGTAGGTGGATCATCAGTGTTAGAGCTAAAATTAGCATGTTTAAAGTGATTTTCATGCTTCCAGGGGCCCAAAACACAAGATTTATGGAATGGTTAAAAGTGCATGAAAATGGCCAATTTACTCACTCTGAGTTCTCAAAAAGGGTTTCTTCACCCCGGGAAGTTAATTAAATACCATTTGGAGGCATTTAATGTTCGAGCAAAAACGGCTGATTTTCGACAAAAGAGATAACACCCCCCCCATTACGTCATGCTTCTGAAATGTGGAAAATGGTCCGTTTTCAAATGTTTTATTTTTGAACGTCAGTTCACATTTGTAGGTGGATCATCAGTGTTAAAGCTAAAATTAGCATGTTTAAAGTGATTTTCATGCTTCCAGGGGCTTGGGAAGTGAAATAAATACCATTTGGAGGCATTTAATGTTCGAGCAAAAACGGCTGATTTTCGACAAAAGAGATAACACCCCCCCCATTACGTCATGCTTCAGAAATGTGGAAAATGGTCCGTTTTCAAATGTTTTATTTTTGAACGTCAGTTCACATTTGTAGGTGGATCATCAGTGTTAGAGCTAAAATTAGCATGTTTAAAGTGATTTTCATGCTTCCAGGGACTCGGGAAGTTAATTAAATACCATTTGGAGGCATTTAATGTTCGAGCAAAAACGGCTGATTTTCGACAAAAGAGATAACACCCCCCCCATTACGTCATGCTTCAGAAATGTGGAAAATGGTCCGTTTTCAAATGTTTTATTTTTGAACGTCAGTTCACATTTGTAGGTGGATCATCAGTGTTAGAGCTAAAATTAGCATGTTTAAAGTGATTTTCATGCTTCCAGGGGCTCGGGAAGTTAATTAAATACCATTTGGAGGCATTTCATGTTCGAGCAAAAACGGCTGATTTTCGACAAAAGAGATAACACCCCCCCATTACGTCATGCTTCAGAAATGTGGAAAATGGTCCGTTTTCAAATGTTTTATTTTTGAACGTCAGTTCACATTGGTAGGTGGATCATCAGTGTTAGAGCTAAAATTAGCATGTTTAAAGTGATTTTCATGCTTCCAGGGGCTCGGGAAGTGAAATAAATACCATTTGGAGGCATTTAATGTTCGAGCAAAAACGGCTGATTTTCGACAAAAGAGATAACACCCCCCCATTACGTCATGCTTCAGAAATGTGGAAAATGGTCCGTTTTCAAATGTTTTATTTTTGAACGTCAGTTCACATTTGTAGGTGGATCATCACTGTTAGAGCTAAAATTAGCATGTTTAAAGTGATTTTCATGCTTCCAGGGGCCCAAAACACAAGATTTATGGAATGGTTAAAAGTGCATGAAAATGGCCAATTTACTCACTCTGAGTTCTCAAAAAGGGTTTCTTCACCCCGGGAAGTTAATTAAATACCATTTGGAGGCATTTAATGTTCGAGCAAAAACGGCTGATTTTCGACAAAAGAGATAACACCCCCCCATTACGTCATGCTTCAGAAATGTGGAAAATGGTCCGTTTTCAAATGTTTTATTTTTGAACGTCAGTTCACATTTGTAGGTGGATCATCAGTGTTAGAGCTAAAATTAGCATGTTTAAAGTGATTTTCATGCTTCCAGGGGCTCGGGAAGTTAATTAAATACCATTTGGAGGCATTTAATGTTCGAGCAAATACGGCTGATTTTCGACAAATGAGATAACACCCCCCCATTACGTCATGCTTCAGAAATGTGGAAAATGGTCCGTTTTCAAATGTTTTATTTTTGAACGTCAGTTCACATTTGTAGGTGGATCATCAGTGTTAGAGCTAAAATTAGCATGTTTAAAGTGATTTTCATGGTTCCAGGGGCTCGGGAAGTGAAATAAATACCATTTGGAGGCATTTAATGTTCGAGCAAAAACGGCTGATTTTCGACAAAAGAGATAACACCCCCCCATTACGTCATGCTTCAGAAATGTGGAAAATGGTCCGTTTTCAAATGTTTTATTTTTGAACGTCAGTTCACATTTGTAGGTGGATCATCAGTGTTAGAGCTAAAATTAGCATGTTTAAAGTGATTTTCATGCTTCCAGGGGCTCGGGAAGTTAATTAAATACCATTTGGAGGCATTTAATGTTCGAGCAAAAACAACTGATTTTCGACAAAAGAGATAACACCCCCCCATTACGTCATGCTTCAGAAATGTGGAAAATGGTCCGTTTTCAAATGTTTTATTTTTGAACGTCAGTTCACATTTGTAGGTGGATCATCAGTGTTAGAGCTAAAATTAGCATGTTTAAAGTGATTTTCATGCTTCCAGGGGCTCGGGAAGTGAAATAAATACCATTTGGAGGCATTTAATGTTCGAGCAAAAACGGCTGATTTTCGACAAAAGAGATAACACCCCCCATTACGTCATGCTTCAGAAATGTGGAAAATGGTCCGTTTTCAAATGTTTTATTTTTGAACGTCAGTTCACATTTGTAGGTGGATCATCAGTGTTAGAGCTAAAATTAGCATGTTTAAAGTGATTTTCATGCTTCCAGGGGCTCGGGAAGTTAATTAAATACCATTTGGAGGCATTTAATGTTCGAGCAAAAACGGCTGATTTTCGACAAAAGAGATAACACCCCCCCATTACGTCATGCTTATGAAATGTGGAAAATGGTCCGTTTTCAAATGTTTTATTTTTGAACGTCAGTTCACATTTGTAGGTGGATCATCAGTGTTAGAGCTAAAATTAGCATGTTTAAAGTGATTTTCATGCTTCCAGGGGCCCTAAACACAAGATTTATGGAATGGTTAAAAGTGCATGAAAATGGCCAATTTACTCACTCTGAGTTCTCAAAAAGGGTTTCTTCACCCCGGGAAGTTAATTAAATACCATTTGGAGGCATTTAATGTTCGAGCAAAAACGGCTGATTTTCGACAACAGAGATAACACCCCCCATTAGGTCATGCTTCAGAAATGTGGAAAATGGTCCGTTTTCAAATGTTTTATTTTTGAACGTCAGTTCACATTTGTAGGTGGATCATCAGTGTTAGAGCTAAAATTAGCATGTTTAAAGTGATTTTCATGCTTCCAGGGGCTCGGGAAGTTAATTAAATACCATTTGGAGGCATTTAATGTTCGAGCAAAAACGGCTGATTTTCGACAAAAGAGATAACACCCCCCCATTACGTCATGCTTCAGAAATGTGGAAAATGGTCCGTTTTCAAATGTTTTATTTTTGAACGTCAGTTCACATTTGTAGGTGGATCATCAGTGTTAGAGCTAAAATTAGCATGTTTAAAGTGATTTTCATGCTTCCAGGGGCTTGGGAAGTGAAATAAATACCATTTGGAGGCATTTAATGTTCGAGCAAAAACGGCTGATTTTCGACAAAAGAGATAACACCCCCCCATTACGTCATGCTTCAGAAATGTGGAAAATGGTCCGTTTTCAAATGTTTTATTTTTGAACGTCAGTTCACATTTGTAGGTGGATCATCAGTGTTAGAGCTAAAATTAGCATGTTTAAAGTGATTTTCATGCTTCCAGGGGCTCGGGAAGTTAATTAAATACCATTTGGAGTCATTTAATGTTCGAGCAAAAACGGCTGATTTTCGACAAAAGAGATAACACCCCCCCATTACGTCATGCTTCAGAAATGTGGAAAATGGTCCGTTTTCAAATGTTTTATTTTTGAACGTCAGTTCACATTTGTAGGTGGATCATCAGTGTTAGAGCTAAAATTAGCATGTTTAAAGTGATTTTCATGCTTCCAGGGGCCCAAAACACAAGATTTATGGAATGGTTAAAAGTGCATGAAAATGGCCAATTTACTCACTCTGAGTTCTCAAAAAGGGTTTCTTCACCCCGGGAAGTTAATTAAATACCATTTGGAGGCATTTAATGTTCGAGCAAAAACGGCTGATTTTCGACAAAAGAGATAACACCCCCCCCATTACGTCATGCTTCTGAAATGTGGAAAATGGTCCGTTTTCAAATGTTTTATTTTTGAACGTCAGTTCACATTTGTAGGTGGATCATCAGTGTTAGAGCTAAAATTAGCATGTTTAAAGTGATTTTCATGCTTCCAGGGGCTTGGGAAGTGAAATAAATACCATTTGGAGGCATTTAATGTTCGAGCAAAAACGGCTGATTTTCGACAAAAGAGATAACACCCCCCCCATTACGTCATGCTTCAGAAATGTGGAAAATGGTCCGTTTTCAAATGTTTTATTTTTGAACGTCAGTTCACATTTGTAGGTGGATCATCAGTGTTAGAGCTAAAATTAGCATGTTTAAAGTGATTTTCATGCTTCCAGGGACTCGGGAAGTTAATTAAATACCATTTGGAGGCATTTAATGTTCGAGCAAAAACGGCTGATTTTCGACAAAAGAGATAACACCCCCCCCATTACGTCATGCTTCAGAAATGTGGAAAATGGTCCGTTTTCAAATGTTTTATTTTTGAACGTCAGTTCACATTTGTAGGTGGATCATCAGTGTTAGAGCTAAAATTAGCATGTTTAAAGTGATTTTCATGCTTCCAGGGGCCCTAAACACAAGATTTATGGAATGGTTAAAAGTGCATGAAAATGGCCAATTTACTCACTCTGAGTTCTCAAAAAGGGTTTCTTCACCCCGGGAAGTTAATTAAATACCATTTGGAGGCATTTAATGTTCGAGCAAAAACGGCTGATTTTCGACAAAAGAGATAACACCCCCCCCATTACGTCATGCTTCAGAAATGTGGAAAATGGTCCGTTTTCAAATGTTTTATTTTTGAACGTCAGTTCACATTTGTAGGTGGATCATCAGTGTTAGAGCTAAAATTAGCATGTTTAAAGTGATTTTCATGCTTCCAGGGGCTCGGGAAGTTAATTAAATACCATTTGGAGGCATTTCATGTTCGAGCAAAAACGGCTGATTTTCGACAAAAGAGATAACACCCCCCCATTACGTCATGCTTCAGAAATGTGGAAAATGGTCCGTTTTCAAATGTTTTATTTTTGAACGTCAGTTCACATTGGTAGGTGGATCATCAGTGTTAGAGCTAAAATTAGCATGTTTAAAGTGATTTTCATGCTTCCAGGGGCTCGGGAAGTGAAATAAATACCATTTGGAGGCATTTAATGTTCGAGCAAAAACGGCTGATTTTCGACAAAAGAGATAACACCCCCCCCATTACGTCATGCTTCAGAAATGTGGAAAATGGTCCGTTTTCAAATGTTTTATTTTTGAACGTCAGTTCACATTTGTAGGTGGATCATCAGTGTTAGAGCTAAAATTAGCATGTTTAAAGTGATTTTCATGCTTCCAGGGGCCCAAAACACAAGATTTATGGAATGGTTAAAAGTGCATGAAAATGGCCAATTTACTCACTCTGAGTTCTCAAAAAGGGTTTCTTCACCCCGGGAAGTTAATTAAATACCATTTGGAGGCATTTAATGTTCGAGCAAAAACGGCTGATTTTCGACAAAAGAGATAACACCCCCCCATTACGTCATGCTTCAGAAATGTGGAAAATGGTCCGTTTTCAAATGTTTTATTTTTGAACGTCAGTTCACATTTGTAGGTGGATCATCAGTGTTAGAGCTAAAATTAGCATGTTTAAAGTGATTTTCATGCTTCCAGGGGCTCGGGAAGTTAATTAAATACCATTTGGAGGCATTTAATGTTCGAGCAAATACGGCTGATTTTCGACAAAAGAGATAACACCCCCCCATTACGTCATGCTTCAGAAATGTGGAAAATGGTCCGTTTTCAAATGTTTTATTTTTGAACGTCAGTTCACATTTGTAGGTGGATCATCAGTGTTAGAGCTAAAATTAGCATGTTTAAAGTGATTTTCATGCTTCCAGGGGCTCGGGAAGTGAAATAAATACCATTTGGAGGCATTTAATGTTCGAGCAAAAACGGCTGATTTTCGACAAAAGAGATAACACCCCCCCATTACGTCATGCTTCAGAAATGTGGAAAATGGTCCGTTTTCAAATGTTTTATTTTTGAACGTCAGTTCACATTTTTAGGTGGATCATCAGTGTTAGAGCTAAAATTAGCATGTTTAAAGTGATTTTCATGCTTCCAGGGGCTCGGGAAGTTAATTAAATACCATTTGGAGGCATTTAATGTTCGAGCAAAAACAACTGATTTTCGACAAAAGAGATAACACCCCCCCATTACGTCATGCTTCAGAAATGTGGAAAATGGTCCGTTTTCAAATGTTTTATTTTTGAACGTCAGTTCACATTTGTAGGTGGATCATCAGTGTTAGAGCTAAAATTAGCATGTTTAAAGTGATTTTCATGCTTCCAGGGGCTCGGGAAGTTAATTAAATACCATTTGGAGGCATTTAATGTTCGAGCAAAAACGGCTGATTTTCGACAAAAGAGATAACACCCCCCCATTACGTCATGCTTCAGAAATGTGGAAAATGGTCCGTTTTCAAATGTTTTATTTTTGAACGTCAGTTCACATTTGTAGGTGGATCATCAGTGTTAGAGCTAAAATTAGCATGTTTAAAGTGATTTTCATGCTTCCAGGGGCTCGGGAAGTGAAATAAATACCATTTGGAGGCATTTAATGTTCGAGCAAAAACGGCTGATTTTCGACAAAAGAGATAACACCCCCCCATTACGTCATGCTTCAGAAATGTGGAAAATGGTCCGTTTTCAAATGTTTTATTTTTGAACGTCAGTTCACATTTGTAGGTGGATCATCAGTGTTAGAGCTAAAATTAGCATGTTTAAAGTGATTTTCATGCTTCCAGGGGCTCAGGAAGTTAATTAAATACCATTTGGAGGCATTTAATGTTCGAGCAAAAACGGCTGATTTTCGACAAAAGAGATAACACCCCCCCATTATGTCATGCTTCAGAAATGTTGAAAATGGTCCGTTTTCAAATGTTTTAATTTTTGAATGTCAGTTCACATTTGTAGGTGGATCATCAGTGTTAGAGCTAAAATTAGCATGTTTAAAGTGATTTTCATGCTTCCAGGGGCTCAGGAAGTTAATTAAATACCATTTGGAGGCATTTAATGTTCGAGCAAAAACGGCTGATTTTCGACAAAAGAGATAACACCCCCCCATTACGTCATGCTTCAGAAATGTGGAAAATGGTCCGTTTTCAAATGTTTTATTTTTGAACGTCAGTTCACATTTGTAGGTGGATCATCAGTGTTAGAGCTAAAATTAGCATGTTTAAAGTGATTTTCATGCTTCCAGGGGCTTGGGAAGTGAAATAAATACCATTTGGAGGCATTTAATGTTCGAGCAAAAACGGCTGATTTTCGACAAAAGAGATAACACCCCCCCCATTACGTCATGCTTCAGAAATGTGGAAAATGGTCCGTTTTCAAATGTTTTATTTTTGAACGTCAGTTCACATTTGTAGGTTGATCATCAGTGTTAGAGCTAAAATTAGCATGTTTAAAGTGATTTTCATGCTTCCAGGGGCTCGGGAAGTGAAATAAATACCATTTGGAGGCATTTAATGTTCGAGCAAAAACGGCTGATTTTCGACAAAAGAGATAACACCCCCCCATTACGTCATGCTTCAGAAATGTGGAAAATGGTCCGTTTTCAAATGTTTTATTTTTGAACGTCAGTTCACATTTGTAGGTGGATCATCAGTGTTAGAGCTAAAATTAGCATGTTTAAAGTGATTTTCATGCTTCCAGGGGCTCGGGAAGTTAATTAAATACCATTTGGAGGCATTTAATGTTCGAGCAAAAACGGCTGCTTTTCGACAAAAGAGATAACACCCCTCCATTACGTCATGCTTCAGAAATGTGGAAAATGGTCCGTTTTGAAATGTTTTATTTTTGAGCGTCAGTTCACATTTGTAGGTGGATCATCAGTGTTAGAGCTAAAATTAGCATGTTTAAAGTGATTTTCATGCTTCCAGGGGCCCTAAACACAAGATTTATGGAATGGTTAAAAGTGCATGAAAATGGCCAATTTACTCACTCTGAGTTCTCAAAAAGGGTTTCTTCACCCCGGGAAGTTAATTAAATACCATTTGGAGGCATTTAATGTTCGAGCAAAAACGGCTGATTTTCGACAAAAGAGATAACACCCCCCATTACGTCATGCTTCAGAAATGTGGAAAATGGTCCGTTTTCAAATGTTTTATTTTTGAACGTCAGTTCACATTTGTAGGTGGATCATCAGTGTTAGAGCTAAAATTAGCATGTTTAAAGTGATTTTCATGCTTCCAGGGGCTTGGGAAGTTAATTAAATACCATTTGGAGGCATTTAATGTTCGAGCAAAAACGGCTGATTTTCGACAAAAGAGATAACACCCCCCCATTACGTCATGCTTCAGAAATGTGGAAAATGGTCCGTTTTCAAATGTTTTATTTTTGAACGTCAGTTCACATTTGTAGGTGGATCATCAGTGTTAGAGCTAAAATTAGCATGTTTAAAGTGATTTTCATGCTTCCAGGGGCTCGGGAAGTGAAATAAATACCATTTGGAGGCATTTAATGTTCGAGCAAAAACGGCTGATTTTCGACAAAAGAGATAACACCCCCCCATTACGTCATGCTTCAGAAATGTGGAAAATGGTCCGTTTTCAAATGTTTTATTTTTGAACGTCAGTTCAGATTTGTAGGTGGATCATCAGTGTTAGAGCTAAAATTAGCATGTTTAAAGTGATTTTCATGCTTCCAGGGGCTCGGGAAGTTAATTAAATACCATTTGGAGGCATTTAATGTTCGAGCAAAAACGGCTGATTTTCGACAAAAGAGATAACACCCCCCATTACGTCATGCTTCTGAAATGTGGAAAATGGTCCGTTTTCAAATGTTTTATTTTTGAACGTCAGTTCACATTTGTAGGTGGATCATCAGTGTTAGAGCTAAAATTAGCATGTTTAAAGTGATTTTCATGCTTCCAGGGGCTTGGGAAGTGAAATAAATACCATTTGGAGGCATTTAATGTTCGAGCAAAAACGGCTGATTTTCGACAAAAGAGATAGCACCCCCCCCATTACGTCATGCTTCAGAAATGTGGAAAATGGTCCGTTTTCAAATGTTTTATTTTTGAACGTCAGTTCACATTTGTAGGTGGATCATCAGTGTTAGAGCTAAAATTAGCATGTTTAAAGTGATTTTCATGCTTCCAGGGACTCGGGAAGTTAATTAAATACCATTTGGAGGCATTTAATGTTCGAGCAAAAACGGCTGATTTTCGACAAAAGAGATAACACCCCCCCCATTACGTCATGCTTCAGAAATGTGGAAAATGGTCCGTTTTCAAATGTTTTATTTTTGAACGTCAGTTCACATTTGTAGGTGGATCATCAGTGTTAGAGCTAAAATTAGCATGTTTAAAGTGATTTTCATGCTTCCAGGGGCCCTAAACACAAGATTTATGGAATGGTTAAAAGTGCATGAAAATGGCCAATTTACTCACTCTGAGTTCTCAAAAAGGGTTTCTTCACCCCGGGAAGTTAATTAAATACCATTTGGAGGCATTTAATGTTCGAGCAAAAACGGCTGATTTTCGACAAAAGAGATAACACCCCCCCCATTACGTCATGCTTCAGAAATGTGGAAAATGGTCCGTTTTCAAATGTTTTATTTTTGAACGTCAGTTCACATTTGTAGGTGGATCATCAGTGTTAGAGCTAAAATTAGCATGTTTAAAGTGATTTTCATGCTTCCAGGGGCTCGGGAAGTTAATTAAATACCATTTGGAGGCATTTCATGTTCGAGCAAAAACGGCTGATTTTCGACAAAAGAGATAACACCCCCCCATTACGTCATGCTTCAGAAATGTGGAAAATGGTCCGTTTTCAAATGTTTTATTTTTGAACGTCAGTTCACATTTGTAGGTGGATCATCAGTGTTAGAGCTAAAATTAGCATGTTTAAAGTGATTTTCATGCTTCCAGGGGCTCGGGAAGTTAATTAAATACCATTTGGAGTCATTTAATGTTCGAGCAAAAACGGCTGATTTTCGACAAAAGAGATAACACCCCCCCATTACGTCATGCTTCAGAAATGTGGAAAATGGTCCGTTTTCAAATGTTTTATTTTTGAACGTCAGTTCACATTTGTAGGTGGATCATCAGTGTTAGAGCTAAAATTAGCATGTTTAAAGTGATTTTCATGCTTCCAGGGGCCCAAAACACAAGATTTATGGAATGGTTAAAAGTGCATGAAAATGGCCAATTTACTCACTCTGAGTTCTCAAAAAGGGTTTCTTCACCCCGGGAAGTTAATTAAATACCATTTGGAGGCATTTAATGTTCGAGCAAAAACGGCTGATTTTCGACAAAAGAGATAACACCCCCCCATTACGTCATGCTTCAGAAATGTGGAAAATGGTCCGTTTTCAAATGTTTTATTTTTGAACGTCAGTTCACATTTGTAGGTGGATCATCAGTGTTAGAGCTAAAATTAGCATGTTTAAAGTGATTTTCATGCTTCCAGGGGCTCGGGAAGTTAATTAAATACCATTTGGAGGCATTTAATGTTCGAGCAAATACGGCTGATTTTCGACAAAAGAGATAACACCCCCCCATTACGTCATGCTTCAGAAATGTGGAAAATGGTCCGTTTTCAAATGTTTTATTTTTGAACGTCAGTTCACATTTGTAGGTGGATCATCAGTGTTAGAGCTAAAATTAGCATGTTTAAAGTGATTTTCATGCTTCCAGGGGCACGGGAAGTGAAATAAATACCATTTGGAGGCATTTAATGTTCGAGCAAAAACGGCTGATTTTCGACAAAAGAGATAACACCCCCCCATTACGTCATGCTTCAGAAATGTGGAAAATGGTCCGTTTTCAAATGTTTTATTTTTGAACGTCAGTTCACATTTGTAGGTGGATCATCAGTGTTAGAGCTAAAATTAGCATGTTTAAAGTGATTTTCATGCTTCCAGGGGCTCGGGAAGTTAATTAAATACCATTTGGAGGCATTTAATGTTCGAGCAAAAACAACTGATTTTCGACAAAAGAGATAACACCCCCCCCATTACGTCATGCTTCAGAAATGTGGAAAATGGTCCGTTTTCAAATGTTTTATTTTTGAACGTCAGTTCACATTTGTAGGTGGATCATCAGTGTTAGAGCTAAAATTAGCATGTTTAAAGTGATTTTCATGCTTCCAGGGGCTCGGGAAGTGAAATAAATACCATTTGGAGGCATTTAATGTTCGAGCAAAAACGGCTGATTTTCGACAAAAGAGATAACACCCCCCATTACGTCATGCTTCAGAAATGTGGAAAATGGTCCGTTTTCAAATGTTTTATTTTTGAACGTCAGTTCACATTTGTAGGTGGATCATCAGTGTTAGAGCTAAAATTAGCATGTTTAAAGTGATTTTCATGCTTCCAGGGGCTCGGGAAGTTAATTAAATACCATTTGGAGTCATTTAATGTTCGAGCAAAAACGGCTGATTTTCGACAAAAGAGATAACACCCCCCCATTACGTCATGCTTCAGAAATGTGGAAAATGGTCCGTTTTCAAATGTTTTATTTTTGAACGTCAGTTCACATTTGTAGGTGGATCATCAGTGTTAGAGCTAAAATTAGCATGTTTAAAGTGATTTTCATGCTTCCAGGGGCCCTAAACACAAGATTTATGGAATGGTTAAAAGTGCATGAAAATGGCCAATTTACTCACTCTGAGTTCTCAAAAAGGGTTTCTTCACCCCGGGAAGTTAATTAAATACCATTTGGAGGCATTTAATGTTCGAGCAAAAACAGCTGATTTTCGACAACAGAGATAACACCCCCCATTAGGTCATGCTTCAGAAATGTGGAAAATGGTCCGTTTTCAAATGTTTTATTTTTGAACGTCAGTTCACATTTGTAGGTGGATCATCAGTGTTAGAGCTAAAATTAGCATGTTTAAAGTGATTTTCATGCTTCCAGGGGCTCGGGAAGTTAATTAAATACCATTTGGAGGCATTTAATGTTCGAGCAAAAACGGCTGATTTTCGACAAAAGAGATAACACCCCCCCATTACGTCATGCTTCAGAAATGTGGAAAATGGTCCGTTTTCAAATGTTTTATTTTTGAACGTCAGTTCACATTTGTAGGTGGATCATCAGTGTTAGAGCTAAAATTAGCATGTTTAAAGTGATTTTCATGCTTCCAGGGGCTCGGGAAGTGAAATAAATACCATTTGGAGGCATTTAATGTTCGAGCAAAAACGGCTGATTTTCGACAAAAGAGATAGCACCCCCCCCATTACGTCATGCTTCAGAAATGTGGAAAATGGTCCGTTTTCAAATGTTTTATTTTTGAACGTCAGTTCACATTTGTAGGTGGATCATCAGTGTTAGAGCTAAAATTAGCATGTTTAAAGTGATTTTCATGCTTCCAGGGACTCGGGAAGTTAATTAAATACCATTTGGAGGCATTTAATGTTCGAGCAAAAACGGCTGATTTTCGACAAAAGAGATAACACCCCCCCCATTACGTCATGCTTCAGAAATGTGGAAAATGGTCCGTTTTCAAATGTTTTATTTTTGAACGTCAGTTCACATTTGTAGGTGGATCATCAGTGTTAGAGCTAAAATTAGCATGTTTAAAGTGATTTTCATGCTTCCAGGGGCCCTAAACACAAGATTTATGGAATGGTTAAAAGTGCATGAAAATGGCCAATTTACTCACTCTGAGTTCTCAAAAAGGGTTTCTTCACCCCGGGAAGTTAATTAAATACCATTTGGAGGCATTTAATGTTCGAGCAAAAACGGCTGATTTTCGACAAAAGAGATAACACCCCCCCCATTACGTCATGCTTCAGAAATGTGGAAAATGGTCCGTTTTCAAATGTTTTATTTTTGAACGTCAGTTCACATTTGTAGGTGGATCATCAGTGTTAGAGCTAAAATTAGCATGTTTAAAGTGATTTTCATGCTTCCAGGGGCTCGGGAAGTTAATTAAATACCATTTGGAGGCATTTCATGTTCGAGCAAAAACGGCTGATTTTCGACAAAAGAGATAACACCCCCCCATTACGTCATGCTTCAGAAATGTGGAAAATGGTCCGTTTTCAAATGTTTTATTTTTGAACGTCAGTTCACATTTGTAGGTGGATCATCAGTGTTAGAGCTAAAATTAGCATGTTTAAAGTGATTTTCATGCTTCCAGGGGCTCGGGAAGTTAATTAAATACCATTTGGAGTCATTTAATGTTCGAGCAAAAACGGCTGATTTTCGACAAAAGAGATAACACCCCCCCATTACGTCATGCTTCAGAAATGTGGAAAATGGTCCGTTTTCAAATGTTTTATATTTGAACGTCAGTTCACATTTGTAGGTGGATCATCAGTGTTAGAGCTAAAATTAGCATGTTTAAATTGATTTTCATGCTTCCAGGGGCCCAAAACACAAGATTTATGGAATGGTTAAAAGTGCATGAAAATGGCCAATTTACTCACTCTGAGTTCTCAAAAAGGGTTTCTTCACCCCGGGAAGTTAATTAAATACCATTTGGAGGCATTTAATGTTCGAGCAAAAACGGCTGATTTTCGACAAAAGAGATAACACCCCCCCATTACGTCATGCTTCAGAAATGTGGAAAATGGTCCGTTTTCAAATGTTTTATTTTTGAACGTCAGTTCACATTTGTAGGTGGATCATCAGTGTTAGAGCTAAAATTAGCATGTTTAAAGTGATTTTCATGCTTCCAGGGGCTCGGGAAGTTAATTAAATACCATTTGGAGGCATTTAATGTTCGAGCAAATACGGCTGATTTTCGACAAAAGAGATAACACCCCCCCATTACGTCATGCTTCAGAAATGTGGAAAATGGTCCGTTTTCAAATGTTTTATTTTTGAACGTCAGTTCACATTTGTAGGTGGATCATCAGTGTTAGAGCTAAAATTAGCATGTTTAAAGTGATTTTCATGCTTCCAGGGGCACGGGAAGTGAAATAAATACCATTTGGAGGCATTTAATGTTCGAGCAAAAACGGCTGATTTTCGACAAAAGAGATAACACCCCCCCATTACGTCATGCTTCAGAAATGTGAAAAATGGTCCGTTTTCAAATGTTTTATTTTTGAACGTCAGTTCACATTTGTAGGTGGATCATCAGTGTTAGAGCTAAAATTAGCATGTTTAAAGTGATTTTCATGCTTCCAGGGGCTCGGGAAGTTAATTAAATACCATTTGGAGGCATTTAATGTTCGAGCAAAAACAACTGATTTTCGACAAAAGAGATAACACCCCCCCCATTACGTCATGCTTCAGAAATGTGGAAAATGGTCCGTTTTCAAATGTTTTATTTTTGAACGTCAGTTCACATTTGTAGGTGGATCATCAGTGTTAGAGCTAAAATTAGCATGTTTAAAGTGATTTTCATGCTTCCAGGGGCTCGGGAAGTGAAATAAATACCATTTGGAGGCATTTAATGTTCGAGCAAAAACGGCTGATTTTCGACAAAAGAGATAACACCCCCCATTACGTCATGCTTCAGAAATGTGGAAAATGGTCCGTTTTCAAATGTTTTATTTTTGAACGTCAGTTCACATTTGTAGGTGGATCATCAGTGTTAGAGCTAAAATTAGCATGTTTAAAGTGATTTTCATGCTTCCAGGGGCTCGGGAAGTTAATTAAATACCATTTGGAGTCATTTAATGTTCGAGCAAAAACGGCTGATTTTCGACAAAAGAGATAACACCCCCCCATTACGTCATGCTTCAGAAATGTGGAAAATGGTCCGTTTTCAAATGTTTTATTTTTGAACGTCAGTTCACATTTGTAGGTGGATCATCAGTGTTAGAGCTAAAATTAGCATGTTTAAAGTGATTTTCATGCTTCCAGGGGCCCTAAACACAAGATTTATGGAATGGTTAAAAGTGCATGAAAATGGCCAATTTACTCACTCTGAGTTCTCAAAAAGGGTTTCTTCACCCCGGGAAGTTAATTAAATACCATTTGGAGGCATTTAATGTTCGAGCAAAAACGGCTGATTTTCGACAACAGAGATAACACCCCCCATTAGGTCATGCTTCAGAAATGTGGAAAATGGTCCGTTTTCAAATGTTTTATTTTTGAACGTCAGTTCACATTTGTAGGTGGATCATCAGTGTTAGAGCTAAAATTAGCATGTTTAAAGTGATTTTCATGCTTCCAGGGGCTCGGGAAGTTAATTAAATACCATTTGGAGGCATTTAATGTTCGAGCAAAAACGGCTGATTTTCGACAAAAGAGATAACACCCCCCCATTACGTCATGCTTCAGAAATGTGGAAAATGGTCCGTTTTCAAATGTTTTATTTTTGAACGTCAGTTCACATTTGTAGGTGGATCATCAGTGTTAGAGCTAAAATTAGCATGTTTAAAGTGATTTTCATGCTTCCAGGGGCTCGGGAAGTGAAATAAATACCATTTGGAGGCATTTAATGTTCGAGCAAAAACGGCTGATTTTCGACAAAAGAGATAACACCCCCCCATTACGTCATGCTTCAGAAATGTGGAAAATGGTCCGTTTTCAAATGTTTTATTTTTGAACGTCAGTTCACATTTGTAGGTGGATCATCAGTGTTAGAGCTAAAATTAGCATGTTTAAAGTGATTTTCATGCTTCCAGGGGCTCAGGAAGTTAATTAAATACCATTTGGAGGCATTTAATGTTCGAGCAAAAACGGCTGATTTTCGACAAAAGAGATAACACCCCCCATTACGTCATGCTTCAGAAATGTGGAAAATGGTCCGTTTTCAAATGTTTTATTTTTGAACGTCAGTTCACATTTGTAGGTGGATCATCAGTGTTAGAGCTAAAATTAGCATGTTTAAAGTGATTTTCATGCTTCCAAGGGCTCAGGAAGTTAATTAAATACCATTTGGAGGCATTTAATGTTCGAGCAAAAACGGCTGATTTTCGACAAAAGAGATAACACCCCCCCATTACGTCATGCTTCAGAAATGTGGAAAATGGTCCGTTTTCAAATGTTTTATTTTTGAACGTCAGTTCACATTTGTAGGTGGATCATCAGTGTTAGAGCTAAAATTAGCATGTTTAAAGTGATTTTCATGCTTCCAGGGGCTTGGGAAGTGAAATAAATACCATTTGGAGGCATTTAATGTTCGAGCAAAAACGGCTGATTTTCGACAAAAGAGATAACACCCCCCCCCATTACGTCATGCTTCAGAAATGTGGAAAATGGTCCGTTTTCAAATGTTTTATTTTTGAACGTCAGTTCACATTTGTAGGTTGATCATCAGTGTTAGAGCTAAAATTAGCATGTTTAAAGTGATTTTCATGCTTCCAGGGGCTCGGGAAGTTAATTAAATACCATTTGGAGGCATTTAATGTTCGAGCAAAAACGGCTGATTTTCGACAAAAGAGATAACACCCCCCCCATTACGTCATGCTTCAGAAATGTGGAAAATGGTCCGTTTTCAAATGTTTTATTTTTGAACGTCAGTTCACATTTGTAGGTGGATCATCAGTGTTAGAGCTAAAATTAGCATGTTTAAAGTGATTTTCATGCTTCCAGGGGCCCTAAACACAAGATTTATGGAATGGTTAAAAGTGCATGAAAATGGCCAATTTACTCACTCTGAGTTCTCAAAAAGGGTTTCTTCACCCCGGGAAGTTAATTAAATACCATTTGGAGGCATTTAATGTTCGAGCAAAAACGGCTGATTTTCGACAAAAGAGATAACACCCCCCCATTACGTCATGCTTCAGAAATGTGGAAAATGGTCCGTTTTCAAATGTTTTATTTTTGAACGTCAGTTCACATTTGTAGGTGGATCATCAGTGTTAGAGCTAAAATTAGCATGTTTAAAGTGATTTTCATGCTTCCAGGGGCTCGGGAAGTTAATTAAATACCATTTGGAGGCATTTCATGTTCGAGCAAAAACGGCTGATTTTCGACAAAAGAGATAACACCCCCCCATTACGTCATGCTTCAGAAATGTGGAAAATGGTCCGTTTTCAAATGTTTTATTTTTGAACGTCAGTTCACATTTGTAGGTGGATCATCAGTGTTAGAGCTAAAATTAGCATGTTTAAAGTGATTTTCATGCTTCCAGGGGCTCGGGAAGTTAATTAAATACCATTTGGAGGCATTTAATGTTCGAGCAAAAACGGCTGATTTTCGACAAAAGAGATAACACCCCCCCATTACGTCATGCTTCAGAAATGTGGAAAATGGTCCGTTTTCAAATGTTTTATTTTTGAACGTCAGTTCACATTTGTAGGTGGATCATCAGTGTTAGAGCTAAAATTAGCATGTTTAAAGTGATTTTCATGCTTCCAGGGGCCCAAAACACAAGATTTATGGAATGGTTAAAAGTGCATGAAAATGGCCAATTTACTCACTCTGAGTTCTCAAAAAGGGTTTCTTCACCCCGGGAAGTTAATTAAATACCATTTGGAGGCATTTAATGTTCGAGCAAAAACGGCTGATTTTCGACAAAAGAGATAACACCCCCCCATTACGTCATGCTTCAGAAATGTGGAAAATGGTCCGTTTTCAAATGTTTTATTTTTGAACGTCAGTTCACATTTGTAGGTGGATCATCAGTGTTAGAGCTAAAATTAGCATGTTTAAAGTGATTTTCATGCTTCCAGGGGCTTGGGAAGTTAATTAAATACCATTTGGAGGCATTTAATGTTCGAGCAAAAACAGCTGATTTTCGACAAAAGAGATAACACCCCCCCATTACGTCATGCTTCAGAAATGTGGAAAGTGGTCCGTTTTCAAATGTTTTATTTTTGAACGTCAGTTCACATTTGTAGGTGGATCATCAGTGTTAGAGCTAAAATTAGCATGTTTAAAGTGATTTTCATGCTTCCAGGGGCTCGGGAAGTGAAATAAATACCATTTGGAGGCATTTAATGTTCGAGCAAAAACGGCTGATTTTCGACAAAAGAGATAACACCCCCCCATTACGTCATGCTTCAGAAATGTGGAAAATGGTCCGTTTTCAAATGTTTTATTTTTGAACGTCAGTTCAGATTTGTAGGTGGATCATCAGTGTTAGAGCTAAAATTAGCATGTTTAAAGTGATTTTCATGCTTCCAGGGGCTCGGGAAGTTAATTAAATACCATTTGGAGGCATTTAATGTTCGAGCAAAAACGGCTGATTTTCGACAAAAGAGATAACACCCCCCATTACGTCATGCTTCAGAAATGTGGAAAATGGTCCGTTTTCAAATGTTTTATTTTTGAACGTCAGTTCACATTTGTAGGTGGATCATCAGTGTTAGAGCTAAAATTAGCATGTTCAAAGTGATTTTCATGCTTCCAGGGGCCCAAAACACAAGATTTATGGAATGGTTAAAAGTGCATAAAAATGGCCAATTTACTCACTCTGAGTTCTCAAAAAGGGTTTCTTCACCCCGGGAAGTTAATTAAATACCATTTGGAGGCATTTAATGTTCGAGCAAAAACGGCTGATTTTCGACAAAAGAGATAACACCCCCCCCATTACGTCATGCTTCTGAAATGTGGAAAATGGTCCGTTTTCAAATGTTTTATTTTTGAACGTCAGTTCACATTTGTAGGTGGATCATCAGTGTTAGAGCTAAAATTAGCATGTTTAAAGTGATTTTCATGCTTCCAGGGGCTCGGGAAGTTAATTAAATACCATTTGGAGGCATTTAATGTTCGAGCAAAAACGGCTGATTTTCGACAAAAGAGATAACACCCCCCCCATTACGTCATGCTTCAGAAATGTGGAAAATGGTCCGTTTTCAAATGTTTTATTTTTGAACGTCAGTTCACATTTGTAGGTGGATCATCAGTGTTAGAGCTAAAATTAGCATGTTTAAAGTGATTTTCATGCTTCCAGGGGCCCTAAACACAAGATTTATGGAATGGTTAAAAGTGCATGAAAATGGCCAATTTACTCACTCTGAGTTCTCAAAAAGGGTTTCTTCACCCCGGGAAGTTAATTAAATACCATTTGGAGGCATTTAATGTTCGAGCAAAAACGGCTGATTTTCGACAAAAGAGATAACACCCCCCCATTACGTCATGCTTCAGAAATGTGGAAAATGGTCCGTTTTCAAATGTTTTATTTTTGAACGTCAGTTCACATTTGTAGGTGGATCATCAGTGTTAGAGCTAAAATTAGCATGTTTAAAGTGATTTTCATGCTTCCAGGGGCTCGGGAAGTTAATTAAATACCATTTGGAGGCATTTCATGTTCGAGCAAAAACGGCTGATTTTCGACAAAAGAGATAACACCCCCCCATTACGTCATGCTTCAGAAATGTGGAAAATGGTCCGTTTTCAAATGTTTTATTTTTGAACGTCAGTTCACATTTGTAGGTGGATCATCAGTGTTAGAGCTAAAATTAGCATGTTTAAAGTGATTTTCATGCTTCCAGGGGCTCGGGAAGTTAATTAAATACCATTTGGAGGCATTTAATGTTCGAGCAAAAACGGCTGATTTTCGACAAAAGAGATAACACCCCCCCATTACGTCATGCTTCAGAAATGTGGAAAATGGTCCGTTTTCAAATGTTTTATTTTTGAACGTCAGTTCACATTTGTAGGTGGATCATCAGTGTTAGAGCTAAAATTAGCATGTTTAAAGTGATTTTCATGCTTCCAGGGGCCCAAAACACAAGATTTATGGAATGGTTAAAAGTGCATGAAAATGGCCAATTTACTCACTCTGAGTTCTCAAAAAGGGTTTCTTCACCCCGGGAAGTTAATTAAATACCATTTGGAGGCATTTAATGTTCGAGCAAAAACGGCTGATTTTCGACAAAAGAGATAACACCCCCCCATTACGTCATGCTTCAGAAATGTGGAAAATGGTCCGTTTTCAAATGTTTTATTTTTGAACGTCAGTTCACATTTGTAGGTGGATCATCAGTGTTAGAGCTAAAATTAGCATGTTTAAAGTGATTTTCATGCTTCCAGGGGCTTGGGAAGTTAATTAAATACCATTTGGAGGCATTTAATGTTCGAGCAAAAACAGCTGATTTTCGACAAAAGAGATAACACCCCCCCATTACGTCATGCTTCAGAAATGTGGAAAATGGTCCGTTTTCAAATGTTTTATTTTTGAACGTCAGTTCACATTTGTAGGTGGATCATCAGTGTTAGAGCTAAAATTAGCATGTTTAAAGTGATTTTCATGCTTCCAGGGGCTCGGGAAGTGAAATAAATACCATTTGGAGGCATTTAATGTTCGAGCAAAAACGGCTGATTTTCGACAAAAGAGATAACACCCCCCCATTACGTCATGCTTCAGAAATGTGGAAAATGGTCCGTTTTCAAATGTTTTATTTTTGAACGTCAGTTCAGATTTGTAGGTGGATCATCAGTGTTAGAGCTAAAATTAGCATGTTTAAAGTGATTTTCATGCTTCCAGGGGCTCGGGAAGTTAATTAAATACCATTTGGAGGCATTTAATGTTCGAGCAAAAACGGCTGATTTTCGACAAAAGAGATAACACCCCCCATTACGTCATGCTTCAGAAATGTGGAAAATGGTCCGTTTTCAAATGTTTTATTTTTGAACGTCAGTTCACATTTGTAGGTGGATCATCAGTGTTAGAGCTAAAATTAGCATGTTCAAAGTGATTTTCATGCTTCCAGGGGCCCAAAACACAAGATTTATGGAATGGTTAAAAGTGCATAAAAATGGCCAATTTACTCACTCTGAGTTCTCAAAAAGGGTTTCTTCACCCCGGGAAGTTAATTAAATACCATTTGGAGGCATTTAATGTTCGAGCAAAAACGGCTGATTTTCGACAAAAGAGATAACACCCCCCCCATTACGTCATGCTTCTGAAATGTGGAAAATGGTCCGTTTTCAAATGTTTTATTTTTGAACGTCAGTTCACATTTGTAGGTGGATCATCAGTGTTAGAGCTAAAATTAGCATGTTTAAAGTGATTTTCATGCTTCCAGGGGCTCGGGAAGTTAATTAAATACCATTTGGAGGCATTTCATGTTCGAGCAAAAACGGCTGATTTTCGACAAAAGAGATAACACCCCCCCATTACGTCATGCTTCAGAAATGTGGAAAATGGTCCGTTTTCAAATGTTTTATTTTTGAACGTCAGTTCACATTTGTAGGTGGATCATCAGTGTTAGAGCTAAAATTAGCATGTTTAAAGTGATTTTCATGCTTCCAGGGGCTCGGGAAGTTAATTAAATACCATTTGGAGTCATTTAATGTTCGAGCAAAAACGGCTGATTTTCGACAAAAGAGATAACACCCCCCCATTACGTCATGCTTCAGAAATGTGGAAAATGGTCCGTTTTCAAATGTTTTATTTTTGAACGTCAGTTCACATTTGTAGGTGGATCATCAGTGTTAGAGCTAAAATTAGCATGTTTAAAGTGATTTTCATGCTTCCAGGGGCCCAAAACACAAGATTTATGGAATGGTTAAAAGTGCATGAAAATGGCCAATTTACTCACTCTGAGTTCTCAAAAAGGGTTTCTTCACCCCGGGAAGTTAATTAAATACCATTTGGAGGCATTTAATGTTCGAGCAAAAACGGCTGATTTTCGACAAAAGAGATAACACCCCCCCATTACGTCATGCTTCAGAAATGTGGAAAATGGTCCGTTTTCAAATGTTTTATTTTTGAACGTCAGTTCACATTTGTAGGTGGATCATCAGTGTTAGAGCTAAAATTAGCATGTTTAAAGTGATTTTCATGCTTCCAGGGGCTCGGGAAGTTAATTAAATACCATTTGGAGGCATTTAATGTTCGAGCAAATACGGCTGATTTTCGACAAAAGAGATAACACCCCCCCATTACGTCATGCTTCAGAAATGTGGAAAATGGTCCGTTTTCAAATGTTTTATTTTTGAACGTCAGTTCACATTTGTAGGTGGATCATCAGTGTTAGAGCTAAAATTAGCATGTTTAAAGTGATTTTCATGCTTCCAGGGGCTCGGGAAGTGAAATAAATACCATTTGGAGGCATTTAATGTTCGAGCAAAAACGGCTGATTTTCGACAAAAGAGATAACACCCCCCCATTACGTCATGCTTCAGAAATGTGGAAAATGGTCCGTTTTCAAATGTTTTATTTTTGAACGTCAGTTCACATTTGTAGGTGGATCATCAGTGTTAGAGCTAAAATTAGCATGTTTAAAGTGATTTTCATGCTTCCAGGGGCTCGGGAAGTTAATTAAATACCATTTGGAGGCATTTAATGTTCGAGCAAAAACAACTGATTTTCGACAAAAGAGATAACACCCCCCCATTACGTCATGCTTCAGAAATGTGGAAAATGGTCCGTTTTCAAATGTTTTATTTTTGAACGTCAGTTCACATTTGTAGGTGGATCATCAGTGTTAGAGCTAAAATTAGCATGTTTAAAGTGATTTTCATGCTTCCAGGGGCTCGGGAAGTGAAATAAATACCATTTGGAGGCATTTAATGTTCGAGCAAAAACGGCTGATTTTCGACAAAAGAGATAACACCCCCCATTACGTCATGCTTCAGAAATGTGGAAAATGGTCCGTTTTCAAATGTTTTATTTTTGAACGTCAGTTCACATTTGTAGGTGGATCATCAGTGTTAGAGCTAAAATTAGCATGTTTAAAGTGATTTTCATGCTTCCAGGGGCTCGGGAAGTTAATTAAATACCATTTGGAGGCATTTAATGTTCGAGCAAAAACGGCTGATTTTCGACAAAAGAGATAACACCCCCCCATTACGTCATGCTTCAGAAATGTGGAAAATGGTCCGTTTTCAAATGTTTTATTTTTGAACGTCAGTTCACATTTGTAGGTGGATCATCAGTGTTAGAGCTAAAATTAGCATGTTTAAAGTGATTTTCATGCTTCCAGGGGCCCTAAACACAAGATTTATGGAATGGTTAAAAGTGCATGAAAATGGCCAATTTACTCACTCTGAGTTCTCAAAAAGGGTTTCTTCACCCCGGGAAGTTAATTAAATACCATTTGGAGGCATTTAATGTTCGAGCAAAAACGGCTGATTTTCGACAACAGAGATAACACCCCCCATTAGGTCATGCTTCAGAAATGTGGAAAATGGTCCGTTTTCAAATGTTTTATTTTTGAACGTCAGTTCACATTTGTAGGTGGATCATCAGTGTTAGAGCTAAAATTAGCATGTTTAAAGTGATTTTCATGCTTCCAGGGGCTCGGGAAGTTAATTAAATACCATTTGGAGGCATTTAATGTTCGAGCAAAAACGGCTGATTTTCGACAAAAGAGATAACACCCCCCCATTACGTCATGCTTCAGAAATGTGGAAAATGGTCCGTTTTCAAATGTTTTATTTTTGAACGTCAGTTCACATTTGTAGGTGGATCATCAGTGTTAGAGCTAAAATTAGCATGTTTAAAGTGATTTTCATGCTTCCAGGGGCTCGGGAAGTGAAATAAATACCATTTGGAGGCATTTAATGTTCGAGCAAAAACGGCTGATTTTCGACAAAAGAGATAACACCCCCCCATTACGTCATGCTTCAGAAATGTGGAAAATGGTCCGTTTTCAAATGTTTTATTTTTGAACGTCAGTTCACATTTGTAGGTGGATCATCAGTGTTAGAGCTAAAATTAGCATGTTTAAAGTGATTTTCATGCTTCCAGGGGCTCAGGAAGTTAATTAAATACCATTTGGAGGCATTTAATGTTCGAGCAAAAACGGCTGATTTTCGACAAAAGAGATAACACCCCCCCATTATGTCATGCTTCAGAAATGTGGAAAATGGTCCGTTTTCAAATGTTTTAATTTTTGAATGTCAGTTCACATTTGTAGGTGGATCATCAGTGTTAGAGCTAAAATTAGCATGTTTAAAGTGATTTTCATGCTTCCAGGGGCTCGGGAAGTAAAATAAATACCATTTGGAGGCATTTAATGTTCGAGCAAAAACGGCTGATTTTCGACAAAAGAGATAACACCCCCCATTACGTCATGCTTCAGAAATGTGGAAAATGGTCCGTTTTCAAATGTTTTATTTTTGAACGTCAGTTCACATTTGTAGGTGGATCATCAGTGTTAGAGCTAAAATTAGCATGTTTAAAGTGATTTTCATGCTTCCAGGGGCTCAGGAAGTTAATTAAATACCATTTGGAGGCATTTAATGTTCGAGCAAAAACGGCTGATTTTCGACAAAAGAGATAACACCCCCCCATTACGTCATGCTTCAGAAATGTGGAAAATGGTCCGTTTTCAAATGTTTTATTTTTGAACGTCAGTTCACATTTGTAGGTGGATCATCAGTGTTAGAGCTAAAATTAGCATGTTTAAAGTGATTTTCATGCTTCCAGGGGCTTGGGAAGTGAAATAAATACCATTTGGAGGCATTTAATGTTCGAGCAAAAACGGCTGATTTTCGACAAAAGAGATAACACCCCCCCCCATTACGTCATGCTTCAGAAATGTGGAAAATGGTCCGTTTTCAAATGTTTTATTTTTGAACGTCAGTTCACATTTGTAGGTTGATCATCAGTGTTAGAGCTAAAATTAGCATGTTTAAAGTGATTTTCATGCTTCCAGGGGCTCGGGAAGTTAATTAAATACCATTTGGAGGCATTTAATGTTCGAGCAAAAACGGCTGATTTTCGACAAAAGAGATAACACCCCCCCCATTACGTCATGCTTCAGAAATGTGGAAAATGGTCCGTTTTCAAATGTTTTATTTTTGAACGTCAGTTCACATTTGTAGGTGGATCATCAGTGTTAGAGCTAAAATTAGCATGTTTAAAGTGATTTTCATGCTTCCAGGGGCCCTAAACACAAGATTTATGGAATGGTTAAAAGTGCATGAAAATGGCCAATTTACTCACTCTGAGTTCTCAAAAAGGGTTTCTTCACCCCGGGAAGTTAATTAAATACCATTTGGAGGCATTTAATGTTCGAGCAAAAACGGCTGATTTTCGACAAAAGAGATAACACCCCCCCCATTACGTCATGCTTCAGAAATGTGGAAAATGGTCCGTTTTCAAATGTTTTATTTTTGAACGTCAGTTCACATTTGTAGGTGGATCATCAGTGTTAGAGCTAAAATTAGCATGTTTAAAGTGATTTTCATGCTTCCAGGGGCTCGGGAAGTTAATTAAATACCATTTGGAGGCATTTCATGTTCGAGCAAAAACGGCTGATTTTCGACAAAAGAGATAACACCCCCCCATTACGTCATGCTTCAGAAATGTGGAAAATGGTCCGTTTTCAAATGTTTTATTTTTGAACGTCAGTTCACATTTGTAGGTGGATCATCAGTGTTAGAGCTAAAATTAGCATGTTTAAAGTGATTTTCATGCTTCCAGGGGCTCGGGAAGTTAATTAAATACCATTTGGAGGCATTTAATGTTCGAGCAAAAACGGCTGATTTTCGACAAAAGAGATAACACCCCCCCATTACGTCATGCTTCAGAAATGTGGAAAATGGTCCGTTTTCAAATGTTTTATTTTTGAACGTCAGTTCACATTTGTAGGTGGATCATCAGTGTTAGAGCTAAAATTAGCATGTTTAAAGTGATTTTCATGCTTCCAGGGGCCCAAAACACAAGATTTATGGAATGGTTAAAAGTGCATGAAAATGGCCAATTTACTCACTCTGAGTTCTCAAAAAGGGTTTCTTCACCCCGGGAAGTTAATGAAATACCATTTGGAGGCATTTAATGTTCGAGCAAAAACGGCTGATTTTCGACAAAAGAGATAACACCCCCCCATTACGTCATGCTTCAGAAATGTGGAAAATGGTCCGTTTTCAAATGTTTTATTTTTGAACGTCAGTTCACATTTGTAGGTGGATCATCAGTGTTAGAGCTAAAATTAGCATGTTTAAAGTGATTTTCATGCTTCCAGGGGCTCGGGAAGTTAATTAAATACCATTTGGAGGCATTTAATGTTCGAGCAAAAACGGATGATTTTCGACAAAAGAGATAACACCCCCCCATTACGTCATGCTTCAGAAATGTGGAAAATGGTCCGTTTTCAAATGTTTTATTTTTGAACGTCAGTTCACATTTGTAGGTGGATCATCAGTGTTAGAGCTAAAATTAGCATGTTTAAAGTGATTTTCATGCTTCCAGGGGCTCGGGAAGTTAATTAAATACCATTTGGAGGCATTTAATGTTCGAGCAAAAACGGCTGATTTTCGACAAAAGAGATAACACCCCCCTATTACGTCATGCTTCAGAAATGTGGAAAATGGTCCGTTTTCAAATGTTTTATTTTTGAACGTCAGTTCACATTTGTAGGTGGATCATCAGTGTTAGAGCTAAAATTAGCATGTTTAAAGTGATTTTCATGCTTCCAGGGGCCCAAAACACAAGATTTATGGAATGGTTAAAAGTGCATAGAAATGGCCAATTTACTCACTCTGAGTTCTCAAATAGGGTTTCTTCACCCCGGGAAGTTAATTAAATACCATTTGGAGGCATTTAATGTTCGAGCAAAAACGGCTGATTTTCGACAAAAGAGATAACACCCCCCCATTACGTCATGCTTCAGAAATGTGGAAAATGGTCCGTTTTCAAATGTTTTATTTTTGAACGTCAGTTCACATTTGTAGGTGGATCATCAGTGTTAGAGGTAAAATTAGCATGTTTAAAGTGATTTTCATGCTTCCAGGGGCTCGGGAAGTTAATTAAATACCATTTGGAGGCATTTAATGTTCGAGCAAAAACGGCTGATTTTCGACAAAAGAGATAACACCCCCCCATTACGTCATGCTTCAGAAATGTGGAAAATGGTCCGTTTTCAAATGTTTTATTTTTGAACGTCAGTTCACATTTGTAGGTGGATCATCAGTGTTAGAGCTAAAATTAGCATGTTTAAAGTGATTTTCATGCTTCCAGGGGCTCGGGAAGTGAAATAAATACCATTTGGAGGCATTTAATGTTCGAGCAAAAACGGCTGATTTTCGACAAAAGAGATAACACCCCCCCATTACGTCATGCTTCAGAAATGTGGAAAATGGTCCGTTTTCAAATGTTTTATTTTTGAACGTCAGTTCACATTTGTAGGTGGATCATCAGTGTTAGAGCTAAAATTAGCATGTTTAAAGTGATTTTCATGCTTCCAGGGGCTCGGGAAGTTAATTAAATACCATTTGGAGGCATTTAATGTTCGAGCAAAAACGGCTGATTTTCGACAAAAGAGATAACACCCCTCCATTACGTCATGCTTCAGAAATGTGGAAAATGGTCCGTTTTCAAATGTTTTATTTTTGAGCGTCAGTTCACATTTGTAGGTGGATCATCAGTGTTAGAGCTAAAATTAGCATGTTTAAAGTGATTTTCATGCTTCCAGGGGCCCTAAACACAAGATTTATGGAATGGTTAAAAGTGCATGAAAATGGCCAATTTACTCACTCTGAGTTCTCAAAAAGGGTTTCTTCACCCCGGGAAGTTAATTAAATACCATTTGGAGGCATTTAATGTTCGAGCAAAAACGGCTGATTTTCGACAAAAGAGATAACACCCCCCATTACGTCATGCTTCAGAAATGTGGAAAATGGTCCGTTTTCAAATGTTTTATTTTTGAACGTCAGTTCACATTTGTAGGTGGATCATCAGTGTTAGAGCTAAAATTAGCATGTTTAAAGTGATTTTCATGCTTCCAGGGGCTCGGGAAGTTAATTAAATACCATTTGGAGGCATTTAATGTTCGAGCAAAAACGGCTGATTTTCGACAAAAGAGATAACACCCCCCCATTACGTCATGCTTCAGAAATGTGGAAAATGGTCCGTTTTCAAATGTTTTATTTTTGAACGTCAGTTCACATTTGTAGGTGGATCATCAGTGTTAGAGCTAAAATTAGCATGTTTAAAGTGATTTTCATGCTTCCAGGGGCTCGGGAAGTTAATTAAATACCATTTGGAGGCATTTAATGTTCGAGCAAAAACGGCTGATTTTCGACAAAAGAGATAACACCCCCCCATTACGTCATGCTTCAGAAATGTGGAAAATGGTCGGTTTTCAAATGTTTTATTTTTGAACGTCAGTTCACATTTGTAGGTGGATCATCAGTGTTAGAGCTAAAATTAGCATGTTTAAAGTGATTTTCATGCTTCCAGGGGCTCGGGAAGTTAATTAAATACCATTTGGAGGCATTTAATGTTCGAGCAAAAACAACTGATTTTCGACAAAAGAGATAACACCCCCCCATTACGTCATGCTTCAGAAATGTGGAAAATGGTCCGTTTTCAAATGTTTTATTTTTGAACGTCAGTTCACATTGGTAGGTGGATCATCAGTGTTAGAGCTAAAATTAGCATGTTTAAAGTGATTTTCATGCTTCCAGGGGCTCGGGAAGTGAAATAAATACCATTTGGAGGCATTTAATGTTCGAGCAAAAACGGCTGATTTTCGACAAAAGAGATAACACCCCCCCATTACGTCATGCTTCAGAAATGTGGAAAATGGTCCGTTTTCAAATGTTTTATTTTTGAACGTCAGTTCACATTTGTAGGTGGATCATCAGTGTTAGAGCTAAAATTAGCATGTTTAAAGTGATTTTCATGCTTCCAGGGGCTTGGGAAGTTAATTAAATACCATTTGGAGGCATTTAATGTTCGAGCAAAAACAGCTGATTTTCGACAAAAGAGATAACACCCCCCCATTACGTCATGCTTCAGAAATGTGGAAAATGGTCCGTTTTCAAATGTTTTATTTTTGAACGTCAGTTCACATTTGTAGGTGGATCATCAGTGTTAGAGCTAAAATTAGCATGTTTAAAGTGATTTTCATGCTTCCAGGGGCTTGGGAAGTGAAATAAATACCATTTGGAGGCATTTAATGTTCGAGCAAAAACGGCTGATTTTCGACAAAAGAGATAACACCCCCCCCCCATTACGTCATGCTTCAGAAATGTGGAAAATGGTCCGTTTTCAAATGTTTTATTTTTGAACGTCAGTTCACATTTGTAGGTTGATCATCAGTGTTAGAGCTAAAATTAGCATGTTTAAAGTGATTTTCATGCTTCCAGGGGCTCGGGAAGTTAATTAAATACCATTTGGAGGCATTTAATGTTCGAGCAAAAACGGCTGATTTTCGACAAAAGAGATAACACCCCCCCATTACGTCATGCTTCAGAAATGTGGAAAATGGTCCGTTTTCAAATGTTTTATTTTTGAACGTCAGTTCACATTTGTAGGTGGATCATCAGTGTTAGAGCTAAAATTAGCATGTTTAAAGTGATTTTCATGCTTCCAGGGGCCCTAAACACAAGATTTATGGAATGGTTAAAAGTGCATGAAAATGGCCAATTTACTCACTCTGAGTTCTCAAAAAGGGTTTCTTCACCCCGGGAAGTTAATTAAATACCATTTGGAGGCATTTAATGTTCGAGCAAAAACGGCTGATTTTCGACAAAAGAGATAACACCCCCCCCCATTACGTCATGCTTCAGAAATGTGGAAAATGGTCCGTTTTCAAATGTTTTATTTTTGAACGTCAGTTCACATTTGTAGGTGGATCATCAGTGTTAGAGCTAAAATTAGCATGTTTAAAGTGATTTTCATGCTTCCAGGGGCTCGGGAAGTTAATTAAATACCATTTGGAGGCATTTCATGTTCGAGCAAAAACGGCTGATTTTCGACAAAAGAGATAACACCCCCCCATTACGTCATGCTTCAGAAATGTGGAAAATGGTCCGTTTTCAAATGTTTTATTTTTGAACGTCAGTTCACATTTGTAGGTGGATCATCAGTGTTAGAGCTAAAATTAGCATGTTTAAAGTGATTTTCATGCTTCCAGGGGCTCGGGAAGTTAATTAAATACCATTTGGAGGCATTTAATGTTCGAGCAAAAACGGCTGATTTTCGACAAAAGAGATAACACCCCCCCATTACGTCATGCTTCAGAAATGTGGAAAATGGTCCGTTTTCAAATGTTTTATTTTTGAACGTCAGTTCACATTTGTAGGTGGATCATCAGTGTTAGAGCTAAAATTAGCATGTTTAAAGTGATTTTCATGCTTCCAGGGGCCCAAAACACAAGATTTATGGAATGGTTAAAAGTGCATGAAAATGGCCAATTTACTCACTCTGAGTTCTCAAAAAGGGTTTCTTCACCCCGGGAAGTTAATTAAATACCATTTGGAGGCATTTAATGTTCGAGCAAAAACGGCTGATTTTCGACAAAAGAGATAACACCCCCCCATTACGTCATGCTTCAGAAATGTGGAAAATGGTCCGTTTTCAAATGTTTTATTTTTGAACGTCAGTTCACATTTGTAGGTGGATCATCAGTGTTAGAGCTAAAATTAGCATGTTTAAAGTGATTTTCATGCTTCCAGGGGCTCGGGAAGTTAATTAAATACCATTTGGAGGCATTTAATGTTCGAGCAAAAACGGCTGATTTTCGACAAAAGAGATAACACCCCCCCATTACGTCATGCTTCAGAAATGTGGAAAATGGTCCGTTTTCAAATGTTTTATTTTTGAACGTCAGTTCACATTTGTAGGTGGATCATCAGTGTTAGAGCTAAAATTAGCATGTTTAAAGTGATTTTCATGCTTCCAGGGGCTCGGGAAGTTAATTAAATACCATTTGGAGGCATTTAATGTTCGAGCAAAAACGGCTGATTTTCGACAAAAGAGATAACACCCCCCTATTACGTCATGCTTCAGAAATGTGGAAAATGGTCCGTTTTCAAATGTTTTATTTTTGAACGTCAGTTCACATTTGTAGGTGGATCATCAGTGTTAGAGCTAAAATTAGCATGTTTAAAGTGATTTTCATGCTTCCAGGGGCCCAAAACACAAGATTTATGGAATGGTTAAAAGTGCATAGAAATGGCCAATTTACTCACTCTGAGTTCTCAAATAGGGTTTCTTCACCCCGGGAAGTTAATTAAATACCATTTGGAGGCATTTAATGTTCGAGCAAAAACGGCTGATTTTCGACAAAAGAGATAACACCCCCCCATTACGTCATGCTTCAGAAATGTGGAAAATGGTCCGTTTTCAAATGTTTTATTTTTGAACGTCAGTTCACATTTGTAGGTGGATCATCAGTGTTAGAGGTAAAATTAGCATGTTTAAAGTGATTTTCATGCTTCCAGGGGCTCGGGAAGTTAATTAAATACCATTTGGAGGCATTTAATGTTCGAGCAAAAACGGCTGATTTTCGACAAAAGAGATAACACCCCCCCATTACGTCATGCTTCAGAAATGTGGAAAATGGTCCGTTTTCAAATGTTTTATTTTTGAACGTCAGTTCACATTTGTAGGTGGATCATCAGTGTTAGAGCTAAAATTAGCATGTTTAAAGTGATTTTCATGCTTCCAGGGGCTCGGGAAGTGAAATAAATACCATTTGGAGGCATTTAATGTTCGAGCAAAAACGGCTGATTTTCGACAAAAGAGATAACACCCCCCCATTACGTCATGCTTCAGAAATGTGGAAAATGGTCCGTTTTCAAATGTTTTATTTTTGAACGTCAGTTCACATTTGTAGGTGGATCATCAGTGTTAGAGCTAAAATTAGCATGTTTAAAGTGATTTTCATGCTTCCAGGGGCTCGGGAAGTTAATTAAATACCATTTGGAGGCATTTAATGTTCGAGCAAAAACGGCTGATTTTCGACAAAAGAGATAACACCCCTCCATTACGTCATGCTTCAGAAATGTGGAAAATGGTCCGTTTTCAAATGTTTTATTTTTGAGCGTCAGTTCACATTTGTAGGTGGATCATCAGTGTTAGAGCTAAAATTAGCATGTTTAAAGTGATTTTCATGCTTCCAGGGGCCCTAAACACAAGATTTATGGAATGGTTAAAAGTGCATGAAAATGGCCAATTTACTCACTCTGAGTTCTCAAAAAGGGTTTCTTCACCCCGGGAAGTTAATTAAATACCATTTGGAGGCATTTAATGTTCGAGCAAAAACGGCTGATTTTCGACAAAAGAGATAACACCCCCCCATTACGTCATGCTTCAGAAATGTGGAAAATGGTCCGTTTTCAAATGTTTTATTTTTGAACGTCAGTTCACATTTGTAGGTGGATCATCAGTGTTAGAGCTAAAATTAGCATGTTTAAAGTGATTTTCATGCTTCCAGGGGCTCGGGAAGTTAATTAAATACCATTTGGAGGCATTTAATGTTCGAGCAAAAACGGCTGATTTTCGACAAAAGAGATAACACCCCCCCATTACGTCATGCTTCAGAAATGTGGAAAATGGTCGGTTTTCAAATGTTTTATTTTTGAACGTCAGTTCACATTTGTAGGTGGATCATCAGTGTTAGAGCTAAAATTAGCATGTTTAAAGTGATTTTCATGCTTCCAGGGGCTCGGGAAGTTAATTAAATACCATTTGGAGGCATTTAATGTTCGAGCAAAAACAACTGATTTTCGACAAAAGAGATAACACCCCCCCATTACGTCATGCTTCAGAAATGTGGAAAATGGTCCGTTTTCAAATGTTTTATTTTTGAACGTCAGTTCACATTGGTAGGTGGATCATCAGTGTTAGAGCTAAAATTAGCATGTTTAAAGTGATTTTCATGCTTCCAGGGGCTCGGGAAGTGAAATAAATACCATTTGGAGGCATTTAATGTTCGAGCAAAAACGGCTGATTTTCGACAAAAGAGATAACACCCCCCCATTACGTCATGCTTCAGAAATGTGGAAAATGGTCCGTTTTCAAATGTTTTATTTTTGAACGTCAGTTCACATTTGTAGGTGGATCATCAGTGTTAGAGCTAAAATTAGCATGTTTAAAGTGATTTTCATGCTTCCAGGGGCTTGGGAAGTTAATTAAATACCATTTGGAGGCATTTAATGTTCGAGCAAAAACAGCTGATTTTCGACAAAAGAGATAACACCCCCCCATTACGTCATGCTTCAGAAATGTGGAAAATGGTCCGTTTTCAAATGTTTTATTTTTGAACGTCAGTTCACATTTGTAGGTGGATCATCAGTGTTAGAGCTAAAATTAGCATGTTCAAAGTGATTTTCATGCTTCCAGGGGCCCAAAACACAAGATTTATGGAATGGTTAAAAGTGCATAAAAATGGCCAATTTACTCACTCTGAGTTCTCAAAAAGGGTTTCTTCACCCCGGGAAGTTAATTAAATACCATTTGGAGGCATTTAATGTTCGAGCAAAAACGGCTGATTTTCGACAAAAGAGATAACACCCCCCCCCATTACGTCATGCTTCTGAAATGTGGAAAATGGTCCGTTTTCAAATGTTTTATTTTTGAACGTCAGTTCACATTTGTAGGTGGATCATCAGTGTTAGAGCTAAAATTAGCATGTTTAAAGTGATTTTCATGCTTCCAGGGGCTCGGGAAGTTAATTAAATACCATTTGGAGGCATTTAATGTTCGAGCAAAAACGGCTGATTTTCGACAAAAGAGATAACACCCCCCCATTACGTCATGCTTCAGAAATGTGGAAAATGGTCCGTTTTTCATATGTTTTATTTTTGAACGTCAGTTCACATTTGTAGGTGGATCATCAGTGTTAGAGCTAAAATTAGATTGTTTAAAGTGATTTTCATGCTTCCAGGGGCTCGGGAAGTGAAATAAATACCATTTGGAGGCATTTAATGTTCGAGCAAAAACGGCTGATTTTCGACAAAAGAGATAACACCCCCCCCATTACGTCATGCTTCAGAAATGTGGAAAATGGTCTGTTTTCAAATGTTTTATTTTTGAACGTCAGTTCACATTTGTAGGTGGATCATCAGTGTTAGAGCTAAAATTAGCATGTTTAAAGTGATTTTCATGCTTCCAGGGGCTCGGGAAGTTAATTAAATACCATTTGGAGGCATTTAATGTTCGAGCAAAAACGGCTGATTTTCGACAAAAGAGATAACACCCCCCCATTACGTCATGCTTCAGAAATGTGGAAAATGGTCCGTTTTCAAATGTTTTATTTTTGAACGTCAGTTCACATTTGTAGGTGGATCATCAGTGTTAGAGCTAAAATTAGCATGTTTAAAGTGATTTTCATGCTTCCAGGGGCCCTAAACACAAGATTTATGGAATGGTTAAAAGTGCATGAAAATGGCCAATTTACTCACTCTCAGTTCTCAAAAAGGGTTTCTTCACCCCGGGAAGTTAATTATATACCATTTGGAGGCATTTAATGTTCGAGCAAAAACGGCTGATTTTCGACAAAAGAGATAACACCCCCCCCATTACGTCATGCTTCAGAAATGTGGAAAATGGTCCGTTTTCAAATGTTTTATTTTTGAACGTCAGTTCACATTTGTAGGTGGATCATCAGTGTTAGAGCTAAAATTAGCATGTTTAAAGTGATTTTCATGCTTCCAGGGGCTCGGGAAGTTAATTAAATACCATTTGGAGGCATTTCATGTTCGAGCAAAAACGGCTGATTTTCGACAAAAGAGATAACACCCCCCCATTACGTCATGCTTCAGAAATGTGGAAAATGGTCCGTTTTCAAATGTTTTTTTTTTGAACGTCAGTTCACATTTGTAGGTGGATCATCAGTGTTAGAGCTAAAATTAGTATGTTTAAAGTGATTTTCATGTTTCCAGGGGCTCGGGAAGTTAATTAAATACCATTTGGAGGCATTTAATGTTCGAGCAAAAACGGCTGATTTTCGACAAAAGAGATAACACCCCCCCATTACGTCATGCTTCAGAAATGTGGAAAATGGTCCGTTTTCAAATGTTTTATTTTTGAACGTCAGTTCACATTTGTAGGTGGATCATCAGTGTTAGAGCTAAAATTAGCATGTTTAAAGTGATTTTCATGCTTCCAGGGGCCCAAAACACAAGATTTATGGAATGGTTAAAAGTGCATGAAAATGGCCAATTTACTCACTCTGAGTTCTCAAAAAGGGTTTCTTCACCCCGGGAAGTTAATTAAATACCATTTGGAGGCATTTAATGTTCGAGCAAAAACGGCTGATTTTCGACAAAAGAGATAACACCCCCCCATTACGTCATGCTTCAGAAATGTGGAAAATGGTCCCTTTTCAAATGTTTTATTTTTGAACGTCAGTTCACATTTGTAGGTGGATCATCAGTGTTAGAGCTAAAATTAGCATGTTTAAAGTGATTTTCATGCTTCCAGGGGCTCGGGAAGTTAATTAAATACCATTTGGAGGCATTTAATGTTCGAGCAAAAACGGCTGATTTTCGACAAAAGAGATAACACCCCCCCATTACGTCATGCTTCAGAAATGTGGAAAATGGTCCGTTTTCAAATGTTTTATTTTTGAACGTCAGTTCACATTTGTAGGTGGATCATCAGTGTTAGAGCTAAAATTAGCATGTTTAAAGTGATTTTCATGCTTCCAGGGACTCGGGAAGTGAAATAAATACCATTTGGAGGCATTTAATGTTCGAGCAAAAACGGCTGATTTTCGACAAAAGAGATAACACCCCCCCATTACGTCATGCTTCAGAAATGTGGAAAATGGTCCGTTTTCAAATGTTTTATTTTTGAACGTCAGTTCACATTTGTAGGTGGATCATCAGTGTTAGAGCTAAAATTAGCATGTTTAAAGTGATTTTCATGCTTCCAGGGGCCCAAAACACAAGATTTATGGAATGGTTAAAAGTGCATGAAAATGGCCAATTTACTCACTCTGAGTTCTCAAAAAGGGTTTCTTCACCCCGGGAAGTTAATTAAATACCATTTGGAGGCATTTAATGTTCGAGCAAAAACGGCTGATTTTCAACAAAAGAGATAACACCCCCCCATTACGTCATGCTTCAGAAATGTGGAAAATGGTCCGTTTTCAAATGTTTTATTTTTGAACGTCAGTTCACATTTGTAGGTGGATCATCAGTGTTAGAGCTAAAATTAGCATGTTTAAAGTGATTTTCATGCTTCCAGGGGCTCGGGAAGTTAATTAAATACCATTTGGAGTCATTTAATGTTTGAGCAAAAACGGCTGATTTTCGACAAAAGAGATAACACCCCCCCATTACGTCATGCTTCAGAAATGTGGAAAATGGTCCGTTTTCAAATTTTTTTTTTTTGAACGTCAGTTCACATTTGTAGGTGGATCATCAGTGTTAGAGCTAAAATTAGCATGTTTAAAGTGATTTTCATGCTTCCAGGGGCTCGGGAAGTTAATTAAATACCATTTGGAGGCATTTAATGTTCGAGCAAAAACAACTGATTTTCGACAAAAGAGATAACACCCCCCCATTACGTCATGCTTCAGAAATGTGGAAAATGGTCCGTTTTCAAATGTTTTATTTTTGAACGTCAGTTCACATTTGTAGGTGGATCATCAGTGTTAGAGCTAAAATTAGCATGTTTAAAGTGATTTTCATGCTTCCAGGGGCTCGGGAAGTGAAATAAATACCATTTGGAGGCATTTAATGTTCGAGCAAAAACGGCTGATTTTCGACAAAAGAGATAACACCCCCCATTACGTCATGCTTCAGAAATGTGGAAAATGGTCCGTTTTCAAATGTTTTATTTTTGAACGTCAGTTCACATTTGTAGGTGGATCATCAGTGTTAGAGCTAAAATTAGCATGTTTAAAGTGATTTTCATGCTTCCAGGGGCTCGGGAAGTTAATTAAATACCATTTGGAGGCATTTAATGTTCGAGCAAAAACGGCTGATTTTCGACAAAAGAGATAACACCCCCCCATTACGTCATGCTTCAGAAATGTGGAAAATGGTCCGTTTTCAAATGTTTTATTTTTGAACGTCAGTTCACATTTGTAGGTGGATCATCAGTGTTAGAGCTAAAATTAGCATGTTTAAAGTGATTTTCATGCTTCCAGGGGCCCTAAACACAAGATTTATGGAATGGTTAAAAGTGCATGAAAATGGCCAATTTACTCACTCTGAGTTCTCAAAAAGGGTTTCTTCACCCCGGGAAGTTAATTAAATACCATTTGGAGGCATTTAATGTTCGAGCAAAAACGGCTGATTTTCGACAAAAGAGATAACACCCCCCATTAGGTCATGCTTCAGAAATGTGGAAAATGGTCCGTTTTCAAATGTTTTATTTTTGAACGTCAGTTCACATTTGTAGGTGGATCATCAGTGTTAGAGCTAAAATTAGCATGTTTAAAGTGATTTTCATGCTTCCAGGGGCTCGGGAAGTTAATTAAATACCATTTGGAGGCATTTAATGTTCGAGCAAAAACGGCTGATTTTCGACAAAAGAGATAACACCCCCCCATTACGTCATGCTTCAGAAATGTGGAAAATGGTCCGTTTTCAAATGTTTTATTTTTGAACGTCAGTTCACATTTGTAGGTGGATCATCAGTGTTAGAGCTAAAATTAGCATGTTTAAAGTGATTTTCATGCTTCCAGGGGCTCGGGAAGTGAAATAAATACCATTTGGAGGCATTTAATGTTCGAGCAAAAACGGCTGATTTTCGACAAAAGAGATAACACCCCCCCATTACGTCATGCTTCAGAAATGTGGAAAATGGTCCGTTTTCAAATGTTTTATTTTTGAACGTCAGTTCACATTTGTAGGTGGATCATCAGTGTTAGAGCTAAAATTAGCATGTTTAAAGTGATTTTCATGCTTCCAGGGGCTCGGGAAGTTAATTAAATACCATTTGGAGGCATTTAATGTTCGAGCAAAAACGGCTGATTTTCGACAAAAGAGATAACACCCCCCCATTACGTCATGCTTCAGAAATGTGGAAAATGGTCCGTTTTCAAATGTTTTATTTTTGAACGTCAGTTCACATTTGTAGGTGGATCATCAGTGTTAGAGCTAAAATTAGCATGTTTAAAGTGATTTTCATGCTTCCAGGGACTCGGGAAGTGAAATAAATACGATTTGGAGGCATTTAATGTTCGAGCAAAAACGGCTGATTTTCGACAAAAGAGATAACACCCCCCCATTACGTCATGCTTCAGAAATGTGGAAAATGGTCCGTTTTCAAATGTTTTATTTTTGAACGTCAGTTCACATTTGTAGGTGGATCATCAGTGTTAGAGCTAAAATTAGCATGTTTAAAGTGATTTTCATGCTTCCAGGGGCTCGGGAAGTTAATTAAATACCATTTGGAGGCATTTAATGTTCGAGCAAAAACGGCTGATTTTCGACAAAAGAGATAACACCCCCCCATTACGTCATGCTTCAGAAATGTGGAAAATGGTCCGTTTTCAAATGTTTTATTTTTGAACGTCAGTTCACATTTGTAGGTGGATCATCAGTGTTAGAGCTAAAATTAGCATGTTTAAAGTGATTTTCATGCTTCCAGGGACTCGGGAAGTGAAATAAATACGATTTGGAGGCATTTAATGTTCGAGCAAAAACGGCTGATTTTCGACAAAAGAGATAACACCCCCCCATTATGTCATGCTTCAGAAATGTGGAAAATGGTCCGTTTTCAAATGTTTTATTTTTGAACGTCAGTTCACATTTGTAGGTGGATCATCAGTGTTAGAGCTAAAATTAGCATGTTTAAAGTGATTTTCATGCTTCCAGGGGCCCAAAACACAAGATTTATTCACCCCGGGAAGTTAATTAAATACCATTTGGAGGCATTTAATGTTCGAGCAAAAACGGCTGATTTTCAACAAAAGAGATAACACCCCCCCATTACGTCATGCTTCAGAAATGTGGAAAATGGTCCGTTTTCAAATGTTTTATTTTTGAACGTCAGTTCACATTTGTAGGTGGATCATCAGTGTTAGAGCTAAAATTAGCATGTTTAAAGTGATTTTCATGCTTCCAGGGGCTCGGGAAGTTAATTAAATACCATTTGAGTCATTAATGTTCGAGCAAAAACGCTGATTTCGACAAAAGAGATAACACCCCCCCATTACGTCATGCTTCAGAAATGTGAAAATGGTCCGTTTTCAAATGTTTTATTTTTGAACGTCAGTTCACATTTTAGGTGGATCATCAGTGTTAGAGCTAAAATTAGCATGTTTAAAGTGATTTTCATGCTTCCAGGGGCTCGGGAAGTGAAACAAATACCATTTGGAGGCATTTAATGTTCGAGCAAAAACGGCTGATTTTCGACAAAAGAGATAACACCCCCCCATTAGGTCATGCTTCAGAAATGTGGAAAATGGTCCGTTTTCAAATGTTTTATTTTTGAACGTCAGTTCACATTTGTAGGTGGATCATCAGTGTTAGAGCTAAAATTAGCATGTTTAAAGTGATTTTCATGCTTCCAGGGGCTCGGGAAGTTAATTAAATACCATTTGGAGGCATTTAATGTTCGAGCAAAAACGACTGATTTTCGACAAAAGAGATAACACCCCCCCATTACGTCATGCTTCAGAAATGTGGAAAATGGTCCGTTTTCAAATGTTTTATTTTTGAACGTCAGTTCACATTTGTAGGTGGATCATCAGTGTTAGAGCTAAAATTAGCATGTTTAAAGTGATTTTCATGCTTCCAGGGGCTCGGGAAGTGAAATAAATACCATTTGGAGGCATTTAATGTTCGAGCAAAAAACGGCTGATTTTCGACAAAAGAGATAACACCCCCCATTACGTCATGCTTCAGAAATGTGGAAAATGGTCCGTTTTCAAATGTTTTATTTTTGAACGTCAGTTCACATTTGTAGGTGGATCATCAGTGTTAGAGCTAAAATTAGCATGTTTAAAGTGATTTTCATGCTTCCAGGGGCTCGGGAAGTTAATTAAATACCATTTGGAGGCATTTAATGTTCGAGCAAAAACGGCTGATTTTGACAAAAGAGATAACACCCCCCATTACGTCATGCTTCAGAAATGTGGAAAATGGTCCGTTTTCAAATGTTTTATTTTTGAACGTCAGTTCACATTTGTAGGTGGATCATCAGTGTTAGAGCTAAAATTAGCATGTTAAAGTGATTTTCATGCTTCCAGGGGCCCTAAACACAAGATTTATGGAATGGTTAAAAGTGCATGAAAATGGCCAATTTACTCACTCTGAGTTCTCAAAAAGGGTTTCTTCACCCCGGGAAGTTAATTAAATACCATTTGGAGGCATTTAATGTTCGAGCAAAAACGGCTGATTTTCGACAAAAGAGATAACACCCCCCATTAGGTCATGCTTCAGAAATGTGGAAAATGGTCCGTTTTCAAATGTTTTATTTTTGAACGTCAGTTCACATTTGTAGGTGGATCATCAGTGTTAGAGCTAAAATTAGCATGTTTAAAGTGATTTTCATGCTTCCAGGGGCTCGGGAAGTTAATTAAATACCATTTGGAGGCATTTAATGTTCGAGCAAAAACGGCTGATTTTCGACAAAAGAGATAACACCCCCCCATTACGTCATGCTTCAGAAATGTGGAAAATGGTCCGTTTTCAAATGTTTTATTTTTGAACGTCAGTTCACATTTGTAGGTGGATCATCAGTGTTAGAGCTAAAATTAGCATGTTTAAAGTGATTTTCATGCTTCCAGGGGCTCGGGAAGTGAAATAAATACCATTTGGAGGCATTTAATGTTCGAGCAAAAACGGCTGATTTTCGACAAAAGAGATAACACCCCCCCATTACGTCATGCTTCAGAAATGTGGAAAATGGTCCGTTTTCAAATGTTTTATTTTTGAACGTCAGTTCACATTTGTAGGTGGATCATCAGTGTTAGAGCTAAAATTAGCATGTTTAAAGTGATTTTCATGCTTCCAGGGGCTCAGGAAGTTAATTAAATACCATTTGGAGGCATTTAATGTTCGAGCAAAAACGGCTGATTTTCGACAAAAGAGATAACACCCCCCCATTATGTCATGCTTCAGAAATGTGGAAAATGGTCCGTTTTCAAATGTTTTAATTTTTGAATGTCAGTTCACATTTGTAGGTGGATCATCAGTGTTAGAGCTAAAATTAGCATGTTTAAAGTGATTTTCATGCTTCCAGGGGCTCGGGAAGTAAAATAAATACCATTTGGAGGCATTTAATGTTCGAGCAAAAACGGCTGATTTTCGACAAAAGAGATAACACCCCCCATTACGTCATGCTTCAGAAATGTGGAAAATGGTCCGTTTTCAAATGTTTTATTTTTGAACGTCAGTTCACATTTGTAGGTGGATCATCAGTGTTAGAGCTAAAATTAGCATGTTTAAAGTGATTTTCATGCTTCCAGGGGCTCAGGAAGTTAATTAAATACCATTTGGAGGCATTTAATGTTCGAGCAAAAACGGCTGATTTTCGACAAAAGAGATAACACCCCCCCATTACGTCATGCTTCAGAAATGTGGAAAATGGTCCGTTTTCAAATGTTTTATTTTTGAACGTCAGTTCACATTTGTAGGTGGATCATCAGTGTTAGAGCTAAAATTAGCATGTTTAAAGTGATTTCATGCTTCCAGGGGCTTGGGAAGTGAATAAATACCATTTGGAGGCATTTAATGTTCGAGCAAAAACGGCTGATTTTCGACAAAAGAGATAACACCCCCCCCATTACGTCATGCTTCAGAAATGTGGAAAATGGTCCGTTTTCAAATGTTTTATTTTTGAACGTCAGTTCACATTTGTAGGTGGATCATCAGTGTTAGAGCTAAAATTAGCATGTTTAAAGTGATTTTCATGCTTCCAGGGGCTCGGGAAGTTAATTAAATACCATTTGGAGGCATTTAATGTTCGAGCAAAAACGGCTGATTTCGACAAAAGAGATAACACCCCCCCCATTACGTCATGCTTCAGAAATGTGGAAAATGGTCCGTTTTCAAATGTTTTATTTTTGAACGTCAGTTCACATTTGTAGGTGGATCATCAGTGTTAGAGCTAAAATTAGCATGTTTAAAGTGATTTTCATGCTTCCAGGGGCCCTAAACACAAGATTTATGGAATGGTTAAAAGTGCATGAAAATGGCCAATTTACTCACTCTGAGTTCTCAAAAAGGGTTTCTTCACCCCGGGAAGTTAATTAAATACCATTTGGAGGCATTTAATGTTCGAGCAAAAACGGCTGATTTTCGACAAAAGAGATAACACCCCCCCATTACGTCATGCTTCAGAAATGTGGAAAATGGTCCGTTTTCAAATGTTTTATTTTTGAACGTCAGTTCACATTTGTAGGTGGATCATCAGTGTTAGAGCTAAAATTAGCATGTTTAAAGTGATTTTCATGCTTCCAGGGGCTCGGGAAGTTAATTAAATACCATTTGGAGGCATTTCATGTTCGAGCAAAAACGGCTGATTTTCGACAAAAGAGATAACACCCCCCCATTACGTCATGCTTCAGAAATGTGGAAAATGGTCCGTTTTCAAATGTTTTATTTTTGAACGTCAGTTCACATTTGTAGGTGGATCATCAGTGTTAGAGCTAAAATTAGCATGTTTAAAGTGATTTTCATGCTTCCAGGGGCTCGGGAAGTTAATTAAATACCATTTGGAGGCATTTAATGTTCGAGCAAAAACGGCTGATTTTCGACAAAAGAGATAACACCCCCCCATTACGTCATGCTTCAGAAATGTGGAAAATGGTCCGTTTTCAAATGTTTTATTTTTGAACGTCAGTTCACATTTGTAGGTGGATCATCAGTGTTAGAGCTAAAATTAGCATGTTAAAGTGATTTTCATGCTTCCAGGGGCCCAAAACACAAGATTTATGGAATGGTTAAAAGTGCATGAAAATGGCCAATTTACTCACTCTGAGTTCTCAAAAAGGGTTTCTTCACCGGGAAGTTAATTAAATACCATTTGGAGGCATTTAATGTTCGAGCAAAAACGGCTGATTTTCGACAAAAGAGATAACACCCCCCCATTACGTCATGCTTCAGAAATGTGGAAAATGGTCCGTTTTCAAATGTTTTATTTTGAACGTCAGTTCACATTTGTAGGTGGATCATCAGTGTTAGAGCTAAAATTAGCATGTTTAAAGTGATTTTCATGCTTCCAGGGGCTCGGGAAGTTAATTAAATACCATTTGGAGGCATTTAATGTTCGAGCAAAAACGGCTGATTTTCGACAAAAGAGATAACACCCCCCCATTACGTCATGCTTCAGAAATGTGGAAAATGGTCCGTTTTCAAATGTTTTATTTTTGAACGTCAGTTCACATTTGTAGGTGGATCATCAGTGTTAGAGCTAAAATTAGCATGTTTAAGTGATTTTCATGCTTCCAGGGGCTCGGGAAGTTAATTAAATACCATTTGGAGGCATTTAATGTTCGAGCAAAAACGGCTGATTTTCGACAAAAGAGATAACACCCCCCCATTACGTCATGCTTCAGAAATGTGGAAAATGGTCCGTTTTCAAATGTTTTATTTTTGAACGTCAGTTCACATTTGTAGGTGGATCATCAGTGTTAGAGCTAAAATTAGCATGTTTAAAGTGATTTTCATGCTTCCAGGGGCCCAAACACAAGATTTATGGAATGGTTAAAAGTGCATGAAAATGGCCAATTTACTCACTCTGAGTTCTCAAAAAGGGTTTCTTCACCCCGGGAAGTTAATTAAATACCATTTGGAGGCATTTAATGTTCGAGCAAAAACGGCTGATTTTCGACAAAAGAGATAACACCCCCCCATTACGTCATGCTTCAGAAATGTGGAAAATGGTCCGTTTTCAAATGTTTTATTTTTGAACGTCAGTTCACATTTGTAGGTGGATCATCAGTGTTAGAGCTAAAATTAGCATGTTTAAAGTGATTTTCATGCTTCCAGGGGCTCGGGAAGTTAATTAAATACCATTTGGAGGCATTTAATGTTCGAGCAAAAACGGCTGATTTTCGACAAAAGAGATAACACCCCCCATTACGTCATGCTTCAGAAATGTGGAAAATGGTCCGTTTTCAAATGTTTTATTTTTGAACGTCAGTTCACATTTGTAGGTGGATCATCAGTGTTAGAGCTAAAATTAGCATGTTTAAAGTGATTTTCATGCTTCCAGGGGCTCGGGAAGTTAATTAAATACCATTTGGAGGCATTTAATGTTCGAGCAAAAACGGCTGATTTTCGACAAAAGAGATAACACCCCCCCATTACGTCATGCTTCAGAAATGTGGAAAATGGTCCGTTTTCAAATGTTTTATTTTTGAACGTCAGTTCACATTTGTAGGTGGATCATCAGTGTTAGAGCTAAAATTAGCATGTTTAAAGTGATTTTCATGCTTCCAGGGGCCCAAAACACAAGATTTATGGAATGGTTAAAAGTGCATGAAAATGGCCAATTTACTCACTCTGAGTTCTCAAAAAGGGTTTCTTCACCCCGGGAAGTTAATTAAATACCATTTGGAGGCATTTAATGTTCGAGCAAAAACGGCTGATTTTCGACAAAAGAGATAACACCCCCCCATTACGTCATGCTTCAGAAATGTGGAAAATGGTCCGTTTTCAAATGTTTTATTTTTGAACGTCAGTTCACATTTGTAGGTGGATCATCAGTGTTAGAGCTAAATTAGCATGTTTAAAGTGATTTTCATGCTTCCAGGGGCTCGGGAAGTTAATTAAATACCATTTGGAGGCATTTAATGTTCGAGCAAAAACGGCTGATTTTCGACAAAAGAGATAACACCCCCCATTACGTCATGCTTCAGAAATGTGGAAAATGGTCCGTTTTCAAATGTTTTATTTTTGAACGTCAGTTCACATTTGTAGGTGGATCATCAGTGTTAGAGCTAAAATTAGCATGTTTAAAGTGATTTTCATGCTTCCAGGGGCTCGGGAAGTGAAATAAATACCATTTGGAGGCATTTAATGTTCGAGCAAAACGGCTGATTTTCGACAAAAGAGATAACACCCCCCCATTACGTCATGCTTCAGAAATGTGGAAAATGGTCCGTTTTCAAATGTTTTATTTTTGAACGTCAGTTCACATTTGTAGGTGGATCATCAGTGTTAGAGCTAAAATTAGCATGTTTAAAGTGATTTTCATGCTTCCAGGGGCTCGGGAAGTTAATTAAATACCATTTGGAGGCATTTAATGTTCGAGCAAAAACGGCTGATTTTCGACAAAAGAGATAACACCCCCCATTACGTCATGCTTCAGAAATGTGGAAAATGGTCCGTTTTCAAATGTTTTATTTTTGAACGTCAGTTCACATTTGTAGGTGGATCATCAGTGTTAGAGCTAAAATTAGCATGTTTAAAGTGATTTTCATGCTTCCAGGGGCCCTAAACACAAGATTTATGGAATGGTTAAAAGTGCATGAAAATGGCCAATTTACTCACTCTGAGTTCTCAAAAAGGGTTTCTTCACCCCGGGAAGTTAATTAAATACCATTTGGAGGCATTTAATGTTCGAGCAAAAACGGCTGATTTTCGACAAAAGAGATAACACCCCCCATTAGGTCATGCTTCAGAAATGTGGAAAATGGTCCGTTTTCAAATGTTTTATTTTTGAACGTCAGTTCACATTTGTAGGTGGATCATCAGTGTTAGAGCTAAAATTAGCATGTTTAAAGTGATTTTCATGCTTCCAGGGGCTCGGGAAGTTAATTAAATACCATTTGGAGGCATTTAATGTTCGAGCAAAAACGGCTGATTTTCGACAAAAGAGATAACACCCCCCCATTACGTCATGCTTCAGAAATGTGGAAAATGGTCCGTTTTCAAATGTTTTATTTTTGAACGTCAGTTCACATTTGTAGGTGGATCATCAGTGTTAGAGCTAAAATTAGCATGTTTAAAGTGATTTTCATGCTTCCAGGGGCTCGGGAAGTGAAATAAATACCATTTGGAGGCATTTAATGTTCGAGCAAAAACGGCTGATTTTCGACAAAAGAGATAACACCCCCCCATTACGTCATGCTTCAGAAATGTGGAAAATGGTCCGTTTTCAAATGTTTTATTTTTGAACGTCAGTTCACATTTGTAGGTGGATCATCAGTGTTAGAGCTAAAATTAGCATGTTTAAAGTGATTTTCATGCTTCCAGGGGCTCGGGAAGTTAATTAAATACCATTTGGAGGCATTTAATGTTCGAGCAAAAACGGCTGATTTTCGACAAAAGAGATAACACCCCCCCATTACGTCATGCTTCAGAAATGTGGAAAATGGTCCGTTTTCAAATGTTTTATTTTTGAACGTCAGTTCACATTTGTAGGTGGATCATCAGTGTTAGAGCTAAAATTAGCATGTTTAAAGTGATTTTCATGCTTCCAGGGACTCGGGAAGTGAAATAAATACGATTTGGAGGCATTTAATGTTCGAGCAAAAACGGCTGATTTTCGACAAAAGAGATAACACCCCCCCATTACGTCATGCTTCAGAAATGTGGAAAATGGTCCGTTTTCAAATGTTTTATTTTTGAACGTCAGTTCACATTTGTAGGTGGATCATCAGTGTTAGAGCTAAAATTAGCATGTTTAAAGTGATTTTCATGCTTCCAGGGGCTCGGGAAGTTAATTAAATACCATTTGGAGGCATTTAATGTTCGAGCAAAAACGGCTGATTTTCGACAAAAGAGATAACACCCCCCCATTACGTCATGCTTCAGAAATGTGGAAAATGGTCCGTTTTCAAATGTTTTATTTTTGAACGTCAGTTCACATTTGTAGGTGGATCATCAGTGTTAGAGCTAAAATTAGCATGTTTAAAGTGATTTTCATGCTTCCAGGGACTCGGGAAGTGAAATAAATACGATTTGGAGGCATTTAATGTTCGAGCAAAAACGGCTGATTTTCGACAAAAGAGATAACACCCCCCCATTATGTCATGCTTCAGAAATGTGGAAAATGGTCCGTTTTCAAATGTTTTATTTTTGAACGTCAGTTCACATTTGTAGGTGGATCATCAGTGTTAGAGCTAAAATTAGCATGTTTAAAGTGATTTTCATGCTTCCAGGGGCCCAAAACACAAGATTTATGGAATGGTTAAAAGTGCATGAAAATGGCCAATTTACTCACTCTGAGTTCTCAAAAAGGGTTTCTTCACCCCGGGAAGTTAATTAAATACCATTTGGAGGCATTTAATGTTCGAGCAAAAACGGCTGATTTTCAACAAAAGAGATAACACCCCCCCATTACGTCATGCTTCAGAAATGTGGAAAATGGTCCGTTTTCAAATGTTTTATTTTTGAACGTCAGTTCACATTTGTAGGTGGATCATCAGTGTTAGAGCTAAAATTAGCATGTTTAAAGTGATTTTCATGCTTCCAGGGGCTCGGGAAGTTAATTAAATACCATTTGGAGTCATTTAATGTTCGAGCAAAAACGGCTGATTTTCGACAAAAGAGATAACACCCCCCCATTACGTCATGCTTCAGAAATGTGGAAAATGGTCCGTTTTCAAATGTTTTATTTTTGAACGTCAGTTCACATTTGTAGGTGGATCATCAGTGTTAGAGCTAAAATTAGCATGTTTAAAGTGATTTTCATGCTTCCAGGGGCTCGGGAAGTGAAACAAATACCATTTGGAGGCATTTAATGTTCGAGCAAAAACGGCTGATTTTCGACAAAAGAGATAACACCCCCCCATTACGTCATGCTTCAGAAATGTGGAAAATGGTCCGTTTTCAAATGTTTTATTTTTGAACGTCAGTTCACATTTGTAGGTGGATCATCAGTGTTAGAGCTAAAATTAGCATGTTTAAAGTGATTTTCATGCTTCCAGGGGCTCGGGAAGTTAATTAAATACCATTTGGAGGCATTTAATGTTCGAGCAAAAACAACTGATTTTCGACAAAAGAGATAACACCCCCCCATTACGTCATGCTTCAGAAATGTGGAAAATGGTCCGTTTTCAAATGTTTTATTTTTGAACGTCAGTTCACATTTGTAGGTGGATCATCAGTGTTAGAGCTAAAATTAGCATGTTTAAAGTGATTTTCATGCTTCCAGGGGCTCGGGAAGTGAAATAAATACCATTTGGAGGCATTTAATGTTCGAGCAAAAACGGCTGATTTTCGACAAAAGAGATAACACCCCCCATTACGTCATGCTTCAGAAATGTGGAAAATGGTCCGTTTTCAAATGTTTTATTTTTGAACGTCAGTTCACATTTGTAGGTGGATCATCAGTGTTAGAGCTAAAATTAGCATGTTTAAAGTGATTTTCATGCTTCCAGGGGCTCGGGAAGTTAATTAAATACCATTTGGAGGCATTTAATGTTCGAGCAAAAACGGCTGATTTTCGACAAAAGAGATAACACCCCCCCATTACGTCATGCTTCAGAAATGTGGAAAATGGTCCGTTTTCAAATGTTTTATTTTTGAACGTCAGTTCACATTTGTAGGTGGATCATCAGTGTTAGAGCTAAAATTAGCATGTTTAAAGTGATTTTCATGCTTCCAGGGGCTCGGGAAGTGAAATAAATACCATTTGGAGGCATTTAATGTTCGAGCAAAAACGGCTGATTTTCGACAAAAGAGATAACACCCCCCCATTACGTCATGCTTCAGAAATGTGGAAAATGGTCCGTTTTCAAATGTTTTATTTTTGAACGTCAGTTCACATTTGTAGGTGGATCATCAGTGTTAGAGCTAAAATTAGCATGTTTAAAGTGATTTTCATGCTTCCAGGGGCTCAGGAAGTTAATTAAATACCATTTGGAGGCATTTAATGTTCGAGCAAAAACGGCTGATTTTCGACAAAAGAGATAACACCCCCCCATTATGTCATGCTTCAGAAATGTGGAAAATGGTCCGTTTTCAAATGTTTTAATTTTTGAATGTCAGTTCACATTTGTAGGTGGATCATCAGTGTTAGAGCTAAAATTAGCATGTTTAAAGTGATTTTCATGCTTCCAGGGGCTCGGGAAGTAAAATAAATACCATTTGGAGGCATTTAATGTTCGAGCAAAAACGGCTGATTTTCGACAAAAGAGATAACACCCCCCATTACGTCATGCTTCAGAAATGTGGAAAATGGTCCGTTTTCAAATGTTTTATTTTTGAACGTCAGTTCACATTTGTAGGTGGATCATCAGTGTTAGAGCTAAAATTAGCATGTTTAAAGTGATTTTCATGCTTCCAGGGGCTCAGGAAGTTAATTAAATACCATTTGGAGGCATTTAATGTTCGAGCAAAAACGGCTGATTTTCGACAAAAGAGATAACACCCCCCCATTACGTCATGCTTCAGAAATGTGGAAAATGGTCCGTTTTCAAATGTTTTATTTTTGAACGTCAGTTCACATTTGTAGGTGGATCATCAGTGTTAGAGCTAAAATTAGCATGTTTAAAGTGATTTTCATGCTTCCAGGGGCTTGGGAAGTGAAATAAATACCATTTGGAGGCATTTAATGTTCGAGCAAAAACGGCTGATTTTCGACAAAAGAGATAACACCCCCCCCATTACGTCATGCTTCAGAAATGTGGAAAATGGTCCGTTTTCAAATGTTTTATTTTTGAACGTCAGTTCACATTTGTAGGTGGATCATCAGTGTTAGAGCTAAAATTAGCATGTTTAAAGTGATTTTCATGCTTCCAGGGGCTCGGGAAGTTAATTAAATACCATTTGGAGGCATTTAATGTTCGAGCAAAAACGGCTGATTTTCGACAAAAGAGAAAACACCCCCCCCATTACGTCATGCTTCAGAAATGTGGAAAATGGTCCGTTTTCAAATGTTTTATTTTTGAACGTCAGTTCACATTTGTAGGTGGATCATCAGTGTTAGAGCTAAAATTAGCATGTTTAAAGTGATTTTCATGCTTCCAGGGGCCCTAAACACAAGATTTATGGAATGGTTAAAAGTGCATGAAAATGGCCAATTTACTCACTCTGAGTTCTCAAAAAGGGTTTCTTCACCCCGGGAAGTTAATTAAATACCATTTGGAGGCATTTAATGTTCGAGCAAAAACGGCTGATTTTCGACAAAAGAGATAACACCCCCCCCATTACGTCATGCTTCAGAAATGTGGAAAATGGTCCGTTTTCAAATGTTTTATTTTTGAACGTCAGTTCACATTTGTAGGTGGATCATCAGTGTTAGAGCTAAAATTAGCATGTTTAAAGTGATTTTCATGCTTCCAGGGGCTCGGGAAGTTAATTAAATACCATTTGGAGGCATTTCATGTTCGAGCAAAAACGGCTGATTTTCGACAAAAGAGATAACACCCCCCCATTACGTCATGCTTCAGAAATGTGGAAAATGGTCCGTTTTCAAATGTTTTATTTTTGAACGTCAGTTCACATTTGTAGGTGGATCATCAGTGTTAGAGCTAAAATTAGCATGTTTAAAGTGATTTTCATGCTTCCAGGGGCTCGGGAAGTTAATTAAATACCATTTGGAGGCATTTAATGTTCGAGCAAAAACGGCTGATTTTCGACAAAAGAGATAACACCCCCCCATTACGTCATGCTTCAGAAATGTGGAAAATGGTCCGTTTTCAAATGTTTTATTTTTGAACGTCAGTTCACATTTGTAGGTGGATCATCAGTGTTAGAGCTAAAATTAGCATGTTTAAAGTGATTTTCATGCTTCCAGGGGCCCAAAACACAAGATTTATGGAATGGTTAAAAGTGCATGAAAATGGCCAATTTACTCACTCTGAGTTCTCAAAAAGGGTTTCTTCACCCCGGGAAGTTAATTAAATACCATTTGGAGGCATTTAATGTTCGAGCAAAAACGGCTGATTTTCGACAAAAGAGATAACACCCCCCCATTACGTCATGCTTCAGAAATGTGGAAAATGGTCCGTTTTCAAATGTTTTATTTTTGAACGTCAGTTCACATTTGTAGGTGGATCATCAGTGTTAGAGCTAAAATTAGCATGTTTAAAGTGATTTTCATGCTTCCAGGGGCTCGGGAAGTTAATTAAATACCATTTGGAGGCATTTAATGTTCGAGCAAAAACGGCTGATTTTCGACAAAAGAGATAACACCCCCCCATTACGTCATGCTTCAGAAATGTGGAAAATGGTCCGTTTTCAAATGTTTTATTTTTGAACGTCAGTTCACATTTGTAGGTGGATCATCAGTGTTAGAGCTAAAATTAGCATGTTTAAAGTGATTTTCATGCTTCCAGGGGCTCGGGAAGTTAATTAAATACCATTTGGAGGCATTTAATGTTCGAGCAAAAACGGCTGATTTTCGACAAAAGAGATAACACCCCCCCATTACGTCATGCTTCAGAAATGTGGAAAATGGTCCGTTTTCAAATGTTTTATTTTTGAACGTCAGTTCACATTTGTAGGTGGATCATCAGTGTTAGAGCTAAAATTAGCATGTTTAAAGTGATTTTCATGCTTCCAGGGGCCCAAAACACAAGATTTATGGAATGGTTAAAAGTGCATGAAAATGGCCAATTTACTCACTCTGAGTTCTCAAAAAGGGTTTCTTCACCCCGGGAAGTTAATTAAATACCATTTGGAGGCATTTAATGTTCGAGCAAAAACGGCTGATTTTCGACAAAAGAGATAACACCCCCCCATTACGTCATGCTTCAGAAATGTGGAAAATGGTCCGTTTTCAAATGTTTTATTTTTGAACGTCAGTTCACATTTGTAGGTGGATCATCAGTGTTAGAGCTAAAATTAGCATGTTTAAAGTGATTTTCATGCTTCCAGGGGCTCGGGAAGTTAATTAAATACCATTTGGAGGCATTTAATGTTCGAGCAAAAACGGCTGATTTTCGACAAAAGAGATAACACCCCCCCATTACGTCATGCTTCAGAAATGTGGAAAATGGTCCGTTTTCAAATGTTTTATTTTTGAACGTCAGTTCACATTTGTAGGTGGATCATCAGTGTTAGAGCTAAAATTAGCATGTTTAAAGTGATTTTCATGCTTCCAGGGGCTCGGGAAGTTAATTAAATACCATTTGGAGGCATTTAATGTTCGAGCAAAAACGGCTGATTTTCGACAAAAGAGATAACACCCCCCAATTACGTCATGCTTCAGAAATGTGGAAAATGGTCCGTTTTCAAATGTTTTATTTTTGAACGTCAGTTCACATTTGTAGGTGGATCATCAGTGTTAGAGCTAAAATTAGCATGTTTAAAGTGATTTTCATGCTTCCAGGGGCCCAAAACACAAGATTTATGGAATGGTTAAAAGTGCATAGAAATGGCCAATTTACTCACTCTGAGTTCTCAAATAGGGTTTCTTCACCCCGGGAAGTTAATTAAATACCATTTGGAGGCATTTAATGTTCGAGCAAAAACGGCTGATTTTCGACAAAAGAGATAACACCCCCCCATTACGTCATGCTTCAGAAATGTGGAAAATGGTCCGTTTTCAAATGTTTTATTTTTGAACGTCAGTTCACATTTGTAGGTGGATCATCAGTGTTAGAGCTAAAATTAGCATGTTTAAAGTGATTTTCATGCTTCCAGGGGCTCGGGAAGTTAATTAAATACCATTTGGAGGCATTTAATGTTCGAGCAAAAACGGCTGATTTTCGACAAAAGAGATAACACCCCCCCATTACGTCATGCTTCAGAAATGTGGAAAATGGTCCGTTTTCAAATGTTTTATTTTTGAACGTCAGTTCACATTTGTAGGTGGATCATCAGTGTTAGAGCTAAAATTAGCATGTTTAAAGTGATTTTCATGCTTCCAGTGGCTCGGGAAGTGAAATAAATACCATTTGGAGGCATTTAATGTTCGAGCAAAAACGGCTGATTTTCGACAAAAGAGATAACACCCCCCCATTACGTCATGCTTCAGAAATGTGGAAAATGGTCCGTTTTCAAATGTTTTATTTTTGAACGTCAGTTCACATTTGTAGGTGGATCATCAGTGTTAGAGCTAAAATTAGCATGTTTAAAGTGATTTTCATGCTTCCAGGGGCTCGGGAAGTTAATTAAATACCATTTGGAGGCATTTAATGTTCGAGCAAAAACGGCTGATTTTCGACAAAAGAGATAACACCCCCCCATTACGTCATGCTTCAGAAATGTGGAAAATGGTCCGTTTTCAAATGTTTTATTTTTGAGCGTCAGTTCACATTTGTAGGTGGATCATCAGTGTTAGAGCTAAAATTAGCATGTTTAAAGTGATTTTCATGCTTCCAGGGGCCCTAAACACAAGATTTATGGAATGGATAAAAGTGCATGAAAATGGCCAATTTACTCACTCTGAGTTCTCAAAAAGGGTTTCTTCACCCCGGGAAGTTAATTAAATACCATTTGGAGGCATTTAATGTTCGAGCAAAAACGGCTGATTTTCGACAAAAGAGATAACACCCCCCATTACGTCATGCTTCAGAAATGTGGAAAATGGCCCGTTTTCAAATGTTTTATTTTTGAACGTCAGTTCACATTTGTAGGTGGATCATCAGTGTTAGAGCTAAAATTAGCATGTTTAAAGTGATTTTCATGCTTCCAGGGGCTCGGGAAGTTAATTAAATACCATTTGGAGGCATTTAATGTTCGAGCAAAAACGGCTGATTTTCGACAAAAGAGATAACACCCCCCCATTACGTCATGCTTCAGAAATGTGGAAAATGGTCCGTTTTCAAATGTTTTATTTTTGAACGTCAGTTCACATTTGTAGGTGGATCATCAGTGTTAGAGCTAAAATTAGCATGTTTAAAGTGATTTTCATGCTTCCAGGGGCTCGGGAAGTTAATTAAATACCATTTGGAGGCATTTAATGTTCGAGCAAAAACGGCTGATTTTCGACAAAAGAGATAACACCCCCCCATTACGTCATGCTTCAGAAATGTGGAAAATGGTCCGTTTTCAAATGTTTTATTTTTGAACGTCAGTTCACATTTGTAGGTGGATCATCAGTGTTAGAGCTAAAATTAGCATGTTTAAAGTGATTTTCATGCTTCCAGGGGCCCTAAACACAAGATTTATGGAATGGTTAAAAGTGCATGAAAATGGCCAATTTACTCACTCTGAGTTCTCAAAAAGGGTTTCTTCACCCCGGGAAGTTAATTAAATACCATTTGGAGGCATTTAATGTTCGAGCAAAAACGGCTGATTTTCGACAAAAGAGATAACACCCCCCATTAGGTCATGCTTCAGAAATGTGGAAAATGGTCCGTTTTCAAATGTTTTATTTTTGAACGTCAGTTCACATTTGTAGGTGGATCATCAGTGTTAGAGCTAAAATTAGCATGTTTAAAGTGATTTTCATGCTTCCAGGGGCTCGGGAAGTTAATTAAATACCATTTGGAGGCATTTAATGTTCGAGCAAAAACGGCTGATTTTCGACAAAAGAGATAACACCCCCCCATTACGTCATGCTTCAGAAATGTGGAAAATGGTCCGTTTTCAAATGTTTTATTTTTGAACGTCAGTTCACATTTGTAGGTGGATCATCAGTGTTAGAGCTAAAATTAGCATGTTTAAAGTGATTTTCATGCTTCCAGGGGCCCAAAACACAAGATTTATGGAATGGTTAAAAGTGCATGAAAATGGCCAATTTACTCACTCTGAGTTCTCAAAAAGGGTTTCTTCACCCCGGGAAGTTAATTAAATACCATTTGGAGGCATTTAATGTTCGAGCAAAAACGGCTGATTTTCGACAAAAGAGATAACACCCCCCCATTACGTCATGCTTCAGAAATGTGGAAAATGGTCCGTTTTCAAATGTTTTATTTTTGAACGTCAGTTCACATTTGTAGGTGGATCATCAGTGTTAGAGCTAAAATTAGCATGTTTAAAGTGATTTTCATGCTTCCAGGGGCTCGGGAAGTTAATTAAATACCATTTGGAGGCATTTAATGTTCGAGCAAAAACGGCTGATTTTCGACAAAAGAGATAACACCCCCCCATTACGTCATGCTTCAGAAATGTGGAAAATGGTCCGTTTTCAAATGTTTTATTTTTGAACGTCAGTTCACATTTGTAGGTGGATCATCAGTGTTAGAGCTAAAATTAGCATGTTTAAAGTGATTTTCATGCTTCCAGGGGCTCGGGAAGTTAATTAAATACCATTTGGAGGCATTTAATGTTCGAGCAAAAACGGCTGATTTTCGACAAAAGAGATAACACCCCCCAATTACGTCATGCTTCAGAAATGTGGAAAATGGTCCGTTTTCAAATGTTTTATTTTTGAACGTCAGTTCACATTTGTAGGTGGATCATCAGTGTTAGAGCTAAAATTAGCATGTTTAAAGTGATTTTCATGCTTCCAGGGGCCCAAAACACAAGATTTATGGAATGGTTAAAAGTGCATAGAAATGGCCAATTTACTCACTCTGAGTTCTCAAATAGGGTTTCTTCACCCCGGGAAGATAATTAAATACCATTTGGAGGCATTTAATGTTCGAGCAAAAACGGCTGATTTTCGACAAAAGAGATAACACCCCCCCATTACGTCATGCTTCAGAAATGTGGAAAATGGTCCGTTTTCAAATGTTTTATTTTTGAACGTCAGTTCACATTTGTAGGTGGATCATCAGTGTTAGAGCTAAAATTAGCATGTTTAAAGTGATTTTCATGCTTCCAGGGGCTCGGGAAGTTAATTAAATACCATTTGGAGGCATTTAATGTTCGAGCAAAAACGGCTGATTTTCGACAAAAGAGATAACACCCCCCCATTACGTCATGCTTCAGAAATGTGGAAAATGGTCCGTTTTCAAATGTTTTATTTTTGAACGTCAGTTCACATTTGTAGGTGGATCATCAGTGTTAGAGCTAAAATTAGCATGTTTAAAGTGATTTTCATGCTTCCAGGGGCTCGGGAAGTGAAATAAATACCATTTGGAGGCATTTAATGTTCGAGCAAAAACGGCTGATTTTCGACAAAAGAGATAACACCCCCCCATTACGTCATGCTTCAGAAATGTGGAAAATGGTCCGTTTTCAAATGTTTTATTTTTGAACGTCAGTTCACATTTGTAGGTGGATCATCAGTGTTAGAGCTAAAATTAGCATGTTTAAAGTGATTTTCATGCTTCCAGGGGCTCGGGAAGTTAATTAAATACCATTTGGAGGCATTTAATGTTCGAGCAAAAACGGCTGATTTTCGACAAAAGAGATAACACCCCCCCATTACGTCATGCTTCAGAAATGTGGAAAATGGTCCGTTTTCAAATGTTTTATTTTTGAGCGTCAGTTCACATTTGTAGGTGGATCATCAGTGTTAGAGCTAAAATTAGCATGTTTAAAGTGATTTTCATGCTTCCAGGGGCCCTAAACACAAGATTTATGGAATGGATAAAAGTGCATGAAAATGGCCAATTTACTCACTCTGAGTTCTCAAAAAGGGTTTCTTCACCCCGGGAAGTTAATTAAATACCATTTGGAGGCATTTAATGTTCGAGCAAAAACGGCTGATTTTCGACAAAAGAGATAACACCCCCCATTACGTCATGCTTCAGAAATGTGGAAAATGGCCCGTTTTCAAATGTTTTATTTTTGAACGTCAGTTCACATTTGTAGGTGGATCATCAGTGTTAGAGCTAAAATTAGCATGTTTAAAGTGATTTTCATGCTTCCAGGGGCTCGGGAAGTTAATTAAATACCATTTGGAGGCATTTAATGTTCGAGCAAAAACGGCTGATTTTCGACAAAAGAGATAACACCCCCCCATTACGTCATGCTTCAGAAATGTGGAAAATGGTCCGTTTTCAAATGTTTTATTTTTGAACGTCAGTTCACATTTGTAGGTGGATCATCAGTGTTAGAGCTAAAATTAGCATGTTTAAAGTGATTTTCATGCTTCCAGGGGCTCGGGAAGTTAATTAAATACCATTTGGAGGCATTTAATGTTCGAGCAAAAACGTCTGATTTTCGACAAAAGAGATAACACCCCCCCATTACGTCATGCTTCAGAAATGTGGAAAATGGTCCGTTTTCAAATGTTTTATTTTTGAACGTCAGTTCACATTTGTAGGTGGATCATCAGTGTTAGAGCTAAAATTAGCATGTTTAAAGTGATTTTCATGCTTCCAGGGGCCCTAAACACAAGATTTATGGAATGGTTAAAAGTGCATGAAAATGGCCAATTTACTCACTCTGAGTTCTCAAAAAGGGTTTCTTCACCCCGGGAAGTTAATTAAATACCATTTGGAGGCATTTAATGTTCGAGCAAAAACGGCTGATTTTCGACAAAAGAGATAACACCCCCCATTAGGTCATGCTTCAGAAATGTGGAAAATGGTCCGTTTTCAAATGTTTTATTTTTGAACGTCAGTTCACATTTGTAGGTGGATCATCAGTGTTAGAGCTAAAATTAGCATGTTTAAAGTGATTTTCATGCTTCCAGGGGCTCGGGAAGTTAATTAAATACCATTTGGAGGCATTTAATGTTCGAGCAAAAACGGCTGATTTTCGACAAAAGAGATAACACCCCCCCATTACGTCATGCTTCAGAAATGTGGAAAATGGTCCGTTTTCAAATGTTTTATTTTTGAACGTCAGTTCACATTTGTAGGTGGATCATCAGTGTTAGAGCTAAAATTAGCATGTTTAAAGTGATTTTCATGCTTCCAGGGGCTCGGGAAGTGAAATAAATACCATTTGGAGGCATTTAATGTTCGAGCAAAAACGGCTGATTTTCGACAAAAGAGATAACACCCCCCCATTACGTCATGCTTCAGAAATGTGGAAAATGGTCCGTTTTCAAATGTTTTATTTTTGAACGTCAGTTCACATTTGTAGGTGGATCATCAGTGTTAGAGCTAAAATTAGCATGTTTAAAGTGATTTTCATGCTTCCAGGGGCTCAGGAAGTTAATTAAATACCATTTGGAGGCATTTAATGTTCGAGCAAAAACGGCTGATTTTCGACAAAAGAGATAACACCCCCCCATTATGTCATGCTTCAGAAATGTGGAAAATGGTCCGTTTTCAAATGTTTTAATTTTTGAATGTCAGTTCACATTTGTAGGTGGATCATCAGTGTTAGAGCTAAAATTAGCATGTTTAAAGTGATTTTCATGCTTCCAGGGGCTCGGGAAGTAAAATAAATACCATTTGGAGGCATTTAATGTTCGAGCAAAAACGGCTGATTTTCGACAAAAGAGATAACACCCCCCATTACGTCATGCTTCAGAAATGTGGAAAATGGTCCGTTTTCAAATGTTTTATTTTTGAACGTCAGTTCACATTTGTAGGTGGATCATCAGTGTTAGAGCTAAAATTAGCATGTTTAAAGTGATTTTCATGCTTCCAGGGGCTCAGGAAGTTAATTAAATACCATTTGGAGGCATTTAATGTTCGAGCAAAAACGGCTGATTTTCGACAAAAGAGATAACACCCCCCCATTACGTCATGCTTCAGAAATGTGGAAATGGTCCGTTTTCAAATGTTTTATTTTTGAACGTCAGTTCACATTTGTAGGTGGATCATCAGTGTTAGAGCTAAAATTAGCATGTTTAAAGTGATTTTCATGCTTCCAGGGGCTTGGGAAGTGAAATAAATACCATTTGGAGGCATTTAATGTTCGAGCAAAAACGGCTGATTTTCGACAAAAGAGATAACACCCCCCCCCATTACGTCATGCTTCAGAAATGTGGAAAATGGTCCGTTTTCAAATGTTTTATTTTTGAACGTCAGTTCACATTTGTTGGTGGATCATCAGTGTTAGAGCTAAAATTAGCATGTTTAAAGTGATTTTCATGCTTCCAGGGGCTCGGGAAGTTAATTAAATACCATTTGGAGGCATTTAATGTTCGAGCAAAAACGGCTGATTTTCGACAAAAGAGATAACACCCCCCCCATTACGTCATGCTTCAGAAATGTGGAAAATGGTCCGTTTTCAAATGTTTTATTTTTGAAACGTCAGTTCACATTTGTAGGTGGATCATCAGTGTTAGAGCTAAAATTAGCATGTTTAAAGTGATTTTCATGCTTCCAGGGGCCCTAAACACAAGATTTATGGAATGGTTAAAAGTGCATGAAAATGGCCAATTTACTCACTCTGAGTTCTCAAAAAGGGTTTCTTCACCCCGGGAAGTTAATTAAATACCATTTGGAGGCATTTAATGTTCGAGCAAAAACGGCTGATTTTCGACAAAAGAGATAACACCCCCCCCATTACGTCATGCTTCAGAAATGTGGAAAATGGTCCGTTTTCAAATGTTTTATTTTTGAACGTCAGTTCACATTTGTAGGTGGATCATCAGTGTTAGAGCTAAAATTAGCATGTTTAAAGTGATTTTCATGCTTCCAGGGGCTCGGGAAGTTAATTAAATACCATTTGGAGGCATTTCATGTTCGAGCAAAAACGGCTGATTTTCGACAAAAGAGATAACACCCCCCCATTACGTCATGCTTCAGAAATGTGGAAAATGATCCGTTTTCAAATGTTTTATTTTTGAACGTCAGTTCACATTTGTAGGTGGATCATCAGTGTTAGAGCTAAAATTAGCATGTTTAAAGTGATTTTCATGCTTCCAGGGGCTCGGGAAGTTAATTAAATACCATTTGGAGGCATTTAATGTTCGAGCAAAAACGGCTGATTTTCGACAAAAGAGATAACACCCCCCCATTACGTCATGCTTCAGAAATGTGGAAAATGGTCCGTTTTCAAATGTTTTATTTTTGAACGTCAGTTCACATTTGTAGGTGGATCATCAGTGTTAGAGCTAAAATTAGCATGTTTAAAGTGATTTTCATGCTTCCAGGGGCCCAAAACACAAGATTTATGGAATGGTTAAAAGTGCATGAAAATGGCCAATTTACTCACTCTGAGTTCTCAAAAAGGGTTTCTTCACCCCGGGAAGTTAATTAAATACCATTTGGAGGCATTTAATGTTCGAGCAAAAACGGCTGATTTTCGACAAAAGAGATAACACCCCCCCATTACGTCATGCTTCAGAAATGTGGAAAATGGTCCGTTTTCAAATGTTTTATTTTTGAACGTCAGTTCACATTTGTAGGTGGATCATCAGTGTTAGAGCTAAAATTAGCATGTTTAAAGTGATTTTCATGCTTCCAGGGGCTCGGGAAGTTAATTAAATACCATTTGGAGGCATTTAATGTTCGAGCAAAAACGGCTGATTTTCGACAAAAGAGATAACACCCCCCCATTACGTCATGCTTCAGAAATGTGGAAAATGGTCCGTTTTCAAATGTTTTATTTTTGAACGTCAGTTCACATTTGTAGGTGGATCATCAGTGTTAGAGCTAAAATTAGCATGTTTAAAGTGATTTTCATGCTTCCAGGGGCTCGGGAAGTTAATTAAATACCATTTGGAGGCATTTAATGTTCGAGCAAAAACGGCTGATTTTCGACAAAAGAGATAACACCCCCCAATTACGTCATGCTTCAGAAATGTGGAAAATGGTCCGTTTTCAAATGTTTTATTTTTGAACGTCAGTTCACATTTGTAGGTGGATCATCAGTGTTAGAGCTAAAATTAGCATGTTTAAAGTGATTTTCATGCTTCCAGGGGCCCAAAACACAAGATTTATGGAATGGTTAAAAGTGCATAGAAATGGCCAATTTACTCACTCTGAGTTCTCAAATAGGGTTTCTTCATCCCGGGAAGTTAATTAAATACCATTTGGAGGCATTTAATGTTCGAGCAAAAACGGCTGATTTTCGACAAAAGAGATAACACCCCCCCATTACGTCATGCTTCAGAAATGTGGAAAATGGTCCGTTTTCAAATGTTTTATTTTTGAACGTCAGTTCACATTTGTAGGTGGATCATCAGTGTTAGAGCTAAAATTAGCATGTTTAAAGTGATTTTCATGCTTCCAGGGGCTCGGGAAGTTAATTAAATACCATTTGGAGGCATTTAATGTTCGAGCAAAAACGGCTGATTTTCGACAAAAGAGATAACACCCCCCAATTACGTCATGCTTCAGAAATGTGGAAAATGGTCCGTTTTCAAATGTTTTATTTTTGAACGTCAGTTCACATTTGTAGGTGGATCATCAGTGTTAGAGCTAAAATTAGCATGTTTAAAGTGATTTTCATGCTTCCAGGGGCCCAAAACACAAGATTTATGGAATGGTTAAAAGTGCATAGAAATGGCCAATTTACTCACTCTGAGTTCTCAAATAGGGTTTCTTCACCCCGGGAAGATAATTAAATACCATTTGGAGGCATTTAATGTTCGAGCAAAAACGGCTGATTTTCGACAAAAGAGATAACACCCCCCCATTACGTCATGCTTCAGAAATGTGGAAAATGGTCCGTTTTCAAATGTTTTATTTTTGAACGTCAGTTCACATTTGTAGGTGGATCATCAGTGTTAGAGCTAAAATTAGCATGTTTAAAGTGATTTTCATGCTTCCAGGGGCTCGGGAAGTTAATTAAATACCATTTGGAGGCATTTAATGTTCGAGCAAAAACGGCTGATTTTCGACAAAAGAGATAACACCCCCCCATTACGTCATGCTTCAGAAATGTGGAAAATGGTCCGTTTTCAAATGTTTTATTTTTGAACGTCAGTTCACATTTGTAGGTGGATCATCAGTGTTAGAGCTAAAATTAGCATGTTTAAAGTGATTTTCATGCTTCCAGGGGCTCGGGAAGTGAAATAAATACCATTTGGAGGCATTTAATGTTCGAGCAAAAACGGCTGATTTTCGACAAAAGAGATAACACCCCCCCATTACGTCATGCTTCAGAAATGTGGAAAATGGTCCGTTTTCAAATGTTTTATTTTTGAACGTCAGTTCACATTTGTAGGTGGATCATCAGTGTTAGAGCTAAAATTAGCATGTTTAAAGTGATTTTCATGCTTCCAGGGGCTCGGGAAGTTAATTAAATACCATTTGGAGGCATTTAATGTTCGAGCAAAAACGGCTGATTTTCGACAAAAGAGATAACACCCCCCCATTACGTCATGCTTCAGAAATGTGGAAAATGGTCCGTTTTCAAATGTTTTATTTTTGAGCGTCAGTTCACATTTGTAGGTGGATCATCAGTGTTAGAGCTAAAATTAGCATGTTTAAAGTGATTTTCATGCTTCCAGGGGCCCTAAACACAAGATTTATGGAATGGATAAAAGTGCATGAAAATGGCCAATTTACTCACTCTGAGTTCTCAAAAAGGGTTTCTTCACCCCGGGAAGTTAATTAAATACCATTTGGAGGCATTTAATGTTCGAGCAAAAACGGCTGATTTTCGACAAAAGAGATAACACCCCCCATTACGTCATGCTTCAGAAATGTGGAAAATGGCCCGTTTTCAAATGTTTTATTTTTGAACGTCAGTTCACATTTGTAGGTGGATCATCAGTGTTAGAGCTAAAATTAGCATGTTTAAAGTGATTTTCATGCTTCCAGGGGCTCGGGAAGTTAATTAAATACCATTTGGAGGCATTTAATGTTCGAGCAAAAACGGCTGATTTTCGACAAAAGAGATAACACCCCCCCATTACGTCATGCTTCAGAAATGTGGAAAATGGTCCGTTTTCAAATGTTTTATTTTTGAACGTCAGTTCACATTTGTAGGTGGATCATCAGTGTTAGAGCTAAAATTAGCATGTTTAAAGTGATTTTCATGCTTCCAGGGGCTCGGGAAGTTAATTAAATACCATTTGGAGGCATTTAATGTTCGAGCAAAAACGTCTGATTTTCGACAAAAGAGATAACACCCCCCCATTACGTCATGCTTCAGAAATGTGGAAAATGGTCCGTTTTCAAATGTTTTATTTTTGAACGTCAGTTCACATTTGTAGGTGGATCATCAGTGTTAGAGCTAAAATTAGCATGTTTAAAGTGATTTTCATGCTTCCAGGGGCCCTAAACACAAGATTTATGGAATGGTTAAAAGTGCATGAAAATGGCCAATTTACTCACTCTGAGTTCTCAAAAAGGGTTTCTTCACCCCGGGAAGTTAATTAAATACCATTTGGAGGCATTTAATGTTCGAGCAAAAACGGCTGATTTTCGACAAAAGAGATAACACCCCCCATTAGGTCATGCTTCAGAAATGTGGAAAATGGTCCGTTTTCAAATGTTTTATTTTTGAACGTCAGTTCACATTTGTAGGTGGATCATCAGTGTTAGAGCTAAAATTAGCATGTTTAAAGTGATTTTCATGCTTCCAGGGGCTCGGGAAGTTAATTAAATACCATTTGGAGGCATTTAATGTTCGAGCAAAAACGGCTGATTTTCGACAAAAGAGATAACACCCCCCCATTACGTCATGCTTCAGAAATGTGGAAAATGGTCCGTTTTCAAATGTTTTATTTTTGAACGTCAGTTCACATTTGTAGGTGGATCATCAGTGTTAGAGCTAAAATTAGCATGTTTAAAGTGATTTTCATGCTTCCAGGGGCTCGGGAAGTGAAATAAATACCATTTGGAGGCATTTAATGTTCGAGCAAAAACGGCTGATTTTCGACAAAAGAGATAACACCCCCCCATTACGTCATGCTTCAGAAATGTGGAAAATGGTCCGTTTTCAAATGTTTTATTTTTGAACGTCAGTTCACATTTGTAGGTGGATCATCAGTGTTAGAGCTAAAATTAGCATGTTTAAAGTGATTTTCATGCTTCCAGGGGCTCAGGAAGTTAATTAAATACCATTTGGAGGCATTTAATGTTCGAGCAAAAACGGCTGATTTTCGACAAAAGAGATAACACCCCCCCATTATGTCATGCTTCAGAAATGTGGAAAATGGTCCGTTTTCAAATGTTTTAATTTTTGAATGTCAGTTCACATTTGTAGGTGGATCATCAGTGTTAGAGCTAAAATTAGCATGTTTAAAGTGATTTTCATGCTTCCAGGGGCTCGGGAAGTAAAATAAATACCATTTGGAGGCATTTAATGTTCGAGCAAAAACGGCTGATTTTCGACAAAAGAGATAACACCCCCCATTACGTCATGCTTCAGAAATGTGGAAAATGGTCCGTTTTCAAATGTTTTATTTTTGAACGTCAGTTCACATTTGTAGGTGGATCATCAGTGTTAGAGCTAAAATTAGCATGTTTAAAGTGATTTTCATGCTTCCAGGGGCTCAGGAAGTTAATTAAATACCATTTGGAGGCATTTAATGTTCGAGCAAAAACGGCTGATTTTCGACAAAAGAGATAACACCCCCCCATTACGTCATGCTTCAGAAATGTGGAAAATGGTCCGTTTTCAAATGTTTTATTTTTGAACGTCAGTTCACATTTGTAGGTGGATCATCAGTGTTAGAGCTAAAATTAGCATGTTTAAAGTGATTTTCATGCTTCCAGGGGCTTGGGAAGTGAAATAAATACCATTTGGAGGCATTTAATGTTCGAGCAAAAACGGCTGATTTTCGACAAAAGAGATAACACCCCCCCCATTACGTCATGCTTCAGAAATGTGGAAAATGGTCCGTTTTCAAATGTTTTATTTTTGAACGTCAGTTCACATTTGTTGGTGGATCATCAGTGTTAGAGCTAAAATTAGCATGTTTAAAGTGATTTTCATGCTTCCAGGGGCTCGGGAAGTTAATTAAATACCATTTGGAGGCATTTAATGTTCGAGCAAAAACGGCTGATTTTCGACAAAAGAGATAACACCCCCCCCATTACGTCATGCTTCAGAAATGTGGAAAATGGTCCGTTTTCAAATGTTTTATTTTTGAAACGTCAGTTCACATTTGTAGGTGGATCATCAGTGTTAGAGCTAAAATTAGCATGTTTAAAGTGATTTTCATGCTTCCAGGGGCCCTAAACACAAGATTTATGGAATGGTTAAAAGTGCATGAAAATGGCCAATTTACTCACTCTGAGTTCTCAAAAAGGGTTTCTTCACCCCGGGAAGTTAATTAAATACCATTTGGAGGCATTTAATGTTCGAGCAAAAACGGCTGATTTTCGACAAAAGAGATAACACCCCCCCCATTACGTCATGCTTCAGAAATGTGGAAAATGGTCCGTTTTCAAATGTTTTATTTTTGAACGTCAGTTCACATTTGTAGGTGGATCATCAGTGTTAGAGCTAAAATTAGCATGTTTAAAGTGATTTTCATGCTTCCAGGGGCTCGGGAAGTTAATTAAATACCATTTGGAGGCATTTCATGTTCGAGCAAAAACGGCTGATTTTCGACAAAAGAGATAACACCCCCCCATTACGTCATGCTTCAGAAATGTGGAAAATGATCCGTTTTCAAATGTTTTATTTTTGAACGTCAGTTCACATTTGTAGGTGGATCATCAGTGTTAGAGCTAAAATTAGCATGTTTAAAGTGATTTTCATGCTTCCAGGGGCTCGGGAAGTTAATTAAATACCATTTGGAGGCATTTAATGTTCGAGCAAAAACGGCTGATTTTCGACAAAAGAGATAACACCCCCCCATTACGTCATGCTTCAGAAATGTGGAAAATGGTCCGTTTTCAAATGTTTTATTTTTGAACGTCAGTTCACATTTGTAGGTGGATCATCAGTGTTAGAGCTAAAATTAGCATGTTTAAAGTGATTTTCATGCTTCCAGGGGCCCAAAACACAAGATTTATGGAATGGTTAAAAGTGCATGAAAATGGCCAATTTACTCACTCTGAGTTCTCAAAAAGGGTTTCTTCACCCCGGGAAGTTAATTAAATACCATTTGGAGGCATTTAATGTTCGAGCAAAAACGGCTGATTTTCGACAAAAGAGATAACACCCCCCCATTACGTCATGCTTCAGAAATGTGGAAAATGGTCCGTTTTCAAATGTTTTATTTTTGAACGTCAGTTCACATTTGTAGGTGGATCATCAGTGTTAGAGCTAAAATTAGCATGTTTAAAGTGATTTTCATGCTTCCAGGGGCTCGGGAAGTTAATTAAATACCATTTGGAGGCATTTAATGTTCGAGCAAAAACGGCTGATTTTCGACAAAAGAGATAACACCCCCCCATTACGTCATGCTTCAGAAATGTGGAAAATGGTCCGTTTTCAAATGTTTTATTTTTGAACGTCAGTTCACATTTGTAGGTGGATCATCAGTGTTAGAGCTAAAATTAGCATGTTTAAAGTGATTTTCATGCTTCCAGGGGCTCGGGAAGTTAATTAAATACCATTTGGAGGCATTTAATGTTCGAGCAAAAACGGCTGATTTTCGACAAAAGAGATAACACCCCCCAATTACGTCATGCTTCAGAAATGTGGAAAATGGTCCGTTTTCAAATGTTTTATTTTTGAACGTCAGTTCACATTTGTAGGTGGATCATCAGTGTTAGAGCTAAAATTAGCATGTTTAAAGTGATTTTCATGCTTCCAGGGGCCCAAAACACAAGATTTATGGAATGGTTAAAAGTGCATAGAAATGGCCAATTTACTCACTCTGAGTTCTCAAATAGGGTTTCTTCATCCCGGGAAGTTAATTAAATACCATTTGGAGGCATTTAATGTTCGAGCAAAAACGGCTGATTTTCGACAAAAGAGATAACACCCCCCCCATTACGTCATGCTTCAGAAATGTGGAAAATGGTCCGTTTTCAAATGTTTTATTTTTGAACGTCAGTTCACATTTGTAGGTGGATCATCAGTGTTAGAGCTAAAATTAGCATGTTTAAAGTGATTTTCATGCTTCCAGGGGCTCGGGAAGTTAATTAAATACCATTTGGAGGCATTTCATGTTCGAGCAAAAACGGCTGATTTTCGACAAAAGAGATAACACCCCCCCATTACGTCATGCTTCAGAAATGTGGAAAATGGTCCGTTTTCAAATGTTTTATTTTTGAACGTCAGTTCACATTTGTAGGTGGATCATCAGTGTTAGAGCTAAAATTAGCATGTTTAAAGTGATTTTCATGCTTCCAGGGGCTCGGGAAGTTAATTAAATACCATTTGGAGGCATTTAATGTTCGAGCAAAAACGGCTGATTTTCGACAAAAGAGATAACACCCCCCCATTACGTCATGCTTCAGAAATGTGGAAAATGGTCCGTTTTCAAATGTTTTATTTTTGAACGTCAGTTCACATTTGTAGGTGGATCATCAGTGTTAGAGCTAAAATTAGCATGTTTAAAGTGATTTTCATGCTTCCAGGGGCCCAAAACACAAGATTTATGGAATGGTTAAAAGTGCATGAAAATGGCCAATTTACTCACTCTGAGTTCTCAAAAAGGGTTTCTTCACCCCGGGAAGTTAATTAAATACCATTTGGAGGCATTTAATGTTCGAGCAAAAACGGCTGATTTTCGACAAAAGAGATAACACCCCCCCATTACGTCATGCTTCAGAAATGTGGAAAATGGTCCGTTTTCAAATGTTTTATTTTTGAACGTCAGTTCACATTTGTAGGTGGATCATCAGTGTTAGAGCTAAAATTAGCATGTTTAAAGTGATTTTCATGCTTCCAGGGGCTCGGGAAGTTAATTAAATACCATTTGGAGGCATTTAATGTTCGAGCAAAAACGGCTGATTTTCGACAAAAGAGATAACACCCCCCCATTACGTCATGCTTCAGAAATGTGGAAAATGGTCCGTTTTCAAATGTTTTATTTTTGAACGTCAGTTCACATTTGTAGGTGGATCATCAGTGTTAGAGCTAAAATTAGCATGTTTAAAGTGATTTTCATGCTTCCAGGGGCTCGGGAAGTTAATTAAATACCATTTGGAGGCATTTAATGTTCGAGCAAAAACGGCTGATTTTCGACAAAAGAGATAACACCCCCCAATTACGTCATGCTTCAGAAATGTGGAAAATGGTCCGTTTTCAAATGTTTTATTTTTGAACGTCAGTTCACATTTGTAGGTGGATCATCAGTGTTAGAGCTAAAATTAGCATGTTTAAAGTGATTTTCATGCTTCCAGGGGCTCGGGAAGTGAAATAAATACCATTTGGAGGCATTTAATGTTCGAGCAAAAACGGCTGATTTTCGACAAAAGAGATAACACCCCCCCATTACGTCATGCTTCAGAAATGTGGAAAATGGTCCGTTTTCAAATGTTTTATTTTTGAACGTCAGTTCACATTTGTAGGTGGATCATCAGTGTTAGAGCTAAAATTAGCATGTTTAAAGTGATTTTCATGCTTCCAGGGGCTCGGGAAGTTAATTAAATACCATTTGGAGGCATTTAATGTTCGAGCAAAAACGGCTGATTTTCGACAAAAGAGATAACACCCCCCCCATTACGTCATGCTTCAGAAATGTGGAAAATGGTCCGTTTTCAAATGTTTTATTTTTGAGCGTCAGTTCACATTTGTAGGTGGATCATCAGTGTTAGAGCTAAAATTAGCATGTTTAAAGTGATTTTCATGCTTCCAGGGGCCCTAAACACAAGATTTATGGAATGGTTAAAAGTGCATGAAAATGGCCAATTTACTCACTCTGAGTTCTCAAAAAGGGTTTCTTCACCCCGGGAAGTTAATTAAATACCATTTGGAGGCATTTAATGTTCGAGCAAAAACGGCTGATTTTCGACAAAAGAGATAACACCCCCCATTACGTCATGCTTCAGAAATGTGGAAAATGGTCCGTTTTCAAATGTTTTATTTTTGAACGTCAGTTCACATTTGTAGGTGGATCATCAGTGTTAGAGCTAAAATTAGCATGTTTAAAGTGATTTTCATGCTTCCAGGGGCTCGGGAAGTTAATTAAATACCATTTGGAGGCATTTAATGTTCGAGCAAAAACGGCTGATTTTCGACAAAAGAGATAACACCCCCCCATTACGTCATGCTTCAGAAATGTGGAAAATGGTCCGTTTTCAAATGTTTTATTTTTGAACGTCAGTTCACATTTGTAGGTGGATCATCAGTGTTAGAGCTAAAATTAGCATGTTTAAAGTGATTTTCATGCTTCCAGGGGCTCGGGAAGTTAATTAAATACCATTTGGAGGCATTTAATGTTCGAGCAAAAACGGCTGATTTTCGACAAAAGAGATAACACCCCCCCATTACGTCATGCTTCAGAAATGTGGAAAATGGTCGGTTTTCAAATGTTTTATTTTTGAACGTCAGTTCACATTTGTAGGTGGATCATCAGTGTTAGAGCTAAAATTAGCATGTTTAAAGTGATTTTCATGCTTCCAGGGGCTCGGGAAGTTAATTAAATACCATTTGGAGGCATTTAATGTTCGAGCAAAAACAACTGATTTTCGACAAAAGAGATAACACCCCCCCATTACGTCATGCTTCAGAAATGTGGAAAATGATCCATTTTCAAATGTTTTATTTTTGAACGTCAGTTCACATTTGTAGGTGGATCATCAGTGTTAGAGCTAAAATTAGCATGTTTAAAGTGATTTTCATGCTTCCAGGGGCTCGGGAAGTGAAATAAATACCATTTGGAGGCATTTAATGTTCGAGCAAAAACGGCTGATTTTCGACAAAAGAGATAACACCCCCCCCATTACGTCATGCTTCAGAAATGTGGAAAATGGTCCGTTTTCAAATGTTTTATTTTTGAACGTCAGTTCACATTTGTAGGTGGATCATCAGTGTTAGAGCTAAAATTAGCATGTTTAAAGTGATTTTCATGCTTCCAGGGGCTCGGGAAGTTAATTAAATACCATTTGGAGGCATTTAATGTTCGAGCAAAAACGGCTGATTTTCGACAAAAGAGATAACACCCCCCCATTACGTCATGCTTCAGAAATGTGGAAAATGGTCCGTTTTCAAATGTTTTATTTTTGAACGTCAGTTCACATTTGTAGGTGGATCATCAGTGTTAGAGCTAAAATTAGCATGTTTAAAGTGATTTTCATGCTTCCAGGGGCTCGGGAAGTGAAATAAATACCATTTGGAGGCATTTAATGTTCGAGCAAAAACGGCTGATTTTCGACAAAAGAGATAACACCCCCCCATTACGTCATGCTTCAGAAATGTGGAAAATGGTCCGTTTTCAAATGTTTTATTTTTGAACGTCAGTTCACATTTGTAGGTGGATCATCAGTGTTAGAGCTAAAATTAGCATGTTTAAAGTGATTTTCATGCTTCCAGGGGCTCGGGAAGTTAATTAAATACCATTTGGAGGCATTTAATGTTCGAGCAAAAACGGCTGATTTTCGACAAAAGAGATAACACCCCCCATTACGTCATGCTTCAGAAATGTGGAAAATGGTCCGTTTTCAAATGTTTTATTTTTGAACGTCAGTTCACATTTGTAGGTGGATCATCAGTGTTAGAGCTAAAATTAGCATGTTCAAAGTGATTTTCATGCTTCCAGGGGCCCAAAACACAAGATTTATGGAATGGTTAAAAGTGCATAAAAATGGCCAATTTACTCACTCTGAGTTCTCAAAAAGGGTTTCTTCACCCCGGGAAGTTAATTAAATACCATTTGGAGGCATTTAATGTTCGAGCAAAAACGGCTGATTTTCGACAAAAGAGATAACACCCCCCCCATTACGTCATGCTTCTGAAATGTGGAAAATGGTCCGTTTTCAAATGTTTTATTTTTGAACGTCAGTTCACATTTGTAGGTGGATCATCAGTGTTAGAGCTAAAATTAGCATGTTTAAAGTGATTTTCATGCTTCCAGGGGCTCGGGAAGTTAATTAAATACCATTTGGAGGCATTTAATGTTCGAGCAAAAACGGCTGATTTTCGACAAAAGAGATAACACCCCCCCATTACGTCATGCTTCAGAAATGTGGAAAATGGTCCGTTTTCAAATGTTTTATTTTTGAACGTCAGTTCACATTTGTAGGTGGATCATCAGTGTTAGAGCTAAAATTAGATTGTTTAAAGTGATTTTCATGCTTCCAGGGGCTCGGGAAGTGAAATAAATACCATTTGGAGGCATTTAATGTTCGAGCAAAAACGGCTGATTTTCGACAAAAGAGATAACACCCCCCCCATTACGTCATGCTTCAGAAATGTGGAAAATGGTCTGTTTTCAAATGTTTTATTTTTGAACGTCAGTTCACATTTGTAGGTGGATCATCAGTGTTAGAGCTAAAATTAGCATGTTTAAAGTGATTTTCATGCTTCCAGGGGCTCGGGAAGTTAATTAAATACCATTTGGAGGCATTTAATGTTCGAGCAAAAACGGCTGATTTTCGACAAAAGAGATAACACCCCCCCATTACGTCATGCTTCAGAAATGTGGAAAATGGTCCGTTTTCAAATGTTTTATTTTTGAACGTCAGTTCACATTTGTAGGTGGATCATCAGTGTTAGAGCTAAAATTAGCATGTTTAAAGTGATTTTCATGCTTCCAGGGGCCCTAAACACAAGATTTATGGAATGGTTAAAAGTGCATGAAAATGGCCAATTTACTCACTCTGAGTTCTCAAAAAGGGTTTCTTCACCCCGGGAAGTTAATTATATACCATTTGGAGGCATTTAATGTTCGAGCAAAAACGGCTGATTTTCGACAAAAGAGATAACACCCCCCCATTACGTCATGCTTCAGAAATGTGGAAAATGGTCCGTTTTCAAATGTTTTATTTTTGAACGTCAGTTCACATTTGTAGGTGGATCATCAGTGTTAGAGCTAAAATTAGCATGTTTAAAGTGATTTTCATGCTTCCAGGGGCTCGGGAAGTTAATTAAATACCATTTGGAGGCATTTCATGTTCGAGCAAAAACGGCTGATTTTCGACAAAAGAGATAACACCCCCCCATTACGTCATGCTTCAGAAATGTGGAAAATGGTCCGTTTTCAAATGTTTTATTTTTGAACGTCAGTTCACATTTGTAGGTGGATCATCAGTGTTAGAGCTAAAATTAGCATGTTTAAAGTGATTTTCATGCTTCCAGGGGCTCGGGAAGTTAATTAAATACCATTTGGAGGCATTTAATGTTCGAGCAAAAACGGCTGATTTTCGACAAAAGAGATAACACCCCCCCATTACGTCATGCTTCAGAAATGTGGAAAATGGTCCGTTTTCAAATGTTTTATTTTTGAACGTCAGTTCACATTTGTAGGTGGATCATCAGTGTTAGAGCTAAAATTAGCATGTTTAAAGTGATTTTCATGCTTCCAGGGGCCCAAAACACAAGATTTATGGAATGGTTAAAAGTGCATGAAAATGGCCAATTTACTCACTCTGAGTTCTCAAAAAGGGTTTCTTCACCCCGGGAAGTTAATTAAATACCATTTGGAGGCATTTAATGTTCGAGCAAAAACGGCTGATTTTCGACAAAAGAGATAACACCCCCCCATTACGTCATGCTTCAGAAATGTGGAAAATGGTCCGTTTTCAAATGTTTTATTTTTGAACGTCAGTTCACATTTGTAGGTGGATCATCAGTGTTAGAGCTAAAATTAGCATGTTTAAAGTGATTTTCATGCTTCCAGGGGCTCGGGAAGTTAATTAAATACCATTTGGAGGCATTTAATGTTCGAGCAAAAACGGCTGATTTTCGACAAAAGAGATAACACCCCCCCATTACGTCATGCTTCAGAAATGTGGAAAATGGTCCGTTTTCAAATGTTTTATTTTTGAACGTCAGTTCACATTTGTAGGTGGATCATCAGTGTTAGAGCTAAAATTAGCATGTTTAAAGTGATTTTCATGCTTCCAGGGGCTCGGGAAGTTAATTAAATACCATTTGGAGGCATTTAATGTTCGAGCAAAAACGGCTGATTTTCGACAAAAGAGATAACACCCCCCAATTACGTCATGCTTCAGAAATGTGGAAAATGGTCCGTTTTCAAATGTTTTATTTTTGAACGTCAGTTCACATTTGTAGGTGGATCATCAGTGTTAGAGCTAAAATTAGCATGTTTAAAGTGATTTTCATGCTTCCAGGGGCCCAAAACACAAGATTTATGGAATGGTTAAAAGTGCATAGAAATGGCCAATTTACTCACTCTGAGTTCTCAAATAGGGTTTCTTCATCCCGGGAAGTTAATTAAATACCATTTGGAGGCATTTAATGTTCGAGCAAAAACGGCTGATTTTCGACAAAAGAGATAACACCCCCCCCATTACGTCATGCTTCAGAAATGTGGAAAATGGTCCGTTTTCAAATGTTTTATTTTTGAACGTCAGTTCACATTTGTAGGTGGATCATCAGTGTTAGAGCTAAAATTAGCATGTTTAAAGTGATTTTCATGCTTCCAGGGGCTCGGGAAGTTAATTAAATACCATTTGGAGGCATTTCATGTTCGAGCAAAAACGGCTGATTTTCGACAAAAGAGATAACACCCCCCCATTACGTCATGCTTCAGAAATGTGGAAAATGGTCCGTTTTCAAATGTTTTATTTTTGAACGTCAGTTCACATTTGTAGGTGGATCATCAGTGTTAGAGCTAAAATTAGCATGTTTAAAGTGATTTTCATGCTTCCAGGGGCTCGGGAAGTTAATTAAATACCATTTGGAGGCATTTAATGTTCGAGCAAAAACGGCTGATTTTCGACAAAAGAGATAACACCCCCCCATTACGTCATGCTTCAGAAATGTGGAAAATGGTCCGTTTTCAAATGTTTTATTTTTGAACGTCAGTTCACATTTGTAGGTGGATCATCAGTGTTAGAGCTAAAATTAGCATGTTTAAAGTGATTTTCATGCTTCCAGGGGCCCAAAACACAAGATTTATGGAATGGTTAAAAGTGCATGAAAATGGCCAATTTACTCACTCTGAGTTCTCAAAAAGGGTTTCTTCACCCCGGGAAGTTAATTAAATACCATTTGGAGGCATTTAATGTTCGAGCAAAAACGGCTGATTTTCGACAAAAGAGATAACACCCCCCCATTACGTCATGCTTCAGAAATGTGGAAAATGGTCCGTTTTCAAATGTTTTATTTTTGAACGTCAGTTCACATTTGTAGGTGGATCATCAGTGTTAGAGCTAAAATTAGCATGTTTAAAGTGATTTTCATGCTTCCAGGGGCTCGGGAAGTTAATTAAATACCATTTGGAGGCATTTAATGTTCGAGCAAAAACGGCTGATTTTCGACAAAAGAGATAACACCCCCCCATTACGTCATGCTTCAGAAATGTGGAAAATGGTCCGTTTTCAAATGTTTTATTTTTGAACGTCAGTTCACATTTGTAGGTGGATCATCAGTGTTAGAGCTAAAATTAGCATGTTTAAAGTGATTTTCATGCTTCCAGGGGCTCGGGAAGTTAATTAAATACCATTTGGAGGCATTTAATGTTCGAGCAAAAACGGCTGATTTTCGACAAAAGAGATAACACCCCCCAATTACGTCATGCTTCAGAAATGTGGAAAATGGTCCGTTTTCAAATGTTTTATTTTTGAACGTCAGTTCACATTTGTAGGTGGATCATCAGTGTTAGAGCTAAAATTAGCATGTTTAAAGTGATTTTCATGCTTCCAGGGGCTCGGGAAGTGAAATAAATACCATTTGGAGGCATTTAATGTTCGAGCAAAAACGGCTGATTTTCGACAAAAGAGATAACACCCCCCCATTACGTCATGCTTCAGAAATGTGGAAAATGGTCCGTTTTCAAATGTTTTATTTTTGAACGTCAGTTCACATTTGTAGGTGGATCATCAGTGTTAGAGCTAAAATTAGCATGTTTAAAGTGATTTTCATGCTTCCAGGGGCTCGGGAAGTTAATTAAATACCATTTGGAGGCATTTAATGTTCGAGCAAAAACGGCTGATTTTCGACAAAAGAGATAACACCCCCCCCATTACGTCATGCTTCAGAAATGTGGAAAATGGTCCGTTTTCAAATGTTTTATTTTTGAGCGTCAGTTCACATTTGTAGGTGGATCATCAGTGTTAGAGCTAAAATTAGCATGTTTAAAGTGATTTTCATGCTTCCAGGGGCCCTAAACACAAGATTTATGGAATGGTTAAAAGTGCATGAAAATGGCCAATTTACTCACTCTGAGTTCTCAAAAAGGGTTTCTTCACCCCGGGAAGTTAATTAAATACCATTTGGAGGCATTTAATGTTCGAGCAAAAACGGCTGATTTTCGACAAAAGAGATAACACCCCCCATTACGTCATGCTTCAGAAATGTGGAAAATGGTCCGTTTTCAAATGTTTTATTTTTGAACGTCAGTTCACATTTGTAGGTGGATCATCAGTGTTAGAGCTAAAATTAGCATGTTTAAAGTGATTTTCATGCTTCCAGGGGCTCGGGAAGTTAATTAAATACCATTTGGAGGCATTTAATGTTCGAGCAAAAACGGCTGATTTTCGACAAAAGAGATAACACCCCCCCATTACGTCATGCTTCAGAAATGTGGAAAATGGTCCGTTTTCAAATGTTTTATTTTTGAACGTCAGTTCACATTTGTAGGTGGATCATCAGTGTTAGAGCTAAAATTAGCATGTTTAAAGTGATTTTCATGCTTCCAGGGGCTCGGGAAGTTAATTAAATACCATTTGGAGGCATTTAATGTTCGAGCAAAAACGGCTGATTTTCGACAAAAGAGATAACACCCCCCCATTACGTCATGCTTCAGAAATGTGGAAAATGGTCGGTTTTCAAATGTTTTATTTTTGAACGTCAGTTCACATTTGTAGGTGGATCATCAGTGTTAGAGCTAAAATTAGCATGTTTAAAGTGATTTTCATGCTTCCAGGGGCTCGGGAAGTTAATTAAATACCATTTGGAGGCATTTAATGTTCGAGCAAAAACAACTGATTTTCGACAAAAGAGATAACACCCCCCCATTACGTCATGCTTCAGAAATGTGGAAAATGGTCCATTTTCAAATGTTTTATTTTTGAACGTCAGTTCACATTTGTAGGTGGATCATCAGTGTTAGAGCTAAAATTAGCATGTTTAAAGTGATTTTCATGCTTCCAGGGGCTCGGGAAGTGAAATAAATACCATTTGGAGGCATTTAATGTTCGAGCAAAAACGGCTGATTTTCGACAAAAGAGATAACACCCCCCCCATTACGTCATGCTTCAGAAATGTGGAAAATGGTCCGTTTTCAAATGTTTTATTTTTGAACGTCAGTTCACATTTGTAGGTGGATCATCAGTGTTAGAGCTAAAATTAGCATGTTTAAAGTGATTTTCATGCTTCCAGGGGCTCGGGAAGTTAATTAAATACCATTTGGAGGCATTTAATGTTCGAGCAAAAACGGCTGATTTTCGACAAAAGAGATAACACCCCCCCATTACGTCATGCTTCAGAAATGTGGAAAATGGTCCGTTTTCAAATGTTTTATTTTTGAACGTCAGTTCACATTTGTAGGTGGATCATCAGTGTTAGAGCTAAAATTAGCATGTTTAAAGTGATTTTCATGCTTCCAGGGGCTCGGGAAGTGAAATAAATACCATTTGGAGGCATTTAATGTTCGAGCAAAAACGGCTGATTTTCGACAAAAGAGATAACACCCCCCCATTACGTCATGCTTCAGAAATGTGGAAAATGGTCCGTTTTCAAATGTTTTATTTTTGAACGTCAGTTCACATTTGTAGGTGGATCATCAGTGTTAGAGCTAAAATTAGCATGTTTAAAGTGATTTTCATGCTTCCAGGGGCTCGGGAAGTTAATTAAATACCATTTGGAGGCATTTAATGTTCGAGCAAAAACGGCTGATTTTCGACAAAAGAGATAACACCCCCCATTACGTCATGCTTCAGAAATGTGGAAAATGGTCCGTTTTCAAATGTTTTATTTTTGAACGTCAGTTCACATTTGTAGGTGGATCATCAGTGTTAGAGCTAAAATTAGCATGTTCAAAGTGATTTTCATGCTTCCAGGGGCCCAAAACAAAAGATTTATGGAATGGTTAAAAGTGCATAAAAATGGCCAATTTACTCACTCTGAGTTCTCAAAAAGGGTTTCTTCACCCCGGGAAGTTAATTAAATACCATTTGGAGGCATTTAATGTTCGAGCAAAAACGGCTGATTTTCGACAAAAGAGATAACACCCCCCCCATTACGTCATGCTTCTGAAATGTGGAAAATGGTCCGTTTTCAAATGTTTTATTTTTGAACGTCAGTTCACATTTGTAGGTGGATCATCAGTGTTAGAGCTAAAATTAGCATGTTTAAAGTGATTTTCATGCTTCCAGGGGCTCGGGAAGTTAATTAAATACCATTTGGAGGCATTTAATGTTCGAGCAAAAACGGCTGATTTTCGACAAAAGAGATAACACCCCCCCATTACGTCATGCTTCAGAAATGTGGAAAATGGTCCGTTTTCAAATGTTTTATTTTTGAACGTCAGTTCACATTTGTAGGTGGATCATCAGTGTTAGAGCTAAAATTAGATTGTTTAAAGTGATTTTCATGCTTCCAGGGGCTCGGGAAGTGAAATAAATACCATTTGGAGGCATTTAATGTTCGAGCAAAAACGGCTGATTTTCGACAAAAGAGATAACACCCCCCCCATTACGTCATGCTTCAGAAATGTGGAAAATGGTCTGTTTTCAAATGTTTTATTTTTGAACGTCAGTTCACATTTGTAGGTGGATCATCAGTGTTAGAGCTAAAATTAGCATGTTTAAAGTGATTTTCATGCTTCCAGGGGCTCGGGAAGTTAATTAAATACCATTTGGAGGCATTTAATGTTCGAGCAAAAACGGCTGATTTTCGACAAAAGAGATAACACCCCCCCATTACGTCATGCTTCAGAAATGTGGAAAATGGTCCGTTTTCAAATGTTTTATTTTTGAACGTCAGTTCACATTTGTAGGTGGATCATCAGTGTTAGAGCTAAAATTAGCATGTTTAAAGTGATTTTCATGCTTCCAGGGGCCCTAAACACAAGATTTATGGAATGGTTAAAAGTGCATGAAAATGGCCAATTTACTCACTCTGAGTTCTCAAAAAGGGTTTCTTCACCCCGGGAAGTTAATTATATACCATTTGGAGGCATTTAATGTTCGAGCAAAAACGGCTGATTTTCGACAAAAGAGATAACACCCCCCCATTACGTCATGCTTCAGAAATGTGGAAAATGGTCCGTTTTCAAATGTTTTATTTTTGAACGTCAGTTCACATTTGTAGGTGGATCATCAGTGTTAGAGCTAAAATTAGCATGTTTAAAGTGATTTTCATGCTTCCAGGGGCTCGGGAAGTTAATTAAATACCATTTGGAGGCATTTCATGTTCGAGCAAAAACGGCTGATTTTCGACAAAAGAGATAACACCCCCCCATTACGTCATGCTTCAGAAATGTGGAAAATGGTCCGTTTTCAAATGTTTTATTTTTGAACGTCAGTTCACATTTGTAGGTGGATCATCAGTGTTAGAGCTAAAATTAGTATGTTTAAAGTGATTTTCATGTTTCCAGGGGCTCGGGAAGTTAATTAAATACCATTTGGAGGCATTTAATGTTCGAGCAAAAACGGCTGATTTTCGACAAAAGAGATAACACCCCCCCATTACGTCATGCTTCAGAAATGTGGAAAATGGTCCGTTTTCAAATGTTTTATTTTTGAACGTCAGTTCACATTTGTAGGTGGATCATCAGTGTTAGAGCTAAAATTAGCATGTTTAAAGTGATTTTCATGCTTCCAGGGGCCCAAAACACAAGATTTATGGAATGGTTAAAAGTGCATGAAAATGGCCAATTTACTCACTCTGAGTTCTCAAAAAGGGTTTCTTCACCCCGGGAAGTTAATTAAATACCATTTGGAGGCATTTAATGTTCGAGCAAAAACGGCTGATTTTCGACAAAAGAGATAACACCCCCCCATTACGTCATGCTTCAGAAATGTGGAAAATGGTCCGTTTTCAAATGTTTTATTTTTGAACGTCAGTTCACATTTGTAGGTGGATCATCAGTGTTAGAGCTAAAATTAGCATGTTTAAAGTGATTTTCATGCTTCCAGGGGCTCGGGAAGTTAATTAAATACCATTTGGAGGCATTTAATGTTCGAGCAAAAACGGCTGATTTTCGACAAAAGAGATAACACCCCCCCATTACGTCATGCTTCAGAAATGTGGAAAATGGTCCGTTTTCAAATGTTTTATTTTTGAACGTCAGTTCACATTTGTAGGTGGATCATCAGTGTTAGAGCTAAAATTAGCATGTTTAAAGTGATTTTCATGCTTCCAGGGGCTCGGGAAGTTAATTAAATACCATTTGGAGGCATTTAATGTTCGAGCAAAAACGGCTGATTTTCGACAAAAGAGATAACACCCCCCCATTACGTCATGCTTCAGAAATGTGGAAAATGGTCCGTTTTCAAATGTTTTATTTTTGAACGTCAGTTCACATTTGTAGGTGGATCATCAGTGTTAGAGCTAAAATTAGCATGTTTAAAGTGATTTTCATGCTTCCAGGGGCCCAAAACACAAGATTTATGGAATGGTTAAAAGTGCATGAAAATGGCCAATTTACTCACTCTGAGTTCTCAAAAAGGGTTTCTTCACCCCGGGAAGTTAATTAAATACCATTTGGAGGCATTTAATGTTCGAGCAAAAACGGCTGATTTTCAACAAAAGAGATAACACCCCCCCATTACGTCATGCTTCAGAAATGTGGAAAATGGTCCGTTTTCAAATGTTTTATTTTTGAACGTCAGTTCACATTTGTAGGTGGATCATCAGTGTTAGAGCTAAAATTAGCATGTTTAAAGTGATTTTCATGCTTCCAGGGGCTCGGGAAGTTAATTAAATACCATTTGGAGTCATTTAATGTTCGAGCAAAAACGGCTGATTTTCGACAAAAGAGATAACACCCCCCCATTACGTCATGCTTCAGAAATGTGGAAAATGGTCCGTTTTCAAATGTTTTATTTTTGAACGTCAGTTCACATTTGTAGGTGGATCATCAGTGTTAGAGCTAAAATTAGCATGTTTAAAGTGATTTTCATGCTTCCAGGGGCTCGGGAAGTGAAATAAATAACATTTGGAGGCATTTAATGTTCGAGCAAAAACGGATGATTTTCGACAAAAGAGATAACACCCCCCCATTACGTCATGCTTCAGAAATGTGGAAAATGGTCCGTTTTCAAATGTTTTATTTTTGAACGTCAGTTCACATTTGTAGGTGGATCATCAGTGTTAGAGCTAAAATTAGCATGTTTAAAGTGATTTTCATGCTTCCAGGGGCTCGGGAAGTTAATTAAATACCATTTGGAGGCATTTAATGTTCGAGCAAAAACGGCTGATTTTCGACAAAAGAGATAACACCCCCCCATTACGTCATGCTTCAGAAATGTGGAAAATGGTCCGTTTTCGAATGTTTTATTTTTGAACGTCAGTTCACATTTGTAGGTGGATCATCAGTGTTAGAGCTAAAATTAGCATGTTTAAAGTGATTTTCATGCTTCCAGGGGCTCGGGAAGTGAAATAAATACCATTTGGAGGCATTTAATGTTCGAGCAAAAGCGGCTGATTTTCGACAAAAGAGATAACACCCCCCCATTACGTCATGCTTCAGAAATGTGGAAAATGGTCAGTTTTCAAATGTTTTATTTTTGAACGTCAGTTCACATTTGTAGGTGGATCATCAGTGTTAGAGCTAAAATTAGCATGTTTAAAGTGATTTTCATGCTTCCAGGGGCCCAAAACACAAGATTTATGGAATGGTTAAAAGTGCATGAAAATGGCCAATTTACTCACTCTGAGTTCTCAAAAAGGGTTTCTTCACCCCGGGAAGTTAATTAAATACCATTTGGAGGCATTTAATGTTCGAGCAAAAACGGCTGATTTTTGACAAAAGAGATAACACCCCCCCATTACGTCATGCTTCAGAAATGTGGAAAATGGTCCGTTTTCAAATGTTTTATTTTTGAACATCAGTTCACATTTGTAGGTGGATCATCAGTGTTAGAGCTAAAATTAGCATGTTTAAAGTGATTTTCATGCTTCCAGGGGCTCGGGAAGTGAAATAAATACCATTTGGAGGCATTTAATGTTCGAGCAAAAACGGCTGATTTTCGACAAAAGAGATAACACCCCCCCATTACGTCATGCTTCAGAAATGTGGAAAATGGTCCGTTTTCAAATGTTTTATTTTTGAACGTCAGTTCACATTTGTAGGTGGATCATCAGTGTTAGAGCTAAAATTAGCATGTTTAAAGTGATTTTCATGCTTCCAGGGGCCCAAAACACAAGATTTATGGAATGGTTAAAAGTGCATGAAAATGGCCAATTTACTCACTCTGAGTTCTCAAAAAGGGTTTCTTCACCCCGGGAAGTTAATTAAATACCATTTGGAGGCATTTAATGTTCGAGCAAAAACGGCTGATTTTTGACAAAAGAGATAACACCCCCCCATTACGTCATGCTTCAGAAATGTGGAAAATGGTCGGTTTTCAAATGTTTTATTTTTGAACGTTAGTTCACATTTGTAGGTGGATCATCAGTGTTAGAGCTAAAATTAGCATGTTTAAAGTGATTTTCATGCTTCCAGGGGCTCGGGAAGTTAATTAAATACCATTTGGAGGCATTTAATGTTCGAGCAAAAACAACTGATTTTCGACAAAAGAGATAACACCCCCCCATTACGTCATGCTTCAGAAATGTGGAAAATGGTCCGTTTTCAAATGTTTTATTTTTGAACGTCAGTTCACATTTGTAGGTGGATCATCAGTGTTAGAGCTAAAATTAGCATGTTTAAAGTGATTTTCATGCTTCCAGGGGCTCGGGAAGTGAAATAAATACCATTTGGAGGCATTTAATGTTCGAGCAAAAACGGCTGATTTTCGACAAAAGAGATAACACCCCCATTACGTCATGCTTCAGAAATGTGGAAAATGGTCCGTTTTCAAATGTTTTATTTTTGAACGTCAGTTCACATTTGTAGGTGGATCATCAGTGTTAGAGCTAAAATTAGCATGTTTAAAGTGATTTTCATGCTTCCAGGGGCCCAAAACACAAGATTTATGGAATGGTTAAAAGTGCATGAAAATGGCCAATTTACTCACTCTGAGTTCTCAAAAAGGGTTTCTTCACCCCGGGAAGTTAATTAAATACCATTTGGAGGCATTTAATGTTTGAGCAAAAACGGCTGATTTTCGACAAAAGAGATAACACCCCCCCATTACGTCATGCTTCAGAAATGTGGAAAATGGTCCATTTTCAAATGTTTTATTTTTGAACGTCAGTTCACATTTGTAGGTGGATCATCAGTGTTAGAGCTAAAATTAGCATGTTTAAAGTGATTTTCATGCTTCCAGGGGCTCGGGAAGTTAATTAAATACCATTTGGAGGCATTTAATGTTCGAGCAAAAACGGCTGATTTTCGACAAAAGAGATAACACCCCCCCATTACGTCATGCTTCAGAAATGTGGAAAATGGTCCGTTTTCAAATGTTTTATTTTTGAACGTCAGTTCACATTTGTAGGTGGATCATCAGTGTTAGAGCTAAAATTAGCATGTTTAAAGTGATTTTCATGCTTCCAGGGGCTCGGGAAGTGAAATAAATACCATTTGGAGGCATTTAATGTTCGAGCAAAAACGGCTGATTTTCTACAAAAGAGATAACACCCCCCCATTACGTCATGCTTCAGAAATGTGGAAAATGGTCCGTTTTCAAATGTTTTATTTTTGAACGTCAGTTCACATTTGTAGGTGGATCAACAGTGTTAGAGCTAAAATTAGCATGTTTAAAGTGATTTTCATGCTTCCAGGGGCTCGGGAAGTTAATTAAATACCATTTGGAGGCATTTAATGTTCGAGCAAAAACGGCTGATTTTCGACAAAAGAGATAACACCCCCCCATTACGTCATGCTTCAGAAATGTGGAAAATGGTCCGTTTTCAAATGTTTTATTTTTGAACGTCAGTTCACATTTGTAGGTGGATCATCAGTGTTAGAGCTAAAATTAGCATGTTTAAAGTGATTTTCATGCTTCCAGGGGCCCTAAATACAAGATTTATGGAATGGTTAAAAGTGCATGAAAATGGCCAATTTACTCACTCTGAGTTCTCAAAAAGGGTTTCTTCACCCCGGGAAGTTAATTAAATACCATTTGGAGGCATTTAATGTTCGAGCAAAAACGGCTGATTTTCGACAAAAGAGATAACACCCCCCATTACGTCATGCTTCAGAAATGTGGAAAATGGTCCGTTTTCAAATGTTTTATTTTTGAACGTCAGTTCACATTTGTAGGTGGATCATCAGTGTTAGAGCTAAAATTAGCATGTTTAAAGTGATTTTCATGCTTCCAGGGGCTCGGGAAGTGAAATAAATACCATTTGGAGGCATTTAATGTTCGAGCAAAAACGGCTGATTTTCGACAAAAGAGATAACACCCCCCCATTACGTCATGCTTCAGAAATGTGGAAAATGGTCCGTTTTCAAATGTTTTATTTTTGAACGTCAGTTCACATTTGTAGGTGGATCATCAGTGTTAGAGCTAAAATTAGCATGTTTAAAGTGATTTTCATGCTTCCAGGGGCTCGGGAAGTTAATTAAATACCATTTGGAGGCATTTAATGTTCGAGCAAAAACGGCTGATTTTCGACAAAAGAGATAACACCCCCCCCATTACGTCATGCTTCAGAAATGTGGAAAATGGTCCGTTTTCAAATGTTTTAATTTTTGAACGTCAGTTCACATTTGTAGGTGGATCATCAGTGTTAGAGCTAAAATTAGCATGTTTAAAGTGATTTTCATGCTTCCAGGGGCTCGGGAAGTGAAATAAATACCATTTGGAGGCATTTAATGTTCGAGCAAAAACGGCTGATTTTCGACAAAAGAGATAACACCCCCCCCATTACGTCATGCTTCAGAAATGTGGAAAATGGTCCGTTTTCAAATGTTTTATTTTTGAACGTCAGTTCACATTTGTAGGTGGATCATCAGTGTTAGAGCTAAAATTAGCATGTTTAAAGTGATTTTCATGCTTCCAGGGGCTCGGGAAGTTAATTAAATACCATTTGGAGGCATTTCATGTTCGAGCAAAAACGGCTGATTTTCGACAAAAGAGATAACACCCCCCCATTACGTCATGCTTCAGAAATGTGGAAAATGGTCAGTTTTCAAATGTTTTATTTTTGAACGTCAGTTCACATTTGTAGGTGGATCATCAGTTTTAGAGCTAAAATTAGCATGTTTAAAGTGATTTTCATGCTTCCAGGGGCTCGGGAAGTTAATTAAATACCATTTGGAGGCATTTAATGTTCGAGCAAAAACGGCTGATTTTCGACAAAAGAGATAACACCCCCCCTTTACGTCATGCTTCAGAAATGTGGAAAATGGTCCGTTTTCAAATGTTTTATTTTTGAACGTCAGTTCACATTTGTAGGTGGATCATCAGTGTTAGAGCTAAAATTAGCATGTTTAAAGTGATTTTCATGCTTCCAGGGGCCCAAAACACAAGATTTATGGAATGGTTAAAAGTGCATGAAAATGGCCAATTTACTCACTCTGAGTTCTCAAAAAGGGTTTCTTCACCCCGGGAAGTTAATTAAATACCATTTGGAGGCATTTAATGTTCGAGCAAAAACGGCTGATTTTCGACAAAAGAGATAACACCCCCCCATTACGTCATGCTTCAGAAATGTGGAAAATGGTCCGTTTTCAAATGTTTTATTTTTGAACGTCAGTTCACATTTGTAGGTGGATCATCAGTGTTAGAGCTAAAATTAGCATGTTTAAAGTGATTTTCATGCTTCCAGGGGCTCGGGAAGTTAATTAAATACCATTTGGAGGCATTTAATGTTCGAGCAAAAACGGCTGATTTTCGACAAAAGAGATAACACCCCCCCATTACGTCATGCTTCAGAAATGTGGAAAATGGTCCGTTTTCAAATGTTTTATTTTTGAACGTCAGTTCACATTTGTAGGTGGATCATCAGTGTTAGAGCTAAAATTAGCATGTTTAAAGTGATTTTCATGCTTCCAGGGGCTCGGGAAGTTAATTAAATACCATTTGGAGGCATTTAATGTTCGAGCAAAAACGGCTGATTTTCGACAAAAGAGATAACACCCCCCCCATTACGTCATGCTTCAGAAATGTGGAAAATGGTCCGTTTTCAAATGTTTTATTTTTGAACGTCAGTTCACATTTGTAGGTGGATCATCAGTGTTAGAGCTAAAATTAGCATGTTTAAAGTGATTTTCATGCTTCCAGGGGCTCGGGAAGTGAAATAAATACCATTTGGAGGCATTTAATGTTCGAGCAAAAACGGCTGATTTTCGACAAAAGAGATAACACCCCCCCATTACGTCATGCTTCAGAAATGTGGAAAATGGTCCGTTTTCAAATGTTTTATTTTTGAGCGTCAGTTCACATTTGTAGGTGGATCATCAGTGTTAGAGCTAAAATTAGCATGTTTAAAGTGATTTTCATGCTTCCAGGGGCTCGGGAAGTAAAATAAATACCATTTGGAGGCATTTAATGTTCGAGCAAAAACGGCTGATTTTCGACAAAAGAGATAACACCCCCCATTACGTCATGCTTCAGAAATGTGGAAAATGGTCCGTTTTCAAATGTTTTATTTTTGAACGTCAGTTCACATTTGTAGGTGGATCATCAGTGTTAGAGCTAAAATTAGCATGTTTAAAGTGATTTTCATGCTTCCAGGGGCTCAGGAAGTTAATTAAATACCATTTGGAGGCATTTAATGTTCGAGCAAAAACGGCTGATTTTCGACAAAAGAGATAACACCCCCCCATTACGTCATGCTTCAGAAATGTGGAAAATGGTCCGTTTTCAAATGTTTTATTTTTGAACGTCAGTTCATATTTGTAGGTGGATCATCAGTGTTAGAGCTAAAATTAGCATGTTTAAAGTGATTTTCATGCTTCCAGGGGCTTGGGAAGTGAAATAAATACCATTTGGAGGCATTTAATGTTCGAGCAAAAACGGCTGATTTTCGACAAAAGAGATAACACCCCCCCCATTACGTCATGCTTCAGAAATGTGGAAAATGGTCCGTTTTCAAATGTTTTATTTTTGAACGTCAGTTCACATTTGTAGGTGGATCATCAGTGTTAGAGCTAAAATTAGCATGTTTAAAGTGATTTTCATGCTTCCAGGGGCCCTAAACACAAGATTTATGGAATGGTTAAAAGTGCATGAAAATGGCCAATTTACTCACTCTGAGTTCTCAAAAAGGGTTTCTTCACCCCGGGAAGTTAATTAAATACCATTTGGAGGCATTTAATGTTCGAGCAAAAACGGCTGATTTTCGACAAAAGAGATAACACCCCCCCCATTACGTCATGCTTCAGAAATGTGGAAAATGGTCCGTTTTCAAATGTTTTATTTTTGAACGTCAGTTCACATTTGTAGGTGGATCATCAGTGTTAGAGCTAAAATTAGCATGTTTAAAGTGATTTTCATGCTTCCAGGGGCTCGGGAAGTTAATTAAATACCATTTGGAGGCATTTCATGTTCGAGCAAAAACGGCTGATTTTCGACAAAAGAGATAACACCCCCCCATTACGTCATGCTTCAGAAATGTGGAAAATGGTCCGTTTTCAAATGTTTTATTTTTGAACGTCAGTTCACATTTGTAGGTGGATCATCAGTGTTAGAGCTAAAATTAGCATGTTTAAAGTGATTTTCATGCTTCCAGGGGCTCGGGAAGTTAATTAAATACCATTTGGAGGCATTTAATGTTCGAGCAAAAACGGCTGATTTTCGACAAAAGAGATAACACCCCCCCATTACGTCATGCTTCAGAAATGTGGAAAATGGTCCGTTTTCAAATGTTTTATTTTTGAACGTCAGTTCACATTTGTAGGTGGATCATCAGTGTTAGAGCTAAAATTAGCATGTTTAAAGTGATTTTCATGCTTCCAGGGGCTCGGGAAGTTAATTAAATACCATTTGGAGGCATTTAATGTTCGAGCAAAAACGGCTGATTTTCGACAAAAGAGATAACACCCCCCCCATTACGTCATGCTTCAGAAATGTGGAAAATGGTCCGTTTTCAAATGTTTTATTTTTGAACGTCAGTTCACATTTGTAGGTGGATCATCAGTGTTAGAGCTAAAATTAGCATGTTTAAAGTGATTTTCATGCTTCCAGGGGCTCGGGAAGTGAAATAAATACCATTTGGAGGCATTTAATGTTCGAGCAAAAACGGCTGATTTTCGACAAAAGAGATAACACCCCCCCATTACGTCATGCTTCAGAAATGTGGAAAATGGTCCGTTTTCAAATGTTTTATTTTTGAGCGTCAGTTCACATTTGTAGGTGGATCATCAGTGTTAGAGCTAAAATTAGCATGTTTAAAGTGATTTTCATGCTTCCAGGGGCTCGGGAAGTAAAATAAATACCATTTGGAGGCATTTAATGTTCGAGCAAAAACGGCTGATTTTCGACAAAAGAGATAACACCCCCCATTACGTCATGCTTCAGAAATGTGGAAAATGGTCCGTTTTCAAATGTTTTATTTTTGAACGTCAGTTCACATTTGTAGGTGGATCATCAGTGTTAGAGCTAAAATTAGCATGTTTAAAGTGATTTTCATGCTTCCAGGGGCTCAGGAAGTTAATTAAATACCATTTGGAGGCATTTAATGTTCGAGCAAAAACGGCTGATTTTCGACAAAAGAGATAACACCCCCCCATTACGTCATGCTTCAGAAATGTGGAAAATGGTCCGTTTTCAAATGTTTTATTTTTGAACGTCAGTTCATATTTGTAGGTGGATCATCAGTGTTAGAGCTAAAATTAGCATGTTTAAAGTGATTTTCATGCTTCCAGGGGCTTGGGAAGTGAAATAAATACCATTTGGAGGCATTTAATGTTCGAGCAAAAACGGCTGATTTTCGACAAAAGAGATAACACCCCCCCCATTACGTCATGCTTCAGAAATGTGGAAAATGGTCCGTTTTCAAATGTTTTATTTTTGAACGTCAGTTCACATTTGTAGGTGGATCATCAGTGTTAGAGCTAAAATTAGCATGTTTAAAGTGATTTTCATGCTTCCAGGGGCTCGGGAAGTTAATTAAATACCATTTGGAGGCATTTAATGTTCGAGCAAAAACGGCTGATTTTCGACAAAAGAGATAACACCCCCCCCATTACGTCATGCTTCAGAAATGTGGAAAATGGTCCGTTTTCAAATGTTTTATTTTTGAACGTCAGTTCACATTTGTAGGTGGATCATCAGTGTTAGAGCTAAAATTAGCATGTTTAAAGTGATTTTCATGCTTCCAGGGGCCCTAAACACAAGATTTATGGAATGGTTAAAAGTGCATGAAAATGGCCAATTTACTCACTCTGAGTTCTCAAAAAGGGTTTCTTCACCCCGGGAAGTTAATTAAATACCATTTGGAGGCATTTAATGTTCGAGCAAAAACGGCTGATTTTCGACAAAAGAGATAACACCCCCCCCATTACGTCATGCTTCAGAAATGTGGAAAATGGTCCGTTTTCAAATGTTTTATTTTTGAACGTCAGTTCACATTTGTAGGTGGATCATCAGTGTTAGAGCTAAAATTAGCATGTTTAAAGTGATTTTCATGCTTCCAGGGGCTCGGGAAGTTAATTAAATACCATTTGGAGGCATTTCATGTTCGAGCAAAAACGGCTGATTTTCGACAAAAGAGATAACATCCCCCCATTACGTCATGCTTCAGAAATGTGGAAAATGGTCCGTTTTCAAATGTTTTATTTTTGAACGTCAGTTCACATTTGTAGGTGGATCATCAGTGTTAGAGCTAAAATTAGCATGTTTAAAGTGATTTTCATGCTTCCAGGGGCTCGGGAAGTGAAATAAATACCATTTGGAGGCATTTAATGTTCGAGCAAAAACGGCTGATTTTCGACAAAAGAGATAACACCCCCCCTTTACGTCATGCTTCAGAATTGTGGAAAATGGTCCGTTTTCAAATGTTTTATTTTTGAACGTCAGTTCACATTTGTAGGTGGATCATCAGTGTTAGAGCTAAAATTAGCATGTTTAAAGTGATTTTCATGCTTCCAGGGGCTCGGGAAGTGAAATAAATACCATTTGGAGGCATTTAATGTTCGAGCAAAAACGGCTGATTTTCGACAAAAGAGATAACACCCCCCCCATTACGTCATGCTTCAGAAATGTGGAAAATGGTCCGTTTTCAAATGTTTTATTTTTGAACGTCAGTTCACATTTGTAGGTGGATCATCAGTGTTAGAGCTAAAATTAGCATGTTTAAAGTGATTTTCATGCTTCCAGGGGCTCGGGAAGTTAATTAAATACCATTTGGAGGCATTTCATGTTCGAGCAAAAACGGCTGATTTTCGACAAAAGAGATAACACCCCCCCATTACGTCATGCTTCAGAAATGTGGAAAATGGTCAGTTTTCAAATGTTTTATTTTTGAACGTCAGTTCACATTTGTAGGTGGATCATCAGTTTTAGAGCTAAAATTAGCATGTTTAAAGTGATTTTCATGCTTCCAGGGGCTCGGGAAGTTAATTAAATACCATTTGGAGGCATTTAATGTTCGAGCAAAAACGGCTGATTTTCGACAAAAGAGATAACACCCCCCCTTTACGTCATGCTTCAGAATTGTGGAAAATGGTCCGTTTTCAAATGTTTTATTTTTGAACGTCAGTTCACATTTGTAGGTGGATCATCAGTGTTAGAGCTAAAATTAGCATGTTTAAAGTGATTTTCATGCTTCCAGGGGCCCAAAACACAAGATTTATGGAATGGTTAAAAGTGCATGAAAATGGCCAATTTACTCACTCTGAGTTCTCAAAAAGGGTTTCTTCACCCCGGGAAGTTAATTAAATACCATTTGGAGGCATTTAATGTTCGAGCAAAAACGGCTGATTTTCGACAAAAGAGATAACACCCCCCCATTACGTCATGCTTCAGAAATGTGGAAAATGGTCCGTTTTCAAATGTTTTATTTTTGAACGTCAGTTCACATTTGTAGGTGGATCATCAGTGTTAGAGCTAAAATTAGCATGTTTAAAGTGATTTTCATGCTTCCAGGGGCTCGGGAAGTTAATTAAATACCATTTGGAGGCATTTAATGTTCGAGCAAAAATGGCTGATTTTCGACAAAAGAGATAACACCCCCCCATTACGTCATGCTTCAGAAATGTGGAAAATGGTCCGTTTTCAAATGTTTTATTTTTGAACGTCAGTTCACATTTGTAGGTGGATCATCAGTGTTAGAGCTAAAATTAGCATGTTTAAAGTGATTTTCATGCTTCCAGGGGCTCGGGAAGTTAATTAAATACCATTTGGAGGCATTTAATGTTCGAGCAAAAACGGCTGATTTTCGACAAAAGAGATAACACCCCCCCCATTACGTCATGCTTCAGAAATGTGGAAAATGGTCCGTTTTCAAATGTTTTATTTTTGAACGTCAGTTCACATTTGTAGGTGGATCATCAGTGTTAGAGCTAAAATTAGCATGTTTAAAGTGATTTTCATGCTTCCAGGGGCTCGGGAAGTGAAATAAATACCATTTGGAGGCATTTAATGTTCGAGCAAAAACGGCTGATTTTCGACAAAAGAGATAACACCCCCCCATTACGTCATGCTTCAGAAATGTGGAAAATGGTCCGTTTTCAAATGTTTTATTTTTGAGCGTCAGTTCACATTTGTAGGTGGATCATCAGTGTTAGAGCTAAAATTAGCATGTTTAAAGTGATTTTCATGCTTCCAGGGGCTCGGGAAGTAAAATAAATACCATTTGGAGGCATTTAATGTTCGAGCAAAAACGGCTGATTTTCGACAAAAGAGATAACACCCCCCATTACGTCATGCTTCAGAAATGTGGAAAATGGTCCGTTTTCAAATGTTTTATTTTTGAACGTCAGTTCACATTTGTAGGTGGATCATCAGTGTTAGAGCTAAAATTAGCATGTTTAAAGTGATTTTCATGCTTCCAGGGGCTCAGGAAGTTAATTAAATACCATTTGGAGGCATTTAATGTTCGAGCAAAAACGGCTGATTTTCGACAAAAGAGATAACACCCCCCCATTACGTCATGCTTCAGAAATGTGGAAAATGGTCCGTTTTCAAATGTTTTATTTTTGAACGTCAGTTCATATTTGTAGGTGGATCATCAGTGTTAGAGCTAAAATTAGCATGTTTAAAGTGATTTTCATGCTTCCAGGGGCTTGGGAAGTGAAATAAATACCATTTGGAGGCATTTAATGTTCGAGCAAAAACGGCTGATTTTCGACAAAAGAGATAACACCCCCCCCATTACGTCATGCTTCAGAAATGTGGAAAATGGTCCGTTTTCAAATGTTTTATTTTTGAACGTCAGTTCACATTTGTAGGTGGATCATCAGTGTTAGAGCTAAAATTAGCATGTTTAAAGTGATTTTCATGCTTCCAGGGGCTCGGGAAGTTAATTAAATACCATTTGGAGGCATTTAATGTTCGAGCAAAAACGGCTGATTTTCGACAAAAGAGATAACACCCCCCCCATTACGTCATGCTTCAGAAATGTGGAAAATGGTCCGTTTTCAAATGTTTTATTTTTGAACGTCAGTTCACATTTGTAGGTGGATCATCAGTGTTAGAGCTAAAATTAGCATGTTTAAAGTGATTTTCATGCTTCCAGGGGCCCTAAACACAAGATTTATGGAATGGTTAAAAGTGCATGAAAATGGCCAATTTACTCACTCTGAGTTCTCAAAAAGGGTTTCTTCACCCCGGGAAGTTAATTAAATACCATTTGGAGGCATTTAATGTTCGAGCAAAAACGGCTGATTTTCGACATAAGAGATAACACCCCCCCCATTACGTCATGCTTCAGAAATGTGGAAAATGGTCCGTTTTCAAATGTTTTATTTTTGAACGTCAGTTCACATTTGTAGGTGGATCATCAGTGTTAGAGCTAAAATTAGCATGTTTAAAGTGATTTTCATGCTTCCAGGGGCTCGGGAAGTTAATTAAATACCATTTGGAGGCATTTCATGTTCGAGCAAAAACGGCTGATTTTCGACAAAAGAGATAACACCCCCCCATTACGTCATGCTTCAGAAATGTGGAAAATGGTCCGTTTTCAAATGTTTTATTTTTGAACGTCAGTTCACATTTGTAGGTGGATCATCAGTGTTAGAGCTAAAATTAGCATGTTTAAAGTGATTTTCATGCTTCCAGGGGCTCGGGAAGTTAATTAAATACCATTTGGAGGCATTTAATGTTCGAGCAAAAACGGCTGATTTTCGACAAAAGAGATAACACCCCCCCATTACGTCATGCTTCAGAAATGTGGAAAATGGTCCGTTTTCAAATGTTTTATTTTTGAACGTCAGTTCACATTTGTAGGTGGATCATCAGTGTTAGAGCTAAAATTAGCATGTTTAAAGTGATTTTCATGCTTCCAGGGGCCCAAAACACAAGATTTATGGAATGGTTAAAAGTGCATGAAAATGGCCAATTTACTCACTCTGAGTTCTCAAAAAGGGTTTCTTCACCCCGGGAAGTTAATTAAATACCATTTGGAGGCATTTAATGTTCGAGCAAAAACGGCTGATTTTCGACAAAAGAGATAACACCCCCCCATTACGTCATGCTTCAGAAATGTGGAAAATGGTCCGTTTTCAAATGTTTTATTTTTGAACGTCAGTTCACATTTGTAGGTGGATCATCAGTGTTAGAGCTAAAATTAGCATGTTTAAAGTGATTTTCATGCTTCCAGGGGCTCGGGAAGTTAATTAAATACCATTTGGAGGCATTTAATGTTCGAGCAAAAACGGCTGATTTTCGACAAAAGAGATAACACCCCCCAATTACGTCATGCTTCAGAAATGTGGAAAATGGTCCGTTTTCAAATGTTTTATTTTTGAACGTCAGTTCACATTTGTAGGTGGATCATCAGTGTTAGAGCTAAAATTAGCATGTTTAAAGTGATTTTCATGCTTCCAGGGGCCCAAAACACAAGATTTATGGAATGGTTAAAAGTGCATAGAAATGGCCAATTTACTCACTCTGAGTTCTCAAATAGGGTTTCTTCACCCCGGGAAGTTAATTAAATACCATTTGGAGGCATTTAATGTTCGAGCAAAAACGGCTGATTTTCGACAAAAGAGATAACACCCCCCCATTACGTCATGCTTCAGAAATGTGGAAAATGGTCCGTTTTCAAATGTTTTATTTTTGAACGTCAGTTCACATTTGTAGGTGGATCATCAGTGTTAGAGCTAAAATTAGCATGTTTAAAGTGATTTTCATGCTTCCAGGGGCTCGGGAAGTTAATTAAATACCATTTGGAGTCATTTAATGTTCGAGCAAAAACGGCTGATTTTCGACAAAAGAGATAACACCCCCCCATTACGTCATGCTTCAGAAATGTGGAAAATGGTCCGTTTTCAAATGTTTTATTTTTGAACGTCAGTTCACATTTGTAGGTGGATCATCAGTGTTAGAGCTAAAATTAGCATGTTTAAAGTGATTTTCATGCTTCCAGGGGCTCGGGAAGTGAAATAAATACCATTTGGAGGCATTTAATGTTCGAGCAAAAACGGCTGATTTTCGACAAAAGAGATAACACCCCCCCATTACGTCATGCTTCAGAAATGTGGAAAATGGTCCGTTTTCAAATGTTTTATTTTTGAACGTCAGTTCACATTTGTAGGTGGATCATCAGTGTTAGAGCTAAAATTAGCATGTTTAAAGTGATTTTCATGCTTCCAGGGGCTCGGGAAGTTAATTAAATACCATTTGGAGGCATTTAATGTTCGAGCAAAAACGGCTGATTTTCGACAAAAGAGATAACACCCCCCCATTACGTCATGCTTCAGAAATGTGGAAAATGGTCCGTTTTCAAATGTTTTATTTTTGAGCGTCAGTTCACATTTGTAGGTGGATCATCAGTGTTAGAGCTAAAATTAGCATGTTTAAAGTGATTTTCATGCTTCCAGGGGCCCTAAACACAAGATTTATGGAATGGTTAAAAGTGCATGAAAATGGCCAATTTACTCACTCTGAGTTCTCAAAAAGGGTTTCTTCACCCCGGGAAGTTAATTAAATACCATTTGGAGGCATTTAATGTTCGAGCAAAAACGGCTGATTTTCGACAAAAGAGATAACACCCCCCATTACGTCATGCTTCAGAAATGTGGAAAATGGTCCGTTTTCAAATGTTTTATTTTTGAACGTCAGTTCACATTTGTAGGTGGATCATCAGTGTTAGAGCTAAAATTAGCATGTTTAAAGTGATTTTCATGCTTCCAGGGGCTCGGGAAGTTAATTAAATACCATTTGGAGGCATTTAATGTTCGAGCAAAAACGGCTGATTTTCGACAAAAGAGATAACACCCCCCCATTACGTCATGCTTCAGAAATGTGGAAAATGGTCCGTTTTCAAATGTTTTATTTTTGAACGTCAGTTCACATTTGTAGGTGGATCATCAGTGTTAGAGCTAAAATTAGCATGTTTAAAGTGATTTTCATGCTTCCAGGGGCTCGGGAAGTTAATTAAATACCATTTGGAGGCATTTAATGTTCGAGCAAAAACGGCTGATTTTCGACAAAAGAGATAACACCCCCCCATTACGTCATGCTTCAGAAATGTGGAAAATGGTCGGTTTTCAAATGTTTTATTTTTGAACGTCAGTTCACATTTGTAGGTGGATCATCAGTGTTAGAGCTAAAATTAGCATGTTTAAAGTGATTTTCATGCTTCCAGGGGCTCGGGAAGTTAATTAAATACCATTTGGAGGCATTTAATGTTCGAGCAAAAACAACTGATTTTCGACAAAAGAGATAACACCTCCCCATTACGTCATGCTTCAGAAATGTGGAAAATGGTCCGTTTTCAAATGTTTTATTTTTGAACGTCAGTTCACATTTGTAGGTGGATCATCAGTGTTAGAGCTAAAATTAGCATGTTTAAAGTGATTTTCATGCTTCCAGGGGCTCGGGAAGTGAAATAAATACCATTTGGAGGCATTTAATGTTCGAGCAAAAACGGCTGATTTTCGACAAAAGAGATAACACCCCCCCATTACGTCATGCTTCAGAAATGTGGAAAATGGTCCGTTTTCAAATGTTTTATTTTTGAACGTCAGTTCACATTTGTAGGTGGATCATCAGTGTTAGAGCTAAAATTAGCATGTTTAAAGTGATTTTCATGCTTCCAGGGGCTCGGGAAGTTAATTAAATACCATTTGGAGGCATTTAATGTTCGAGCAAAAACGGCTGATTTTCGACAAAAGAGATAACACCCCCCCATTACGTCATGCTTCAGAAATGTGGAAAATGGTCCGTTTTCAAATGTTTTATTTTTGAACGTCAGTTCACATTTGTAGGTGGATCATCAGTGTTAGAGCTAAAATTAGCATGTTTAAAGTGATTTTCATGCTTCCAGGGGCTCGGGAAGTTAATCAAATACCATTTGGAGGCATTTAATGTTCGAGCAAAAACGGCTGATTTTCGACAAAAGAGATAACACCCCCCCATTACGTCATGCTTCAGAAATGTGGAAAATGGTCTGTTTTCAAATGTTTTATTTTTGAACGTCAGTTCACATTTGTAGGTGGATCATCAGTGTTAGAGCTAAAATTAGCATGTTTAAAGTGATTTTCATGCTTCCAGGGGCTCGGGAAGTTAATTAAATACCATTTGGAGGCATTTAATGTTCGAGCAAAAACGGCTGATTTTCGACAAAAGAGATAACACCCCCCCATTACGTCATGCTTCAGAAATGTGGAAAATGGTCCGTTTTCAAATGTTTTATTTTTGAACGTCAGTTCACATTTGTAGGTGGATCATCAGTGTTAGAGCTAAAATTAGCATGTTTAAAGTGATTTTCATGCTTCCAGGGGCCCTAAACACAAGATTTATGGAATGGTTAAAAGTGCATGAAAATGGCCAATTTACTCACTCTGAGTTCTCAAAAAGGGTTTCTTCACCCCGGGAAGTTAATTATATACCATTTGGAGGCATTTAATGTTCGAGCAAAAACGGCTGATTTTCGACAAAAGAGATAACACCCCCCCCATTACGTCATGCTTCAGAAATGTGGAAAATGGTCCGTTTTCAAATGTTTTATTTTTGAACGTCAGTTCACATTTGTAGGTGGATCATCAGTGTTAGAGCTAAAATTAGCATGTTTAAAGTGATTTTCATGCTTCCAGGGGCTCGGGAAGTTAATTAAATACCATTTGGAGGCATTTCATGTTCGAGCAAAAACGGCTGATTTTCGACAAAAGAGATAACACCCCCCCATTACGTCATGCTTCAGAAATGTGGAAAATGGTCCGTTTTCAAATGTTTTATTTTTGAACGTCAGTTCACATTTGTAGGTGGATCATCAGTGTTAGAGCTAAAATTAGCATGTTTAAAGTGATTTTCATGCTTCCAGGGGCTCGGGAAGTTAATTAAATACCATTTGGAGGCATTTAATGTTCGAGCAAAAACGGCTGATTTTCGACAAAAGAGATAACACCCCCCCATTACGTCATGCTTCAGAAATGTGGAAAATGGTCCGTTTTCAAATGTTTTATTTTTGAACGTCAGTTCACATTTGTAGGTGGATCATCAGTGTTAGAGCTAAAATTAGCATGTTTAAAGTGATTTTCATGCTTCCAGGGGCCCAAAACACAAGATTTATGGAATGGTTAAAAGTGCATGAAAATGGCCAATTTACTCACTCTGAGTTCTCAAAAAGGGTTTCTTCACCCCGGGAAGTTAATTAAATACCATTTGGAGGCATTTAATGTTCGAGCAAAAACGGCTGATTTTCAACAAAAGAGATAACACCCCCCCATTACGTCATGCTTCAGAAATGTGGAAAATGGTCCGTTTTCAAATGTTTTATTTTTGAACGTCAGTTCACATTTGTAGGTGGATCATCAGTGTTAGAGCTAAAATTAGCATGTTTAAAGTGATTTTCATGCTTCCAGGGGCTCGGGAAGTTAATTAAATACCATTTGGAGTCATTTAATGTTCGAGCAAAAACGGCTGATTTTCGACAAAAGAGATAACACCCCCCCATTACGTCATGCTTCAGAAATGTGGAAAATGGTCCGTTTTCAAATGTTTTATTTTTGAACGTCAGTTCACATTTGTAGGTGGATCATCAGTGTTAGAGCTAAAATTAGCATGTTTAAAGTGATTTTCATGCTTCCAGGGGCTCGGGAAGTGAAATAAATAACATTTGGAGGCATTTAATGTTCGAGCAAAAACGGATGATTTTCGACAAAAGAGATAACACCCCCCATTACGTCATGCTTCAGAAATGTGGAAAATGGTCCGTTTTCAAATGTTTTATTTTTGAACGTCAGTTCACATTTGTAGGTGGATCATCAGTGTTAGAGCTAAAATTAGCATGTTTAAAGTGATTTTCATGCTTCCAGGGGCTCGGGAAGTTAATTAAATACCATTTGGAGGCATTTAATGTTCGAGCAAAAACGGCTGATTTTCGACAAAAGAGATAACACCCCCCCATTACGTCATGCTTCAGAAATGTGGAAAATGGTCCGTTTTCAAATGTTTTATTTTTGAGCGTCAGTTCACATTTGTAGGTGGATCATCAGTGTTAGAGCTAAAATTAGCATGTTTAAAGTGATTTTCATGCTTCCAGGGGCCCTAAACACAAGATTTATGGAATGGTTAAAAGTGCATGAAAATGGCCAATTTACTCACTCTGAGTTCTCAAAAAGGGTTTCTTCACCCCGGGAAGTTAATTAAATACCATTAGGAGGCATTTAATGTTCGAGCAAAAACGGCTGATTTTCGACAAAAGAGATAACACCCCCCATTACGTCATGCTTCAGAAATGTGGAAAATGGTCCGTTTTCAAATGTTTTATTTTTGAACGTCAGTTCACATTTGTAGGTGGATCATCAGTGTTAGAGCTAAAATTAGCATGTTTAAAGTGATTTTCATGCTTCCAGGGGCTCGGGAAGTTAATTAAATACCATTTGGAGGCATTTAATGTTCGAGCAAAAACGGCTGATTTTCGACAAAAGAGATAACACCCCCCCATTACGTCATGCTTCAGAAATGTGGAAAATGGTCCGTTTTCAAATGTTTTATTTTTGAACGTCAGTTCACATTTGTAGGTGGATCATCAGTGTTAGAGCTAAAATTAGCATGTTTAAAGTGATTTTCATGCTTCCAGGGGCTCGGGAAGTTAATTAAATACCATTTGGAGGCATTTAATGTTCGAGCAAAAACGGCTGATTTTCGACAAAAGAGATAACACCCCCCCATTACGTCATGCTTCAGAAATGTGGAAAATGGTCGGTTTTCAAATGTTTTATTTTTGAACGTCAGTTCACATTTGTAGGTGGATCATCAGTGTTAGAGCTAAAATTAGCATGTTTAAAGTGATTTTCATGCTTCCAGGGGCTCGGGAAGTTAATTAAATACCATTTGGAGGCATTTAATGTTCGAGCAAAAACAACTGATTTTCGACAAAAGAGATAACACCCCCCCATTACGTCATGCTTCAGAAATGTGGAAAATGGTCCGTTTTCAAATGTTTTATTTTTGAACGTCAGTTCACATTTGTAGGTGGATCATCAGTGTTAGAGCTAAAATTAGCATGTTTAAAGTGATTTTCATGCTTCCAGGGGCTCGGGAAGTGAAATAAATACCATTTGGAGGCATTTAATGTTCGAGCAAAAACGGCTGATTTTCGACAAAAGAGATAACACCCCCCCATTACGTCATGCTTCAGAAATGTGGAAAATGGTCCGTTTTCAAATGTTTTATTTTTGAACGTCAGTTCACATTTGTAGGTGGATCATCAGTGTTAGAGCTAAAATTAGCATGTTTAAAGTGATTTTCATGCTTCCAGGGGCTCGGGAAGTTAATTAAATACCATTTGGAGGCATTTAATGTTCGAGCAAAAACGGCTGATTTTCGACAAAAGAGATAACACCCCCCCATTACGTCATGCTTCAGAAATGGGGAAAATGGTCCGTTTTCAAATGTTTTATTTTTGAACGTCAGTTCACATTTGTAGGTGGATCATCAGTGTTAGAGCTAAAATTAGCATGTTTAAAGTGATTTTCATGCTTCCAGGGGCTCGGGAAGTTAATTAAATACCATTTGGAGGCATTTAATGTTCGAGCAAAAACGGCTGATTTTCGACAAAAGAGATAACACCCCCCCCATTACGTCATGCTTCTGAAATGTGGAAAATGGTCCGTTTTCAAATGTTTTATTTTTGAACGTCAGTTCACATATGTAGGTGGATCATCAGTGTTAGAGCTAAAATTAGCATGTTTAAAGTGATTTTCATGCTTCCAGGGGCTCGGGAAGTTAATTAAATACCATTTGGAGGCATTTAATGTTCGAGCAAAAACGGCTGATTTTCGACAAAAGAGATAACACCCCCCCATTACGTCATGCTTCAGAAATGTGGAAAATGGTCCTTTTTCAAATGTTTTATTTTTGAACGTCAGTTCACATTTGTAGGTGGATCATCAGTGTTAGAGCTAAAATTAGATTGTTTAAAGTGATTTTCATGCTTCCAGGGGCTCGGGAAGTGAAATAAATACCATTTGGAGGCATTTAATGTTCGAGCAAAAACGGCTGATTTTCGACAAAAGAGATAACACCCCCCCCATTACGTCATGCTTCAGAAATGTGGAAAATGGTCTGTTTTCAAATGTTTTATTTTTGAACGTCAGTTCACATTTGTAGGTGGATCATCAGTGTTAGAGCTAAAATTAGCATGTTTAAAGTGATTTTCATGCTTCCAGGGGCTCGGGAAGTTAATTAAATACCATTTGGAGGCATTTAATGTTCGAGCAAAAACGGCTGATTTTCGACAAAAGAGATAACACCCCCCCATTACGTCATGCTTCAGAAATGTGGAAAATGGTCCGTTTTCAAATGTTTTATTTTTGAACGTCAGTTCACATTTGTAGGTGGATCATCAGTGTTAGAGCTAAAATTAGCATGTTTAAAGTGATTTTCATGCTTCCAGGGGCCCTAAACACAAGATTTATGGAATGGTTAAAAGTGCATGAAAATGGCCAATTTACTCACTCTGAGTTCTCAAAAAGGGTTTCTTCACCCCGGGAAGTTAATTATATAACATTTGGAGGCATTTAATGTTCGAGCAAAAACGGCTGATTTTCGACAAAAGAGATAACACCCCCCCCATTACGTCATGCTTCAGAAATGTGGAAAATGGTCCGTTTTCAAATGTTTTATTTTTGAACGTCAGTTCACATTTGTAGGTGGATCATCAGTGTTAGAGCTAAAATTAGCATGTTTAAAGTGATTTTCATGCTTCCAGGGGCTCGGGAAGTTAATTAAATACCATTTGGAGGCATTTCATGTTCGAGCAAAAACGGCTGATTTTCGACAAAAGAGATAACACCCCCCCATTACGTCATGCTTCAGAAATGTGGAAAATGGTCCGTTTTCAAATGTTTTATTTTTGAACGTCAGTTCACATTTGTAGGTGGATCATCAGTGTTAGAGCTAAAATTAGTATGTTTAAAGTGATTTTCATGTTTCCAGGGGCTCGGGAAGTTAATTAAATACCATTTGGAGGCATTTAATGTTCGAGCAAAAACGGCTAATTTTCGACAAAAGAGATAACACCCCCCCATTACGTCATGCTTCAGAAATGTGGAAAATGGTCCGTTTTCAAATGTTTTATTTTTGAACGTCAGTTCACATTTGTAGGTGGATCATCAGTGTTAGAGCTAAAATTAGCATGTTTAAAGTGATTTTCATGCTTCCAGGGGCTCGGGAAGTTAATTAAATACCATTTGGAGGCATTTAATGTTCGAGCAAAAACGGCTGATTTTCGACAAAAGAGATAACACCCCCCATTACGTCATGCTTCAGAAATGTGGAAAATGGTCCGTTTTCAAATGTTTTATTTTTGAACGTCAGTTCACATTTGTAGGTGGATCATCAGTGTTAGAGCTAAAATTAGCATGTTTAAAGTGATTTTCATGCTTCCAGGGGCTCGGGAAGTTAATTAAATACCATTTGGAGGCATTTAATGTTCGAGCAAAAACGGCTGATTTTCGACAAAAGAGATAACACCCCCCATTACGTCATGCTTCAGAAATGTGGAAAATGGTCCGTTTTCAAATGTTTTATTTTTGAACGTCAGTTCACATTTGTAGGTGGATCATCAGTGTTAGAGCTAAAATTAGCATGTTTAAAGTGATTTTCATGCTTCCAGGGGCCCAAAACACAAGATTTATGGAATGGTTAAAAGTGCATGAAAATGGCCAATTTACTCACTCTGAGTTCTCAAAAAGGGTTTCTTCACCCCGGGAAGTTAATTAAATACCATTTGGAGGCATTTAATGTTCGAGCAAAAACGGCTGATTTTCAACAAAAGAGATAACACCCCCCCATTACGTCATGCTTCAGAAATGTGGAAAATGGTCCGTTTTCAAATGTTTTATTTTTGAACGTCAGTTCACATTTGTAGGTGGATCATCAGTGTTAGAGCTAAAATTAGCATGTTTAAAGTGATTTTCATGCTTCCAGGGGCTCGGGAAGTTAATTAAATACCATTTGGAGTCATTTAATGTTCGAGCAAAAACGGCTGATTTTCGACAAAAGAGATAACACCCCCCCATTACGTCATGCTTCAGAAATGTGGAAAATGGTCCGTTTTCAAATGTTTTATTTTTGAACGTCAGTTCACATTTGTAGGTGGATCATCAGTGTTAGAGCTAAAATTAGCATGTTTAAAGTGATTTTCATGCTTCCAGGGGCTCGGGAAGTGAAATAAATAACATTTGGAGGCATTTAATGTTCGAGCAAAAACGGATGATTTTCGACAAAAGAGATAACACCCCCCCATTACGTCATGCTTCAGAAATGTGGAAAATGGTCCGTTTTCAAATGTTTTATTTTTGAACGTCAGTTCACATTTGTAGGTGGATCATCAGTGTTAGAGCTAAAATTAGCATGTTTAAAGTGATTTTCATGCTTCCAGGGGCTCGGGAAGTTAATTAAATACCATTTGGAGGCATTTAATGTTCGAGCAAAAACGGCTGATTTTCGACAAAAGAGATAACACCCCCCCATTACGTCATGCTTCAGAAATGTGGAAAATGGTCCGTTTTCAAATGTTTTATTTTTGAGCGTCAGTTCACATTTGTAGGTGGATCATCAGTGTTAGAGCTAAAATTAGCATGTTTAAAGTGATTTTCATGCTTCCAGGGGCCCTAAACACAAGATTTATGGAATGGTTAAAAGTGCATGAAAATGGCCAATTTACTCACTCTGAGTTCTCAAAAAGGGTTTCTTCACCCCGGGAAGTTAATTAAATACCATTTGGAGGCATTTAATGTTCGAGCAAAAACGGCTGATTTTCGACAAAAGAGATAACACCCCCCATTACGTCATGCTTCAGAAATGTGGAAAATGGTCCGTTTTCAAATGTTTTATTTTTGAACGTCAGTTCACATTTGTAGGTGGATCATCAGTGTTAGAGCTAAAATTAGCATGTTTAAAGTGATTTTCATGCTTCCAGGGGCTCGGGAAGTTAATTAAATACCATTTGGAGGCATTTAATGTTCGAGCAAAAACGGCTGATTTTCGACAAAAGAGATAACACCCCCCCATTACGTCATGCTTCAGAAATGTGGAAAATGGTCCGTTTTCAAATGTTTTATTTTTGAACGTCAGTTCACATTTGTAGGTGGATCATCAGTGTTAGAGCTAAAATTAGCATGTTTAAAGTGATTTTCATGCTTCCAGGGGCTCGGGAAGTTAATTAAATACCATTTGGAGGCATTTAATGTTCGAGCAAAAACGGCTGATTTTCGACAAAAGAGATAACACCCCCCCATTACGTCATGCTTCAGAAATGTGGAAAATGGTCGGTTTTCAAATGTTTTATTTTTGAACGTCAGTTCACATTTGTAGGTGGATCATCAGTGTTAGAGCTAAAATTAGCATGTTTAAAGTGATTTTCATGCTTCCAGGGGCTCGGGAAGTTAATTAAATACCATTTGGAGGCATTTAATGTTCGAGCAAAAACAACTGATTTTCGACAAAAGAGATAACACCCCCCCATTACGTCATGCTTCAGAAATGTGGAAAATGGTCCGTTTTCAAATGTTTTATTTTTGAACGTCAGTTCACATTTGTAGGTGGATCATCAGTGTTAGAGCTAAAATTAGCATGTTTAAAGTGATTTTCATGCTTCCAGGGGCTCGGGAAGTGAAATAAATACCATTTGGAGGCATTTAATGTTCGAGCAAAAACGGCTGATTTTCGACAAAAGAGATAACACCCCCCCATTACGTCATGCTTCAGAAATGTGGAAAATGGTCAGTTTTCAAATGTTTTATTTTTGAACGTCAGTTCACATTTGTAGGTGGATCATCAGTGTTAGAGCTAAAATTAGCATGTTTAAAGTGATTTTCATGCTTCCAGGGGCTCGGGAAGTTAATTAAATACCATTTGGAGGCATTTAATGTTCGAGCAAAAACGGCTGATTTTCGACAAAAGAGATAACACCCCCCCATTACGTCATGCTTCAGAAATGTGGAAAATGGTCCGTTTTCAAATGTTTTATTTTTGAACGTCAGTTCACATTTGTAGGTGGATCATCAGTGTTAGAGCTAAAATTAGCATGTTTAAAGTGATTTTCATGCTTCCAGGGGCTCGGGAAGTGAAATAAATACCATTTGGAGGCATTTAATGTTCGAGCAAAAACGGCTGATTTTCGACAAAAGAGATAACACCCCCCCATTACGTCATGCTTCAGAAATGTGGAAAATGGTCCGTTTTCAAATGTTTTATTTTTGAACGTCAGTTCACATTTGTAGGTGGATCATCAGTGTTAGAGCTAAAATTAGCATGTTTAAAGTGATTTTCATGCTTCCAGGGGCTCGGGAAGTTAATTAAATACCATTTGGAGGCATTTAATGTTCGAGCAAAAACGGCTGATTTTCGACAAAAGAGATAACACCCCCCCCATTACGTCATGCTTCTGAAATGTGGAAAATGGTCCGTTTTCAAATGTTTTATTTTTGAACGTCAGTTCACATTTGTAGGTGGATCATCAGTGTTAGAGCTAAAATTAGCATGTTTAAAGTGATTTTCATGCTTCCAGGGGCTCGGGAAGTTAATTAAATACCATTTGGAGGCATTTAATGTTCGAGCAAAAACGGCTGATTTTCGACAAAAGAGATAACACCCCCCCATTACGTCATGCTTCAGAAATGTGGAAAATGGTCCGTTTTCAAATGTTTTATTTTTGAACGTCAGTTCACATTTGTAGGTGGATCATCAGTGTTAGAGCTAAAATTAGATTGTTTAAAGTGATTTTCATGCTTCCAGGGGCTCGGGAAGTGAAATAAATACCATTTGGAGGCATTTAATGTTCGAGCAAAAACGGCTGATTTTCGACAAAAGAGATAACACCCCCCCCATTACGTCATGCTTCAGAAATGTGGAAAATGGTCTGTTTTCAAATGTTTTATTTTTGAACGTCAGTTCACATTTGTAGGTGGATCATCAGTGTTAGAGCTAAAATTAGCATGTTTAAAGTGATTTTCATGCTTCCAGGGGCTCGGGAAGTTAATTAAATACCATTTGGAGGCATTTAATGTTCGAGCAAAAACGGCTGATTTTCGACAAAAGAGATAACACCCCCCCATTACGTCATGCTTCAGAAATGTGGAAAATGGTCCGTTTTCAAATGTTTTATTTTTGAACGTCAGTTCACATTTGTAGGTGGATCATCAGTGTTAGAGCTAAAATTAGCATGTTTAAAGTGATTTTCATGCTTCCAGGGGCCCTAAACACAAGATTTATGGAATGGTTAAAAGTGCATGAAAATGGCCAATTTACTCACTCTGAGTTCTCAAAAAGGGTTTCTTCACCCCGGGAAGTTAATTATATACCATTTGGAGGCATTTAATGTTCGAGCAAAAACGGCTGATTTTCGACAAAAGAGATAACACCCCCCCCATTACGTCATGCTTCAGAAATGTGGAAAATGGTCCGTTTTCAAATGTTTTATTTTTGAACGTCAGTTCACATTTGTAGGTGGATCATCAGTGTTAGAGCTAAAATTAGCATGTTTAAAGTGATTTTCATGCTTCCAGGGGCTCGGGAAGTTAATTAAATACCATTTGGAGGCATTTCATGTTCGAGCAAAAACGGCTGATTTTCGACAAAAGAGATAACACCCCCCCATTACGTCATGCTTCAGAAATGTGGAAAATGGTCCGTTTTCAAATGTTTTATTTTTGAACGTCAGTTCACATTTGTAGGTGGATCATCAGTGTTAGAGCTAAAATTAGTATGTTTAAAGTGATTTTCATGTTTCCAGGGGCTCGGGAAGTTAATTAAATACCATTTGGAGGCATTTAATGTTCGAGCAAAAACGGCTGATTTTCGACAAAAGAGATAACACCCCCCCATTACGTCATGCTTCAGAAATGTGGAAAATGGTCCGTTTTCAAATGTTTTATTTTTGAACGTCAGTTCACATTTGTAGGTGGATCATCAGTGTTAGAGCTAAAATTAGCATGTTTAAAGTGATTTTCATGCTTCCAGGGGCTCGGGAAGTTAATTAAATACCATTTGGAGGCATTTAATGTTCGAGCAAAAACGGCTGATTTTCGACAAAAGAGATAACACCCCCCCATTACGTCATGCTTCAGAAATGTGGAAAATGGTCCGTTTTCAAATGTTTTATTTTTGAACGTCAGTTCACATTTGTAGGTGGATCATCAGTGTTAGAGCTAAAATTAGCATGTTTAAAGTGATTTTCATGCTTCCAGGGGCTCGGGAAGTTAATTAAATACCATTTGGAGGCATTTAATGTTCGAGCAAAAACGGCTGATTTTCGACAAAAGAGATAACACCCCCCCATTACGTCATGCTTCAGAAATGTGGAAAATGGTCCGTTTTCAAATGTTTTATTTTTGAACGTCAGTTCACATTTGTAGGTGGATCATCAGTGTTAGAGCTAAAATTAGCATGTTTAAAGTGATTTTCATGCTTCCAGGGGCCCAAAACACAAGATTTATGGAATGGTTAAAAGTGCATGAAAATGGCCAATTTACTCACTCTGAGTTCTCAAAAAGGGTTTCTTCACCCCGGGAAGTTAATTAAATACCATTTGGAGGCATTTAATGTTCGAGCAAAAACGGCTGATTTTCAACAAAAGAGATAACACCCCCCCATTACGTCATGCTTCAGAAATGTGGAAAATGGTCAGTTTTCAAATGTTTTATTTTTGAACGTCAGTTCACATTTGTAGGTGGATCATCAGTGTTAGAGCTAAAATTAGCATGTTTAAAGTGATTTTCATGCTTCCAGGGGCTCGGGAAGTGAAATAAATAACATTTGGAGGCATTTAATGTTCGAGCAAAAACGGATGATTTTCGACAAAAGAGATAACACCCCCCCATTACGTCATGCTTCAGAAATGTGGAAAATGGTCCGTTTTCAAATGTTTTATTTTTGAACGTCAGTTCACATTTGTAGGTGGATCATCAGTGTTAGAGCTAAAATTAGCATGTTTAAAGTGATTTTCATGCTTCCAGGGGCTCGGGAAGTTAATTAAATACCATTTGGAGGCATTTAATGTTCGAGCAAAAACGGCTGATTTTCGACAAAAGAGATAACACCCCCCCATTACGTCATGCTTCAGAAATGTGGAAAATGGTCCGTTTTCAAATGTTTTATTTTTGAGCGTCAGTTCACATTTGTAGGTGGATCATCAGTGTTAGAGCTAAAATTAGCATGTTTAAAGTGATTTTCATGCTTCCAGGGGCCCTAAACACAAGATTTATGGAATGGTTAAAAGTGCATGAAAATGGCCAATTTACTCACTCTGAGTTCTCAAAAAGGGTTTCTTCACCCCGGGAAGTTAATTAAATACCATTTGGAGGCATTTAATGTTCGAGCAAAAACGGCTGATTTTCGACAAAAGAGATAACACCCCCCATTACGTCATGCTTCAGAAATGTGGAAAATGGTCCGTTTTCAAATGTTTTATTTTTGAACGTCAGTTCACATTTGTAGGTGGATCATCAGTGTTAGAGCTAAAATTAGCATGTTTAAAGTGATTTTCATGCTTCCAGGGGCTCGGGAAGTTAATTAAATACCATTTGGAGGCATTTAATGTTCGAGCAAAAACGGCTGATTTTCGACAAAAGAGATAACACCCCCCCATTACGTCATGCTTCAGAAATGTGGAAAATGGTCCGTTTTCAAATGTTTTATTTTTGAACGTCAGTTCACATTTGTAGGTGGATCATCAGTGTTAGAGCTAAAATTAGCATGTTTAAAGTGATTTTCATGCTTCCAGGGGCTCGGGAAGTTAATTAAATACCATTTGGAGGCATTTAATGTTCGAGCAAAAACGGCTGATTTTCGACAAAAGAGATAACACCCCCCCATTACGTCATGCTTCAGAAATGTGGAAAATGGTCGGTTTTCAAATGTTTTATTTTTGAACGTCAGTTCACATTTGTAGGTGGATCATCAGTGTTAGAGCTAAAATTAGCATGTTTAAAGTGATTTTCATGCTTCCAGGGGCTCGGGAAGTTAATTAAATACCATTTGGAGGCATTTAATGTTCGAGCAAAAACAACTGATTTTCGACAAAAGAGATAACACCCCCCCATTACGTCATGCTTCAGAAATGTGGAAAATGGTCCGTTTTCAAATGTTTTATTTTTGAACGTCAGTTCACATTTGTAGGTGGATCATCAGTGTTAGAGCTAAAATTAGCATGTTTAAAGTGATTTTCATGCTTCCAGGGGCTCGGGAAGTGAAATAAATACCATTTGGAGGCATTTAATGTTCGAGCAAAAACGGCTGATTTTCGACAAAAGAGATAACACCCCCCCATTACGTCATGCTTCAGAAATGTGGAAAATGGTCCGTTTTCAAATGTTTTATTTTTGAACGTCAGTTCACATTTGTAGGTGGATCATCAGTGTTAGAGCTAAAATTAGCATGTTTAAAGTGATTTTCATGCTTCCAGGGGCTCGGGAAGTTAATTAAATACCATTTGGAGGCATTTAATGTTCGAGCAAAAACGGCTGATTTTCGACAAAAGAGATAACACCCCCCCATTACGTCATGCTTCAGAAATGTGGAAAATGGTCCGTTTTCAAATGTTTTATTTTTGAACGTCAGTTCACATTTGTAGGTGGATCATCAGTGTTAGAGCTAAAATTAGCATGTTTAAAGTGATTTTCATGCTTCCAGGGGCTCGGGAAGTGAAATAAATACCATTTGGAGGCATTTAATGTTCGAGCAAAAACGGCTGATTTTCGACAAAAGAGATAACACCCCCCCATTACGTCATGCTTCAGAAATGTGGAAAATGGTCCGTTTTCAAATGTTTTATTTTTGAACGTCAGTTCACATTTGTAGGTGGATCATCAGTGTTAGAGCTAAAATTAGCATGTTTAAAGTGATTTTCATGCTTCCAGGGGCTCGGGAAGTTAATTAAATACCATTTGGAGGCATTTAATGTTCGAGCAAAAACGGCTGATTTTCGACAAAAGAGATAACACCCCCCCCATTACGTCATGCTTCTGAAATGTGGAAAATGGTCCGTTTTCAAATGTTTTATTTTTGAACGTCAGTTCACATTTGTAGGTGGATCATCAGTGTTAGAGCTAAAATTAGCATGTTTAAAGTGATTTTCATGCTTCCAGGGGCTCGGGAAGTTAATTAAATACCATTTGGAGGCATTTAATGTTCGAGCAAAAACGGCTGATTTTCGACAAAAGAGATAACACCCCCCCCATTACGTCATGCTTCTGAAATGTGGAAAATGGTCCGTTTTCAAATGTTTTATTTTTGAACGTCAGTTCACATTTGTAGGTGGATCATCAGTGTTAGAGCTAAAATTAGCATGTTTAAAGTGATTTTCATGCTTCCAGGGGCTCGGGAAGTTAATTAAATACCATTTGGAGGCATTTAATGTTCGAGCAAAAACGGCTGATTTTCGACAAAAGAGATAACACCCCCCCATTACGTCATGCTTCAGAAATGTGGAAAATGGTCCGTTTTCAAATGTTTTATTTTTGAACGTCAGTTCACATTTGTAGGTGGATCATCAGTGTTAGAGCTAAAATTAGATTGTTTAAAGTGATTTTCATGCTTCCAGGGGCTCGGGAAGTGAAATAAATACCATTTGGAGGCATTTAATGTTCGAGCAAAAACGGCTGATTTTCGACAAAAGAGATAACACCCCCCCCATTACGTCATGCTTCAGAAATGTGGAAAATGGTCTGTTTTCAAATGTTTTATTTTTGAACGTCAGTTCACATTTGTAGGTGGATCATCAGTGTTAGAGCTAAAATTAGCATGTTTAAAGTGATTTTCATGCTTCCAGGGGCTCGGGAAGTTAATTAAATACCATTTGGAGGCATTTAATGTTCGAGCAAAAACGGCTGATTTTCGACAAAAGAGATAACACCCCCCCATTACGTCATGCTTCAGAAATGTGGAAAATGGTCCGTTTTCAAATGTTTTATTTTTGAACGTCAGTTCACATTTGTAGGTGGATCATCAGTGTTAGAGCTAAAATTAGCATGTTTAAAGTGATTTTCATGCTTCCAGGGGCCCTAAACACAAGATTTATGGAATGGTTAAAAGTGCATGAAAATGGCCAATTTACTCACTCTGAGTTCTCAAAAAGGGTTTCTTCACCCCGGGAAGTTAATTATATACCATTTGGAGGCATTTAATGTTCGAGCAAAAACGGCTGATTTTCGACAAAAGAGATAACACCCCCCCCATTACGTCATGCTTCAGAAATGTGGAAAATGGTCCGTTTTCAAATGTTTTATTTTTGAACGTCAGTTCACATTTGTAGGTGGATCATCAGTGTTAGAGCTAAAATTAGCATGTTTAAAGTGATTTTCATGCTTCCAGGGGCTCGGGAAGTTAATTAAATACCATTTGGAGGCATTTCATGTTCGAGCAAAAACGGCTGATTTTCGACAAAAGAGATAACACCCCCCCATTACGTCATGCTTCAGAAATGTGGAAAATGGTCCGTTTTCAAATGTTTTATTTTTGAACGTCAGTTCACATTTGTAGGTGGATCATCAGTGTTAGAGCTAAAATTAGTATGTTTAAAGTGATTTTCATGTTTCCAGGGGCTCGGGAAGTTAATTAAATACCATTTGGAGGCATTTAATGTTCGAGCAAAAACGGCTGATTTTCGACAAAAGAGATAACACCCCCCCATTACGTCATGCTTCAGAAATGTGGAAAATGGTCCGTTTTCAAATGTTTTATTTTTGAACGTCAGTTCACATTTGTAGGTGGATCATCAGTGTTAGAGCTAAAATTAGCATGTTTAAAGTGATTTTCATGCTTCCAGGGGCTCGGGAAGTTAATTAAATACCATTTGGAGGCATTTAATGTTCGAGCAAAAACGGCTGATTTTCGACAAAAGAGATAACACCCCCCCATTACGTCATGCTTCAGAAATGTGGAAAATGGTCCGTTTTCAAATGTTTTATTTTTGAACGTCAGTTCACATTTGTAGGTGGATCATCAGTGTTAGAGCTAAAATTAGCATGTTTAAAGTGATTTTCATGCTTCCAGGGGCTCGGGAAGTTAATTAAATACCATTTGGAGGCATTTAATGTTCGAGCAAAAACGGCTGATTTTCGACAAAAGAGATAACACCCCCCCATTACGTCATGCTTCAGAAATGTGGAAAATGGTCCGTTTTCAAATGTTTTATTTTTGAACGTCAGTTCACATTTGTAGGTGGATCATCAGTGTTAGAGCTAAAATTAGCATGTTTAAAGTGATTTTCATGCTTCCAGGGGCCCAAAACACAAGATTTATGGAATGGTTAAAAGTGCATGAAAATGGCCAATTTACTCACTCTGAGTTCTCAAAAAGGGTTTCTTCACCCCGGGAAGTTAATTAAATACCATTTGGAGGCATTTAATGTTCGAGCAAAAACGGCTGATTTTCAACAAAAGAGATAACACCCCCCCATTACGTCATGCTTCAGAAATGTGGAAAATGGTCCGTTTTCAAATGTTTTATTTTTGAACGTCAGTTCACATTTGTAGGTGGATCATCAGTGTTAGAGCTAAAATTAGCATGTTTAAAGTGATTTTCATGCTTCCAGGGGCTCGGGAAGTTAATTAAATACCATTTGGAGTCATTTAATGTTCGAGCAAAAACGGCTGATTTTCGACAAAAGAGATAACACCCCCCCATTACGTCATGCTTCAGAAATGTGGAAAATGGTCCGTTTTCAAATGTTTTATTTTTGAACGTCAGTTCACATTTGTAGGTGGATCATCAGTGTTAGAGCTAAAATTAGCATGTTTAAAGTGATTTTCATGCTTCCAGGGGCTCGGGAAGTGAAATAAATAACATTTGGAGGCATTTAATGTTCGAGCAAAAACGGATGATTTTCGACAAAAGAGATAACACCCCCCCATTACGTCATGCTTCAGAAATGTGGAAAATGGTCCGTTTTCAAATGTTTTATTTTTGAACGTCAGTTCACATTTGTAGGTGGATCATCAGTGTTAGAGCTAAAATTAGCATGTTTAAAGTGATTTTCATGCTTCCAGGGGCTCGGGAAGTTAATTAAATACCATTTGGAGGCATTTAATGTTCGAGCAAAAACGGCTGATTTTCGACAAAAGAGATAACACCCCCCCATTACGTCATGCTTCAGAAATGTGGAAAATGGTCCGTTTTCAAATGTTTTATTTTTGAGCGTCAGTTCACATTTGTAGGTGGATCATCAGTGTTAGAGCTAAAATTAGCATGTTTAAAGTGATTTTCATGCTTCCAGGGGCCCTAAACACAAGATTTATGGAATGGTTAAAAGTGCATGAAAATGGCCAATTTACTCACTCTGAGTTCTCAAAAAGGGTTTCTTCACCCCGGGAAGTTAATTAAATACCATTTGGAGGCATTTAATGTTCGAGCAAAAACGGCTGATTTTCGACAAAAGAGATAACACCCCCCATTACGTCATGCTTCAGAAATGTGGAAAATGGTCCGTTTTCAAATGTTTTATTTTTGAACGTCAGTTCACATTTGTAGGTGGATCATCAGTGTTAGAGCTAAAATTAGCATGTTTAAAGTGATTTTCATGCTTCCAGGGGCTCGGGAAGTTAATTAAATACCATTTGGAGGCATTTAATGTTCGAGCAAAAACGGCTGATTTTCGACAAAAGAGATAACACCCCCCCCATTACGTCATGCTTCTGAAATGTGGAAAATGGTCCGTTTTCAAATGTTTTATTTTTGAACGTCAGTTCACATTTGTAGGTGGATCATCAGTGTTAGAGCTAAAATTAGCATGTTTAAAGTGATTTTCATGCTTCCAGGGGCTCGGGAAGTTAATTAAATACCATTTGGAGGCATTTAATGTTCGAGCAAAAACGGCTGATTTTCGACAAAAGAGATAACACCCCCCCATTACGTCATGCTTCAGAAATGTGGAAAATGGTCCGTTTTCAAATGTTTTATTTTTGAACGTCAGTTCACATTTGTAGGTGGATCATCAGTGTTAGAGCTAAAATTAGCATGTTTAAAGTGATTTTCATGCTTCCAGGGGCTCGGGAAGTTAATTAAATACCATTTGGAGGCATTTAATGTTCGAGCAAAAACGGCTGATTTTCGACAAAAGAGATAACACCCCCCCATTACGTCATGCTTCAGAAATGTGGAAAATGGTCCGTTTTCAAATGTTTTATTTTTGAGCGTCAGTTCACATTTGTAGGTGGATCATCAGTGTTAGAGCTAAAATTAGCATGTTTAAAGTGATTTTCATGCTTCCAGGGGCCCTAAACACAAGATTTATGGAATGGTTAAAAGTGCATGAAAATGGCCAATTTACTCACTCTGAGTTCTCAAAAAGGGTTTCTTCACCCCGGGAAGTTAATTAAATACCATTTGGAGGCATTTAATGTTCGAGCAAAAACGGCTGATTTTCGACAAAAGAGATAACACCCCCCATTACGTCATGCTTCAGAAATGTGGAAAATGGTCCGTTTTCAAATGTTTTATTTTTGAACGTCAGTTCACATTTGTAGGTGGATCATCAGTGTTAGAGCTAAAATTAGCATGTTTACCGTGATTTTCATGCTTCCAGGGGCTCGGGAAGTTAATTAAATACCATTTGGAGGCATTTAATGTTCGAGCAAAAACGGCTGATTTTCGACAAAAGAGATAACACCCCCCCATTACGTCATGCTTCAGAAATGTGGAAAATGGTCCGTTTTCAAATGTTTTATTTTTGAACGTCAGTTCACATTTGTAGGTGGATCATCAGTGTTAGAGCTAAAATTAGCATGTTTAAAGTGATTTTCATGCTTCCAGGGGGCTCGGGAAGTTAATTAAATACCATTTGGAGGCATTTAATGTTCGAGCAAAAACGGCTGATTTTCGACAAAAGAGATAACACCCCCCCATTACGTCATGCTTCAGAAATGTGGAAAATGGTCGGTTTTCAAATGTTTTATTTTTGAACGTCAGTTCACATTTGTAGGTGGATCATCAGTGTTAGAGCTAAAATTAGCATGTTTAAAGTGATTTTCATGCTTCCAGGGGCTCGGGAAGTTAATTAAATACCATTTGGAGGCATTTAATGTTCGAGCAAAAACAACTGATTTTCGACAAAAGAGATAACACCCCCCCATTACGTCATGCTTCAGAAATGTGGAAAATGGTCCGTTTTCAAATGTTTTATTTTTGAACGTCAGTTCACATTTGTAGGTGGATCATCAGTGTTAGAGCTAAAATTAGCATGTTTAAAGTGATTTTCATGCTTCCAGGGGCTCGGGAAGTGAAATAAATACCATTTGGAGGCATTTAATGTTCGAGCAAAAACGGCTGATTTTCGACAAAAGAGATAACACCCCCCCATTACGTCATGCTTCAGAAATGTGGAAAATGGTCCGTTTTCAAATGTTTTATTTTTGAACGTCAGTTCACATTTGTAGGTGGATCATCAGTGTTAGAGCTAAAATTAGCATGTTTAAAGTGATTTTCATGCTTCCAGGGGCTCGGGAAGTTAATTAAATACCATTTGGAGGCATTTAATGTTCGAGCAAAAACGGCTGATTTTCGACAAAAGAGATAACACCCCCCCATTACGTCATGCTTCAGAAATGTGGAAAATGGTCCGTTTTCAAATGTTTTATTTTTGAACGTCAGTTCACATTTGTAGGTGGATCATCAGTGTTAGAGCTAAAATTAGCATGTTTAAAGTGATTTTCATGCTTCCAGGGGCTCGGGAAGTTAATTAAATACCATTTGGAGGCATTTAATGTTCGAGCAAAAACGGCTGATTTTCGACAAAAGAGATAACACCCCCCCCATTACGTCATGCTTCAGAAATGTGGAAAATGGTCCGTTTTCAAATGTTTTATTTTTGAACGTCAGTTCACATTTGTAGGTGGATCATCAGTGTTAGAGCTAAAATTAGATTGTTTAAAGTGATTTTCATGCTTCCAGGGGCTCGGGAAGTGAAATCAATACCATTTGGAGGCATTTAATGTTCGAGCAAAAACGGCTGATTTTCGACAAAAGAGATAACACCCCCCCCCATTACGTCATGCTTCAGAAATGTGGAAAATGGTCTGTTTTCAAATGTTTTATTTTTGAACGTCAGTTCACATTTGTAGCTGGATCATCAGTGTTAGAGCTAAAATTAGCATGTTTAAAGTGATTTTCATGCTTCCAGGGGCTCGGGAAGTTAATTAAATACCATTTGGAGGCATTTAATGTTCGAGCAAAAACGGCTGATTTTCGACAAAAGAGATAACACCCCCCCATTACGTCATGCTTCAGAAATGTGGAAAATGGTCCGTTTTCAAATGTTTTATTTTTGAACGTCAGTTCACATTTGTAGGTGGATCATCAGTGTTAGAGCTAAAATTAGCATGTTTAAAGTGATTTTCATGCTTCCAGGGGCCCTAAACACAAGATTTATGGAATGGTTAAAAGTGCATGAAAATGGCCAATTTACTCACTCTGAGTTCTCAAAAAGGGTTTCTTCACCCCGGGAAGTTAATTATATACCATTTGGAGGCATTTAATGTTCGAGCAAAAACGGCTGATTTTCGACAAAAGAGATAACACCCCCCCCATTACGTCATGCTTCAGAAATGTGGAAAATGGTCCGTTTTCAAATGTTTTATTTTTGAACGTCAGTTCACATTTGTAGGTGGATCATCAGTGTTAGAGCTAAAATTAGCATGTTTAAAGTGATTTTCATGCTTCCAGGGGCTCGGGAAGTTAATTAAATACCATTTGGAGGCATTTCATGTTCGAGCAAAAACGGCTGATTTTCGACAAAAGAGATAACACCCCCCCATTACGTCATGCTTCAGAAATGTGGAAAATGGTCCGTTTTCAAATGTTTTATTTTTGAACGTCAGTTCACATTTGTAGGTGGATCATCAGTGTTAGAGCTAAAATTAGTATGTTTAAAGTGATTTTCATGTTTCCAGGCTCGGGAAGTTAATTAAATACCATTTGGAGGCATTTAATGTTCAAGCAAAAACGGCTGATTTTCGACAAAAGAGATAACACCCCCCCATTACGTCATGCTTCAGAAATGTGGAAAATGGTCCGTTTTCAAATGTTTTATTTTTGAACGTCAGTTCACATTTGTAGGTGGATCATCAGTGTTAGAGCTAAAATTAGCATGTTTAAAGTGATTTTCATGCTTCCAGGGGCTCGGGAAGTTAATTAAATACCATTTGGAGGCATTTAATGTTCGAGCAAAAACGGCTGATTTTCGACAAAAGAGATAACACCCCCCCATTACGTCATGCTTCAGAAATGTGGAAAATGGTCCGTTTTCAAATGTTTTATTTTTGAACGTCAGTTCACATTTGTAGGTGGATCATCAGTGTTAGAGCTAAAATTAGCATGTTTAAAGTGATTTTCATGCTTCCAGGGGCTCGGGAAGTTAATTAAATACCATTTGGAGGCATTTAATGTTCGAGCAAAAACGGCTGATTTTCGACAAAAGAGATAACACCCCCCCATTACGTCATGCTTCAGAAATGTGGAAAATGGTCCGTTTTCAAATGTTTTATTTTTGAACGTCAGTTCACATTTGTAGGTGGATCATCAGTGTTAGAGCTAAAATTAGCATGTTTAAAGTGATTTTCATGCTTCCAGGGGCCCAAAACACAAGATTTATGGAATGGTTAAAAGTGCATGAAAATGGCCAATTTACTCACTCTGAGTTCTCAAAAAGGGTTTCTTCACCCCGGGAAGTTAATTAAATACCATTTGGAGGCATTTAATGTTCGAGCAAAAACGGCTGATTTTCAACAAAAGAGATAACACCCCCCCATTACGTCATGCTTCAGAAATGTGGAAAATGGTCCGTTTTCAAATGTTTTATTTTTGAACGTCAGTTCACATTTGTAGGTGGATCATCAGTGTTAGAGCTAAAATTAGCATGTTTAAAGTGATTTTCATGCTTCCAGGGGCTCGGGAAGTTAATTAAATACCATTTGGAGTCATTTAATGTTCGAGCAAAAACGGCTGATTTTCGACAAAAGAGATAACACCCCCCCATTAGGTCATGCTTCAGAAATGTGGAAAATGGTCCGTTTTCAAATGTTTTATTTTTGAACGTCAGTTCACATTTGTAGGTGGATCATCAGTGTTAGAGCTAAAATTAGCATGTTTAAAGTGATTTTCATGCTTCCAGGGGCTCGGGAAGTTAATTAAATACCATTTGGAGGCATTTAATGTTCGAGCAAAAACGGCTGATTTTCGACAAAAGAGATAACACCCCCCCATTACGTCATGCTTCAGAAATGTGGAAAATGGTCCGTTTTCAAATGTTTTATTTTTGAGCGTCAGTTCACATTTGTAGGTGGATCATCAGTGTTAGAGCTAAAATTAGCATGTTTAAAGTGATTTTCATGCTTCCAGGGGCCCTAAACACAAGATTTATGGAATGGTTAAAAGTGCATGAAAATGGCCAATTTACTCACTCTGAGTTCTCAAAAAGGGTTTCTTCACCCCGGGAAGTTAATTAAATACCATTTGGAGGCATTTAATGTTCGAGCAAAAACGGCTGATTTTCGACAAAAGAGATAACACCCCCCATTACGTCATGCTTCAGAAATGTGGAAAATGGTCCGTTTTCAAATGTTTTATTTTTGAACGTCAGTTCACATTTGTAGGTGGATCATCAGTGTTAGAGCTAAAATTAGCATGTTTAAAGTGATTTTCATGCTTCCAGGGGCTCGGGAAGTTAATTAAATACCATTTGGAGGCATTTAATGTTCGAGCAAAAACGGCTGATTTTCGACAAAAGAGATAACACCCCCCCATTACGTCATGCTTCAGAAATGTGGAAAATGGTCCGTTTTCAAATGTTTTATTTTTGAACGTCAGTTCACATTTGTAGGTGGATCATCAGTGTTAGAGCTAAAATTAGCATGTTTAAAGTGATTTTCATGCTTCCAGGGGCTCGGGAAGTTAATTAAATACCATTTGGAGGCATTTAATGTTCGAGCAAAAACGGCTGATTTTCGACAAAAGAGATAACACCCCCCCATTACGTCATGCTTCAGAAATGTGGAAAATGGTCGGTTTTCAAATGTTTTATTTTTGAACGTCAGTTCACATTTGTAGGTGGATCATCAGTGTTAGAGCTAAAATTAGCATGTTTAAAGTGATTTTCATGCTTCCAGGGGCTCGGGAAGTTAATTAAATACCATTTGGAGGCATTTAATGTTCGAGCAAAAACAACTGATTTTCGACAAAAGAGATAACACCCCCCCATTACGTCATGCTTCAGAAATGTGGAAAATGGTCCGTTTTCAAATGTTTTATTTTTGAACGTCAGTTCACATTTGTAGGTGGATCATCAGTGTAGAGCTAAAATTAGCATGTTTAAAGTGATTTTCATGCTTCCAGGGGCTCGGGAAGTGAAATAAATACCATTTGGAGGCATTTAATGTTCGAGCAAAAACGGCTGATTTTCGACAAAAGAGATAACACCCCCCCATTACGTCATGCTTCAGAAATGTGGAAAATGGTCCGTTTTCAAATGTTTTATTTTTGAACGTCAGTTCACATTTGTAGGTGGATCACCAGTGTTAGAGCTAAAATTAGCATGTTTAAAGTGATTTTCATGCTTCCAGGGGCTCGGGAAGTTAATTAAATACCATTTGGAGGCATTTAATGTTCGAGCAAAAACGGCTGATTTTCGACAAAAGAGATAACACCCCCCCATTACGTCATGCTTCAGAAATGTGGAAAATGGTCCGTTTTCAAATGTTTTATTTTTGAACGTCAGTTCACATTTGTAGGTGGATCATCAGTGTTAGAGCTAAAATTAGCATGTTTAAAGTGATTTTCATGCTTCCAGGGGCTCGGGAAGTGAAATAAATACCATTTGGAGGCATTTAATGTTCGAGCAAAAACGGCTGATTTTCGACAAAAGAGATAACACCCCCCCATTACGTCATGCTTCAGAAATGTGGAAAATGGTCCGTTTTCAAATGTTTTATTTTTGAACGTCAGTTCACATTTGTAGGTGGATCATCAGTGTTAGAGCTAAAATTAGCATGTTTAAAGTGATTTTCATGCTTCCAGGGGCTCGGGAAGTTAATTAAATACCATTTGGAGGCATTTAATGTTCGAGCAAAAACGGCTGATTTTCGACAAAAGAGATAACACCCCCCCCATTACGTCATGCTTCTGAAATGTGGAAAATGGTCCGTTTTCAAATGTTTTATTTTTGAACGTCAGTTCACATTTGTAGGTGGATCATCAGTGTTAGAGCTAAAATTAGCATGTTTAAAGTGATTTTCATGCTTCCAGGGGCTCGGGAAGTTAATTAAATACCATTTGGAGGCATTTAATGTTCGAGCAAAAACGGCTGATTTTCGACAAAAGAGATAACACCCCCCCATTACGTCATGCTTCAGAAATGTGGAAAATGGTCCGTTTTCAAATGTTTTATTTTTGAACGTCAGTTCACATTTGTAGGTGGATCATCAGTGTTAGAGCTAAAATTAGATTGTTTAAAGTGATTTTCATGCTTCCAGGGGCTCGGGAAGTGAAATAAATACCATTTGGAGGCATTTAATGTTCGAGCAAAAACGGCTGATTTTCGACAAAAGAGATAACACCCCCCCCATTACGTCATGCTTCAGAAATGTGGAAAATGGTCTGTTTTCAAATGTTTTATTTTTGAACGTCAGTTCACATTTGTAGGTGGATCATCAGTGTTAGAGCTAAAATTAGCATGTTTAAAGTGATTTTCATGCTTCCAGGGGCTCGGGAAGTTAATTAAATACCATTTGGAGGCATTTAATGTTCGAGCAAAAACGGCTGATTTTCGACAAAAGAGATAACACCCCCCCATTACGTCATGCTTCAGAAATGTGGAAAATGGTCCGTTTTCAAATGTTTTATTTTTGAACGTCAGTTCACATTTGTAGGTGGATCATCAGTGTTAGAGCTAAAATTAGCATGTTTAAAGTGATTTTCATGCTTCCAGGGGCCCTAAACACAAGATTTATGGAATGGTTAAAAGTGCATGAAAATGGCCAATTTACTCACTCTGAGTTCTCAAAAAGGGTTTCTTCACCCCGGGAAGTTAATTATATACCATTTGGAGGCATTTAATGTTCGAGCAAAAACGGCTGATTTTCGACAAAAGAGATAACACCCCCCCCATTACGTCATGCTTCAGAAATGTGGAAAATGGTCCGTTTTCAAATGTTTTATTTTTGAACGTCAATTCACATTTGTAGGTGGATCATCAGTGTTAGAGCTAAAATTAGCATGTTTAAAGTGATTTTCATGCTTCCAGGGGCTCGGGAAGTTAATTAAATACCATTTGGAGGCATTTCATGTTCGAGCAAAAACGGCTGATTTTCGACAAAAGAGATAACACCCCCCCATTACGTCATGCTTCAGAAATGTGGAAAATGGTCCGTTTTCAAATGTTTTATTTTTGAACGTCAGTTCACATTTGTAGGTGGATCATCAGTGTTAGAGCTAAAATTAGTATGTTTAAAGTGATTTTCATGTTTCCAGGGCCTCGGGAAGTTAATTAAATACCATTTGGAGGCATTTAATGTTCGAGCAAAAACGGCTGATTTTCGACAAAAGAGATAACACCCCCCCATTACGTCATGCTTCAGAAATGTGGAAAATGGTCCGTTTTCAAATGTTTTATTTTTGAACGTCAGTTCACATTTGTAGGTGGATCATCAGTGTTAGAGCTAAAATTAGCATGTTTAAAGTGATTTTCATGCTTCCAGGGGCTCGGGAAGTTAATTAAATACCATTTGGAGGCATTTAATGTTCGAGCAAAAACGGCTGATTTTCGACAAAAGAGATAACACCCCCCCATTACGTCATGCTTCAGAAATGTGGAAAATGGTCCGTTTTCAAATGTTTTATTTTTGAACGTCAGTTCACATTTGTAGGTGGATCATCAGTGTTAGAGCTAAAATTAGCATGTTTAAAGTGATTTTCATGCTTCCAGGGGCTCGGGAAGTTAATTAAATACCATTTGGAGGCATTTAATGTTCGAGCAAAAACGGCTGATTTTCGACAAAAGAGATAACACCCCCCCATTACGTCATGCTTCAGAAATGTGGAAAATGGTCCGTTTTCAAATGTTTTATTTTTGAACGTCAGTTCACATTTGTAGGTGGATCATCAGTGTTAGAGCTAAAATTAGCATGTTTAAAGTGATTTTCATGCTTCCAGGGGCCCAAAACACAAGATTTATGGAATGGTTAAAAGTGCATGAAAATGGCCAATTTACTCACTCTGAGTTCTCAAAAAGGGTTTCTTCACCCCGGGAAGTTAATTAAATACCGTTTGGAGGCATTTAATGTTCGAGCAAAAACGGCTGATTTTCAACAAAAGAGATAACACCCCCCCATTACGTCATGCTTCAGAAATGTGGAAAATGGTCCGTTTTCAAATGTTTTATTTTTGAACGTCAGTTCACATTTGTAGGTGGATCATCAGTGTTAGAGCTAAAATTAGCATGTTTAAAGTGATTTTCATGCTTCCAGGGGCTCGGGAAGTTAATTAAATACCATTTGGAGTCATTTAATGTTCGAGCAAAAACGGCTGATTTTCGACAAAAGAGATAACACCCCCCCATTACGTCATGCTTCAGAAATGTGGAAAATGGTCCGTTTTCAAATGTTTTATTTTTGAACGTCAGTTCACATTTGTAGGTGGATCATCAGTGTTAGAGCTAAAATTAGCATGTTTAAAGTGATTTTCATGCTTCCAGGGGCTCGGGAAGTGAAATAAATAACATTTGGAGGCATTTAATGTTCGAGCAAAAACGGATGATTTTCGACAAAAGAGATAACACCCCCCCATTACGTCATGCTTCAGAAATGTGGAAAATGGTCCGTTTTCAAATGTTTTATTTTTGAACGTCAGTTCACATTTGTAGGTGGATCATCAGTGTTAGAGCTAAAATTAGCATGTTTAAAGTGATTTTCATGCTTCCAGGGGCTCGGGAAGTTAATTAAATACCATTTGGAGGCATTTAATGTTCGAGCAAAAACGGCTGATTTTCGACAAAAGAGATAACACCCCCCCATTACGTCATGCTTCAGAAATGTGGAAAATGGTCCGTTTTCAAATGTTTTATTTTTGAGCGTCAGTTCACATTTGTAGGTGGATCATCAGTGTTAGAGCTAAAATTAGCATGTTTAAAGTGATTTTCATGCTTCCAGGGGCCCTAAACACAAGATTTATGGAATGGTTAAAAGTGCATGAAAATGGCCAATTTACTCACTCTGAGTTCTCAAAAAGGGTTTCTTCACCCCGGGAAGTTAATTAAATACCATTTGGAGGCATTTAATGTTCGAGCAAAAACGGCTGATTTTCGACAAAAGAGATAACACCCCCCATTACGTCATGCTTCAGAAATGTGGAAAATGGTCCGTTTTCAAATGTTTTATTTTTGAACGTCAGTTCACATTTGTAGGTGGATCATCAGTGTTAGAGCTAAAATTAGCATGTTTAAAGTGATTTTCATGCTTCCAGGGGCTCGGGAAGTTAATTAAATACCATTTGGAGGCATTTAATGTTCGAGCAAAAACGGCTGATTTTCGACAAAAGAGATAACACCCCCCCATTACGTCATGCTTCAGAAATGTGGAAAATGGTCCGTTTTCAAATGTTTTATTTTTGAACGTCAGTTCACATTTGTAGGTGGATCATCAGTGTTAGAGCTAAAATTAGCATGTTTAAAGTGATTTTCATGCTTCCAGGGGCTCGGGAAGTTAATTAAATACCATTTGGAGGCATTTAATGTTCGAGCAAAAACGGCTGATTTTCGACAAAAGAGATAACACCCCCCCATTACGTCATGCTTCAGAAATGTGGAAAATGGTCGGTTTTCAAATGTTTTATTTTTGAACGTCAGTTCACATTTGTAGGTGGATCATCAGTGTTAGAGCTAAAATTAGCATGTTTAAAGTGATTTTCATGCTTCCAGGGGCTCGGGAAGTTAATTAAATACCATTTGGAGGCATTTAATGTTCGAGCAAAAACAACTGATTTTCGACAAAAGAGATAACACCCCCCCATTACGTCATGCTTCAGAAATGTGGAAAATGGTCCGTTTTCAAATGTTTTATTTTTGAACGTCAGTTCACATTTGTAGGTGGATCATCAGTGTTAGAGCTAAAATTAGCATGTTTAAAGTGATTTTCATGCTTCCAGGGGCTCGGGAAGTGAAATAAATACCATTTGGAGGCATTTAATGTTCGAGCAAAAACGGCTGATTTTCGACAAAAGAGATAACACCCCCCCATTACGTCATGCTTCAGAAATGTGGAAAATGGTCCGTTTTCAAATGTTTTATTTTTGAACGTCAGTTCACATTTGTAGGTGGATCATCAGTGTTAGAGCTAAAATTAGCATGTTTAAAGTGATTTTCATGCTTCCAGGGGCTCGGGAAGTTAATTAAATACCATTTGGAGGCATTTAATGTTCGAGCAAAAACGGCTGATTTTCGACAAAAGAGATAACACCCCCCCATTACGTCATGCTTCAGAAATGTGGAAAATGGTCCGTTTTCAAATGTTTTATTTTTGAACGTCAGTTCACATTTGTAGGTGGATCATCAGTGTTAGAGCTAAAATTAGCATGTTTAAAGTGATTTTCATGCTTCCAGGGGCTCGGGAAGTGAAATAAATACCATTTGGAGGCATTTAATGTTCGAGCAAAAACGGCTGATTTTCGACAAAAGAGATAACACCCCCCCATTACGTCATGCTTCAGAAATGTGGAAAATGGTCCGTTTTCAAATGTTTTATTTTTGAACGTCAGTTCACATTTGTAGGTGGATCATCAGTGTTAGAGCTAAAATTAGCATGTTTAAAGTGATTTTCATGCTTCCAGGGGCTCGGGAAGTTAATTAAATACCATTTGGAGGCATTTAATGTTCGAGCAAAAACGGCTGATTTTCGACAAAAGAGATAACACCCCCCCCATTACGTCATGCTTCTGAAATGTGGAAAATGGTCCGTTTTCAAATGTTTTATTTTTGAACGTCAGTTCACATTTGTAGGTGGATCATCAGTGTTAGAGCTAAAATTAGCATGTTTAAAGTGATTTTCATGCTTCCAGGGGCTCGGGAAGTTAATTAAATACCATTTGGAGGCATTTAATGTTCGAGCAAAAACGGCTGATTTTCGACAAAAGAGATAACACCCCCCCCATTACGTCATGCTTCTGAAATGTGGAAAATGGTCCGTTTTCAAATGTTTTATTTTTGAACGTCAGTTCACATTTGTAGGTGGATCATCAGTGTTAGAGCTAAAATTAGCATGTTTAAAGTGATTTTCATGCTTCCAGGGGCTCGGGAAGTGAAATAAATACCATTTGGAGGCATTTAATGTTCGAGCAAAAACGGCTGATTTTCGACAAAAGAGATAACACCCCCCCATTACGTCATGCTTCAGAAATGTGGAAAATGGTCCGTTTTCAAATGTTTTATTTTTGAACGTCAGTTCACATTTGTAGGTGGATCATCAGTGTTAGAGCTAAAATTAGCATGTTTAAAGTGATTTTCATGCTTCCAGGGGCTCGGGAAGTTAATTAAATACCATTTGGAGGCATTTAATGTTCGAGCAAAAACGGCTGATTTTCGACAAAAGAGATAACACCCCCCCATTACGTCATGCTTCAGAAATGTGGAAAATGGTCCGTTTTCAAATGTTTTATTTTTGAACGTCAGTTCACATTTGTAGGTGGATCATCAGTGTTAGAGCTAAAATTAGCATGTTTAAAGTGATTTTCATGCTTCCAGGGGCTCGGGAAGTGAAATAAATACCATTTGGAGGCATTTAATGTTCGAGCAAAAACGGCTGATTTTCGACAAAAGAGATAACACCCCCCCATTACGTCATGCTTCAGAAATGTGGAAAATGGTCCGTTTTCAAATGTTTTATTTTTGAACGTCAGTTCACATTTGTAGGTGGATCATCAGTGTTAGAGCTAAAATTAGCATGTTTAAAGTGATTTTCATGCTTCCAGGGGCTCGGGAAGTTAATTAAATACCATTTGGAGGCATTTAATGTTCGAGCAAAAACGGCTGATTTTCGACAAAAGAGATAACACCCCCCCCATTACGTCATGCTTCTGAAATGTGGAAAATGGTCCGTTTTCAAATGTTTTATTTTTGAACGTCAGTTCACATTTGTAGGTGGATCATCAGTGTTAGAGCTAAAATTAGCATGTTTAAAGTGATTTTCATGCTTCCAGGGGCTCGGGAAGTTAATTAAATACCATTTGGAGGCATTTAATGTTCGAGCAAAAACGGCTGATTTTCGACAAAAGAGATAACACCCCCCCCATTACGTCATGCTTCTGAAATGTGGAAAATGGTCCGTTTTCAAATGTTTTATTTTTGAACGTCAGTTCACATTTGTAGGTGGATCATCAGTGTTAGAGCTAAAATTAGCATGTTTAAAGTGATTTTCATGCTTCCAGGGGCTCGGGAAGTTAATTAAATACCATTTGGAGGCATTTAATGTTCGAGCAAAAACGGCTGATTTTCGACAAAAGAGATAACACCCCCCCATTACGTCATGCTTCAGAAATGTGGAAAATGGTCCGTTTTCAAATGTTTTATTTTTGAACGTCAGTTCACATTTGTAGGTGGATCATCAGTGTTAGAGCTAAAATTAGATTGTTTAAAGTGATTTTCATGCTTCCAGGGGCTCGGGAAGTGAAATAAATACCATTTGGAGGCATTTAATGTTCGAGCAAAAACGGCTGATTTTCGACAAAAGAGATAACACCCCCCCCATTACGTCATGCTTCAGAAATGTGGAAAATGGTCTGTTTTCAAATGTTTTATTTTTGAACGTCAGTTCACATTTGTAGGTGGATCATCAGTGTTAGAGCTAAAATTAGCATGTTTAAAGTGATTTTCATGCTTCCAGGGGCTCGGGAAGTTAATTAAATACCATTTGGAGGCATTTAATGTTCGAGCAAAAACGGCTGATTTTCGACAAAAGAGATAACACCCCCCCATTACGTCATGCTTCAGAAATGTGGAAAATGGTCCGTTTTCAAATGTTTTATTTTTGAACGTCAGTTCACATTTGTAGGTGGATCATCAGTGTTAGAGCTAAAATTAGCATGTTTAAAGTGATTTTCATGCTTCCAGGGGCCCTAAACACAAGATTTATGGAATGGTTAAAAGTGCATGAAAATGGCCAATTTACTCACTCTGAGTTCTCAAAAAGGGTTTCTTCACCCCGGGAAGTTAATTATATACCATTTGGAGGCATTTAATGTTCGAGCAAAAACGGCTGATTTTCGACAAAAGAGATAACACCCCCCCCATTACGTCATGCTTCAGAAATGTGGAAAATGGTCCGTTTTCAAATGTTTTATTTTTGAACGTCAGTTCACATTTGTAGGTGGATCATCAGTGTTAGAGCTAAAATTAGCATGTTTAAAGTGATTTTCATGCTTCCAGGGGCTCGGGAAGTTAATTAAATACCATTTGGAGGCATTTCATGTTCGAGCAAAAACGGCTGATTTTCGACAAAAGAGATAACACCCCCCCATTACGTCATGCTTCAGAAATGTGGAAAATGGTCCGTTTTCAAATGTTTTATTTTTGAACGTCAGTTCACATTTGTAGGTGGATCATCAGTGTTAGAGCTAAAATTAGTATGTTTAAAGTGATTTTCATGTTTCCAGGGGCTCGGGAAGTTAATTAAATACCATTTGGAGGCATTTAATGTTCGAGCAAAAACGGCTGATTTTCGACAAAAGAGATAACACCCCCCCATTACGTCATGCTTCAGAAATGTGGAAAATGGTCCGTTTTCAAATGTTTTATTTTTGAACGTCAGTTCACATTTGTAGGTGGATCATCAGTGTTAGAGCTAAAATTAGCATGTTTAAAGTGATTTTCATGCTTCCAGGGGCTCGGGAAGTTAATTAAATACCATTTGGAGGCATTTAATGTTCGAGCAAAAACGGCTGATTTTCGACAAAAGAGATAACACCCCCCCATTACGTCATGCTTCAGAAATGTGGAAAATGGTCCGTTTTCAAATGTTTTATTTTTGAACGTCAGTTCACATTTGTAGGTGGATCATCAGTGTTAGAGCTAAAATTAGCATGTTTAAAGTGATTTTCATGCTTCCAGGGGCTCGGGAAGTTAATTAAATACCATTTGGAGGCATTTAATGTTCGAGCAAAAACGGCTGATTTTCGACAAAAGAGATAACACCCCCCCATTACGTCATGCTTCAGAAATGTGGAAAATGGTCCGTTTTCAAATGTTTTATTTTTGAACGTCAGTTCACATTTGTAGGTGGATCATCAGTGTTAGAGCTAAAATTAGCATGTTTAAAGTGATTTTCATGCTTCCAGGGGCCCAAAACACAAGATTTATGGAATGGTTAAAAGTGCATGAAAATGGCCAATTTACTCACTCTGAGTTCTCAAAAAGGGTTTCTTCACCCCGGGAAGTTAATTAAATACCATTTGGAGGCATTTAATGTTCGAGCAAAAACGGCTGATTTTCAACAAAAGAGATAACACCCCCCCATTACGTCATGCTTCAGAAATGTGGAAAATGGTCCGTTTTCAAATGTTTTATTTTTGAACGTCAGTTCACATTTGTAGGTGGATCATCAGTGTTAGAGCTAAAATTAGCATGTTTAAAGTGATTTTCATGCTTCCAGGGGCTCGGGAAGTTAATTAAATACCATTTGGAGTCATTTAATGTTCGAGCAAAAACGGCTGATTTTCGACAAAAGAGATAACACCCCCCCATTACGTCATGCTTCAGAAATGTGGAAAATGGTCCGTTTTCAAATGTTTTATTTTTGAACGTCAGTTCACATTTGTAGGTGGATCATCAGTGTTAGAGCTAAAATTAGCATGTTTAAAGTGATTTTCATGCTTCCAGGGGCTCGGGAAGTGAAATAAATAACATTTGGAGGCATTTAATGTTCGAGCAAAAACGGATGATTTTCGACAAAAGAGATAACACCCCCCCATTACGTCATGCTTCAGAAATGTGGAAAATGGTCCGTTTTCAAATGTTTTATTTTTGAACGTCAGTTCACATTTGTAGGTGGATCATCAGTGTTAGAGCTAAAATTAGCATGTTTAAAGTGATTTTCATGCTTCCAGGGGCTCGGGAAGTTAATTAAATACCATTTGGAGGCATTTAATGTTCGAGCAAAAACGGCTGATTTTCGACAAAAGAGATAACACCCCCCCATTACGTCATGCTTCAGAAATGTGGAAAATGGTCCGTTTTCAAATGTTTTATTTTTGAGCGTCAGTTCACATTTGTAGGTGGATCATCAGTGTTAGAGCTAAAATTAGCATGTTTAAAGTGATTTTCATGCTTCCAGGGGCCCTAAACACAAGATTTATGGAATGGTTAAAAGTGCATGAAAATGGCCAATTTACTCACTCTGAGTTCTCAAAAAGGGTTTCTTCACCCCGGGAAGTTAATTAAATACCATTTGGAGGCATTTAATGTTCGAGCAAAAACGGCTGATTTTCGACAAAAGAGATAACACCCCCCATTACGTCATGCTTCAGAAATGTGGAAAATGGTCCGTTTTCAAATGTTTTATTTTTGAACGTCAGTTCACATTTGTAGGTGGATCATCAGTGTTAGAGCTAAAATTAGCATGTTTAAAGTGATTTTCATGCTTCCAGGGGCTCGGGAAGTTAATTAAATACCATTTGGAGGCATTTAATGTTCGAGCAAAAACGGCTGATTTTCGACAAAAGAGATAACACCCCCCCCATTACGTCATGCTTCTGAAATGTGGAAAATGGTCCGTTTTCAAATGTTTTATTTTTGAACGTCAGTTCACATTTGTAGGTGGATCATCAGTGTTAGAGCTAAAATTAGCATGTTTAAAGTGATTTTCATGCTTCCAGGGGCTCGGGAAGTTAATTAAATACCATTTGGAGGCATTTAATGTTCGAGCAAAAACGGCTGATTTTCGACAAAAGAGATAACACCCCCCCATTACGTCATGCTTCAGAAATGTGGAAAATGGTCCGTTTTCAAATGTTTTATTTTTGAACGTCAGTTCACATTTGTAGGTGGATCATCAGTGTTAGAGCTAAAATTAGATTGTTTAAAGTGATTTTCATGCTTCCAGGGGCTCGGGAAGTGAAATAAATACCATTTGGAGGCATTTAATGTTCGAGCAAAAACGGCTGATTTTCGACAAAAGAGATAACACCCCCCCCATTACGTCATGCTTCAGAAATGTGGAAAATGGTCTGTTTTCAAATGTTTTATTTTTGAACGTCAGTTCACATTTGTAGGTGGATCATCAGTGTTAGAGCTAAAATTAGCATGTTTAAAGTGATTTTCATGCTTCCAGGGGCTCGGGAAGTTAATTAAATACCATTTGGAGGCATTTAATGTTCGAGCAAAAACGGCTGATTTTCGACAAAAGAGATAACACCCCCCCATTACGTCATGCTTCAGAAATGTGGAAAATGGTCCGTTTTCAAATGTTTTATTTTTGAACGTCAGTTCACATTTGTAGGTGGATCATCAGTGTTAGAGCTAAAATTAGCATGTTTAAAGTGATTTTCATGCTTCCAGGGGCCCTAAACACAAGATTTATGGAATGGTTAAAAGTGCATGAAAATGGCCAATTTACTCACTCTGAGTTCTCAAAAAGGGTTTCTTCACCCCGGGAAGTTAATTATATACCATTTGGAGGCATTTAATGTTCGAGCAAAAACGGCTGATTTTCGACAAAAGAGATAACACCCCCCCCATTACGTCATGCTTCAGAAATGTGGAAAATGGTCCGTTTTCAAATGTTTTATTTTTGAACGTCAGTTCACATTTGTAGGTGGATCATCAGTGTTAGAGCTAAAATTAGCATGTTTAAAGTGATTTTCATGCTTCCAGGGGCTCGGGAAGTTAATTAAATACCATTTGGAGGCATTTCATGTTCGAGCAAAAACGGCTGATTTTCGACAAAAGAGATAACACCCCCCCATTACGTCATGCTTCAGAAATGTGGAAAATGGTCCGTTTTCAAATGTTTTATTTTTGAACGTCAGTTCACATTTGTAGGTGGATCATCAGTGTTAGAGCTAAAATTAGTATGTTTAAAGTGATTTTCATGTTTCCAGGGGCTCGGGAAGTTAATTAAATACCATTTGGAGGCATTTAATGTTCGAGCAAAAACGGCTGATTTTCGACAAAAGAGATAACACCCCCCCATTACGTCATGCTTCAGAAATGTGGAAAATGGTCCGTTTTCAAATGTTTTATTTTTGAACGTCAGTTCACATTTGTAGGTGGATCATCAGTGTTAGAGCTAAAATTAGCATGTTTAAAGTGATTTTCATGCTTCCAGGGGCTCGGGAAGTTAATTAAATACCATTTGGAGGCATTTAATGTTCGAGCAAAAACGGCTGATTTTCGACAAAAGAGATAACACCCCCCCATTACGTCATGCTTCAGAAATGTGGAAAATGGTCCGTTTTCAAATGTTTTATTTTTGAACGTCAGTTCACATTTGTAGGTGGATCATCAGTGTTAGAGCTAAAATTAGCATGTTTAAAGTGATTTTCATGCTTCCAGGGGCTCGGGAAGTTAATTAAATACCATTTGGAGGCATTTAATGTTCGAGCAAAAACGGCTGATTTTCGACAAAAGAGATAACACCCCCCCATTACGTCATGCTTCAGAAATGTGGAAAATGGTCCGTTTTCAAATGTTTTATTTTTGAACGTCAGTTCACATTTGTAGGTGGATCATCAGTGTTAGAGCTAAAATTAGCATGTTTAAAGTGATTTTCATGCTTCCAGGGGCCCAAAACACAAGATTTATGGAATGGTTAAAAGTGCATGAAAATGGCCAATTTACTCACTCTGAGTTCTCAAAAAGGGTTTCTTCACCCCGGGAAGTTAATTAAATACCATTTGGAGGCATTTAATGTTCGAGCAAAAACGGCTGATTTTCAACAAAAGAGATAACACCCCCCCATTACGTCATGCTTCAGAAATGTGGAAAATGGTCCGTTTTCAAATGTTTTATTTTTGAACGTCAGTTCACATTTGTAGGTGGATCATCAGTGTTAGAGCTAAAATTAGCATGTTTAAAGTGATTTTCATGCTTCCAGGGGCTCGGGAAGTTAATTAAATACCATTTGGAGTCATTTAATGTTCGAGCAAAAACGGCTGATTTTCGACAAAAGAGATAACACCCCCCCATTACGTCATGCTTCAGAAATGTGGAAAATGGTCCGTTTTCAAATGTTTTATTTTTGAACGTCAGTTCACATTTGTAGGTGGATCATCAGTGTTAGAGCTAAAATTAGCATGTTTAAAGTGATTTTCATGCTTCCAGGGGCTCGGGAAGTGAAATAAATAACATTTGGAGGCATTTAATGTTCGAGCAAAAACGGATGATTTTCGACAAAAGAGATAACACCCCCCCATTACGTCATGCTTCAGAAATGTGGAAAATGGTCCGTTTTCAAATGTTTTATTTTTGAACGTCAGTTCACATTTGTAGGTGGATCATCAGTGTTAGAGCTAAAATTAGCATGTTTAAAGTGATTTTCATGCTTCCAGGGGCTCGGGAAGTTAATTAAATACCATTTGGAGGCATTTAATGTTCGAGCAAAAACGGCTGATTTTCGACAAAAGAGATAACACCCCCCCATTACGTCATGCTTCAGAAATGTGGAAAATGGTCCGTTTTCAAATGTTTTATTTTTGAGCGTCAGTTCACATTTGTAGGTGGATCATCAGTGTTAGAGCTAAAATTAGCATGTTTAAAGTGATTTTCATGCTTCCAGGGGCCCTAAACACAAGATTTATGGAATGGTTAAAAGTGCATGAAAATGGCCAATTTACTCACTCTGAGTTCTCAAAAAGGGTTTCTTCACCCCGGGAAGTTAATTAAATACCATTTGGAGGCATTTAATGTTCGAGCAAAAACGGCTGATTTTCGACAAAAGAGATAACACCCCCCATTACGTCATGCTTCAGAAATGTGGAAAATGGTCCGTTTTCAAATGTTTTATTTTTGAACGTCAGTTCACATTTGTAGGTGGATCATCAGTGTTAGAGCTAAAATTAGCATGTTTACCGTGATTTTCATGCTTCCAGGGGCTCGGGAAGTTAATTAAATACCATTTGGAGGCATTTAATGTTCGAGCAAAAACGGCTGATTTTCGACAAAAGAGATAACACCCCCCCATTACGTCATGCTTCAGAAATGTGGAAAATGGTCCGTTTTCAAATGTTTTATTTTTGAACGTCAGTTCACATTTGTAGGTGGATCATCAGTGTTAGAGCTAAAATTAGCATGTTTAAAGTGATTTTCATGCTTCCAGGGGGCTCGGGAAGTTAATTAAATACCATTTGGAGGCATTTAATGTTCGAGCAAAAACGGCTGATTTTCGACAAAAGAGATAACACCCCCCCATTACGTCATGCTTCAGAAATGTGGAAAATGGTCGGTTTTCAAATGTTTTATTTTTGAACGTCAGTTCACATTTGTAGGTGGATCATCAGTGTTAGAGCTAAAATTAGCATGTTTAAAGTGATTTTCATGCTTCCAGGGGCTCGGGAAGTTAATTAAATACCATTTGGAGGCATTTAATGTTCGAGCAAAAACAACTGATTTTCGACAAAAGAGATAACACCCCCCCATTACGTCATGCTTCAGAAATGTGGAAAATGGTCCGTTTTCAAATGTTTTATTTTTGAACGTCAGTTCACATTTGTAGGTGGATCATCAGTGTTAGAGCTAAAATTAGCATGTTTAAAGTGATTTTCATGCTTCCAGGGGCTCGGGAAGTGAAATAAATACCATTTGGAGGCATTTAATGTTCGAGCAAAAACGGCTGATTTTCGACAAAAGAGATAACACCCCCCCATTACGTCATGCTTCAGAAATGTGGAAAATGGTCCGTTTTCAAATGTTTTATTTTTGAACGTCAGTTCACATTTGTAGGTGGATCATCAGTGTTAGAGCTAAAATTAGCATGTTTAAAGTGATTTTCATGCTTCCAGGGGCTCGGGAAGTTAATTAAATACCATTTGGAGGCATTTAATGTTCGAGCAAAAACGGCTGATTTTCGACAAAAGAGATAACACCCCCCCATTACGTCATGCTTCAGAAATGTGGAAAATGGTCCGTTTTCAAATGTTTTATTTTTGAACGTCAGTTCACATTTGTAGGTGGATCATCAGTGTTAGAGCTAAAATTAGCATGTTTAAAGTGATTTTCATGCTTCCAGGGGCTCGGGAAGTTAATTAAATACCATTTGGAGGCATTTAATGTTCGAGCAAAAACGGCTGATTTTCGACAAAAGAGATAACACCCCCCCCATTACGTCATGCTTCAGAAATGTGGAAAATGGTCCGTTTTCAAATGTTTTATTTTTGAACGTCAGTTCACATTTGTAGGTGGATCATCAGTGTTAGAGCTAAAATTAGATTGTTTAAAGTGATTTTCATGCTTCCAGGGGCTCGGGAAGTGAAATCAATACCATTTGGAGGCATTTAATGTTCGAGCAAAAACGGCTGATTTTCGACAAAAGAGATAACACCCCCCCCATTACGTCATGCTTCAGAAATGTGGAAAATGGTCTGTTTTCAAATGTTTTATTTTTGAACGTCAGTTCACATTTGTAGCTGGATCATCAGTGTTAGAGCTAAAATTAGCATGTTTAAAGTGATTTTCATGCTTCCAGGGGCTCGGGAAGTTAATTAAATACCATTTGGAGGCATTTAATGTTCGAGCAAAAACGGCTGATTTTCGACAAAAGAGATAACACCCCCCCATTACGTCATGCTTCAGAAATGTGGAAAATGGTCCGTTTTCAAATGTTTTATTTTTGAACGTCAGTTCACATTTGTAGGTGGATCATCAGTGTTAGAGCTAAAATTAGCATGTTTAAAGTGATTTTCATGCTTCCAGGGGCCCTAAACACAAGATTTATGGAATGGTTAAAAGTGCATGAAAATGGCCAATTTACTCACTCTGAGTTCTCAAAAAGGGTTTCTTCACCCCGGGAAGTTAATTATATACCATTTGGAGGCATTTAATGTTCGAGCAAAAACGGCTGATTTTCGACAAAAGAGATAACACCCCCCCCATTACGTCATGCTTCAGAAATGTGGAAAATGGTCCGTTTTCAAATGTTTTATTTTTGAACGTCAGTTCACATTTGTAGGTGGATCATCAGTGTTAGAGCTAAAATTAGCATGTTTAAAGTGATTTTCATGCTTCCAGGGGCTCGGGAAGTTAATTAAATACCATTTGGAGGCATTTCATGTTCGAGCAAAAACGGCTGATTTTCGACAAAAGAGATAACACCCCCCCATTACGTCATGCTTCAGAAATGTGGAAAATGGTCCGTTTTCAAATGTTTTATTTTTGAACGTCAGTTCACATTTGTAGGTGGATCATCAGTGTTAGAGCTAAAATTAGTATGTTTAAAGTGATTTTCATGTTTCCAGGCTCGGGAAGTTAATTAAATACCATTTGGAGGCATTTAATGTTCAAGCAAAAACGGCTGATTTTCGACAAAAGAGATAACACCCCCCCATTACGTCATGCTTCGGAAATGTGGAAAATGGTCCGTTTTCAAATGTTTTATTTTTGAACGTCAGTTCACATTTGTAGGTGGATCATCAGTGTTAGAGCTAAAATTAGCATGTTTAAAGTGATTTTCATGCTTCCAGGGGCTCGGGAAGTTAATTAAATACCATTTGGAGGCATTTAATGTTCGAGCAAAAACGGCTGATTTTCGACAAAAGAGATAACACCCCCCCATTACGTCATGCTTCAGAAATGTGGAAAATGGTCCGTTTTCAAATGTTTTATTTTTGAACGTCAGTTCACATTTGTAGGTGGATCATCAGTGTTAGAGCTAAAATTAGCATGTTTAAAGTGATTTTCATGCTTCCAGGGGCTCGGGAAGTTAATTAAATACCATTTGGAGGCATTTAATGTTCGAGCAAAAACGGCTGATTTTCGACAAAAGAGATAACACCCCCCCATTACGTCATGCTTCAGAAATGTGGAAAATGGTCCGTTTTCAAATGTTTTATTTTTGAACGTCAGTTCACATTTGTAGGTGGATCATCAGTGTTAGAGCTAAAATTAGCATGTTTAAAGTGATTTTCATGCTTCCAGGGGCCCAAAACACAAGATTTATGGAATGGTTAAAAGTGCATGAAAATGGCCAATTTACTCACTCTGAGTTCTCAAAAAGGGTTTCTTCACCCCGGGAAGTTAATTAAATACCATTTGGAGGCATTTAATGTTCGAGCAAAAACGGCTGATTTTCAACAAAAGAGATAACACCCCCCCATTACGTCATGCTTCAGAAATGTGGAAAATGGTCCGTTTTCAAATGTTTTATTTTTGAACGTCAGTTCACATTTGTAGGTGGATCATCAGTGTTAGAGCTAAAATTAGCATGTTTAAAGTGATTTTCATGCTTCCAGGGGCTCGGGAAGTTAATTAAATACCATTTGGAGTCATTTAATGTTCGAGCAAAAACGGCTGATTTTCGACAAAAGAGATAACACCCCCCCATTAGGTCATGCTTCAGAAATGTGGAAAATGGTCCGTTTTCAAATGTTTTATTTTTGAACGTCAGTTCACATTTGTAGGTGGATCATCAGTGTTAGAGCTAAAATTAGCATGTTTAAAGTGATTTTCATGCTTCCAGGGGCTCGGGAAGTTAATTAAATACCATTTGGAGGCATTTAATGTTCGAGCAAAAACGGCTGATTTTCGACAAAAGAGATAACACCCCCCCATTACGTCATGCTTCAGAAATGTGGAAAATGGTCCGTTTTCAAATGTTTTATTTTTGAGCGTCAGTTCACATTTGTAGGTGGATCATCAGTGTTAGAGCTAAAATTAGCATGTTTAAAGTGATTTTCATGCTTCCAGGGGCCCTAAACACAAGATTTATGGAATGGTTAAAAGTGCATGAAAATGGCCAATTTACTCACTCTGAGTTCTCAAAAAGGGTTTCTTCACCCCGGGAAGTTAATTAAATACCATTTGGAGGCATTTAATGTTCGAGCAAAAACGGCTGATTTTCGACAAAAGAGATAACACCCCCCATTACGTCATGCTTCAGAAATGTGGAAAATGGTCCGTTTTCAAATGTTTTATTTTTGAACGTCAGTTCACATTTGTAGGTGGATCATCAGTGTTAGAGCTAAAATTAGCATGTTTAAAGTGATTTTCATGCTTCCAGGGGCTCGGGAAGTTAATTAAATACCATTTGGAGGCATTTAATGTTCGAGCAAAAACGGCTGATTTTCGACAAAAGAGATAACACCCCCCCATTACGTCATGCTTCAGAAATGTGGAAAATGGTCCGTTTTCAAATGTTTTATTTTTGAACGTCAGTTCACATTTGTAGGTGGATCATCAGTGTTAGAGCTAAAATTAGCATGTTTAAAGTGATTTTCATGCTTCCAGGGGCTCGGGAAGTTAATTAAATACCATTTGGAGGCATTTAATGTTCGAGCAAAAACGGCTGATTTTCGACAAAAGAGATAACACCCCCCCATTACGTCATGCTTCAGAAATGTGGAAAATGGTCGGTTTTCAAATGTTTTATTTTTGAACGTCAGTTCACATTTGTAGGTGGATCATCAGTGTTAGAGCTAAAATTAGCATGTTTAAAGTGATTTTCATGCTTCCAGGGGCTCGGGAAGTTAATTAAATACCATTTGGAGGCATTTAATGTTCGAGCAAAAACAACTGATTTTCGACAAAAGAGATAACACCCCCCCATTACGTCATGCTTCAGAAATGTGGAAAATGGTCCGTTTTCAAATGTTTTATTTTTGAACGTCAGTTCACATTTGTAGGTGGATCATCAGTGTAGAGCTAAAATTAGCATGTTTAAAGTGATTTTCATGCTTCCAGGGGCTCGGGAAGTGAAATAAATACCATTTGGAGGCATTTAATGTTCGAGCAAAAACGGCTGATTTTCGACAAAAGAGATAACACCCCCCCATTACGTCATGCTTCAGAAATGTGGAAAATGGTCCGTTTTCAAATGTTTTATTTTTGAACGTCAGTTCACATTTGTAGGTGGATCACCAGTGTTAGAGCTAAAATTAGCATGTTTAAAGTGATTTTCATGCTTCCAGGGGCTCGGGAAGTTAATTAAATACCATTTGGAGGCATTTAATGTTCGAGCAAAAACGGCTGATTTTCGACAAAAGAGATAACACCCCCCCATTACGTCATGCTTCAGAAATGTGGAAAATGGTCCGTTTTCAAATGTTTTATTTTTGAACGTCAGTTCACATTTGTAGGTGGATCATCAGTGTTAGAGCTAAAATTAGCATGTTTAAAGTGATTTTCATGCTTCCAGGGGCTCGGGAAGTGAAATAAATACCATTTGGAGGCATTTAATGTTCGAGCAAAAACGGCTGATTTTCGACAAAAGAGATAACACCCCCCCATTACGTCATGCTTCAGAAATGTGGAAAATGGTCCGTTTTCAAATGTTTTATTTTTGAACGTCAGTTCACATTTGTAGGTGGATCATCAGTGTTAGAGCTAAAATTAGCATGTTTAAAGTGATTTTCATGCTTCCAGGGGCTCGGGAAGTTAATTAAATACCATTTGGAGGCATTTAATGTTCGAGCAAAAACGGCTGATTTTCGACAAAAGAGATAACACCCCCCCCATTACGTCATGCTTCTGAAATGTGGAAAATGGTCCGTTTTCAAATGTTTTATTTTTGAACGTCAGTTCACATTTGTAGGTGGATCATCAGTGTTAGAGCTAAAATTAGCATGTTTAAAGTGATTTTCATGCTTCCAGGGGCTCGGGAAGTTAATTAAATACCATTTGGAGGCATTTAATGTTCGAGCAAAAACGGCTGATTTTCGACAAAAGAGATAACACCCCCCCATTACGTCATGCTTCAGAAATGTGGAAAATGGTCCGTTTTCAAATGTTTTATTTTTGAACGTCAGTTCACATTTGTAGGTGGATCATCAGTGTTAGAGCTAAAATTAGATTGTTTAAAGTGATTTTCATGCTTCCAGGGGCTCGGGAAGTGAAATAAATACCATTTGGAGGCATTTAATGTTCGAGCAAAAACGGCTGATTTTCGACAAAAGAGATAACACCCCCCCCATTACGTCATGCTTCAGAAATGTGGAAAATGGTCTGTTTTCAAATGTTTTATTTTTGAACGTCAGTTCACATTTGTAGGTGGATCATCAGTGTTAGAGCTAAAATTAGCATGTTTAAAGTGATTTTCATGCTTCCAGGGGCTCGGGAAGTTAATTAAATACCATTTGGAGGCATTTAATGTTCGAGCAAAAACGGCTGATTTTCGACAAAAGAGATAACACCCCCCCATTACGTCATGCTTCAGAAATGTGGAAAATGGTCCGTTTTCAAATGTTTTATTTTTGAACGTCAGTTCACATTTGTAGGTGGATCATCAGTGTTAGAGCTAAAATTAGCATGTTTAAAGTGATTTTCATGCTTCCAGGGGCCCTAAACACAAGATTTATGGAATGGTTAAAAGTGCATGAAAATGGCCAATTTACTCACTCTGAGTTCTCAAAAAGGGTTTCTTCACCCCGGGAAGTTAATTATATACCATTTGGAGGCATTTAATGTTCGAGCAAAAACGGCTGATTTTCGACAAAAGAGATAACACCCCCCCCATTACGTCATGCTTCAGAAATGTGGAAAATGGTCCGTTTTCAAATGTTTTATTTTTGAACGTCAATTCACATTTGTAGGTGGATCATCAGTGTTAGAGCTAAAATTAGCATGTTTAAAGTGATTTTCATGCTTCCAGGGGCTCGGGAAGTTAATTAAATACCATTTGGAGGCATTTCATGTTCGAGCAAAAACGGCTGATTTTCGACAAAAGAGATAACACCCCCCCATTACGTCATGCTTCAGAAATGTGGAAAATGGTCCGTTTTCAAATGTTTTATTTTTGAACGTCAGTTCACATTTGTAGGTGGATCATCAGTGTTAGAGCTAAAATTAGTATGTTTAAAGTGATTTTCATGTTTCCAGGGCCTCGGGAAGTTAATTAAATACCATTTGGAGGCATTTAATGTTCGAGCAAAAACGGCTGATTTTCGACAAAAGAGATAACACCCCCCCATTACGTCATGCTTCAGAAATGTGGAAAATGGTCCGTTTTCAAATGTTTTATTTTTGAACGTCAGTTCACATTTGTAGGTGGATCATCAGTGTTAGAGCTAAAATTAGCATGTTTAAAGTGATTTTCATGCTTCCAGGGGCTCGGGAAGTTAATTAAATACCATTTGGAGGCATTTAATGTTCGAGCAAAAACGGCTGATTTTCGACAAAAGAGATAACACCCCCCCATTACGTCATGCTTCAGAAATGTGGAAAATGGTCCGTTTTCAAATGTTTTATTTTTGAACGTCAGTTCACATTTGTAGGTGGATCATCAGTGTTAGAGCTAAAATTAGCATGTTTAAAGTGATTTTCATGCTTCCAGGGGCTCGGGAAGTTAATTAAATACCATTTGGAGGCATTTAATGTTCGAGCAAAAACGGCTGATTTTCGACAAAAGAGATAACACCCCCCCATTACGTCATGCTTCAGAAATGTGGAAAATGGTCCGTTTTCAAATGTTTTATTTTTGAACGTCAGTTCACATTTGTAGGTGGATCATCAGTGTTAGAGCTAAAATTAGCATGTTTAAAGTGATTTTCATGCTTCCAGGGGCCCAAAACACAAGATTTATGGAATGGTTAAAAGTGCATGAAAATGGCCAATTTACTCACTCTGAGTTCTCAAAAAGGGTTTCTTCACCCCGGGAAGTTAATTAAATACCGTTTGGAGGCATTTAATGTTCGAGCAAAAACGGCTGATTTTCAACAAAAGAGATAACACCCCCCCATTACGTCATGCTTCAGAAATGTGGAAAATGGTCCGTTTTCAAATGTTTTATTTTTGAACGTCAGTTCACATTTGTAGGTGGATCATCAGTGTTAGAGCTAAAATTAGCATGTTTAAAGTGATTTTCATGCTTCCAGGGGCTCGGGAAGTTAATTAAATACCATTTGGAGTCATTTAATGTTCGAGCAAAAACGGCTGATTTTCGACAAAAGAGATAACACCCCCCCATTACGTCATGCTTCAGAAATGTGGAAAATGGTCCGTTTTCAAATGTTTTATTTTTGAACGTCAGTTCACATTTGTAGGTGGATCATCAGTGTTAGAGCTAAAATTAGCATGTTTAAAGTGATTTTCATGCTTCCAGGGGCTCGGGAAGTGAAATAAATAACATTTGGAGGCATTTAATGTTCGAGCAAAAACGGATGATTTTCGACAAAAGAGATAACACCCCCCCATTACGTCATGCTTCAGAAATGTGGAAAATGGTCCGTTTTCAAATGTTTTATTTTTGAACGTCAGTTCACATTTGTAGGTGGATCATCAGTGTTAGAGCTAAAATTAGCATGTTTAAAGTGATTTTCATGCTTCCAGGGGCTCGGGAAGTTAATTAAATACCATTTGGAGGCATTTAATGTTCGAACAAAAACGGCTGATTTTCGACAAAAGAGATAACACCCCCCCATTACGTCATGCTTCAGAAATGTGGAAAATGGTCCGTTTTCAAATGTTTTATTTTTGAGCGTCAGTTCACATTTGTAGGTGGATCATCAGTGTTAGAGCTAAAATTAGCATGTTTAAAGTGATTTTCATGCTTCCAGGGGCCCTAAACACAAGATTTATGGAATGGTTAAAAGTGCATGAAAATGGCCAATTTACTCACTCTGAGTTCTCAAAAAGGGTTTCTTCACCCCGGGAAGTTAATTAAATACCATTTGGAGGCATTTAATGTTCGAGCAAAAACGGCTGATTTTCGACAAAAGAGATAACACCCCCCATTACGTCATGCTTCAGAAATGTGGAAAATGGTCCGTTTTCAAATGTTTTATTTTTGAACGTCAGTTCACATTTGTAGGTGGATCATCAGTGTTAGAGCTAAAATTAGCATGTTTAAAGTGATTTTCATGCTTCCAGGGGCTCGGGAAGTTAATTAAATACCATTTGGAGGCATTTAATGTTCGAGCAAAAACGGCTGATTTTCGACAAAAGAGATAACACCCCCCCATTACGTCATGCTTCAGAAATGTGGAAAATGGTCCGTTTTCAAATGTTTTATTTTTGAACGTCAGTTCACATTTGTAGGTGGATCATCAGTGTTAGAGCTAAAATTAGCATGTTTAAAGTGATTTTCATGCTTCCAGGGGCTCGGGAAGTTAATTAAATACCATTTGGAGGCATTTAATGTTCGAGCAAAAACGGCTGATTTTCGACAAAAGAGATAACACCCCCCCATTACGTCATGCTTCAGAAATGTGGAAAATGGTCGGTTTTCAAATGTTTTATTTTTGAACGTCAGTTCACATTTGTAGGTGGATCATCAGTGTTAGAGCTAAAATTAGCATGTTTAAAGTGATTTTCATGCTTCCAGGGGCTCGGGAAGTTAATTAAATACCATTTGGAGGCATTTAATGTTCGAGCAAAAACAACTGATTTTCGACAAAAGAGATAACACCCCCCCATTACGTCATGCTTCAGAAATGTGGAAAATGGTCCGTTTTCAAATGTTTTATTTTTGAACGTCAGTTCACATTTGTAGGTGGATCATCAGTGTTAGAGCTAAAATTAGCATGTTTAAAGTGATTTTCATGCTTCCAGGGGCTCGGGAAGTGAAATAAATACCATTTGGAGGCATTTAATGTTCGAGCAAAAACGGCTGATTTTCGACAAAAGAGATAACACCCCCCCATTACGTCATGCTTCAGAAATGTGGAAAATGGTCCGTTTTCAAATGTTTTATTTTTGAACGTCAGTTCACATTTGTAGGTGGATCATCAGTGTTAGAGCTAAAATTAGCATGTTTAAAGTGATTTTCATGCTTCCAGGGGCTCGGGAAGTTAATTAAATACCATTTGGAGGCATTTAATGTTCGAGCAAAAACGGCTGATTTTCGACAAAAGAGATAACACCCCCCCATTACGTCATGCTTCAGAAATGTGGAAAATGGTCCGTTTTCAAATGTTTTATTTTTGAACGTCAGTTCACATTTGTAGGTGGATCATCAGTGTTAGAGCTAAAATTAGCATGTTTAAAGTGATTTTCATGCTTCCAGGGGCTCGGGAAGTGAAATAAATACCATTTGGAGGCATTTAATGTTCGAGCAAAAACGGCTGATTTTCGACAAAAGAGATAACACCCCCCCATTACGTCATGCTTCAGAAATGTGGAAAATGGTCCGTTTTCAAATGTTTTATTTTTGAACGTCAGTTCACATTTGTAGGTGGATCATCAGTGTTAGAGCTAAAATTAGCATGTTTAAAGTGATTTTCATGCTTCCAGGGGCTCGGGAAGTTAATTAAATACCATTTGGAGGCATTTAATGTTCGAGCAAAAACGGCTGATTTTCGACAAAAGAGATAACACCCCCCCCATTACGTCATGCTTCTGAAATGTGGAAAATGGTCCGTTTTCAAATGTTTTATTTTTGAACGTCAGTTCACATTTGTAGGTGGATCATCAGTGTTAGAGCTAAAATTAGCATGTTTAAAGTGATTTTCATGCTTCCAGGGGCTCGGGAAGTTAATTAAATACCATTTGGAGGCATTTAATGTTCGAGCAAAAACGGCTGATTTTCGACAAAAGAGATAACACCCCCCCGTCATGCTTCAGAAATGTGGAAAATGGTCCGTTTTCAAATGTTTTATTTTTGAACGTCAGTTCACATTTGTAGGTGGATCATCAGTGTTAGAGCTAAAATTAGATTGTTTAAAGTGATTTTCATGCTTCCAGGGGCTCGGGAAGTGAAATAAATACCATTTGGAGGCATTTAATGTTCGAGCAAAAACGGCTGATTTTCGACAAAAGAGATAACACCCCCCCCATTACGTCATGCTTCAGAAATGTGGAAAATGGTCTGTTTTCAAATGTTTTATTTTTGAACGTCAGTTCACATTTGTAGGTGGATCATCAGTGTTAGAGCTAAAATTAGCATGTTTAAAGTGATTTTCATGCTTCCAGGGGCTCGGGAAGTTAATTAAATACCATTTGGAGGCATTTAATGTTCGAGCAAAAACGGCTGATTTTCGACAAAAGAGATAACACCCCCCCATTACGTCATGCTTCAGAAATGTGGAAAATGGTCCGTTTTCAAATGTTTTATTTTTGAACGTCAGTTCACATTTGTAGGTGGATCATCAGTGTTAGAGCTAAAATTAGCATGTTTAAAGTGATTTTCATGCTTCCAGGGGCCCTAAACACAAGATTTATGGAATGGTTAAAAGTGCATGAAAATGGCCAATTTACTCACTCTGAGTTCTCAAAAAGGGTTTCTTCACCCCGGGAAGTTAATTATATACCATTTGGAGGCATTTAATGTTCGAGCAAAAACGGCTGATTTTCGACAAAAGAGATAACACCCCCCCCATTACGTCATGCTTCAGAAATGTGGAAAATGGTCCGTTTTCAAATGTTTTATTTTTGAACGTCAGTTCACATTTGTAGGTGGATCATCAGTGTTAGAGCTAAAATTAGCATGTTTAAAGTGATTTTCATGCTTCCAGGGGCTCGGGAAGTTAATTAAATACCATTTGGAGGCATTTCATGTTCGAGCAAAAACGGCTGATTTTCGACAAAAGAGATAACACCCCCCCATTACGTCATGCTTCAGAAATGTGGAAAATGGTCAGTTTTCAAATGTTTTATTTTTGAACGTCAGTTCACATTTGTAGGTGGATCATCAGTGTTAGAGCTAAAATTAGTATGTTTAAAGTGATTTTCATGTTTCCAGGGGCTCGGGAAGTTAATTAAATACCATTTGGAGGCATTTAATGTTCGAGCAAAAACGGCTGATTTTCGACAAAAGAGATAACACCCCCCATTACGTCATGCTTCAGAAATGTGGAAAATGGTCCGTTTTCAAATGTTTTATTTTTGAACGTCAGTTCACATTTGTAGGTGGATCATCAGTGTTAGAGCTAAAATTAGCATGTTTAAAGTGATTTTCATGCTTCCAGGGGCTCGGGAAGTTAATTAAATACCATTTGGAGGCATTTAATGTTCGAGCAAAAACGGCTGATTTTCGACAAAAGAGATAACACCCCCCCATTACGTCATGCTTCAGAAATGTGGAAAATGGTCCGTTTTCAAATGTTTTATTTTTGAACGTCAGTTCACATTTGTAGGTGGATCATCAGTGTTAGAGCTAAAATTAGCATGTTTAAAGTGATTTTCATGCTTCCAGGGGCTCGGGAAGTTAATTAAATACCATTTGGAGGCATTTAATGTTCGAGCAAAAACGGCTGATTTTCGACAAAAGAGATAACACCCCCCCATTACGTCATGCTTCAGAAATGTGGAAAATGGTCCGTTTTCAAATGTTTTATTTTTGAACGTCAGTTCACATTTGTAGGTGGATCATCAGTGTTAGAGCTAAAATTAGCATGTTTAAAGTGATTTTCATGCTTCCAGGGGCCCAAAACACAAGATTTATGGAATGGTTAAAAGTGCATGAAAATGGCCAATTTACTCACTCTGAGTTCTCAAAAAGGGTTTCTTCACCCCGGGAAGTTAATTAAATACCATTTGGAGGCATTTAATGTTCGAGCAAAAACGGCTGATTTTCAACAAAAGAGATAACACCCCCCCATTACGTCATGCTTCAGAAATGTGGAAAATGGTCCGTTTTCAAATGTTTTATTTTTGAACGTCAGTTCACATTTGTAGGTGGATCATCAGTGTTAGAGCTAAAATTAGCATGTTTAAAGTGATTTTCATGCTTCCAGGGGCTCGGGAAGTTAATTAAATACCATTTGGAGTCATTTAATGTTCGAGCAAAAACGGCTGATTTTCGACAAAAGAGATAACACCCCCCCATTACGTCATGCTTCAGAAATGTGGAAAATGGTCCGTTTTCAAATGTTTTATTTTTGAACGTCAGTTCACATTTGTAGGTGGATCATCAGTGTTAGAGCTAAAATTAGCATGTTTAAAGTGATTTTCATGCTTCCAGGGGCTCGGGAAGTGAAATAAATAACATTTGGAGGCATTTAATGTTCGAGCAAAAACGGATGATTTTCGACAAAAGAGATAACACCCCCCCATTACGTCATGCTTCAGAAATGTGGAAAATGGTCCGTTTTCAAATGTTTTATTTTTGAACGTCAGTTCACATTTGTAGGTGGATCATCAGTGTTAGAGCTAAAATTAGCATGTTTAAAGTGATTTTCATGCTTCCAGGGGCTCGGGAAGTTAATTAAATACCATTTGGAGGCATTTAATGTTCGAGCAAAAACGGCTGATTTTCGACAAAAGAGATAACACCCCCCCATTACGTCATGCTTCAGAAATGTGGAAAATGGTCCGTTTTCAAATGTTTTATTTTTGAGCGTCAGTTCACATTTGTAGGTGGATCATCAGTGTTAGAGCTAAAATTAGCATGTTTAAAGTGATTTTCATGCTTCCAGGGGCCCTAAACACAAGATTTATGGAATGGTTAAAAGTGCATGACAATGGCCAATTTACTCACTCTGAGTTCTCAAAAAGGGTTTCTTCACCCCGGGAAGTTAATTAAATACCATTTGGAGGCATTTAATGTTCGAGCAAAAACGGCTGATTTTCGACAAAAGAGATAACACCCCCCATTACGTCATGCTTCAGAAATGTGGAAAATGGTCCGTTTTCAAATGTTTTATTTTTGAACGTCAGTTCACATTTGTAGGTGGATCATCAGTGTTAGAGCTAAAATTAGCATGTTTAAAGTGATTTTCATGCTTCCAGGGGCTCGGGAAGTTAATTAAATACCATTTGGAGGCATTTAATGTTCGAGCAAAAACGGCTGATTTTCGACAAAAGAGATAACACCCCCCCATTACGTCATGCTTCAGAAATGTGGAAAATGGTCCGTTTTCAAATGTTTTATTTTTGAACGTCAGTTCACATTTGTAGGTGGATCATCAGTGTTAGAGCTAAAATTAGCATGTTTAAAGTGATTTTCATGCTTCCAGGGGCTCGGGAAGTTAATTAAATACCATTTGGAGGCATTTAATGTTCGAGCAAAAACGGCTGATTTTCGACAAAAGAGATAACACCCCCCCATTACGTCATGCTTCAGAAATGTGGAAAATGGTCGGTTTTCAAATGTTTTATTTTTGAACGTCAGTTCACATTTGTAGGTGGATCATCAGTGTTAGAGCTAAAATTAGCATGTTTAAAGTGATTTTCATGCTTCCAGGGGCTCGGGAAGTTAATTAAATACCATTTGGAGGCATTTAATGTTCGAGCAAAAACAACTGATTTTCGACAAAAGAGATAACACCCCCCCATTACGTCATGCTTCAGAAATGTGGAAAATGGTCCGTTTTCAAATGTTTTATTTTTGAACGTCAGTTCACATTTGTAGGTGGATCATCAGTGTTAGAGCTAAAATTAGCATGTTTAAAGTGATTTTCATGCTTCCAGGGGCTCGGGAAGTGAAATAAATACCATTTGGAGGCATTTAATGTTCGAGCAAAAACGGCTGATTTTCGACAAAAGAGATAACACCCCCCCATTACGTCATGCTTCAGAAATGTGGAAAATGGTCCGTTTTCAAATGTTTTATTTTTGAACGTCAGTTCACATTTGTAGGTGGATCATCAGTGTTAGAGCTAAAATTAGCATGTTTAAAGTGATTTTCATGCTTCCAGGGGCTCGGGAAGTTAATTAAATACCATTTGGAGGCATTTAATGTTCGAGCAAAAACGGCTGATTTTCGACAAAAGAGATAACACCCCCCCCATTACGTCATGCTTCTGAAATGTGGAAAATGGTCCGTTTTCAAATGTTTTATTTTTGAACGTCAGTTCACATTTGTAGGTGGATCATCAGTGTTAGAGCTAAAATTAGCATGTTTAAAGTGATTTTCATGCTTCCAGGGGCTCGGGAAGTTAATTAAATACCATTTGGAGGCATTTAATGTTCGAGCAAAAACGGCTGATTTTCGACAAAAGAGATAACACCCCCCCATTACGTCATGCTTCAGAAATGTGGAAAATGGTCCGTTTTCAAATGTTTTATTTTTGAACGTCAGTTCACATTTGTAGGTGGATCATCAGTGTTAGAGCTAAAATTAGATTGTTTAAAGTGATTTTCATGCTTCCAGGGGCTCGGGAAGTGAAATAAATACCATTTGGAGGCATTTAATGTTCGAGCAAAAACGGCTGATTTTCGACAAAAGAGATAACACCCCCCCCATTACGTCATGCTTCAGAAATGTGGAAAATGGTCTGTTTTCAAATGTTTTATTTTTGAACGTCAGTTCACATTTGTAGGTGGATCATCAGTGTTAGAGCTAAAATTAGCATGTTTAAAGTGATTTTCATGCTTCCAGGGGCTCGGGAAGTTAATTAAATACCATTTGGAGGCATTTAATGTTCGAGCAAAAACGGCTGATTTTCGACAAAAGAGATAACACCCCCCCATTACGTCATGCTTCAGAAATGTGGAAAATGGTCCGTTTTCAAATGTTTTATTTTTGAACGTCAGTTCACATTTGTAGGTGGATCATCAGTGTTAGAGCTAAAATTAGCATGTTTAAAGTGATTTTCATGCTTCCAGGGGCCCTAAACACAAGATTTATGGAATGGTTAAAAGTGCATGAAAATGGCCAATTTACTCACTCTGAGTTCTCAAAAAGGGTTTCTTCACCCCGGGAAGTTAATTATATACCATTTGGAGGCATTTAATGTTCGAGCAAAAACGGCTGATTTTCGACAAAAGAGATAACACCCCCCCCATTACGTCATGCTTCAGAAATGTGGAAAATGGTCCGTTTTCAAATGTTTTATTTTTGAACGTCAGTTCACATTTGTAGGTGGATCATCAGTGTTAGAGCTAAAATTAGCATGTTTAAAGTGATTTTCATGCTTCCAGGGGCTCGGGAAGTTAATTAAATACCATTTGGAGGCATTTCATGTTCGAGCAAAAACGGCTGATTTTCGACAAAAGAGATAACACCCCCCCATTACGTCATGCTTCAGAAATGTGGAAAATGGTCCGTTTTCAAATGTTTTATTTTTGAACGTCAGTTCACATTTGTAGGTGGATCATCAGTGTTAGAGCTAAAATTAGTATGTTTAAAGTGATTTTCATGTTTCCAGGGGCTCGGGAAGTTAATTAAATACCATTTGGAGGCATTTAATGTTCGAGCAAAAACGGCTGATTTTCGACAAAAGAGATAACACCCCCCCATTACGTCATGCTTCAGAAATGTGGAAAATGGTCCGTTTTCAAATGTTTTATTTTTGAACGTCAGTTCACATTTGTAGGTGGATCATCAGTGTTAGAGCTAAAATTAGCATGTTTAAAGTGATTTTCATGCTTCCAGGGGCTCGGGAAGTTAATTAAATACCATTTGGAGGCATTTAATGTTCGAGCAAAAACGGCTGATTTTCGACAAAAGAGATAACACCCCCCCATTACGTCATGCTTCAGAAATGTGGAAAATGGTCCGTTTTCAAATGTTTTATTTTTGAACGTCAGTTCACATTTGTAGGTGGATCATCAGTGTTAGAGCTAAAATTAGCATGTTTAAAGTGATTTTCATGCTTCCAGGGGCTCGGGAAGTTAATTAAATACCATTTGGAGGCATTTAATGTTCGAGCAAAAACGGCTGATTTTCGACAAAAGAGATAACACCCCCCCATTACGTCATGCTTCAGAAATGTGGAAAATGGTCCGTTTTCAAATGTTTTATTTTTGAACGTCAGTTCACATTTGTAGGTGGATCATCAGTGTTAGAGCTAAAATTAGCATGTTTAAAGTGATTTTCATGCTTCCAGGGGCCCAAAACACAAGATTTATGGAATGGTTAAAAGTGCATGAAAATGGCCAATTTACTCACTCTGAGTTCTCAAAAAGGGTTTCTTCACCCCGGGAAGTTAATTAAATACCGTTTGGAGGCATTTAATGTTCGAGCAAAAACGGCTGATTTTCAACAAAAGAGATAACACCCCCCCATTACGTCATGCTTCAGAAATGTGGAAAATGGTCCGTTTTCAAATGTTTTATTTTTGAACGTCAGTTCACATTTGTAGGTGGATCATCAGTGTTAGAGCTAAAATTAGCATGTTTAAAGTGATTTTCATGCTTCCAGGGGCTCGGGAAGTTAATTAAATACCATTTGGAGTCATTTAATGTTCGAGCAAAAACGGCTGATTTTCGACAAAAGAGATAACACCCCCACATTACGTCATGCTTCAGAAATGTGGAAAATGGTCCGTTTTCAAATGTTTTATTTTTGAACGTCAGTTCACATTTGTAGGTGGATCATCAGTGTTAGAGCTAAAATTAGCATGTTTAAAGTGATTTTCATGCTTCCAGGGGCTCGGGAAGTGAAATAAATAACATTTGGAGGCATTTAATGTTCGAGCAAAAACGGATGATTTTCGACAAAAGAGATAACACCCCCCCATTACGTCATGCTTCAGAAATGTGGAAAATGGTCCGTTTTCAAATGTTTTATTTTTGAACGTCAGTTCACATTTGTAGGTGGATCATCAGTGTTAGAGCTAAAATTAGCATGTTTAAAGTGATTTTCATGCTTCCAGGGGCTCGGGAAGTTAATTAAATACCATTTGGAGGCATTTAATGTTCGAGCAAAAACGGCTGATTTTCGACAAAAGAGATAACACCCCCCCATTACGTCATGCTTCAGAAATGTGGAAAATGGTCCGTTTTCAAATGTTTTATTTTTGAGCGTCAGTTCACATTTGTAGGTGGATCATCAGTGTTAGAGCTAAAATTAGCATGTTTAAAGTGATTTTCATGCTTCCAGGGGCCCTAAACACAAGATTTATGGAATGGTTAAAAGTGCATGAAAATGGCCAATTTACTCACTCTGAGTTCTCAAAAAGGGTTTCTTCACCCCGGGAAGTTAATTAAATACCATTTGGAGGCATTTAATGTTCGAGCAAAAACGGCTGATTTTCGACAAAAGAGATAACACCCCCCATTACGTCATGCTTCAGCAATGTGGAAAATGGTCCGTTTTCAAATGTTTTATTTTTGAACGTCAGTTCACATTTGTAGGTGGATCATCAGTGTTAGAGCTAAAATTAGCATGTTTAAAGTGATTTTCATGCTTCCAGGGGCTCGGGAAGTTAATTAAATACCATTTGGAGGCATTTAATGTTCGAGCAAAAACGGCTGATTTTCGACAAAAGAGATAACACCCCCCCATTACGTCATGCTTCAGAAATGTGGAAAATGGTCCGTTTTCAAATGTTTTATTTTTGAACGTCAGTTCACATTTGTAGGTGGATCATCAGTGTTAGAGCTAAAATTAGCATGTTTAAAGTGATTTTCATGCTTCCAGGGGCTCGGGAAGTTAATTAAATACCATTTGGAGGCATTTAATGTTCGAGCAAAAACGGCTGATTTTCGACAAAAGAGATAACACCCCCCCATTACGTCATGCTTCAGAAATGTGGAAAATGGTCGGTTTTCAAATGTTTTATTTTTGAACGTCAGTTCACATTTGTAGGTGGATCATCAGTGTTAGAGCTAAAATTTGCATGTTTAAAGTGATTTTCATGCTTCCAGGGGCTCGGGAAGTTAATTAAATACCATTTGGAGGCATTTAATGTTCGAGCAAAAACGGCTGATTTTCGACAAAAGAGATAACACCCCCCCATTACGTCATGCTTCAGAAATGTGGAAAATGGTCCGTTTTCAAATGTTTTATTTTTGAACGTCAGTTCACATTTGTAGGTGGATCATCAGTGTTAGAGCTAAAATTAGCATGTTTAAAGTGATTTTCATGCTTCCAGGGGCTCGGGAAGTTAATTAAATACCATTTGGAGGCATTTAATGTTCGAGCAAAAACGGCTGATTTTCGACAAAAGAGATAACACCCCCCCATTACGTCATGCTTCAGAAATGTGGAAAATGGTCCGTTTTCAAATGTTTTATTTTTGAACGTCAGTTCACATTTGTAGGTGGATCATCAGTGTTAGAGCTAAAATTAGCATGTTTAAAGTGATTTTCATGCTTCCAGGGGCTCGGGAAGTGAAATAAATACCATTTGGAGGCATTTAATGTTCGAGCAAAAACGGCTGATTTTCGACAAAAGAGATAACACCCCCCCATTACGTCATGCTTCAGAAATGTGGAAAATGGTCCGTTTTCAAATGTTTTATTTTTGAACGTCAGTTCACATTTGTAGGTGGATCATCAGTGTTAGAGCTAAAATTAGCATGTTTAAAGTGATTTTCATGCTTCCAGGGGCTCGGGAAGTTAATTAAATACCATTTGGAGGCATTTAATGTTCGAGCAAAAACGGCTGATTTTCGACAAAAGAGATAACACCCCCCCCATTACGTCATGCTTCTGAAATGTGGAAAATGGTCCGTTTTCAAATGTTTTATTTTTGAACGTCAGTTCACATTTGTAGGTGGATCATCAGTGTTAGAGCTAAAATTAGCATGTTTAAAGTGATTTTCATGCTTCCAGGGGCTCGGGAAGTTAATTAAATACCATTTGGAGGCATTTAATGTTCGAGCAAAAACGGCTGATTTTCGACAAAAGAGATAACACCCCCCCGTCATGCTTCAGAAATGTGGAAAATGGTCCGTTTTCAAATGTTTTATTTTTGAACGTCAGTTCACATTTGTAGGTGGATCATCAGTGTTAGAGCTAAAATTAGATTGTTTAAAGTGATTTTCATGCTTCCAGGGGCTCGGGAAGTGAAATAAATACCATTTGGAGGCATTTAATGTTCGAGCAAAAACGGCTGATTTTCGACAAAAGAGATAACACCCCCCCCATTACGTCATGCTTCAGAAATGTGGAAAATGGTCTGTTTTCAAATGTTTTATTTTTGAACGTCAGTTCACATTTGTAGGTGGATCATCAGTGTTAGAGCTAAAATTAGCATGTTTAAAGTGATTTTCATGCTTCCAGGGGCTCGGGAAGTTAATTAAATACCATTTGGAGGCATTTAATGTTCGAGCAAAAACGGCTGATTTTCGACAAAAGAGATAACACCCCCCCATTACGTCATGCTTCAGAAATGTGGAAAATGGTCCGTTTTCAAATGTTTTATTTTTGAACGTCAGTTCACATTTGTAGGTGGATCATCAGTGTTAGAGCTAAAATTAGCATGTTTAAAGTGATTTTCATGCTTCCAGGGGCCCTAAACACAAGATTTATGGAATGGTTAAAAGTGCATGAAAATGGCCAATTTACTCACTCTGAGTTCTCAAAAAGGGTTTCTTCACCCCGGGAAGTTAATTATATACCATTTGGAGGCATTTAATGTTCGAGCAAAAACGGCTGATTTTCGACAAAAGAGATAACACCCCCCCCATTACGTCATGCTTCAGAAATGTGGAAAATGGTCCGTTTTCAAATGTTTTATTTTTGAACGTCAGTTCACATTTGTAGGTGGATCATCAGTGTTAGAGCTAAAATTAGCATGTTTAAAGTGATTTTCATGCTTCCAGGGGCTCGGGAAGTTAATTAAATACCATTTGGAGGCATTTCATGTTCGAGCAAAAACGGCTGATTTTCGACAAAAGAGATAACACCCCCCCATTACGTCATGCTTCAGAAATGTGGAAAATGGTCCGTTTTCAAATGTTTTATTTTTGAACGTCAGTTCACATTTGTAGGTGGATCATCAGTGTTAGAGCTAAAATTAGTATGTTTAAAGTGATTTTCATGTTTCCAGGGGCTCGGGAAGTTAATTAAATACCATTTGGAGGCATTTAATGTTCGAGCAAAAACGGCTGATTTTCGACAAAAGAGATAACACCCCCCATTACGTCATGCTTCAGAAATGTGGAAAATGGTCCGTTTTCAAATGTTTTATTTTTGAACGTCAGTTCACATTTGTAGGTGGATCATCAGTGTTAGAGCTAAAATTAGCATGTTTAAAGTGATTTTCATGCTTCCAGGGGCTCGGGAAGTTAATTAAATACCATTTGGAGGCATTTAATGTTCGAGCAAAAACGGCTGATTTTCGACAAAAGAGATAACACCCCCCCATTACGTCATGCTTCAGAAATGTGGAAAATGGTCCGTTTTCAAATGTTTTATTTTTGAACGTCAGTTCACATTTGTAGGTGGATCATCAGTGTTAGAGCTAAAATTAGCATGTTTAAAGTGATTTTCATGCTTCCAGGGGCTCGGGAAGTTAATTAAATACCATTTGGAGGCATTTAATGTTCGAGCAAAAACGGCTGATTTTCGACAAAAGAGATAACACCCCCCCATTACGTCATGCTTCAGAAATGTGGAAAATGGTCCGTTTTCAAATGTTTTATTTTTGAACGTCAGTTCACATTTGTAGGTGGATCATCAGTGTTAGAGCTAAAATTAGCATGTTTAAAGTGATTTTCATGCTTCCAGGGGCCCAAAACACAAGATTTATGGAATGGTTAAAAGTGCATGAAAATGGCCAATTTACTCACTCTGAGTTCTCAAAAAGGGTTTCTTCACCCCGGGAAGTTAATTAAATACCATTTGGAGGCATTTAATGTTCGAGCAAAAACGGCTGATTTTCAACAAAAGAGATAACACCCCCCCATTACGTCATGCTTCAGAAATGTGGAAAATGGTCCGTTTTCAAATGTTTTATTTTTGAACGTCAGTTCACATTTGTAGGTGGATCATCAGTGTTAGAGCTAAAATTATCATGTTTAAAGTGATTTTCATGCTTCCAGGGGCTCGGGAAGTTAATTAAATACCATTTGGAGTCATTTAATGTTCGAGCAAAAACGGCTGATTTTCGACAAAAGAGATAACACCCCCCCATTACGTCATGCTTCAGAAATGTGGAAAATGGTCCGTTTTCAAATGTTTTATTTTTGAACGTCAGTTCACATTTGTAGGTGGATCATCAGTGTTAGAGCTAAAATTAGCATGTTTAAAGTGATTTTCATGCTTCCAGGGGCTCGGGAAGTGAAATAAATAACATTTGGAGGCATTTAATGTTCGAGCAAAAACGGATGATTTTCGACAAAAGAGATAACACCCCCCCATTACGTCATGCTTCAGAAATGTGGAAAATGGTCCGTTTTCAAATGTTTTATTTTTGAACGTCAGTTCACATTTGTAGGTGGATCATCAGTGTTAGAGCTAAAATTAGCATGTTTAAAGTGATTTTCATGCTTCCAGGGGCTCGGGAAGTTAATTAAATACCATTTGGAGGCATTTAATGTTCGAGCAAAAACGGCTGATTTTCGACAAAAGAGATAACACCCCCCCATTACGTCATGCTTCAGAAATGTGGAAAATGGTCCGTTTTCAAATGTTTTATTTTTGAGCGTCAGTTCACATTTGTAGGTGGATCATCAGTGTTAGAGCTAAAATTAGCATGTTTAAAGTGATTTTCATGCTTCCAGGGGCCCTAAACACAAGATTTATGGAATGGTTAAAAGTGCATGAAAATGGCCAATTTACTCACTCTGAGTTCTCAAAAAGGGTTTCTTCACCCCGGGAAGTTAATTAAATACCATTTGGAGGCATTTAATGTTCGAGCAAAAACGGCTGATTTTCGACAAAAGAGATAACACCCCCCATTACGTCATGCTTCAGAAATGTGGAAAATGGTCCGTTTTCAAATGTTTTATTTTTGAACGTCAGTTCACATTTGTAGGTGGATCATCAGTGTTAGAGCTAAAATTAGCATGTTTAAAGTGATTTTCATGCTTCCAGGGGCTCGGGAAGTTAATTAAATACCATTTGGAGGCATTTAATGTTCGAGCAAAAACGGCTGATTTTCGACAAAAGAGATAACACCCCCCCATTACGTCATGCTTCAGAAATGTGGAAAATGGTCCGTTTTCAAATGTTTTATTTTTGAACGTCAGTTCACATTTGTAGGTGGATCATCAGTGTTAGAGCTAAAATTAGCATGTTTAAAGTGATTTTCATGCTTCCAGGGGCTCGGGAAGTTAATTAAATACCATTTGGAGGCATTTAATGTTCGAGCAAAAACGGCTGATTTTCGACAAAAGAGATAACACCCCCCCATTACGTCATGCTTCAGAAATGTGGAAAATGGTCGGTTTTCAAATGTTTTATTTTTGAACGTCAGTTCACATTTGTAGGTGGATCATCAGTGTTAGAGCTAAAATTAGCATGTTTAAAGTGATTTTCATGCTTCCAGGGGCTCGGGAAGTTAATTAAATACCATTTGGAGGCATTTAATGTTCGAGCAAAAACAACTGATTTTCGACAAAAGAGATAACACCCCCCCATTACGTCATGCTTCAGAAATGTGGAAAATGGTCCGTTTTCAAATGTTTTATTTTTGAACGTCAGTTCACATTTGTAGGTGGATCATCAGTGTTAGAGCTAAAATTAGCATGTTTAAAGTGATTTTCATGCTTCCAGGGGCTCGGGAAGTGAAATAAATACCATTTGGAGGCATTTAATGTTCGAGCAAAAACGGCTGATTTTCGACAAAAGAGATAACACCCCCCCATTACGTCATGCTTCAGAAATGTGGAAAATGGTCCGTTTTCAAATGTTTTATTTTTGAACGTCAGTTCACATTTGTAGGTGGATCATCAGTGTTAGAGCTAAAATTAGCATGTTTAAAGTGATTTTCATGCTTCCAGGGGCTCGGGAAGTTAATTAAATACCATTTGGAGGCATTTAATGTTCGAGCAAAAACGGCTGATTTTCGACAAAAGAGATAACACCCCCCCATTACGTCATGCTTCAGAAATGTGGAAAATGGTCCGTTTTCAAATGTTTTATTTTTGAACGTCAGTTCACATTTGTAGGTGGATCATCAGTGTTAGAGCTAAAATTAGCATGTTTAAAGTGATTTTCATGCTTCCAGGGGCTCGGGAAGTGAAATAAATACCATTTGGAGGCATTTAATGTTCGAGCAAAAACGGCTGATTTTCGACAAAAGAGATAACACCCCCCCATTACGTCATGCTTCAGAAATGTGGAAAATGGTCCGTTTTCAAATGTTTTATTTTTGAACGTCAGTTCACATTTGTAGGTGGATCATCAGTGTTAGAGCTAAAATTAGCATGTTTAAAGTGATTTTCATGCTTCCAGGGGCTCGGGAAGTTAATTAAATACCATTTGGAGGCATTTAATGTTCGAGCAAAAACGGCTGATTTTCGACAAAAGAGATAACACCCCCCCCATTACGTCATGCTTCTGAAATGTGGAAAATGGTCCGTTTTCAAATGTTTTATTTTTGAACGTCAGTTCACATTTGTAGGTGGATCATCAGTGTTAGAGCTAAAATTAGCATGTTTAAAGTGATTTTCATGCTTCCAGGGGCTCGGGAAGTTAATTAAATACCATTTGGAGGCATTTAATGTTCGAGCAAAAACGGCTGATTTTCGACAAAAGAGATAACACCCCCCCATTACGTCATGCTTCAGAAATGTGGAAAATGGTCCGTTTTCAAATGTTTTATTTTTGAACGTCAGTTCACATTTGTAGGTGGATCATCAGTGTTAGAGCTAAAATTAGATTGTTTAAAGTGATTTTCATGCTTCCAGGGGCTCGGGAAGTGAAATAAATACCATTTGGAGGCATTTAATGTTCGAGCAAAAACGGCTGATTTTCGACAAAAGAGATAACACCCCCCCCATTACGTCATGCTTCAGAAATGTGGAAAATGGTCTGTTTTCAAATGTTTTATTTTTGAACGTCAGTTCACATTTGTAGGTGGATCATCAGTGTTAGAGCTAAAATTAGCATGTTTAAAGTGATTTTCATGCTTCCAGGGGCTCGGGAAGTTAATTAAATACCATTTGGAGGCATTTAATGTTCGAGCAAAAACGGCTGATTTTCGACAAAAGAGATAACACCCCCCCATTACGTCATGCTTCAGAAATGTGGAAAATGGTCCGTTTTCAAATGTTTTATTTTTGAACGTCAGTTCACATTTGTAGGTGGATCATCAGTGTTAGAGCTAAAATTAGCATGTTTAAAGTGATTTTCATGCTTCCAGGGGCCCAAAACACAAGATTTATGGAATGGTTAAAAGTGCATGAAAATGGCCAATTTACTCACTCTGAGTTCTCAAAAAGGGTTTCTTCACCCCGGGAAGTTAATTAAATACCATTTGGAGGCATTTAATGTTCGAGCAAAAACGGCTGATTTTCAACAAAAGAGATAACACCCCCCCATTACGTCATGCTTCAGAAATGTGGAAAATGGTCCGTTTTCAAATGTTTTATTTTTGAACGTCAGTTCACATTTGTAGGTGGATCATCAGTGTTAGAGCTAAAATTATCATGTTTAAAGTGATTTTCATGCTTCCAGGGGCTCGGGAAGTTAATTAAATACCATTTGGAGTCATTTAATGTTCGAGCAAAAACGGCTGATTTTCGACAAAAGAGATAACACCCCCCCATTACGTCATGCTTCAGAAATGTGGAAAATGGTCCGTTTTCAAATGTTTTATTTTTGAACGTCAGTTCACATTTGTAGGTGGATCATCAGTGTTAGAGCTAAAATTAGCATGTTTAAAGTGAATTTCATGCTTCCAGGGGCTCGGGAAGTGAAATAAATAACATTTGGAGGCATTTAATGTTCGAGCAAAAACGGATGATTTTCGACAAAAGAGATAACACCCCCCCATTACGTCATGCTTCAGAAATGTGGAAAATGGTCCGTTTTCAAATGTTTTATTTTTGAACGTCAGTTCACATTTGTAGGTGGATCATCAGTGTTAGAGCTAAAATTAGCATGTTTAAAGTGATTTTCATGCTTCCAGGGGCTCGGGAAGTTAATTAAATACCATTTGGAGGCATTTAATGTTCGAGCAAAAACGGCTGATTTTCGACAAAAGAGATAACACCCCCCCATTACGTCATGCTTCAGAAATGTGGAAAATGGTCCGTTTTCAAATGTTTTATTTTTGAGCGTCAGTTCACATTTGTAGGTGGATCATCAGTGTTAGAGCTAAAATTAGCATGTTTAAAGTGATTTTCATGCTTCCAGGGGCCCTAAACACAAGATTTATGGAATGGTTAAAAGTGCATGAAAATGGCCAATTTACTCACTCTGAGTTCTCAAAAAGGGTTTCTTCACCCCGGGAAGTTAATTAAATACCATTTGGAGGCATTTAATGTTCGAGCAAAAACGGCTGATTTTCGACAAAAGAGATAACACCCCCCATTACGTCACGCTTCAGAAATGTGGAAAATGGTCCGTTTTCAAATGTTTTATTTTTGAACGTCAGTTCACATTTGTAGGTGGATCATCAGTGTTAGAGCTAAAATTAGCATGTTTAAAGTGATTTTCATGCTTCCAGGGGCTCGGGAAGTTAATTAAATACCATTTGGAGGCATTTAATGTTCGAGCAAAAACGGCTGATTTTCGACAAAAGAGATAACACCCCCCCATTACGTCATGCTTCAGAAATGTGGAAAATGGTCCGTTTTCAAATGTTTTATTTTTGAACGTCAGTTCACATTTGTAGGTGGATCATCAGTGTTAGAGCTAAAATTAGCATGTTTAAAGTGATTTTCATGCTTCCAGGGGCTCGGGAAGTTAATTAAATACCATTTGGAGGCATTTAATGTTCGAGCAAAAACAACTGATTTTCGACAAAAGAGATAACACCCCCCCATTACGTCATGCTTCAGAAATGTGGAAAATGGTCCGTTTTCAAATGTTTTATTTTTGAACGTCAGTTCACATTTGTAGGTGGATCATCAGTGTTAGAGCTAAAATTAGCATGTTTAAAGTGATTTTCATGCTTCCAGGGGCTCGGGAAGTGAAATAAATACCATTTGGAGGCATTTAATGTTCGAGCAAAAACGGCTGATTTTCGACAAAAGAGATAACACCCCCCCATTACGTCATGCTTCAGAAATGTGGAAAATGGTCCGTTTTCAAATGTTTTATTTTTGAACGTCAGTTCACATTTGTAGGTGGATCATCAGTGTTAGAGCTAAAATTAGCATGTTTAAAGTGATTTTCATGCTTCCAGGGGCTCGGGAAGTTAATTAAATACCATTTGGAGGCATTTAATGTTCGAGCAAAAACGGCTGATTTTCGACAAAAGAGATAACACCCCCCCATTACGTCATGCTTCAGAAATGTGGAAAATGGTCCGTTTTCAAATGTTTTATTTTTGAACGTCAGTTCACATTTGTAGGTGGATCATCAGTGTTAGAGCTAAAATTAGCATGTTTAAAGTGATTTTCATGCTTCCAGGGGCTCGGGAAGTGAAATAAATACCATTTGGAGGCATTTAATGTTCGAGCAAAAACGGCTGATTTTCGACAAAAGAGATAACACCCCCCCATTACGTCATGCTTCAGAAATGTGGAAAATGGTCCGTTTTCAAATGTTTTATTTTTGAACGTCAGTTCACATTTGTAGGTGGATCATCAGTGTTAGAGCTAAAATTAGCATGTTTAAAGTGATTTTCATGCTTCCAGGGGCTCGGGAAGTTAATTAAATACCATTTGGAGGCATTTAATGTTCGAGCAAAAACGGCTGATTTTCGACAAAAGAGATAACACCCCCCCCCATTACGTCATGCTTCTGAAATGTGGAAAATGGTCCGTTTTCAAATGTTTTATTTTTGAACGTCAGTTCACATTTGTAGGTGGATCATCAGTGTTAGAGCTAAAATTAGCATGTTTAAAGTGATTTTCATGCTTCCAGGGGCTCGGGAAGTTAATTAAATACCATTTGGAGGCATTTAATGTTCGAGCAAAAACGGCTGATTTTCGACAAAAGAGATAACACCCCCCCATTACGTCATGCTTCAGAAATGTGGAAAATGGTCCGTTTTCAAATGTTTTATTTTTGAACGTCAGTTCACATTTGTAGGTGGATCATCAGTGTTAGAGCTAAAATTAGATTGTTTAAAGTGATTTTCATGCTTCCAGGGGCTCGGGAAGTGAAATAAATACCATTTGGAGGCATTTAATGTTCGAGCAAAAACGGCTGATTTTCGACAAAAGAGATAACACCCCCCCCATTACGTCATGCTTCAGAAATGTGGAAAATGGTCTGTTTTCAAATGTTTTATTTTTGAACGTCAGTTCACATTTGTAGGTGGATCATCAGTGTTAGAGCTAAAATTAGCATGTTTAAAGTGATTTTCATGCTTCCAGGGGCTCGGGAAGTTAATTAAATACCATTTGGAGGCATTTAATGTTCGAGCAAAAACGGCTGATTTTCGACAAAAGAGATAACACCCCCCCATTACGTCATGCTTCAGAAATGTGGAAAATGGTCCGTTTTCAAATGTTTTATTTTTGAACGTCAGTTCACATTTGTAGGTGGATCATCAGTGTTAGAGCTAAAATTAGCATGTTTAAAGTGATTTTCATGCTTCCAGGGGCCCTAAACACAAGATTTATGGAATGGTTAAAAGTGCATGAAAATGGCCAATTTACTCACTCTGAGTTCTCAAAAAGGGTTTCTTCACCCCGGGAAGTTAATTATATACCATTTGGAGGCATTTAATGTTCGAGCAAAAACGGCTGATTTTCGACAAAAGAGATAACACCCCCCCCATTACGTCATGCTTCAGAAATGTGGAAAATGGTCCGTTTTCAAATGTTTTATTTTTGAACGTCAGTTCACATTTGTAGGTGGATCATCAGTGTTAGAGCTAAAATTAGCATGTTTAAAGTGATTTTCATGCTTCCAGGGGCTCGGGAAGTTAATTAAATACCATTTGGAGGCATTTCATGTTCGAGCAAAAACGGCTGATTTTCGACAAAAGAGATAACACCCCCCCATTACGTCATGCTTCAGAAATGTGGAAAATGGTCCGTTTTCAAATGTTTTATTTTTGAACGTCAGTTCACATTTGTAGGTGGATCATCAGTGTTAGAGCTAAAATTAGTATGTTTAAAGTGATTTTCATGTTTCCAGGGGCTCGGGAAGTTAATTAAATACCATTTGGAGGCATTTAATGTTCGAGCAAAAACGGCTGATTTTCGACAAAAGAGGTAACACCCCCCCATTACGTCATGCTTCAGAAATGTGGAAAATGGTCCGTTTTCAAATGTTTTATTTTTGAACGTCAGTTCACATTTGTAGGTGGATCATCAGTGTTAGAGCTAAAATTAGCATGTTTAAAGTGATTTTCATGCTTCCAGGGGCTCGGGAAGTTAATTAAATACCATTTGGAGGCATTTAATGTTCGAGCAAAAACGGCTGATTTTCGACAAAAGAGATAACACCCCCCCATTACGTCATGCTTCAGAAATGTGGAAAATGGTCCGTTTTCAAATGTTTTATTTTTGAACGTCAGTTCACATTTGTAGGTGGATCATCAGTGTTAGAGCTAAAATTAGCATGTTTAAAGTGATTTTCATGCTTCCAGGGGCTCGGGAAGTTAATTAAATACCATTTGGAGGCATTTAATGTTCGAGCAAAAACGGCTGATTTTCGACAAAAGAGATAACACCCCCCCATTACGTCATGCTTCAGAAATGTGGAAAATGGTCCGTTTTCAAATGTTTTATTTTTGAACGTCAGTTCACATTTGTAGGTGGATCATCAGTGTTAGAGCTAAAATTAGCATGTTTAAAGTGATTTTCATGCTTCCAGGGGCCCAAAACACAAGATTTATGGAATGGTTAAAAGTGCATGAAAATGGCCAATTTACTCACTCTGAGTTCTCAAAAAGGGTTTCTTCACCCCGGGAAGTTAATTAAATACCATTTGGAGGCATTTAATGTTCGAGCAAAAACGGCTGATTTTCAACAAAAGAGATAACACCCCCCCATTACGTCATGCTTCAGAAATGTGGAAAATGGTCCGTTTTCAAATGTTTTATTTTTGAACGTCAGTTCACATTTGTAGGTGGATCATCAGTGTTAGAGCTAAAATTAGCATGTTTAAAGTGATTTTCATGCTTCCAGGGGCTCGGGAAGTTAATTAAATACCATTTGGAGTCATTTAATGTTCGAGCAAAAACGGCTGATTTTCGACAAAAGAGATAACACCCCCCCATTACGTCATGCTTCAGAAATGTGGAAAATGGTCCGTTTTCAAATGTTTTATTTTTGAACGTCAGTTCACATTTGTAGGTGGATCATCAGTGTTAGAGCTAAAATTAGCATGTTTAAAGTGATTTTCATGCTTCCAGGGGCTCGGGAAGTGAAATAAATAACATTTGGAGGCATTTAATGTTCAAGCAAAAACGGATGATTTTCGACAAAAGAGATAACACCCCCCCATTACGTCATGCTTCAGAAATGTGGAAAATGGTCCGTTTTCAAATGTTTTATTTTTGAACGTCAGTTCACATTTGTAGGTGGATCATCAGTGTTAGAGCTAAAATTAGCATGTTTAAAGTGATTTTCATGCTTCCAGGGGCTCGGGAAGTTAATTAAATACCATTTGGAGGCATTTAATGTTCGAGCAAAAACGGCTGATTTTCGACAAAAGAGATAACACCCCCCCATTACGTCATGCTTCAGAAATGTGGAAAATGGTCCGTTTTCAAATGTTTTATTTTTGAACGTCAGTTCACATTTGTAGGTGGATCATCAGTGTTAGAGCTAAAATTAGCATGTTTAAAGTGATTTTCATGCTTCCAGGGGCTCGGGAAGTGAAATAAATACCATTTGGAGGCATTTAATGTTCGAGCAAAAGCGGCTGATTTTCGACAAAAGAGATAACACCCCCCCATTACGTCATGCTTCAGAAATGTGGAAAATGGTCAGTTTTCAAATGTTTTATTTTTGAACGTCAGTTCACATTTGTAGGTGGATCATCAGTGTTAGAGCTAAAATTAGCATGTTTAAAGTGATTTTCATGCTTCCAGGGGCCCAAAACACAAGATTTATGGAATGGTTAAAAGTGCATGAAAATGGCCAATTTACTCACTCTGAGTTCTCAAAAAGGGTTTCTTCACCCCGGGAAGTTAATTAAATACCATTTGGAGGCATTTAATGTTCGAGCAAAAACGGCTGATTTTCGACAAAAGAGATAACACCCCCCCATTACGTCATGCTCCAGAAATGTGGAAAATGGTCCGTATTCAAATGTTTTATTTTTGAACATCAGTTCACATTTGTAGGTGGATCATCAGTGTTAGAGCTAAAATTAGCATGTTTAAAATGATTTTCATGCTTCCAGGGGCTCGGGAAGTGAAATAAATACCATTTGGAGGCATTTAATGTTCGAGCAAAAACGGCTGATTTTCGACAAAAGAGATAACACCCCCCCATTACGTCATGCTTCAGAAATGTGGAAAATGGTCCGTTTTCAAATGTTTTATTTTTGAACGTCAGTTCACATTTGTAGGTGGATCATCAGTGTTAGAGCTAAAATTAGCATGTTTAAAGTGATTTTCATGCTTCCAGGGGCCCAAAACACAAGATTTATGGAATGGTTAAAAGTGCATGAAAATGGCCAATTTACTCACTCTGAGTTCTCAAAAAGGGTTTCTTTACCCCGGGAAGTTAATTAAATACCATTTGGAGGCATTTAATGTTCGAGCAAAAACGGCTGATTTTCGACAAAAGAGATAACACCCCCCCATTACGTCATGCTTCAGAAATGTGGAAAATGGTCGGTTTTCAAATGTTTTATTTTTGAACGTCAGTTCACATTTGTAGGTGGATCATCAGTGTTAGAGCTAAAATTAGCATGTTTAAAGTGATTTTCATGCTTCCAGGGGCTCGGGAAGTTAATTAAATACCATTTGGAGGCATTTAATGTTCGAGCAAAAACAACTGATTTTCGACAAAAGAGATAACACCCCCCCATTACGTCATGCTTCAGAAATGTGGAAAATGGTCCGTTTTCAAATGTTTTATTTTTGAACGACAGTTCACATTTGTAGGTGGATCATCAGTGTTAGAGCTAAAATTAGCATGTTTAAAGTGATTTTCATGCTTCCAGGGGCTCGGGAAGTGAAATAAATACCATTTGGAGGCATTTAATGTTCGAGCAAAAACGGCTGATTTTCGACAAAAGAGATAACACCCCCATTACGTCATGCTTCAGAAATGTGGAAAATGGTCCGTTTTCAAATGTTTTATTTTTGAACGTCAGTTCACATTTGTAGGTGGATCATCAGTGTTAGAGCTAAAATTAGCATGTTTAAAGTGATTTTCATGCTTCCAGGGGCCCAAAACACAAGATTTATGGAATGGTTAAAAGTGCATGAAAATGGCCAATTTACTCACTCTGAGTTCTCAAAAAGGGTTTCTTCACCCCGGGAAGTTAATTAAATACCATTTGGAGGCATTTAATGTTCGAGCAAAAACGGCTGATTTTCGACAAAAGAGATAACACCCCCCCATTACGTCATGCTTCAGAAATGTGGAAAATGGTCCATTTTCAAATGTTTTATTTTTGAACGTCAGTTCACATTTGTAGGTGGATCATCAGTGTTAGAGCTAAAATTAGCATGTTTAAAGTGATTTTCATGCTTCCAGGGGCTCGGGAAGTTAATTAAATACCATTTGGAGGCATTTAATGTTCGAGCAAAAACGGCTGATTTTCGACAAAAGAGATAACACCCCCCCATTACGTCATGCTTCAGAAATGTGGAAAATGGTCCGTTTTCAAATGTTTTATTTTTGAACGTCAGTTCACATTTGTAGGTGGATCATCAGTGTTAGAGCTAAAATTAGCATGTTTAAAGTGATTTTCATGCTTCCAGGGGCTCAGGAAGTTAATTAAATACCATTTGGAGGCATTTAATGTTCGAGCAAAAACGGCTGATTTTCGACAAAAGAGATAACACCCCCCCATTACGTCATGCTTCAGAAATGTGGAAAATGGTCCGTTTTCAAATGTTTTATTTTTGAACGTCAGTTCACATTTGTAGGTGGATCATCAGTGTTGGAGCTAAAATTAGCATGTTTAAAGTGATTTTCATGCTTCCAGGGGCTCGGGAAGTGAAATAAATACCATTTGGAGGCATTTAATGTTCGAGCAAAAACGGCTGATTTTCTACAAAAGAGATAACACCCCCCCATTACGTCATGCTTCAGAAATGTGGAAAATGGTCCGTTTTCAAATGTTTTATTTTTGAACGTCAGTTCACATTTGTAGGTGGATCAACAGTGTTAGAGCTAAAATTAGCATGTTTAAAGTGATTTTCATGCTTCCAGGGGCTCGGGAAGTTAATTAAATACCATTTGGAGGCATTTAATGTTCGAGCAAAAACGGCTGATTTTCGACAAAAGAGATAACACCCCCCCATTACGTCATGCTTCAGAAATGTGGAAAATGGTCCGTTTTCAAATGTTTTATTTTTGAACGTCAGTTCACATTTGTAGGTGGATCATCAGTGTTAGAGCTAAAATTAGCATGTTTAAAGTGATTTTCATATTCCAGGGGCCCTAAATACAAGATTTATGGAATGGTTAAAAGTGCATGAAAATGGCCAATTTACTCACTCTGAGTTCTCAAAAAGGGTTTCTTCACCCCGGGAAGTTAATTAAATACCATTTGGAAGCATTTAATGTTCGAGCAAAAACGGCTGATTTTCGACAAAAGAGATAACACCCCCCATTACGTCATGCTTCAGAAATGTGGAAAATGGTCCGTTTTCAAATGTTTTATTTTTGAACGTCAGTTCACATTTGTAGGTGGATCATCAGTGTTAGAGCTAAAATTAGCATGTTTAAAGTGATTTTCATGCTTCCAGGGGCTCGGGAAGTGAAATAAATACCATTTGGAGGCATTTAATGTTCGAGCAAAAACGGCTGATTTTCGACAAAAGATATAACACCCCCCCATTACGTCATGCTTCAGAAATGTGGAAAATGGTCCGTTTTCAAATGTTTTATTTTTGAACGTCAGTTCACATTTGTAGGTGGATCATCAGTGTTAGAGCTAAAATTAGCATGTTTAAAGTGATTTTCATGCTTCCAGGGGCTCGGGAAGTTAATTAAATACCATTTGGAGGCATTTAATGTTCGAGCAAAAACGGCTGATTTTCGACAAAAGAGATAACACCCCCCCATTACGTCATGCTTCAGAAATGTGGAAAATGGTCCGTTTTCAAATGTTTTAATTTTTGAACGTCAGTTCACATTTGTAGGTGGATCATCAGTGTTAGAGCTAAAATTAGCATGTTTAAAGTGATTTTCATGCTTCCAGGGGCTCGGGAAGTGAAATAAATACCATTTGGAGGCATTTAATGTTCGAGCAAAAACGGCTGATTTTCGACAAAAGAGATAACACCCCCCCCATTACGTCATGCTTCAGAAATGTGGAAAATGGTCCGTTTTCAAATGTTTTATTTTTGAACGTCAGTTCACATTTGTAGGTGGATCATCAGTGTTAGAGCTAAAATTAGCATGTTTAAAGTGATTTTCATGCTTCCAGGGGCTCGGGAAGTTAATTAAATACCATTTGGAGGCATTTCATGTTCGAGCAAAAACGGCTGATTTTCGACAAAAGAGATAACACCCCCCCATTACGTCATGCTTCAGAAATGTGGAAAATGGTCAGTTTTCAAATGTTTTATTTTTGAACGTCAGTTCACATTTGTAGGTGGATCATCAGTTTTAGAGCTAAAATTAGCATGTTTAAAGTGATTTTCATGCTTCCAGGGGCTCGGGAAGTTAATTAAATACCATTTGGAGGCATTTAATGTTCGAGCAAAAACGGCTGATTTTCGACAAAAGAGATAACACCCCCCCTTTACGTCATGCTTCAGAAATGTGGAAAATGGTCCGTTTTCAAATGTTTTATTTTTGAACGTCAGTTCACATTTGTAGGTGGATCATCAGTGTTAGAGCTAAAATTAGCATGTTTAAAGTGATTTTCATGCTTCCAGGGGCCCAAAACACAAGATTTATGGAATGGTTAAAAGTGCATGAAAATGGCCAATTTACTCACTCTGAGTTCTCAAAAAGGGTTTCTTCACCCCGGAAAGTTAATTAAATACCATTTGGAGGCATTTAATGTTCGAGCAAAAACGGCTGATTTTCGACAAAAGAGATAACACCCCCCCATTACGTCATGCTTCAGAAATGTGGAAAATGGTCCGTTTTCAAATGTTTTATTTTTGAACGTGAGTTCACATTTGTAGGTGGATCATCAGTGTTAGAGCTAAAATTAGCATGTTTAAAGTGATTTTCATGCTTCCAGGGGCTCGGGAAGTTAATTAAATACCATTTGGAGGCATTTAATGTTCGAGCAAAAACGGCTGATTTTCGACAAAAGAGATAACACCCCCCCATTACGTCATGCTTCAGAAATGTGGAAAATGGTCCGTTTTCAAATGTTTTATTTTTGAACGTCAGTTCACATTTGTAGGTGGATCATCAGTGTTAGAGCTAAAATTAGCATGTTTAAAGTGATTTTCATGCTTCCAGGGGCTCGGGAAGTTAATTAAATACCATTTGGAGGCATTTAATGTTCGAGCAAAAACGGCTGATTTTCGACAAAAGAGATAACACCCCCCCCATTACGTCATGCTTCAGAAATGTGGAAAATGGTCCGTTTTCAAATGTTTTATTTTTGAACGTCAGTTCACATTTGTAGGTGGATCATCAGTGTTAGAGCTAAAATTAGCATGTTTAAAGTGATTTTCATGCTTCCAGGGGCTCGGGAAGTGAAATAAATACCATTTGGAGGCATTTAATGTTCGAGCAAAAACGGCTGATTTTCGACAAAAGAGATAACACCCCCCATTACGTCATGCTTCAGAAATGTGGAAAATGGTCCGTTTTCAAATGTTTTATTTTTGAACGTCAGTTCACATTTGTAGGTGGATCATCAGTGTTAGAGCTAAAATTAGCATGTTTAAAGTGATTTTCATGCTTCCAGGGGCTCGGGAAGTGAAATAAATACAATTTGGAGGCATTTAATGTTCGAGCAAAAACGGCTGATTTTCGACAAAAGAGATAACACCCCCCATTACGTCATGCTTCAGAAATGTGGAAAATGGTCCGTTTTCAAATGTTTTATTTTTGAACGTCAGTTCACATTTGTAGGTGGATCATCAGTGTTAGAGCTAAAATTAGCATGTTCAAAGTGATTTTCATGCTTCCAGGGGCCCAAAACACAAGATTTATGGAATGGTTAAAAGTGCATAAAAATGGCCAATTTACTCACTCTGAGTTCTCAAAAAGGGTTTCTTCACCCCGGGAAGTTAATTAAATACCATTTGGAGGCATTTAATGTTCGAGCAAAAACGGCTGATTTTCGACAAAAGAGATAACACCCCCCCCATTACGTCATGCTTCTGAAATGTGGAAAATGGTCCGTTTTCAAATGTTTTATTTTTGAACGTCAGTTCACATTTGTAGGTGGATCATCAGTGTTAGAGCTAAAATTAGCATGTTTAAAGTGATTTTCATGCTTCCAGGGGCTCGGGAAGTTAATTAAATACCATTTGGAGGCATTTAATGTTCGAGCAAAAACGGCTGATTTTCGACAAAAGAGATAACACCCCCCCATTACGTCATGCTTCAGAAATGTGGAAAATGGTCAGTTTTCAAATGTTTTATTTTTGAACGTCAGTTCACATTTGTAGGTGGATCATCAGTGTTAGAGCTAAAATTAGATTGTTTAAAGTGATTTTCATGCTTCCAGGGGCTCGGGAAGTGAAATAAATACCATTTGGAGGCATTTAATGTTCGAGCAAAAACGGCTGATTTTCGACAAAAGAGATAACACCCCCCCATTACGTCATGCTTCAGAAATGTGGAAAATGGTCCGTTTTCAAATGTTTTATTTTTGAACGTCAGTTCACATTTGTAGGTGGATCATCAGTGTTAGAGCTAAAATTAGCATGTTTAAAGTGATTTTCATGCTTCCAGGGGCTCGGGAAGTTAATTAAATACCATTTGGAGGCATTTAATGTTCGAGCAAAAACGGCTGATTTTCGACAAAAGAGATAACACCCCCCCATTACGTCATGCTTCAGAAATGTGGAAAATGGTCCGTTTTCAAATGTTTTATTTTTGAACGTCAGTTCACATTTGTAGGTGGATCATCAGTGTTAGAGCTAAAATTAGCATGTTTAAAGTGATTTTCATGCTTCCAGGGGCCCTAAACACAAGATTTATGGAATGGTTAAAAGAGCATGAAAATGGCCAATTTACTCACTCTGAGTTCTCAAAAAGGGTTTCTTCACCCCGGGAAGTTAATTATATACCATTTGGAGGCATTTAATGTTCGAGCAAAAACGGCTGATTTTCGACAAAAGAGATAACACCCCCCCCCCATTACGTCATGCTTCAGAAATGTGGAAAATGGTCCGTTTTCAAATGTTTTATTTTTGAACGTCAGTTCACATTTGTAGGTGGATCATCAGTGTTAGAGCTAAAATTAGCATGTTTAAAGTGATTTTCATGCTTCCAGGGGCTCGGGAAGTTAATTAAATACCATTTGGAGGCATTTCATGTTCGAGCAAAAACGGCTGATTTTCGACAAAAGAGATAACACCCCCCCATTACGTCATGCTTCAGAAATGTGGAAAATGGTCCGTTTTCAAATGTTTTATTTTTGAACGTCAGTTCACATTTGTAGGTGGATCATCAGTGTTAGAGCTAAAATTAGTATGTTTAAAGTGATTTTCATGTTTCCAGGGGCTCGGGAAGTTAATTAAATACCATTTGGAGGCATTTAATGTTCGAGCAAAAACGGCTGATTTTCGACAAAAGAGATAACACCCCCCCATTACGTCATGCTTCAGAAATGTGGAAAATGGTCCGTTTTCAAATGTTTTATTTTTGAACGTCAGTTCACATTTGTAGGTGGATCATCAGTGTTAGAGCTAAAATTAGCATGTTTAAAGTGATTTTCATGCTTCCAGGGGCCCAAAACACAAGATTTATGGAATGGTTAAAAGTGCATGAAAATGGCCAATTTACTCACTCTGAGTTCTCAAAAAGGGTTTCTTCACCCCGGGAAGTTAATTAAATACCATTTGGAGGCATTTAATGTTCGAGCAAAAACGGCTGATTTTCGACAAAAGAGATAACACCCCCCCATTACGTCATGCTTCAGAAATGTGGAAAATGGTCCGTTTTCAAATGTTTTATTTTTGAACGTCAGTTCACATTTGTAGGTGGATCATCAGTGTTAGAGCTAAAATTGGCATGTTTAAAGTGATTTTCATGCTTCCAGGGGCTCGGGAAGTTAATTAAATACCATTTGGAGGCATTTAATGTTCGAGCAAAAACGGCTGATTTTCGACAAAAGAGATAACACCCCCCCATTACGTCATGCTTCAGAAATGTGGAAAATGGTCCGTTTTCAAATGTTTTATTTTTGAACGTCAGTTCACATTTGTAGGTGGATCATCAGTGTTAGAGCTAAAATTAGCATGTTTAAAGTGATTTTCATGCTTCCAGGGGCTCGGGAAGTTAATTAAATACCATTTGGAGGCAGTTAATGTTCGAGCAAAAACGGCTGATTTTCGACAAAAGAGATAACACCCCCCCATTACGTCATGCTTCAGAAATATGGAAAATGGTCCGTTTTCAAATGTTTTATTTTTGAACGTCAGTTCACATTTGTAGGTGGATCATCAGTGTTAGAGCTAAAATTAGCATGTTTAAAGTGATTTTCATGCTTCCAGGGGCCCAAAACACAAGATTTATGGAATGGTTAAAAGTGCATGAAAATGGCCAATTTACTCACTCTGAGTTCTCAAAAAGGGTTTCTTCACCCCGGGAAGTTAATTAAATACCATTTGGAGGCATTTAATGTTCAAGCAAAAATGGCTGATTTTCATCAAAAGAGATAACACCCCCCCATTACGTCATGCTTCAGAAATGTGGAAAATGGTCCGTTTTCAAATGTTTTATTTTTTAACGTCAGTTCACATTTGTAGGTGGATCATCAGTGTTAGAGCTAAAATTAGCATGTTTAAAGTGATTTTCATGCTTCCAGGGGCTCGGGAAGTTAATTAAATACCATTTGGAGTCATTTAATGTTCGAGCAAAAACGGCTGATTTTCGACAAAAGAGATAACACCCCCCCATTACGTCATGCTTCAGAAATGTGGAAAATGGTCCGTTTTCAAATGTTTTATTTTTGAACGTCAGTTCACATTTGTAGGTGGATCATCAGTGTTAGAGCTAAAATTAGCATGTTTAAAGTGATTTTCATGCTTCCAGGGGCTCGGGAAGTGAAATAAATAACATTTGGAGGCATTTAATGTTCGAGCAAAAACGGATGATTTTCGACAAAAGAGATAACACCCCCCCATTACGTCATGCTTCAGAAATGTGGAAAATGGTCCGTTTTCAAATGTTTTATTTTTGAACGTCAGTTCACATTTGTAGGTGGATCATCAGTGTTAGAGCTAAAATTAGCATGTTTAAAGTGATTTTCATGCTTCCAGGGGCTCGGGAAGTTAATTAAATACCATTTGGAGGCATTTAATGTTCGAGCAAAAACGGCTGATTTTCGACAAAAGAGATAACACCCCCCCATTACGTCATGCTTCAGAAATGTGGAAAATGGTCCGTTTTCAAATGTTTTATTTTTGAACGTCAGTTCACATTTGTAGGTGGATCATCAGTGTTAGAGCTAAAATTAGCAGGTTTAAAGTGATTTTCATGCTTCCAGGGGCTCGGGAAGTGAAATAAATACCATTTGGAGGCATTTAATGTTCGAGCAAAAGCGGCTGATTTTCGACAAAAGAGATAACACCCCCCCATTACGTCATGCTTCAGAAATGTGGAAAATGGTCAGTTTTCAAATGTTTTATTTTTGAACGTCAGTTCACATTTGTAGGTGGATCATCAGTGTTAGAGCTAAAATTAGCATGTTTAAAGTGATTTTCATGCTTCCAGGGGCCCAAAACACAAGATTTATGGAATGGTTAAAAGTGCATGAAAATGGCCAATTTACTCACTCTGAGTTCTCAAAAAGGGTTTCTTCACCCCGGGAAGTTAATTAAATACCATTTGGAGGCATTTAATGTTCGAGCAAAAACGGCTGATTTTCGACAAAAGAGATAACACCCCCCCATTACGTCATGCTTCAGAAATGTGGAAAATGGTCCGTTTTCAAATGTTTTATTTTTGAACGTCAGTTCACATTTGTAGGTGGATCATCAGTGTTAGAGCTAAAATTAGCATGTTTAAAGTGATTTTCATGCTTCCAGGGGCTCGGGAAGTTAATTAAATACCATTTGGAGGCATTTAATGTTCGAGCAAAAACGGCTGATTTTCGACAAAAGAGATAACACCCCCCCATTACGTCATGCTTCAGAAATGTGGAAAATGGTCCGTTTTCAAATGTTTTATTTTTGAACATCAGTTCACATTTGTAGGTGGATCATCAGTGTTAGAGCTAAAATTAGCATGTTTAAAGTGATTTTCATGCTTCCAGGGGCTCGGGAAGTGAAATAAATACCATTTGGAGGCATTTAATGTTCGAGCAAAAACGGCTGATTTTCGACAAAAGAGATAACACCCCCCCATTACGTCATGCTTCAGAAATGTGGAAAATGGTCCGTTTTCAAATGTTTTATTTTTGAACGTCAGTTCACATTTGTAGGTGGATCATCAGTGTTAGAGCTAAAATTAGCATGTTTAAAGTGATTTTCATGCTTCCAGGGGCCCAAAACACAAGATTTATGGAATGGTTAAAAGTGCATGAAAATGGCCAATTTACTAACTCTGAGTTCTCAAAAAGGGTTTCTTCACCCCGGGAAGTTAATTAAATACCATTTGGAGGCATTTAATGTTCGAGCAAAAACGGCTGATTTTCGACAAAAGAGATAACACCCCCCCATTACGTCATGCTTCAGAAATGTGGAAAATGGTCGGTTTTCAAATGTTTTATTTTTGAACGTTAGTTCACATTTGTAGGTGGATCATCAGTGTTAGAGCTAAAATTAGCATGTTTAAAGTGATTTTCATGCTTCCAGGGGCTCGGGAAGTTAATTAAATACCATTTGGAGGCATTTAATGTTCGAGCAAAAACGGCTGATTTTCGACAAAAGAGATAACACCCCCCCATTACGTCATGCTTCAGAAATGTGGAAAATGGTCCGTTTTCAAATGTTTTATTTTTGAACGTCAGTTCACATTTGTAGGTGGATCATCAGTGTTAGAGCTAAAATTAGCATGTTTAAAGTGATTTTCATGCTTCCAGGGGCTCGGGAAGTTAATTAAATACCATTTGGAGGCATTTAATGTTCGAGCAAAAACGGCTGATTTTCGACAAAAGAGATAACACCCCCCCATTACGTCATGCTTCAGAAATGTGGAAAATGGTCCGTTTTCAAATGTTTTATTTTTGAACGTCAGTTCACATTTGTAGGTGGATCATCAGTGTTAGAGCTAAAATTAGCATGTTTAAAGTGATTTTCATGCTTCCAGGGGCTCGGGAAGTGAAATAAATACCATTTGGAGGCATTTAATGTTCGAGCAAAAACGGCTGATTTTCGACAAAAGAGATAACACCCCCCCATTACGTCATGCTTCAGAAATGTGGAAATTGGTTCGTTTTCAAATGTTTTATTTTTGAACGTCAGTTCACATTTGTAGGTGGATCATCAGTGTTAGAGCTAAAATTAGCATGTTTAAAGTGATTTTCATGCTTCCAGGGGCTCGGGAAGTTAATTAAATACCATTTGGAGGCATTTAATGTTCGAGCAAAAACGGCTGATTTTCGACAAAAGAGATAACACCCCCCCATTACGTCATGCTTCAGAAATGTGGAAAATGGTCCGTTTTCAAATGTTTTATTTTTGAACGTCAGTTCACATTTGTAGGTGGATCATCAGTGTTAGAGCTAAAATTAGCATGTTTAAAGTGATTTTCATGCTTCCAGGGGCTCGGGAAGTTAATTAAAAACCATTTGGAGGCATTTAATGTTCCAGCAAAAACGGCTGATTTTTGACAAAAGAGATAACACCCCCCCATTACATCATGCTTCAGAAATGTGGAAAATGGTCCGTTTTCAAATGTTTTATTTTTGAACGTCAGTTCACATTTGTAGGTGGATCATCAGTGTTAGAGCTAAAATTAGCATGTTTAAAGTGATTTTCATGCTTCCAGGGGCCCAAAACACAAGATTTATGGAATGGTTAAAAGTGCATGAAAATGGCCAATTTACTCCCTCTGAGTTCTCAAAAAGGGTTTCTTCACCCCGGGAAGTTAATTAAATACCATTTGGAGGCATTTAATGTTCGAGCAAAAACGGCTGATTTTCAACAAAAGAGATAACACCCCCCCATTACGTCATGCTTCAGAAATGTGGAAAATGGTCCGTTTTCAAATGTTTTATTTTTGAACGTCAGTTCACATTTGTAGGTGGATCATCAGTGTTAGAGCTAAAATTAGCATGTTTAAAGTGATTTTCATGCTTCCAGGGGCTCGGGAAGTGAAATAAATACCATTTGGAGGCATTTAATGTTCGAGCAAAAACGGCTGATTTTCGACAAAAGAGATAACACCCCCCGTTACGTCATGCTTCAGAAATGTGGAAAATGGTCCGTTTTCAAATGTTTTATTTTTGAACGTCAGTTCACATTTGTAGGTGGATCATCAGTGTTAGAGCTAAAATTAGCATGTTTAAAGTGATTTTCATGCTTCCAGGGGCCCAAAACACAAGATTTATGGAATGGTTAAAAGTGCATGAAAATGGCCAATTTACTCACTCTGAGTTCTCAAAAAGGGTTTCTTCACCCCGGGAAGTTAATTGAATACCATTTGGAGGCATTTAATGTTCGAGCAAAAACGGCTGATTTTCGACAAAAGAGATAACACCCCCCCATTACGTCATGCTTCAGAAATGTGGAAAATGGTCCATTTTCAAATGTTTTATTTTTGAACGTCAGTTCACATTTGTAGGTGGATCATCAGTGTTAGAGCTAAAATTAGCATGTTTAAAGTGATTTTCATGCTTCCAGGGGCTCGGGAAGTTAATTAAATACCATTTGGAGGCATTTAATGTTCCAGCAAAAACGGCTGATTTTCGACAAAAGAGATAACACCCCCCATTACGTCATGCTTCAGAAATGTGGAAAATGGTCCGTTTTCAAATGTTTTATTTTTGAACGTCAGTTCACATTTGTAGGTGGATCATCAGTGTTAGAGCTAAAATTAGCATGTTTAAAGTGATTTTCATGCTTCCAGGGGCTCGGGAAGTGAAATAAATACCATTTGGAGGCATTTAATGTTCGAGCAAAAACGGCTGATTTTCGACAAAAGAGATAACACCCCCCCATTACGTCATGCTTCAGAAATGTGGAAAATGGTCCGTTTTCAAATGTTTTATTTTTGAACGTCAGTTCACATTTGTAGGTGGATCATCAGTGTTAGAGCTAAAATTAGCATGTTTAAAGTGATTTTCATGCTTCCAGGGGCCCAAAACACAAGATTTATGGAATGGTTAAAAGTGCATGAAAATGGCCAATTTACTCACTCTGAGTTCTCAAAAAGGGTTTCTTCACCCCGGGAAGTTAATTAAATACCATTTGGAGGCATTTAATGTTCGAGCAAAAACGGCTGATTTTCAACAAAAGAGATAACACCCCCCCATTACGTCATGCTTCAGAAATGTGGAAAATGGTCCGTTTTCAAATGTTTTATTTTTGAACGTCAGTTCACATTTGTAGGTGGATCATCAGTGTTAGAGCTAAAATTAGCATGTTTAAAGTGATTTTCATGCTTCCAGGGGCTCGGGAAGTTAAGTAAATACCATTTGGAGTCATTTAATGTTCGAGCAAAAACGGCTGATTTTCGACAAAAGAGATAACACCCTCCCATTACGTCATGCTTCAGAAATGTGGAAAATGGTCCGTTTTCAAATGTTTTATTTTTGAACGTCAGTTCACATTTGTAGGTGGATCATCAGTGTTAGAGCTAAAATTAGCATGTTTAAAGTGATTTTCATGCTTCCAGGGGCTCGGGAAGTGAAATAAATACCATTTGGAGGCATTTAATGTTCGAGCAAAAACGGCTGATTTTCGACAAAAGAGATAACACCCCCCCATTACGTCATGCTTCAGAAATGTGGAAAATGGTCCGTTTTCAAATGTTTTATTTTTGAACGTCAGTTCACATTTGTAGGTGGATCATCAGTGTTAGAGCTAAAATTAGCATGTTTAAAGTGATTTTCATGCTTCCAGGGGCTCGGGAAGTTAAGTAAATACCATTTGGAGTCATTTAATGTTCGAGCAAAAACGGCTGATTTTCGACAAAAGAGATAACACCCTCCCATTACGTCATGCTTCAGAAATGTGGAAAATGGTCCGTTTTCAAATGTTTTATTTTTGAACGTCAGTTCACATTTGTAGGTGGATCATCAGTGTTAGAGCTAAAATTAGCATGTTTAAAGTGATTTTCATGCTTCCAGGGGCTCGGGAAGTGAAATAAATACCATTTGGAGGCATTTAATGTTCGAGCAAAAACGGATGATTTTCGACAAAAGAGATAACACCCCCCCATTATGTCATGCTTCAGAAATGTGGAAAATGGTCCGTTTTCAAATGTTTTATTTTTGAACGTCAGTTCACATTTGTAGGTGGATCATCAGTGTTAGAGCTAAAATTAGCATGTTTAAAGTGATTTTCATGCTTCCAGGGGCCCAAAACACAAGATTTATGGAATGGTTAAAAGTGCATGAAAATGGCCAATTTACTCACTCTGAGTTCTCAAAAAGGGTTTCTTCACCCCGGGAAGTTAATTAAATACCATTTGGAGGCATTTAATGTTCGAGCAAAAACGGCTGATTTTTGACAAAAGAGATAACACCCCCCCATTACGTCATGCTTCAGAAATGTGGAAAATGGTCGGTTTTCAAATGTTTTATTTTTGAACGTCAGTTCACATTTGTAGGTGGATCATCAGTGTTAGAGCTAAGATTAGCATGTTTAAAGTGATTTTCATGCTTCCAGGGGCTCGGGAAGTTAATTAAATACCATTTGGAGGCATTTAATGTTCCAGCAAAAACGGCTGATTTTCGACAAAAGAGATAACACCCCCCATTACGTCATGCTTCAGAAATGTGGAAAATGGTCCGTTTTCAAATGTTTTATTTTTGAACGTCAGTTCACATTTGTAGGTGGATCATCAGTGTTAGAGCTAAAATTAGCATGTTTAAAGTGATTTTCATGCTTCCAGGGGCTCGGGAAGTGAAATAAATACCATTTGGAGGCATTTAATGTTCGAGCAAAAACGGCTGATTTTCGACAAAAGAGATAACACCCCCCCATTACGTCATGCTTCAGAAATGTGGAAAATGGTCCGTTTTCAAATGTTTTATTTTTGAACGTCAGTTCACATTTGTAGGTGGATCATCAGTGTTAGAGCTAAAATTAGCATGTTTAAAGTGATTTTCATGCTTCCAGGGGCCCAAAACACAAGATTTATGGAATGGTTAAAAGTGCATGAAAATGGCCAATTTACTCACTCTGGGTTCTCAAAAAGGGTTTCTTCACCCCGGGAAGTTAATTAAATACCATTTGGAGGCATTTAATGTTCGAGCAAAAACGGCTGATTTTCAACAAAAGAGATAACACCCCCCCATTACGTCATGCTTCAGAAATGTGGAAAATGGTCCGTTTTCAAATGTTTTATTTTTGAACGTCAGTTCACATTTGTAGGTGGATCATCAGTGTTAGAGCTAAAATTAGCATGTTTAAAGTGATTTTCATGCTTCCAGGGGCTCGGGAAGTTAAGTAAATACCATTTGGAGTCATTTAATGTTCGAGCAAAAACGGCTGATTTTCGACAAAAGAGATAACACCCTCCCATTACGTCATGCTTCAGAAATGTGGAAAATGGTCCGTTTTCAAATGTTTTATTTTTGAACGTCAGTTCACATTTGTAGGTGGATCATCAGTGTTAGAGCTAAAATTAGCATGTTTAAAGTGATTTTCATGCTTCCAGGGGCTCGGGAAGTGAAATAAATACCATTTGGAGGCATTTAATGTTCGAGCAAAAATGGATGATTTTCGACAAAAGAGATAACACCCCCCCATTACGTCATGCTTCAGAAATGTGGAAAATGGTCCGTTTTCAAATGTTTTATTTTTGAACGTCAGTTCACATTTGTAGGTGGATCATCAGTGTTAGAGCTAAAATTAGCATGTTTAAAGTGATTTTCATGCTTCCAGGGGCTCGGGAAGTGAAATAAATACCATTTGGAGGCATTTAATGTTCGAGCAAAAACGGCTGATTTTCGACAAAAGAGATAACACCCCCCCATTACGTCATGCTTCAGAAATGTGGAAAATGGTCCGTTTTCAAATGTTTTATTTTTGAACGTCAGTTCACATTTGTAGGTGGATCATCAGTGTTAGAGCTAAAATTAGCATGTTTAAAGTGATTTTCATGCTTCCAGGGGCCCAAAACACAAGATTTATGGAATGGTTAAAAGTGCATGAAAATGGCCAATTTACTCACTCTGAGTTCTCAAAAAGGGTTTCTTCACCCCGGGAAGTTAATTAAATACCATTTGGAGGCATTTAATGTTCGAGCAAAAACGGCTGATTTTCGACAAAAGAGATAACACCCCCCATTACGTCATGCTTCAGAAATGTGGAAAATGGTCCGTTTTCAAATGTTTTATTTTTGAACGTCAGTTCACATTTGTAGGTGGATCATCAGTGTTAGAGCTAAAATTAGCATGTTTAAAGTGATTTTCATGCTTCCAGGGGCTCGGGAAGGTAATTAAATACCATTTGGAGGCATTTAATGTTCGAGCAAAAACTGCTGATTTTCGACAAAAGAGATAACACCCCCCCATTACGTCATGCTTCAGAAATGTGGAAAATGGTCCGTTTTCAAATGTTTTATTTTTGAACGTCAGTTCACATTTGTAGGTGGATCATCAGTGTTAGAGCTAAAATTAGCATGTTTAAAGTGATTTTCATGCTTCCAGGGGCTCGGGAAGTTAATTAAATACCATTTGGAGGCATTTAATGTTCGAGCAAAAACGGCTGATTTTCGACAAAAGAGATAACACCCCCCCATTACGTCATGCTTCAGAAATGTGGAAAATGGTCCGTTTTTAAATGTTTTATTTTTGAACGTCAGTTCACATTTGTAGGTGGATCATCAGTGTTAGAGCTAAAATTAGCATGTTTAAAGTGATTTTCATGCTTCCAGGGGCCCAAAACACAAGATTTATGGAATGGTTAAAAGTGCATGAAAATGGCCAATTTACTCACTCTGAGTTCTCAAAAAGGGTTTCTTCACCCCGGGACGTTAATTAAATACCATTTGGAGGCATTTAATGTTCGAGCAAAAACGGCTGATTTTCAACAAAAGAGATAACACCCCCCCATTACGTCATGCTTCAGAAATGTGGAAAATGGTCCGTTTTCAAATGTTTTATTTTTGAACGTCAGTTCACATTTGTAGGTGGATCATCAGTGTTAGAGCTAAAATTAGCATGTTTAAAGTGATTTTCATGCTTCCAGGGGCTCGGGAAGTTAATTAAATACCATTTGGAGTCATTTAATGTTCGAGCAAAAACGGCTGATTTTCGACAAAAGAGATAACACCCCCCCATTACGTCATGCTTCAGAAATGTGGAAAATGGTCCGTTTTCAAATGTTTTATTTTTGAATGTCAGTTCACATTTGTAGGTGGATCATCAGTGTTAGAGCTAAAATTAGCATGTTTAAAGTGATTTTCATGCTTCCAGGGGCTCGGGAAGTGAAATAAATACCATTTGGAGGCATTTAATGTTCGAGCAAAAACGGATGATTTTCGACAAAAGAGATAACACCCCCCCATTACGTCATGCTTCAGAAATGTGGAAAATGGTCCGTTTTCAAATGTTTTATTTTTGAACGTCAGTTCACATTTGTAGGTGGATCATCAGTGTTAGAGCTAAAATTAGCATGTTTAAAGTGATTTTCATGCTTCCAGGGGCTCGGGAAGGTAATTAAATACCATTTGGAGGCATTTAATGTTCGAGCAAAAACGGCTGATTTTTGACAAAAGAGATAACACCCCCCCATTACGTCATGCTTCAGAAATGTGGAAAATGGTCCGTTTTCAAATGTTTTATTTTTGAACGTCAGTTCACATTTGTAGGTGGATCATCAGTGTTAGAGCTAAAATTAGCATGTTTAAAGTGATTTTCATGCTTCCAGGGGCTCGGGAAGTTAATTAAATACCATTTGGAGGCATTTAATGTTCGAGCAAAAACAGCTGATTTTCGACAAAAGAGATAACACCCCCATATTACGTCATGCTTCAGAAATGTGGAAAATGGTCCGTTTTCAAATGTTTTATTTTTGAACATCAGTTCACATTTGTAGGTGGATCATCAGTGTTAGAGCTAAAATTAGCATGTTTAAAGTGATTTTCATGCTTTCAGGGGCTCGGGAAGTGAAATAAATACCATTTGGAGGCATTTAATGTTCGAGCAAAAACGGCTGATTTTCGACAAAAGAGATAACACCCCCCATTACGTCATGCTTCAGAAATGTGGAAAATGGTCCGTTTTCAAATGTTTTATTTTTGAACGTCAGTTCACATTTGTAGGTGGATCATCAGTGTTAGAGCTAAAATTAGCATGTTTAAAGTGATTTTCATGCTTCCAGGGGCCCAAAACACAAGATTTATGGAATGGTTAAAAGTGCATGAAAATGGCCAATTTACTCACTCTGAGTTCTCAAAAAGGGTTTCTTCACCCCGGGAAGTTAATTAAATACCATTTGGAGGCATTTAATGTTCGAGCAAAAACGGCTGATTTTCGACAAAAGAGATAACACCCCCCCATCACGTCATGCTTCAGAAATGTGGAAAATGGTCCATTTTCAAATGTTTTATTTTTGAACGTCAGTTCACATTTGTAGGTGGATCATCAGTGTTAGAGCTAAAATTAGCATGTTTAAAGTGATTTTCATGCTTCCAGGGGCTCGGGAAGTTAATTAAATACCATTTGGAGGCATTTAATGTTCGAGCAAAAACGGCTGATTTTCGACAAAAGAGATAACACCCCCCCATTACGTCATGCTTCAGAAATGTGGAAAATGGTCCGTTTTCAAATGTTTTATTTTTGAACGTCAGTTCACATTTGTAGGTGGATCATCAGTGTTAGAGCTAAAATTAGCATGTTTAAAGTGATTTTCATGCTTCCAGGGGCTCGGGAAGTTAATTAAATACCATTTGGAGGCATTTAATGTTCGAGCAAAAACGGCTGATTTTCGACAAAAGAGATAACACCCCCCCATTACGTCATGCTTCAGAAATGTGGAAAATGGTCCGTTTTCAAATGTTTTATTTTTGAACGTCAGTTCACATTTGTAGGTGGATCATCAGTGTTAGAGCTAAAATTAGCATGTTTAAAGTGATTTTCATGCTTCCAGGGGCTCGGGAAGTGAAATAAATACCATTTGGAGGCATTTAATGTTCGAGCAAAAATGGCTGATTTTCGACAAAAGAGATAACACCCCCCCATTAGGTCATGCTTCAGAAATGTGGAAAATGGTCCGTTTTCAAATGTTTTATTTTTGAACGTCAGTTCACATTTGTAGGTGGATCATCAGTGTTAGAGCTAAAATTAGCATGTTTAAAGTGATTTTCATGCTTCCAGGGGCTCGGGAAGTGAAATAAATACCATTTGGAGGCATTTAATGTTCGAGCAAAAACGGATGATTTTCGACAAAAGAGATAACACCCCCCCATTACGTCATGCTTCAGAAATGTGGAAAATGGTCCGTTTTCAAATGTTTTATTTTTGAACGTCAGTTCACATTTGTAGGTGGATCATCAGTGTTAGAGCTAAAATTAGCATGTTTAAAGTGATTTTCATGCTTCCAGGGGCCCAAAACACAAGATTTATGGAATGGTTAAAAGTGCATGAAAATGGCCAATTTACTCACTCTGAGTTCTCAAAAAGGGTTTCTTCACCCCGGGAAGTTAATTAAATACCATTTGGAGGCATTTAATGTTCGAGCAAAAACGGCTGATTTTCGACAAAAGAGATAACACCCCCCCATTACGTCATGCTTCAGAAATGTGGAAAATGGTCCGTTTTCAAATGTTTTATTTTTGAACGTCAGTTCACATTTGTAGGTGGATCATCAGTGTTAGAGCTAAAATTAGCATGTTTAAAGTGATTTTCATGCTTCCAGGGGCTCGGGAAGTTAATTAAATACAATTTGGAGGCATTTAATGTTCGAGCAAAAACTGCTGATTTTCGACAAAAGAGATAACACCCCCCCATTACGTCATGCTTCAGAAATGTGGAAAATGGTCCGTTTTCATATGTTTTATTTTTGAACGTCAGTTCACATTTGTAGGTGGATCATCAGTGTTAGAGCTAAAATTAGCATGTTTAAAGTGATTTTCATGCTTCCAGGGGCTCGGGAAGTTAATTAAATACCATTTGGAGGCATTTAATGTTCGAGCAAAAACGGCTGATTTTCGACAAAAGAGATAACACCCCCCCATTACGTCATGCTTCAGAAATGTGGAAAATGGTCCGTTTTCAAATGTTTTATTTTTGAACGTCAGTTCACATTTGTAGGTGGATCATCAGTGTTAGAGCTAAAATTAGCATGTTTAAAGTGATTTTCATGCTTCCAGGGGCCCAAAACACAAGATTTATGGAATGGTTAAAAGTGCATGAAAATGGCCAATTTACTCACTCTGAGTTCTCAAAAAGGGTTTCTTCACCCCGGGAAGTTAATTAAATACCATTTGGAGGCATTTAATGTTCGAGCAAAAACGGCTGATTTTCAACAAAAGAGATAACACCCCCCCATTACGTCATGCTTCAGAAATGTGGAAAATGGTCCGTTTTCAAATGTTTTATTTTTGAACGTCAGTTCACATTTGTAGGTGGATCATCAGTGTTAGAGCTAAAATTAGCATGTTTAAAGTGATTTTCATGCTTCCAGGGGCTCGGGAAGTTAATTAAATACCATTTGGAGTCATTTAATGTTCGAGCAAAAACGGCTGATTTTCGACAAAAGAGATAACACCCCCCCATTACGTCATGCTTCAGAAATGTGGAAAATGGTCCGTTTTCAAATGTTTTATTTTTGAACGTCAGTTCACATTTGTAGGTGGATCATCAGTGTTAGAGCTAAAATTAGCATGTTTAAAGTGATTTTCATGCTTCCAGGGGCTCGGGAAGTGAAATAAATACCATTTGGAGGCATTTAATGTTCGAGCAAAAACGGATGATTTTCGACAAAAGAGATAACACCCCCCCATTACGTCATGCTTCAGAAATGTGGAAAATGGTCCGTTTTCAAATGTTTTATTTTTGAACGTCAGTTCACATTTGTAGGTGGATCATCAGTGTTAGAGCTAAAATTAGCATGTTTAAAGTGATTTTCATGCTTCCAGGGGCTCGGGAAGTTAATTAAATACCATTTGGAGGCATTTAATGTTCGAGCAAAAATGGCTGATTTTCGACAAAAGAGATAACACCCCCCCATTACGTCATGCTTCAGAAATGTGGAAAATGGTCCGTTTTCAAATGTTTTATTTTTGAACGTCAGTTCACATTTGTAGGTGGATCATCAGTGTTAGAGCTAAAATTAGCATGTTTAAAGTGATTTTCATGCTTCCAGGGGCTCGGGAAGTGAAATAAATACCATTTGGAGGCATTTAATGTTCGAGCAAAAACGGCTGATTTTCGACAAAAGAGATAACACCCCCCCATTACGTCATGCTTCAGAAATGTGGAAAATGGTCCGTTTTCAAATGTTTTATTTTTGAACGTCAGTTCACATTTGTAGGTGGATCATCAGTGTTAGAGCTAAAATTAGCATGTTTAAAGTGGTTTTCATGCTTCCAGAGGCCCAAAACACAAGATTTATAGAATGGTTAAAAGTGCATGAAAATGGCCAATTTACTCACTCTGAGTTCTCAAAAAGGGTTTCTTCACCCCGGGAAGTTAATTAAATACCATTTGGAGGCATTTAATGTTCGAGCAAAAACGGCTGATTTTCGACAAAAGAGATAACACCCCCCCATTACGTCATGCTTCAGAAATGTGGAAAATGGTCCGTTTTCAAATGTTTTATTTTTGAACGTCAGTTCACATTTGTAGGTGGATCATCAGTGTTAGAGCTAAAATTAGCATGTTTAAAGTGATTTTCATGCTTCCAGGGGCTCGGGAAGTTAATTAAATACCATTTGGAGGCATTTAATGTTCGAGCAAAAACAGCTGATTTTCGACAAAAGAGATAACACCCCCATATTACGTCATGCTTCAGAAATGTGGAAAATGGTCCGTTTTCAAATGTTTTATTTTTGAACATCAGTTCACATTTGTAGGTGGATCATCAGTGTTAGAGCTAAAATTAGCATGTTTAAAGTGATTTTCATGCTTCCAGGGGCTCGGGAAGTGAAATAAATACCATTTGGAGGCATTTAATGTTCGAGCAAAAACGGCTGATTTTCGACAAAAGAGATAACACCCCCCATTACGTCATGCTTCAGAAATGTGGAAAATGGTCCGTTTTCAAATGTTTTATTTTTGAACGTCAGTTCACATTTGTAGGTGGATCATCAGTGTTAGAGCTAAAATTAGCATGTTTAAAGTGATTTTCATGCTTCCAGGGGCCCAAAACACAAGATTTATGGAATGGTTAAAAGTGCATGAAAATGGCCAATTTACTCACTCTGAGTTCTCAAAAAGGGTTTCTTCACCCCGGGAAGTTAATTAAATACCATTTGGAGGCATTTAATGTTCGAGCAAAACGGCTGATTTTCGACAAAAGAGATAACACCCCCCCATTACGTCATGCTTCAGAAATGTGGAAAATGGTCCATTTTCAAATGTTTTATTTTTGAACGTCAGTTCACATTTGTAGGTGGATCATCAGTGTTAGAGCTAAAATTAGCATGTTTAAAGTGATTTTCATGCTTCCAGGGGCTCGGGAAGTTAATTAAATACCATTTGGAGGCATTTAATGTTCGAGCAAAAACGGCTGATTTTCGACAAAAGAGATAACACCCCCCCATTACGTCATGCTTCAGAAATGTGGAAAATGGTCCGTTTTCAAATGTTTTATTTTTGAACGTCAGTTCACATTTGTAGGTGGATCATCAGTGTTAGAGCTAAAATTAGCATGTTTAAAGTGATTTTCATGCTTCCAGGGGCTCGGGAAGTTAATTAAATACCATTTGGAGGCATTTAATGTTCGAGCAAAAACGGCTGATTTTCGACAAAAGAGATAACACCCCCCCATTACGTCATGCTTCAGAAATGTGGAAAATGGTCCGTTTTCAAATGTTTTATTTTTGAACGTCAGTTCACATTTGTAGGTGGATCATCAGTGTTAGAGCTAAAATTAGCATGTTTAAAGTGATTTTCATGCTTCCAGGGGCTCGGGAAGTGAAATAAATACCATTTGGAGGCATTTAATGTTCGAGCAAAAACGGCTGATTTTCGACAAAAGAGATAACACCCCCCCATTACGTCATGCTTCAGAAATGTGGAAAATGGTCCGTTTTCAAATGTTTTATTTTTGAACGTCAGTTCACATTTGTAGGTGGATCATCAGTGTTAGAGCTAAAATTAGCATGTTTAAAGTGATTTTCATGCTTCCAGGGGCTCGGGAAGTTAATTAAATACCATTTGGAGGCATTTAATGTTCGAGCAAAAACGGCAGATTTTCGACAAAAGAGATAACACCCCCCATTACGTCATGCTTCAGAAATGTGGAAAATGGTCCGTTTTCAAATGTTTTATTTTTGAACGTCAGTTCACATTTGTAGGTGGATCATCAGTGTTAGAGCTAAAATTAGCATGTTTAAAGTGATTTTCATGCTTCCAGGGGCTCGGGAAGTTAATTAAAAACCATTTGGAGGCATTTAATGTTCCAGCAAAAACGGCTGATTTTCGACAAAAGAGATAACACCCCCCCATTACGTCATGCTTCAGAAATGTGGAAAATGGTCCGTTTTCAAATGTTTTATTTTTGAACGTCAGTTCACATTTGTAGGTGGATCATCAGTGTTAGAGCTAAAATTAGCATGTTTAAAGTGATTTTCATGCTTCCAGGGGCCCAAAACACAAGATTTATGGAATGGTTAAAAGTGCATGAAAATGGCCAATTTACTCACTCTGAGTTCTCAAAAAGGGTTTCTTCACCCCGGGAAGTTAATTAAATACCATTTGGAGGCATTTAATGTTCGAGCAAAAACGGCTGATTTTCAACAAAAGAGATAACACCCCCCCATTACGTCATGCTTCAGAAATGTGGAAAATGGTCCGTTTTCAAATGTTTTATTTTTGAACGTCAGTTCACATTTGTAGGTGGATCATCAGTGTTAGAGCTAAAATTAGCATGTTTAAAGTGATTTTCATGCTTCCAGGGGCTCGGGAAGTGAAATAAATACCATTTGGAGGCATTTAATGTTCGAGCAAAAACGGCTGATTTTCGACAAAAGAGATAACACCCCCCCATTACGTCATGCTTCAGAAATGTGGAAAATGGTCCGTTTTCAAATGTTTTATTTTTGAACGTCAGTTCACATTTGTAGGTGGATCATCAGTGTTAGAGCTAAAATTAGCATGTTTAAAGTGATTTTCATGCTTCCAGGGGCCCAAAACACAAGATTTATGGAATGGTTAAAAGTGCATGAAAATGGCCAATTTACTCACTCTGAGTTCTCAAAAAGGGTTTCTTCACCCCGGGAAGTTAATTAAATACCATTTGGAGGCATTTAATGTTCGAGCAAAAACGGCTGATTTTCGACAAAAGAGATAACACCCCCCCATTACGTCATGCTTCAGAAATGTGGAAAATGGTCGGTTTTCAAATGTTTTATTTTTGAACGTCAGTTCACATTTGTAGGTGGATCATCAGTGTTAGAGCTAAAATTAGCATGTTTAAAGTGATTTTCATGCTTCCAGGGGCTCGGGAAGTTAATTAAATACCATTTGGAGGCATTTAATGTTCGAGCAAAAACAACTGATTTTCGACAAAAGAGATAACACCCCCCCATTACGTCATGCTTCAGAAATGTGGAAAATGGTCCGTTTTCAAATGTTTTATTTTTGAACGTCAGTTCACATTTGTAGGTGGATCATCAGTGTTAGAGCTAAAATTAGCATGTTTAAAGTGATTTTCATGCTTCCAGGGGCTCGGGAAGTGAAATAAATACCATTTGGAGGCATTTAATGTTCGAGCAAAAACGGCTGATTTTCGACAAAAGAGATAACACCCCCCATTACGTCATGCTTCAGAAATGTGGAAAATGGTCCGTTTTCAAATGTTTTATTTTTGAACGTCAGTTCACATTTGTAGGTGGATCATCAGTGTTAGAGCTAAAATTAGCATGTTTAAAGTGATTTTCATGCTTCCAGGGGCTCGGGAAGTTAATTAAATACCATTTGGAGGCATTTAATGTTCGAGCAAAAACAACTGATTTTCGACAAAAGAGATAACACCCCCCCATTACGTCATGCTTCAGAAATGTGGAAAATGGTCCGTTTTCAAATGTTTTATTTTTGAACGTCAGTTCACATTTGTAGGTGGATCATCAGTGTTAGAGCTAAAATTAGCATGTTTAAAGTGATTTTCATGCTTCCAGGGGCTCGGGAAGTGAAATAAATACCATTTGGAGGCATTTAATGTTCGAGCAAAAACGGCTGATTTTCGACAAAAGAGATAACACCCCCCATTACGTCATGCTTCAGAAATGTGGAAAATGGTCCGTTTTCAAATGTTTTATTTTTGAACGTCAGTTCACATTTGTAGGTGGATCATCAGTGTTAGAGCTAAAATTAGCATGTTTAAAGTGATTTTCATGCTTCCAGGGGCCCAAAACACAAGATTATGGAATGGTTAAAAGTGCATGAAAATGGCCAATTTACTCACTCTGAGTTCTCAAAAAGGGTTTCTTCACCCCGGGAAGTTAATTAAATACCATTTGGAGGCATTTAATGTTCGAGCAAAAACGGCTGATTTTCGACAAAAGAGATAACCCCCCATTACGTCATGCTTCAGAAATGTGGAAAATGGTCCATTTTCAAATGTTTTATTTTTGAACGTCAGTTCACATTTGTAGGTGGATCATCAGTGTTAGAGCTAAAATTAGCATGTTTAAAGTGATTTTCATGCTTCCAGGGGCTCGGGAAGTTAATTAAATACCATTTGGAGGCATTTAATGTTCGAGCAAAAACGGCTGATTTTCGACAAAAGAGATAACACCCCCCCATTACGTCATGCTTCAGAAATGTGGAAAATGGTCCGTTTTCAAATGTTTTATTTTTGAACGTCAGTTCACATTTGTAGGTGGATCATCAGTGTTAGAGCTAAAATTAGCATGTTTAAAGTGATTTTCACGCTTCCAGGGGCTCGGGAAGTTAATTAAATACCATTTGGAGGCATTTAATGTTCGAGCAAAAACGGCTGATTTTCGACAAAAGAGATAACACCCCCCCATTACGTCATGCTTCAGAAATGTGGAAAATGGTCCGTTTTCAAATGTTTTATTTTTGAACGTCAGTTCACATTTGTAGGTGGATCATCAGTGTTAGAGCTAAAATTAGCATGTTTAAAGTGATTTTCATGCTTCCAGGGGCTCGGGAAGTTAATTAAAAACCATTTGGAGGCATTTAATGTTCCAGCAAAAACGGCTGATTTTCGACAAAAGAGATAACACCCCCCCATTACGTCATGCTTCAGAAATGTGGAAAATGGTCCGTTTTCAAATGTTTTATTTTTGAACGTCAGTTCACATTTGTAGGTGGATCATCAGTGTTAGAGCTAAAATTAGCATGTTTAAAGTGATTTTCATGCTTCCAGGGGCTCGGGAAGTGAAATAAATACCATTTGGAGGCATTTAATGTCCGAGCAAAAACGGCTGATTTTCGACAAAAGAGATAACACCCCCCCCATTACGTCATGCTTCAGAAATGTGGAAAATGGTCCGTTTTCAAATGTTTTATTTTTGAACGTCAGTTCACATTTGTAGGTGGATCATCAGTGTTAGAGCTAAAATTAGCATGTTTAAAGTGATTTTCATGCTTCCAGGGGCTCGGGAAGTTAATTAAATACCATTTGGAGGCATTTAATGTTCGAGCAAAAACGGCTGATTTTCGACAAAAGAGATAACACCCCCCCATTACGTCATGCTTCAGAAATGTGGAAAATGGTCCGTTTTCAAATGTTTTATTTTTTAACGTCAGTTCACATTTGTAGGTGGATCATCAGTGTTAGAGCTAAAATTAGCATGTTTAAAGTGATTTTCATGCTTCCAGGGGCTCGGGAAGTGAAATAAATACCATTTGGAGGCATTTAATGTTCGAGCAAAAATGGCTGATTTTCGACAAAAGAGATAACACCCCCCCATTACGTCATGCTTCAGAAATGTGGAAAATGGTCCGTTTTCAAATGTTTTATTTTTGAACGTCAGTTCATATTTGTAGGTGGATCATCAGTGTTAGAGCTAAAATTAGCATGTTTAAAGTGATTTTCATGCTTCCAGGGGCTCGGGAAGTTAAATAAATACCATTTGGAGGCATTTAATGTTCGAGCAAAAACGGCTGATTTTCGACAAAAGAGATAACACCCCCCCATTACGTCATGCTTCAGAAATGTGGAAAATGGTCCGTTTTCAAATGTTTTATTTTTGAACGTCAGTTCACATTTGTAGGTGGATCATCAGTGTTAGAGCTAAAATTAGCATGTTTAAAGTGATTTTCATGCTTCCAGGGGCCCAAAACACAAGATTTATGGAATGGTTAAAAGTGCATGAAAATGGCCAATTTACTCACTCTGAGTTCTCAAAAAGGGTTTCTTCACCCCGGGAAGTTAATTAAATACCATTTGGAGGCATTTAATGTTCGAGCAAAAACGGCTGATTTTCGACAAAAGAGATAACACCCCCCCATTACGTCATGCTTCAGAAATGTGGAAAATGGTCAGTTTTCAAATGTTTTATTTTTGAACGTCAGTTCACATTTGTAGGTGGATCATCAGTGTTAGAGCTAAAATTAGCATGTTTAAATTGATTTTCATGCTTCCAGGGGCTCGGGAAGTTAATTAAATACCATTTGGAGGCATTTAATGTTCGAGCAAAAACGGCTGATTTTCGACAAAAGAGATAACACCCCCCCATTACGTCATGCTTCAGAAATGTGGAAAATGGTCCGTTTTCAAATGTTTTATTTTTGAACGTCAGTTCACATTTGTAGGTGGATCAACAGTGTTAGAGCTAAAATTAGCATGTTTAAAGTGATTTTCATGCTTCCAGGGGCTCGGGAAGTTAATTAAATACCATTTGGAGGCATTTAATGTTCGAGCAAAAACGGCTGATTTTCGACAAAAGAGATAACACCCCCCATTACGTCATGCTTCAGAAATGTGGAAAATGGTCCGTTTTCAAATGTTTTATTTTTGAACGTCAGTTCACATTTGTAGGTGGATCATCAGTGTTAGAGCTAAAATTAGCATGTTTAAAGTGATTTTCATGCTTCCAGGGGCTCGGGAAGTTAATTAAATACCATTTGGAGGCATTTAATGTTCGAGCAAAAACGGCTGATTTTTGACAAAAGAGATAACACCCCCCCATTACGTCATGCTTCAGAAATGTGGAAAATGGTCCGTTTTCAAATGTTTTATTTTTGAACGTCAGTTCACATTTGTAGGTGGATCATCAGTGTTAGAGCTAAAATTAGCATGTTTAAAGTGATTTTCATGCTTCCAGGGGCCCAAAACACAAGATTTATGGAATGGTTAAAAGTGCATGAAAATGGCCAATTTACTCACTCTGAGTTCTCAAAAAGGGTTTCTTCACCCCGGGAAGTTAATTAAATACCATTTGGAGGCATTTAATGTTCGAGCAAAAACGGCTGATTTTCAACAAAAGAGATAACACCCCCCATTACGTCATGCTTCAGAAATGTGGAAAATGGTCCGTTTTCAAATGTTTTATTTTTGAACATCAGTTCACATTTGTAGGTGGATCATCAGTGTTAGAGCTAAAATTAGCATGTTTAAAGTGATTTTCATGCTTCCAGGGGCTCGGGAAGTTAATTAAATACCATTTGGAGTCATTTAATGTTCGAGCAAAAATGGCTGATTTTCGACAAAAGAGATAACACCCCCCCATTACGTCATGCTTCAGAAATGTGGAAAATGGTCCGTTTTCAAATGTTTTATTTTTGAACGTCAGTTCACATTTGTAGGTGGATCATCAGTGTTAGAGCTAAAATTAGCATGTTTAAAGTGATTTTCATGCTTCCAGGGGCTCGGGAAGTGAAATAAATACCATTTGGAGGCATTTAATGTTCGAGCAAAAACGGATGATTTTCGACAAAAGAGATAACACCCCCCCATTACGTCATGCTTCAGAAATGTGGAAAATGGTCCTTTTTCAAATGTTTTATTTTTGAACGTCAGTTCACATTTGTAGGTGGATCATCAGTGTTAGAGCTAAAATTAGCATGTTTAAAGTGATTTTCATGCTTCCAGGGGCCCAAAACACAAGATTTATGGAATGGTTAAAAGTGCATGAAAATGGCCAATTTACTCACTCTGAGTTCTCAAAAAGGGTTTCTTCACCCCGGGAACTTAATTAAATACCATTTGGAGGCATTTAATGTTCGAGCAAAAACGGCTGATTTTCGACAAAAGAGATAACACCCCCCCATTACGTCATGCTTCAGAAATGTGGAAAATGGTCCGTTTTCAAATGTTTTATTTTTGAACGTCAGTTCACATTTGTAGGTGGATCATCAGTGTTAGAGCTAAAATTAGTATGTTTAAAGTGATTTTCATGCTTCCAGGGGCTCGGGAAGTTAATTAAATACCATTTGGAGGCATTTAATGTTCGAGCAAAAACGGCTGATTTTCGACAAAAGAGATAACACCCCCCATTACGTCATGCTTCAGAAATGTGGAAAATGGTCCGTTTTCAAATGTTTTATTTTTGAACGTCAGTTCACATTTGTAGGTGGATCATCAGTGTTAGAGCTAAAATTAGCATGTTTAAAGTGATTTTCATGCTTCCAGGGGCTCGGGAAGTTAATTAAATACCATTTGGAGGCATTTAATGTTCGAGCAAAAACGGCTGATTTTCGACAAAAGAGATAACACCCCCCATTACGTCATGCTTCAGAAATGTGGAAAATGGTCCGTTTTCAAATGTTTTATTTTTGAACGTCAGTTCACATTTGTAGGTTGATCATCAGTGTTAGAGCTAAAATTAGCATGTTTAAAGTGATTTTCATGCTTCCAGGGGCTCGGGAAGTTAATTAAATACCATTTGGAGGCATTTAATGTTCGAGCAAAAACGGCTGATTTTCGACAAAAGAGATAACACCCCCCCATTACGTCATGCTTCAGAAATGTGGAAAATGGTCCGTTTTCAAATGTTTTATTTTTGAACGTCAGTTCACATTTGTAGGTGGATCATCAGTGTTAGAGCTAAAATTAGCATGTTTAAAGTGATTTTCATGCTTCCAGGGGCCCAAAACACAAGATTTATGGAATGGTTAAAAGTGCATGAAAATGGCCAATTTACTCACTCTGAGTTCTCAAAAAGGGTTTCTTCACCCCGGGAAGTTAATTAAATACCATTTGGAGGCATTTAATGTTCGAGCAAAAACGGCTGATTTTCAACAAAAGAGATAACACCCCCCCATTACGTCATGCTTCAGAAATGTGGAAAATGGTCCGTTTTCAAATGTTTTATTTTTGAACGTCAGTTCACATTTGTAGGTGGATCATCAGTGTTAGAGCTAAAATTAGCATGTTTAAAGTGATTTTCATGCTTCCAGGGGCTCGGGAAGTTAATTAAATACCATTTGGAGTCATTTAATGTTCGAGCAAAAATGGCTGATTTTCGACAAAAGAGATAACACCCCCCCATTACGTCATGCTTCAGAAATGTGGAAAATGGTCCGTTTTCAAATGTTTTATTTTTGAACGTCAGTTCACATTTGTAGGTGGATCATCAGTGTTAGAGCTAAAATTAGCATGTTTAAAGTGATTTTCATGCTTCCAGGGGCTCGGGAAGTGAAATAAATACCATTTGGAGGCATTTAATGTTCGAGCAAAAACGGATGATTTTCGACAAAAGAGATAACACCCCCCCATTACGTCATGCTTCAGAAATGTGGAAAATGGTCCGTTTTCAAATGTTTTATTTTTGAACGTCAGTTCACATTTGTAGGTGGATCATCAGTGTTAGAGCTAAAATTAGCATGTTTAAAGTGATTTTCATGCTTCCAGGGGCTCGGGAAGTTAATTAAATACCATTTGGAGGCATTTAATGTTCGAGCAAAAACGGCTGATTTTCGACAAAAGAGATAACACCCCCCCATTACATCATGCTTCAGAAATGTGGAAAATGGTCCGTTTTCAAATGTTTTATTTTTGAACGTCAGTTCACATTTGTAGGTGGATCATCAGTGTTAGAGCTAAAATTAGCATGTTTAAAGTGATTTTCATGCTTCCAGGGGCTCGGGAAGTGAAATAAATACCATTTGGAGGCATTTAATGTTCGAGCAAAAACGGCTGATTTTCGACAAAAGAGATAACACCCCCCCATTACGTCATGCTTCAGAAATGTGGAAAATGGTCCGTTTTCAAATGTTTTATTTTTGAATGTCAGTTCACATTTGTAGGTGGATCATCAGTGTTAGAGCTAAAATTAGCATGTTTAAAGTGATTTTCATGCTTCCAGGGGCCCAAAACACAAGATTTATGGAATGGTTAAAAGTGCATGAAAATGGCCAATTTACTCACTCTGAGTTCTCAAAAAGGGTTTCTTCACCCCGGGAACTTAATTAAATACCATTTGGAGGCATTTAATGTTCGAGCAAAAACGGCTGATTTTCGACAAAAGAGATAACACCCCCCCATTACGTCATGCTTCAGAAATGTGGAAAATGGTCCGTTTTCAAATGTTTTATTTTTGAACGTCAGTTCACATTTGTAGGTGGATCATCAGTGTTAGAGCTAAAATTAGTATGTTTAAAGTGATTTTCATGCTTCCAGGGGCTCGGGAAGTTTAATTAAATACCATTTGGAGGCATTTAATGTTCGAGCAAAAACGGCTGATTTTCGACAAAAGAGATAACACCCCCCATTACGTCATGCTTCAGAAATGTGGAAAATGGTCCGTTTTCAAATGTTTTATTTTTGAACGTCAGTTCACATTTGTAGGTTGATCATCAGTGTTAGAGCTAAAATTAGCATGTTTAAAGTGATTTTCATGCTTCCAGGGGCTCGGGAAGTTAATTAAATACCATTTGGAGGCATTTAATGTTCGAGCAAAAACGGCTGATTTTCGACAAAAGAGATAACACCCCCCCATTACGTCATGCTTCAGAAATGTGGAAAATGGTCCGTTTTCAAATGTTTTATTTTTGAACGTCAGTTCACATTTGTAGGTGGATCATCAGTGTTAGAGCTAAAATTAGCATGTTTAAAGTGATTTTCATGCTTCCAGGGGCCCAAAACACAAGATTTATGGAATGGTTAAAAGTGCATGAAAATGGCCAATTTACTCACTCTGAGTTCTCAAAAAGGGTTTCTTCACCCCGGGAAGTTAATTAAATACCATTTGGAGGCATTTAATGTTCGAGCAAAAACGGCTGATTTTCAACAAAAGAGATAACACCCCCCCATTACGTCATGCTTCAGAAATGTGGAAAATGGTCCGTTTTCAAATGTTTTATTTTTGAACGTCAGTTCACATTTGTAGGTGGATCATCAGTGTTAGAGCTAAAATTAGCATGTTTAAAGTGATTTTCATGCTTCCAGGGGCTCGGGAAGTTAATTAAATACCATTTGGAGTCATTTAATGTTCGAGCAAAAATGGCTGATTTTCGACAAAAGAGATAACACCCCCCCATTACGTCATGCTTCAGAAATGTGGAAAATGGTCCGTTTTCAAATGTTTTATTTTTGAACGTCAGTTCACATTTGTAGGTGGATCATCAGTGTTAGAGCTAAAATTAGCATGTTTAAAGTGATTTTCATGCTTCCAGGGGCTCGGGAAGTGAAATAAATACCATTTGGAGGCATTTAATGTTCGAGCAAAAACGGATGATTTTCGACAAAAGAGATAACACCCCCCCCATTACGTCATGCTTCAGAAATGTGGAAAATGGTCCGTTTTCAAATGTTTTATTTTTGAACGTCAGTTCACATTTGTAGGTGGATCATCAGTGTTAGAGCTAAAATTAGCATGTTTAAAGTGATTTTCATGCTTCCAGGGGCTCGGGAAGTTAATTAAATACCATTTGGAGGCATTTAATGTTCGAGCAAAAACGGCTGATTTTCGACAAAAGAGATAACTCCCCCCCATTACATCATGCTTCAGAAATGTGGAAAATGGTCCGTTTTCAAATGTTTTATTTTTGAACGTCAGTTCACATTTGTAGGTGGATCATCAGTGTTAGAGCTAAAATTAGCATGTTTAAAGTGATTTTCATGCTTCCAGGGGCTCGGGAAGTGAAATAAATACCATTTGGAGGCATTTAATGTTCGAGCAAAAACGGCTGATTTTCGACAAAAGAGATAACACCCCCCCATTACGTCATGCTTCAGAAATGTGGAAAATGGTCCGTTTTCAAATGTTTTATTTTTGAACGTCAGTTCACATTTGTAGGTGGATCATCAGTGTTAGAGCTAAAATTAGCATGTTTAAAGTGATTTTCATGCTTCCAGGGGCCCAAAACACAAGATTTATGGAATGGTTAAAAGTGCATGAAAATGGCCAATTTACTCACTCTGAGTTCTCAAAAAGGGTTTCTTCACCCCGGGAACTTAATTAAATACCATTTGGAGGCATTTAATGTTCGAGCAAAAACGGCTGATTTTCGACAAAAGAGATAACACCCCCCCATTACGTCATGCTTCAGAAATGTGGAAAATGGTCCGTTTTCAAATGTTTTATTTTTGAACGTCAGTTCACATTTGTAGGTGGATCATCAGTGTTAGAGCTAAAATTAGCATGTTTAAAGTGATTTTCATGCTTCCAGGGGCTCGGGAAGTTAATTAAATACCATTTGGAGGCATTTAATGTTCGAGCAAAAACGGCTGATTTTCGACAAAAGAGATAACACCCCCCCATTACGTCATGCTTCAGAAATGTGGAAAATGGTCCGTTTTCAAATGTTTTATTTTTGAACATCAGTTCACATTTGTAGGTGGATCATCAGTGTTAGAGCTAAAATTAGCATGTTTAAAGTGATTTTCATGCTTCCAGGGGCTCGGGAAGTGAAATAAATACCATTTGGAGGCATTTAATGTTCGAGCAAAAACGGCTGATTTTCGACAAAAGAGATAACACCCCCCCATTACGTCATGCTTCAGAAATGTGGAAAATGGTCCGTTTTCAAATGTTTTATTTTTGAACGTCAGTTCACATTTGTAGGTGGATCATCAGTGTTAGAGCTAAAATTAGCATGTTTAAAGTGATTTTCATGCTTCCAGGGGCCCAAAACACAAGATTTATGGAATGGTTAAAAGTGCATGAAAATGGCCAATTTACTCACTCTGAGTTCTCAAAAAGGGTTTCTTCACCCCGGGAAGTTAATTAAATACCATTTGGAGGCATTTAATGTTCGAGCAAAAATGGCTGATTTTCGACAAAAGAGATAACACCCCCCCCATTACGTCATGCTTCAGAAATGTGGAAAATGGTCGGTTTTCAAATGTTTTATTTTTGAACGTCAGTTCACATTTGTAGGTGGATCATCAGTGTTAGAGCTAAAATTAGCATGTTTAAAGTGATTTTCATGCTTCCAGGGGCTCGGGAAGTTAATTAAATACCATTTGGAGGCATTTAATGTTCGAGCAAAAACGGCTGATTTTCGACAAAAGAGATAACACCCCCCCATTACGTCATGCTTCAGAAATGTGGAAAATGGTCCGTTTTCAAATGTTTTATTTTTGAACATCAGTTCACATTTGTAGGTGGATCATCAGTGTTAGAGCTAAAATTAGCATGTTTAAAGTGATTTTCATGCTTCCAGGGGCTCGGGAAGTGAAATAAATACCATTTGGAGGCATTTAATGTTCGAGCAAAAACGGCTGATTTTCGACAAAAGAGATAACACCCCCCCATTACGTCATGCTTCAGAAATGTGGAAAATGGTCCGTTTTCAAATGTTTTATTTTTGAACGTCAGTTCACATTTGTAGGTGGATCATCAGTGTTAGAGCTAAAATTAGCATGTTTAAAGTGATTTTTATGCTTCCAGGGGCTCGGGAAGTGAAATAAATACCATTTGGAGGCATTTAATGTTCGAGCAAAAACGGCTGATTTTCGACAAAAGAGATAACACCCCCCCATTACGTCATGCTTCAGAAATGTGGAAAATGGTCCGTTTTCAAATGTTTTATTTTTGAACGTCAATTCACATTTGTAGGTGGATCATCAGTGTTAGAGCTAAAATTAGCATGTTTAAAGTGATTTTCATGCTTCCAGGGGCTCGGGAAGTTAATTAAATACCATTTGGAGGCATTTAATGTTCGAGCAAAAACAACTGATTTTCGACAAAAGAGATAACACCCCCCCATTACGTCATGCTTCAGAAATGTGGAAAATGGTCCGTTTTCAAATGTTTTATTTTTGAACGTCAGTTCACATTTGTAGGTGGATCATCAGTGTTAGAGCTAAAATTAGCATGTTTAAAGTGATTTTCATGCTTCCAGGGGCTCGGGAAGTGAAATAAATACCATTTGGAGGCATTTAATGTTCGAGCAAAAACGGCTGATTTTCGACAAAAGAGATAACACCCCCCATTACGTCATGCTTCAGAAATGTGGAAAATGGTCCGTTTTCAAATGTTTTATTTTTGAACGTCAGTTCACATTTGTAGGTGGATCATCAGTGTTAGAGCTAAAATTAGCATGTTTAAAGTGATTTTCATGCTTCCAGGGGCCCAAAACACAAGATTTATGGAATGGTTAAAAGTGCATGAAAATGGCCAATTTACTCACTCTGAGTACTCAAAAAGGGTTTCTTCACCCCGGGAAGTTAATTAAATACCATTTGGAGGCATTTAATGTTCGAGCAAAAACGGCTGATTTTCGACAAAAGAGATAACACCCCCCCATTACGTCATGCTTCAGAAATGTGGAAAATGGTCCATTTTCAAATGTTTTATTTTTGAACGTCAGTTCACATTTGTAGGTGGATCATCAGTGTTAGAGCTAAAATTAGCATGTTTAAAGTGATTTTCATGCTTCCAGGGGCTCGGGAAGTTAATTAAATACCATTTGGAGGCATTTAATGTTCGAGCAAAAACGGCTGATTTTCGACAAAAGAGATAACACCCCCCCATTACGTCATGCTTCAGAAATGTGGAAAATGGTCCGTTTTCAAATGTTTTATTTTTGAACGTCAGTTCACATTTGTAGGTGGATCATCAGTGTTAGAGCTAAAATTAGCATGTTTAAAGTGATTTTCATGCTTCCAGGGGCTCGGGAAGTTAATTAAATACCATTTGGAGGCATTTAATGTTCGAGCAAAAACGGCTGATTTTCGACAAAAGAGATAACACCCCCCCATTACGTCATGCTTCAGAAATGTGGAAAATGGTCCGTTTTCAAATGTTTTATTTTTGAACGTCAGTTCACATTTGTAGGTGGATCATCAGTGTTAGAGCTAAAATTAGCATGTTTAAAGTGATTTTCATGCTTCCAGGGGCTCGGGAAGTGAAATAAATACCATTTGGAGGCATTTAATGTTCGAGCAAAAACGGCTGATTTTCGACAAAAGAGATAACACCCCCCCATTACGTCATGCTTCAGAAATGTGGAAAATGGTCCGTTTTCAAATGTTTTATTTTTGAACGTCAGTTCACATTTGTAGGTGGATCATCAGTGTTAGAGCTAAAATTAGCATGTTTAACGTGATTTTCATGCTTCCAGGGGCTCGGGAAGTTAATTAAATACCATTTGGAGGCATTTAATGTTCGAGCAAAAACGGCTGATTTTCGACAAAAGAGATAACACCCCCCCATTACGTCATGCTTCAGAAATGTGGAAAATGGTCCATTTTCAAATGTTTTATTTTTGAACGTCAGTTCACATTTGTAGGTGGATCATCAGTGTTAGAGCTAAAATTAGCATGTTTAAAGTGATTTTCATGCTTCCAGGGGCTCGGGAAGTTAATTAAAAACCATTTGGAGGCATTTAATGTTCCAGCAAAAACGGCTGATTTTCGACAAAAGAGATAACACCCCCCCATTACGTCATGCTTCAGAAATGTGGAAAATGGTCCGTTTTCAAATGTTTTATTTTTGAACGTCAGTTCACATTTGTAGGTGGATCATCAGTGTTAGAGCTAAAATTAGCATGTTAAAAGTGATTTTCATGCTTCCAGGGGCCCAAAACACAAGATTTATGGAATGGTTAAAAGTGCATGAAAATGGCCAATTTACTCACTCTGAGTTCTCAAAAAGGGTTTCTTCACCCCGGGAAGGTAATTAAATACCATTTGGAGGCATTTAATGTTCGAGCAAAAACGGCTGATTTTCAACAAAAGAGATAACACCCCCCCATTACGTCATGCTTCAGAAATGTGGAAAATGGTCCGTTTTCAAATGTTTTATTTTTGAACGTCAGTTCACATTTGTAGGTGGATCATCAGTGTTAGAGCTAAAATTAGCATGTTTAAAGTGATTTTCATGCTTCCAGGGGCTCGGGAAGTGAAATAAATACCATTTGGAGGCATTTAATGTTCGAGCAAAAACGGCTGATTTTCGACAAAAGAGATAACACCCCCCCATTACGTCATGCTTCAGAAATGTGGAAAATGGTCCGTTTTCAAATGTTTTATTTTTGAACGTCAGTTCACATTTGTAGGTGGATCATCAGTGTTAGAGCTAAAATTAGCATGTTTAAAGTGATTTTCATGCTTCCAGGGGCCCAAAACACAAGATTTATGGAATGGTTAAAAGTGCATGAAAATGGCCAATTTACTCACTCTGAGTTCTCAAAAAGGGTTTCTTCACCCCGGGAAGTTAATTAAATACCATTTGGAGGCATTTAATGTTCGAGCAAAAACGGCTGATTTTCGACAAAAGAGATAACACCCCCCCATTACGTCATGCTTCAGAAATGTGGAAAATGGTCGGTTTTTAAATGTTTTATTTTTGAACGTCAGTTCACATTTGTAGGTGGATCATCAGTGTTAGAGCTAAAATTAGCATGTTTAAAGTGATTTTCATGCTTCCAGGGGCTCGGGAAGTTAATTAAATACCATTTGGAGGCATTTAATGTTCGAGCAAAAACAACTGATTTTCGACAAAAGAGATAACACCCCCCCCATTACGTCATGCTTCAGAAATGTGGAAAATGGTCCGTTTTCAAATGTTTTATTTTTGAACGTCAGTTCACATTTGTAGGTGGATCATCAGTGTTAGAGCTAAAATTAGCATGTTTAAAGTGATTTTCATGCTTCCAGGGGCTCGGGAAGTGAAATAAATACCATTTGGAGGCATTTAATGTTCGAGCAAAATTGCCTGATTTTCGACAAAAGAGATAACACCCCCCATTACGTCATGCTTCAGAAATGTGGAAAATGGTCCGTTTTCAAATGTTTTATTTTTGAACGTCAGTTCACATTTGTAGGTGGATCATCAGTGTTAGAGCTAAAATTAGCATGTTTAAAGTGATTTTCATGCTTCCAGGGGCCCAAAACACAAGATTTATGGAATGGTTAAAAGTGCATGAAAATGGCCAATTTACTCACTCTGAGTTCTCAAAAAGGGTTTCTTCACCCCGGGAAGTTAATTAAATACCATTTGGAGGCATTTAATGTTCGAGCAAAAACGGCTGATTTTCGACAAAAGAGATAACACCCCCCCATTACGTCCTGCTTCAGAAATGTGGAAAATGGTCCATTTTCAAATGTTTTATTTTTGAACGTCAGTTCACATTTGTAGGTGGATCATCAGTGTTAGAGCTAAAATTAGCATGTTTAAAGTGATTTTCATGCTTCCAGGGGCTCGGGAAGTTAATTAAATACCATTTGGAGGCATTTAATGTTCGAGCAAAAACGGCTGATTTTCGACAAAAGAGATAACACCCCCCCATTACGTCATGCTTCAGAAATGTGGAAAATGGTCCGTTTTCAAATGTTTTATTTTTGAACGTCAGTTCACATTTGTAGGTGGATCATCAGTGTTAGAGCTAAAATTAGCATGTTTAAAGTGATTTTCATGCTTCCAGGGGCCCAAAACACAAGATTTATGGAATGGTTAAAAGTGCATGAAAATGGCCAATTTACTCACTCTGAGTTCTCAAAAAGGGTTTCTTCACCCCGGGAAGTTAATTAAATACCATTTGGAGGCATTTAATGTTCGAGCAAAAACGGCTGATTTGCGACAAAAGAGATAACACCCCCCCATTACGTCATGCTTCAGAAATGTGGAAAATGGTCCGTTTTCAAATGTTTTATTTTTGAACGTCAGTTCACATTTGTAGGTGGATCATCAGTGTTAGAGCTAAAATTAGCATGTTTAAAGTGATTTTCATGCTTCCAGGGGCTCGGGAAGTGAAATAAATACCATTTGGAGGCATTTAATGTCCGAGCAAAAACGGCTGATTTTCGACAAAAGAGATAACACCCCCCCCATTGCGTCATGCTTCAGAAATGTGGAAAATGGTCCGTTTTCAAATGTTTTATTTTTGAACGTCAGTTCACATTTGTAGGTGGATCATCAGTGTTAGAGCTAAAATTAGCATGTTTAAAGTGATTTTCATGCTTCCAGGGGCTCGGGAAGTTAATTAAATACCATTTGGAGGCATTTAATGTTCGAGCAAAAACGGCTGATTTTCGACAAAAGAGATAACACCCCCCCATTACGTCATGCTTCAGAAATGTGGAAAATGGTCCGTTTTCAAATGTTTTATTTTTTAACGTCAGTTCACATTTGTAGGTGGATCATCAGTGTTAGAGCTAAAATTAGCATGTTTAAAGTGATTTTCATGCTTCCAGGGGCTCGGGAAGTGAAATAAATACCATTTGGAGGCATTTAATGTTCGAGCAAAAATGGCTGATTTTCGACAAAAGAGATAACACCCCCCCATTACGTCATGCTTCAGAAATGTGGAAAATGGTCCGTTTTCAAATGTTTTATTTTTGAACGTCAGTTCATATTTGTAGGTGGATCATCAGTGTTAGAGCTAAAATTAGCATGTTTAAAGTGATTTTCATGCTTCCAGGGGCTCGGGAAGTTAAATAAATACCATTTGGAGGCATTTAATGTTCGAGCAAAAACGGCTGATTTTCGACAAAAGAGATAACACCCCCCCATTACGTCATGCTTCAGAAATGTGGAAAATGGTCCGTTTTCAAATGTTTTATTTTTGAACGTCAGTTCACATTTGTAGGTTGATCATCAGTGTTAGAGCTAAAATTAGCATGTTTAAAGTGATTTTCATGCTTCCAGGGGCCCAAAACACAAGATTTATGGAATGGTTAAAAGTGCATGAAAATGGCCAATTTACTCACTCTGAGTTCTCAAAAAGGGTTTCTTCACCCCGGGAAGTTAATTAAATACCATTTGGAGGCATTTAATGTTCGAGCAAAAACGGCTGATTTTCGACAAAAGAGACAACACCCCCCCATTACGTCATGCTTCAGAAATGTGGAAAATGGTCCGTTTTCAAATGTTTTATTTTTGAACGTCAGTTCACATTTGTAGGTGGATCATCAGTGTTAGAGCTAAAATTAGCATGTTTAAATTGATTTTCATGCTTCCAGGGGCTCGGGAAGTTAATTAAATACCATTTGGAGGCATTTAATGTTCGAGCAAAAACGGCTGATTTTCGACAAAAGAGATAACACCCCCCCATTACGTCATGCTTCAGAAATGTGGAAAATGGTCCGTTTTCAAATGTTTTATTTTTGAACGTCAGTTCACATTTGTAGGTGGATCAACAGTGTTAGAGCTAAAATAAGCATGTTTAAAGTGATTTTCATGCTTCCAGGGGCTCGGGAAGTTAATTAAATACCATTTGGAGGCATTTAATGTTCAAGCAAAAACGGCTGATTTTCGACAAAAGAGATAACACCCCCCCATTACGTCATGCTTCAGAAATGTGGAAAATGGTCCGTTTTCAAATGTTTTATTTTTGAACGTCAGTTCACATTTGTAGGTGGATCATCAGTGTTAGAGCTAAAATTAGCATGTTTAAAGTGATTTTCATGCTTCCAGGGGCTCGGGAAGTGAAATAAATACCATTTGGAGGCATTTAATGTTCGAGCAAAAATGGCTGATTTTCGACAAAAGAGATAACACCCCCCCATTACGTCATGCTTCAGAAATGTGGAAAATGGTCCTTTTTCAAATGTTTTATCTTTGAACGTCAGTTCACATTTGTAGGTGGATCATCAGTGTTAGAGCTAAAATTGGCATGTTTAAAGTGATTTTCATGCTTCCAGGGGCCCAAAACACAAGATTTATGGAATGGTAAAAGTGCATGAAAATGGCCAATTTACTCACTCTGAGTTCTCAAAAAGGGTTTCTTCACCCCGGGAACTTAATTAAATACCATTTGGAGGCATTTAATGTTCGAGCAAAAACGGCTGATTTTCGACAAAAGAGATAACACCCCCCCATTACGTCATGCTTCAGAAATGTGGAAAATGGTCCGTTTTCAAATGTTTTATTTTTAAACGTCAGTTCACATTTGTAGGTGGATCATCAGTGTTAGAGCTAAAATTAGTATGTTTAAAGTGATTTTCATGCTTCCAGGGGCTCGGGAAGTTAATTAAATACCATTTGGAGGCATTTAATGTTCGAGCAAAAACGGCTGATTTTCGACAAAAGAGATAACACCCCCCATTACGTCATGCTTCAGAAATGTGGAAAATGGTCCGTTTTCAAATGTTTTATTTTTGAACGTCAGTTCACATTTGTAGGTGGATCATCAGTGTTAGAGCTAAAATTAGCATGTTTAAAGTGATTTTCATGCTTCCTGGGGCTCGGGAAGTTAATTAAATACCATTTGGAGGCATTTAATGTTCGAGCAAAAATGGCTGATTTTCGACAAAAGAGATAACACCCCCCCATTACGTCATGCTTCAGAAATGTGGAAAATGGTCCGTTTTCAAATGTTTTATTTTTGAACGTCAGTTCACATTTGTAGGTGGATCATCAGTGTTAGAGCTAAAATTAGCATGTTTAAAGTGATTTTCATGCTTCCAGGGGCCCAAAACACAAGATTTATGGAATGGTTAAAAGTGCATGAAAATGGCCAATTTACTCACTCTGAGTTCTCAAAAAGGGTTTCTTCACCCCGGGAAGTTAATTAAATACCATTTGGAGGCATTTAATGTTCGAGCAAAAACGGCTGATTTTCAACAAAAGAGATAACACCCCCCCATTACGTCATGCTTCAGAAATGTGGAAAATGGTCCGTTTTCAAATGTTTTATTTTTGAACGTCAGTTCACATTTGTAGGTGGATCATCAGTGTTAGAGCTAAAATTAGCATGTTTAAAGTGATTTTCATGCTTCCAGGGGCTCGGGAAGTTAATTAAATACCATTTGGAGGCATTTAATGTTCGAGCAAAAACGGATGATTTTCGACAAAAGAGATAACACCCCCCCATTACGTCATGCTTCAGAAATGTGGAAAATGGTCCGTTTTCAAATGTTTTATTTTTGAACGTCAGTTCACATTTGTAGGTGGATCATCAGTGTTAGAGCTAAAATTAGCATGTTTAAAGTGATTTTCATGCTTCCAGGGGCTCGGGAAGTTAATTAAATACCATTTGGAGGCATTTAATGTTCGAGCAAAAACGGCTGATTTTCGACAAAAGAGATAACACCCCCCCATTACGTCATGCTTCAGAAATGTGGAAAATGGTCCGTTTTCAAATGTTTTATTTTTGAACGTCAGTTCACATTTGTAGGTGGATCATCAGTGTTAGAGCTAAAATTAGCATGTTTAAAGTGATTTTCATGCTTCCAGGGGCTCGGGAAGTGAAATAAATACCATTTGGAGGCATTTAATGTTCGAGCAAAAACGGCTGATTTTCGACAAAAGAGATAACACCCCCCCATTACGTCATGCTTCAGAAATGTGGAAAATGGTCCGTTTTCAAATGTTTTATTTTTGAACGTCAGTTCACATTTGTAGGTGGATCATCAGTGTTAGAGCTAAAATTAGCATGTTTAAAGTGATTTTCATGCTTCCAGGGGCCCAAAACACAAGATTTATGAAATGGTTAAAAGTGCATGAAAATGGCCAATTTACTCAGTCTGAGTTCTCAAAAAGGGTTTCTTCACCCCGGGAACTTAATTAAATACCATTTGGAGGCATTTAATGTTCGAGCAAAAACGGCTGATTTTCGACAAAAGAGATAACACCCCCCCATTACGTCATGCTTCAGAAATGTGGAAAATGGTCCGTTTTCAAATGTTTTATTTTTAAACGTCAGTTCACATTTGTAGGTGGATCATCAGTGTTAGAGCTAAAATTAGTATGTTTAAAGTGATTTTCATGCTTCCAGGGGCTCGGGAAGTTAATTAAATACCATTTGGAGGCATTTAATGTTCGAGCAAAAACGGCTGATTTTCGACAAAAGAGATAACACCCCCCATTACGTCATGCTTCAGAAATGTGGAAAATGGTCCGTTTTCAAATGTTTTATTTTTGAACGTCAGTTCACATTTGTAGGTGGATCATCAGTGTTAGAGCTAAAATTAGCATGTTTAAAGTGATTTTCATGCTTCCAGGGGCTCGGGAAGTTAATTAAATACCATTTGGAGGCATTTAATGTTCGAGCAAAAACGGCTGATTTTCGACAAAAGAGATAACACCCCCCCATTACGTCATGCTTCAGAAATGTGGAAAATGGTCCGTTTTCAAATGTTTTATTTTTGAACGTCAGTTCACATTTGTAGGTGGATCATCAGTGTTAGAGCTAAAATTAGCATGTTTAAAGTGATTTTCATGCATCCAGGGGCCCAAAACACAAGATTTATGGAATGGTTAAAAGTGCATGAAAATGGCCAATTTACTCACTCTGAGTTCTCAAAAAGGGTTTCTTCACCCCGGGAAGTTAATTAAATACCATTTGGAGGCATTTAATGTTCGAGCAAAAACGGCTGATTTTCAACAAAAGAGATAACACCCCCCCATTACGTCATGCTTCAGAAATGTGGAAAATGGTCCGTTTTCAAATGTTTTATTTTTGAACGTCAGTTCACATTTGTAGGTGGATCATCAGTGTTAGAGCTAAAATTAGCATGTTTAAAGTGATTTTCATGCTTCCAGGGGCTCGGGAAGTTAATTAAATACCATTTGGAGGCATTTAATGTTCGAGCAAAAACGGATGATTTTCGACAAAAGAGATAACACCCCCCCATTACGTCATGCTTCAGAAATGTGGAAAATGGTCCGTTTTCAAATGTTTTATTTTTGAACGTCAGTTCACATTTGTAGGTGGATCATCAGTGTTAGAGCTAAAATTAGCATGTTTAAAGTGATTTTCATGCTTCCAGGGGCTCGGGAAGTTAATTAAATACCATTTGGAGGCATTTAATGTTCGAGCAAAAACTGCTGATTTTCGACAAAAGAGATAACACCCCCCCATTACGTCATGCTTCAGAAATGTGGAAAATGGTCCGTTTTCAAATGTTTTATTTTTGAACGTCAGTTCACATTTGTAGGTGGATCATCAGTGTTAGAGCTAAAATTAGCATGTTTAAAGTGATTTTCATGCTTCCAGGGGCTCGGGAAGTGAAATAAATACCATTTGGAGGCATTTAATGTTCGAGCAAAAACGGCTGATTTTCGACAAAAGAGATAACACCCCCCCATTACGTCATGCTTCAGAAATGTGGAAAATGGTCCGTTTTCAAATGTTTTATTTTTGAACGTCAGTTCACATTTGTAGGTGGATCATCAGTGTTAGAGCTAAAATTAGCATGTTTAAAGTGATTTTCATGCTTCCAGGGGCCCAAAACACAAGATTTATGGAATGGTTAAAAGTGCATGAAAATGGCCAATTTACTCAGTCTGAGTTCTCAAAAAGGGTTTCTTCACCCCGGGAAGTTAATTAAATACCATTTGGAGGCATTTAATGTTCGAGCAAAAACGGCTGATTTTCGACAAAAGAGATAACACCCCCCCATTACGTCATGCTTCAGAAATGTGGAAAATGGTCGGTTTTCAAATGTTTTATTTTTGAACGTCAGTTCACATTTGTAGGTGGATCATCAGTGTTAGAGCTAAAATTAGCATGTTTAAAGTGATTTTCATGCTTCCAGGGGCTCGGGAAGTTAATTAAATACCATTTGGAGGCATTTAATGTTCGAGCAAAAACGGCTGATTTTCGACAAAAGAGATAACACCCCCCCATTACGTCATGCTTCAGAAATGTGGAAAATGGTCCGTTTTCAAATGTTTTATTTTTGAACATCAGTTCACATTTGTAGGTGGATCATCAGTGTTAGAGCTAAAATTAGCATGTTTAAAGTGATTTTCATGCTTCCAGGGGCTCGGGAAGTGAAATAAATACCATTTGGAGGCATTTAATGTTCGAGCAAAAACGGCTGATTTTCGACAAAAGAGATAACACCCCCCCCCATTACGTCATGCTTCAGAAATGTGGAAAATGGTCCGTTTTCAAATGTTTTATTTTTGAACGTCAGTTCACATTTGTAGGTGGATCATCAGTGTTAGAGCTAAAATTAGCATGTTTAAAGTGATTTTCATGCTTCCAGGGGCCCAAAACACAAGATTTATGGAATGGTTAAAAGTGCATGAAAATGGCCAATTTACTCACTCTGAGTTCTCAAAAAGGGTTTCTTCACCCCGGGAAGTTAATTAAATACCATTTGGAGGCATTTAATGTTCGAGCAAAAACGGCTGATTTTCGACAAAAGAGATAACGCCCCCCCATTACGTCATGCTTCAGAAATGTGGAAAATGGTCGGTTTTCAAATGTTTTATTTGTGAACGTCAGTTCACATTTGTAGGTGGATCATCAGTGTTAGAGCTAAAATTAGCATGTTTAAAGTGATTTTCATGCTTCCAGGGGCTCGGGAAGTTAATTAAATACCATTTGGAGGCATTTAATGTTCGAGCAAAAACAACTGATTTTCGACAAAAGAGATAACACCCCCCCATTACGTCATGCTTCAGAAATGTGGAAAATGGTCCGTTTTCAAATGTTTTATTTTTGAACGTCAGTTCACATTTGTAGGTGGATCATCAGTGTTAGAGCTAAAATTAGCATGTTTAAAGTGATTTTCATGCTTCCAGGGGCTCGGGAAGTGAAATAAATACCATTTGGAGGCATTTAATGTTCGAGCAAAAACGGCTGATTTTCGACAAAAGAGATAACACCCCCCATTACGTCATGCTTCAGAAATGTGGAAAATGGTCCGTTTTCAAATGTTTTATTTTTGAACGTCAGTTCACATTTGTAGGTGGATCATCAGTGTTAGAGCTAAAATTAGCATGTTTAAAGTGATTTTCATGCTTCCAGGGGCCCAAAACACAAGATTTATGGAATGGTTAAAAGTGCATGAAAATGGCCAATTTACTCACTCTGAGTTCTCAAAAAGGGTTTCTTCACCCCGGGAAGTTAATTAAATACCATTTGGAGGCATTTAATGTTCGAGCAAAAACGGCTGATTTTCGACAAAAGAGATAACACCCCCCCATTACGTCATGCTTCAGAAATGTGGAAAATGGTCCATTTTCAAATGTTTTATTTTTGAACGTCAGTTCACATTTGTAGGTGGATCATCAGTGTTAGAGCTAAAATTAGCATGTTTAAAGTGATTTTCATGCTTCCAGGGGCTCAGGAAGTTAATTAAATACCATTTGGAGGCATTTAATGTTCGAGCAAAAACGGCTGATTTTCGACAAAAGAGATAACACCCCCCCATTACGTCATGCTTCAGAAATGTGGAAAATGGTCCGTTTTCAAATGTTTTATTTTTGAACGTCAGTTCACATTTGTAGGTGGATCATCAGTGTTAGAGCTAAAATTAGCATGTTTAAAGTGATTTTCATGCTTCCAGGGGCTCGGGAAGTTAATTAAATACCATTTGGAGGCATTTAATGTTCGAGCAAAAACGGCTGATTTTCGACAAAAGAGATAACACCCCCCCATTACGTCATGCTTCAGAAATGTGGAAAATGGTCCGTTTTCAAATGTTTTATTTTTGAACGTCAGTTCACATTTGTAGGTGGATCATCAGTGTAAGAGCTAAAATTAGCATGTTTAAAGTGATTTTCATGCTTCCAGGGGCTCGGGAAGTGAAATAAATACCATTTGGAGGCATTTAATGTTCGAGCAAAAACGGCAGATTTTCGACAAAAGAGATAACACCCCCCCATTACGTCATGCTTCAGAAATGTGGAAAATGGTCCGTTTTCAAATGTTTTATTTTTGAACGTCAGTTCACATTTGTAGGTGGATCATCAGTGTTAGAGCTAAAATTAGCATGTTTAAAGTGATTTTCATGCTTCCAGGGGCTCGGGAAGTTAATTAAATACCATTTGGAGGCATTTAATGTTCGAGCAAAAACGGCTGATTTTCGACAAAAGAGATAACACCCCCCCATTACGTCATGCTTCAGAAATGTGGAAAATGGTCCGTTTTCAAATGTTTTATTTTTGAACGTCAGTTCACATTTGTAGGTGGATCATCAGTGTTAGAGCTAAAATTAGCATGTTTAAAGTGATTTTCATGCTTCCAGGGGCTCGGGAAGTTAATTAAAAACCATTTGGAGGCATTTAATGTTCCAGCAAAAACGGCTGATTTTCGACAAAAGAGATAACACCCCCCCATTACGTCATGCTTCAGAAATGTGGAAAATGGTCCGTTTTCAAATGTTTTATTTTTGAACGTCAGTTCACATTTGTAGGTGGATCATCAGTGTTAGAGCTAAAATTAGCATGTTTAAAGTGATTTTCATGCTTCCAGGGGCCCAAAACACAAGATTTATGGAATGGTTAAAAGTGCATGAAAATGGCCAATTTACTCACTCTGAGTTCTCAAAAAGGGTTTCTTCACCCCGGGAAGTTAATTAAATACCATTTGGAGGCATTTAATGTTCGAGCAAAAACGGCTGATTTTCAACAAAAGAGATAACACCCCCCCATTACGTCATGCTTCAGAAATGTGGAAAATGGTCCGTTTTCAAATGTTTTATTTTTGAACGTCAGTTCACATTTGTAGGTGGATCATCAGTGTTAGAGCTAAAATTAGCATGTTTAAAGTGATTTTCATGCTTCCAGGGGCTCGGGAAGTGAAATAAATACCATTTGGAGGCATTTAATGTTCGAGCAAAAACGGCTGATTTTCGACAAAAGAGATAACACCCCCCCATTACGTCATGCTTCAGAAATGTGGAAAATGGTCCGTTTTCAAATGTTTTATTTTTGAACGTCAGTTCACATTTCTAGGTGGATCATCAGTGTTAGAGCTAAAATTAGCATGTTTAAAGTGATTTTCATGCTTCCAGGGGCCCAAAACACAAGATTTAAGGAATGGTTAAAATTGCATGAAAATGGCCAATTTACTCACTCTGAGTTCTCAAAAAGGGTTTCTTCACCCCGGGAAGTTAATTAAATACCATTTGGAGGCCTTTAATGTTCGAGCAAAAACGGCTGATTTTCGACAAAAGAGATAACACCCCCCCATTACGTCATGCTTCAGAAATGTGGAAAATGGTCCGTTTTCAAATGTTTTATTTTTGAACGTCAGTTCACATTTGTAGGTGGATCATCAGTGTTAGAGCTAAAATTAGCATGTTTAAAGTGATTTTCATGCTTCCAGGGGCTCGGGAAGTTAATTAAATACCATTTGGAGGCATTTAATGTTCGAGCAAAAACAACTGATTTTCGACAAAAGAGATAACACCCCCCCATTACGTCATGCTTCAGAAATGTGGAAAATGGTCCGTTTTCAAATGTTTTATTTTTGAACGTCAGTTCACATTTGTAGGTGGATCATCAGTGTTAGAGCTAAAATTAGCATGTTTAAAGTGATTTTCATGCTTCCAGGGGATCGGGAAGTGAAATAAATACCATTTGGAGGCATTTAATGTTCGAGCAAAAACGGCTGATTTTCGACAAAAGAGATAACACCCCCCATTACGTCATGCTTCAGAAATGTGGAAAATGGTCCGTTTTCAAATGTTTTATTTTTGAACGTCAGTTCACATTTGTAGGTGGATCATCAGTGTTAGAGCTAAAATTAGCATGTTTAAAGTGATTTTCATGCTTCCAGGGGCCCAAAACACAAGATTTATGGAATGGTTAAAAGTGCATGAAAATGGCCAATTTACTCACTCTGAGTTCTCAAAAAGGGTTTCTTCACCCGGGAAGTTAATTAAATACCATTTGGAGGCGTTTAATGTTCGAGCAAAAACGGCTGATTTTCGACAAAAGAGATAACACCCCCCCATTACGTCATGCTTCAGAAATGTGGAAAATGGTCCATTTTCAAATGTTTTATTTTTGAACGTCAGTTCACATTTGTAGGTGGATCATCAGTGTTAGAGCTAAAATTAGCATGTTTAAAGTGATTTTCATGCTTCCAGGGGCTCAGGAAGTTAATTAAATACCATTTGGAGGCATTTAATGTTCGAGCAAAAACGGCTGATTTTCGACAAAAGAGATAACACCCCCCCATTACGTCATGCTTCAGAAATGTGGAAAATGGTCCGTTTTCAAATGTTTTATTTTTGAACGTCAGTTCACATTTGTAGGTGGATCATCAGTGTTAGAGCTAAAATTAGCATGTTTAAAGTGATTTTCATGCTTCCAGGGGCTCGGGAAGTTAATTAAATACCATTTGGAGGCATTTAATGTTCGAGCAAAAACGGCTGATTTTCGACAAAAGAGATAACACCCCCCCATTACGTCATGCTTCAGAAATGTGGAAAATGGTCCGTTTTCAAATGTTTTATTTTTGAACGTCAGTTCACATTTGTAGGTGGATCATCAGTGTAAGAGCTAAAATTAGCATGTTTAAAGTGATTTTCATGCTTCCAGGGGCTCGGGAAGTGAAATAAATACCATTTGGAGGCATTTAATGTTCGAGCAAAAACGGCTGATTTTCGACAAAAGAGATAACACCCCCCCATTACGTCATGCTTCAGAAATGTGGAAAATGGTCCGTTTTCAAATGTTTTATTTTTGAACGTCAGTTCACATTTGTAGGTGGATCATCAGTGTTAGAGCTAAAATTAGCATGTTTAAAGTGATTTTCATGCTTCCAGGGGCTCGGGAAGTTAATTAAATACCATTTGGAGGCATTTAATGTTCGAGCAAAAACGGCTGATTTTCGACAAAAGAGATAACACCCCCCCATTACGTCATGCTTCAGAAATGTGGAAAATGGTCCGTTTTCAAATGTTTTATTTTTGAACGTCAGTTCACATTTGTAGGTGGATCATCAGTGTTAGAGCTAAAATTAGCATGTTTAAAGTGATTTTCATGCTTCCAGGGGCTCGGGAAGTTAATTAAAAACCATTTGGAGGCATTTAATGTTCCAGCAAAAACGGCTGATTTTCGACAAAAGAGATAACACCCCCCCATTACGTCATGCTTCAGAAATGTGGAAAATGGTCCGTTTTCAAATGTTTTATTTTTGAACGTCAGTTCACATTTGTAGGTGGATCATCAGTGTTAGAGCTAAAATTAGCATGTTTAAAGTGATTTTCATGCTTCCAGGGGCCCAAAACACAAGATTTATGGAATGGTTAAAAGTGCATGAAAATGGCCAATTTACTCACTCTGAGTTCTCAAAAAGGGTTTCTTCACCCCGGGAAGTTAATTAAATACCATTTGGAGGCATTTAATGTTCGAGCAAAAACGGCTGATTTTCAACAAAAGAGATAACACCCCCCCATTACGTCATGCTTCAGAAATGTGGAAAATGGTCCGTTTTCAAATGTTTTATTTTTGAACGTCAGTTCACATTTGTAGGTGGATCATCAGTGTTAGAGCTAAAATTAGCATGTTTAAAGTGATTTTCATGCTTCCAGGGGCTCGGGAAGTGAAATAAATACCATTTGGAGGCATTTAATGTTCGAGCAAAAACGGCTGATTTTCGACAAAAGAGATAACACCCCCCCATTACGTCATGCTTCAGAAATGTGGAAAATGGTCCGTTTTCAAATGTTTTATTTTTGAACGTCAGTTCACATTTCTAGGTGGATCATCAGTGTTAGAGCTAAAATTAGCATGTTTAAAGTGATTTTCATGCTTCCAGGGGCCCAAAACACAAGATTTAAGGAATGGTTAAAATTGCATGAAAATGGCCAATTTACTCACTCTGAGTTCTCAAAAAGGGTTTCTTCACCCCGGGAAGTTAATTAAATACCATTTGGAGGCCTTTAATGTTCGAGCAAAAACGGCTGATTTTCGACAAAAGAGATAACACCCCCCCATTACGTCATGCTTCAGAAATGTGGAAAATGGTCCGTTTTCAAATGTTTTATTTTTGAACGTCAGTTCACATTTGTAGGTGGATCATCAGTGTTAGAGCTAAAATTAGCATGTTTAAAGTGATTTTCATGCTTCCAGGGGCTCGGGAAGTTAATTAAATACCATTTGGAGGCATTTAATGTTCGAGCAAAAACAACTGATTTTCGACAAAAGAGATAACACCCCCCCATTACGTCATGCTTCAGAAATGTGGAAAATGGTCCGTTTTCAAATGTTTTATTTTTGAACGTCAGTTCACATTTGTAGGTGGATCATCAGTGTTAGAGCTAAAATTAGCATGTTTAAAGTGATTTTCATGCTTCCAGGGGATCGGGAAGTGAAATAAATACCATTTGGAGGCATTTAATGTTCGAGCAAAAACGGCTGATTTTCGACAAAAGAGATAACACCCCCCATTACGTCATGCTTCAGAAATGTGGAAAATGGTCCGTTTTCAAATGTTTTATTTTTGAACGTCAGTTCACATTTGTAGGTGGATCATCAGTGTTAGAGCTAAAATTAGCATGTTTAAAGTGATTTTCATGCTTCCAGGGGCCCAAAACACAAGATTTATGGAATGGTTAAAAGTGCATGAAAATGGCCAATTTACTCACTCTGAGTTCTCAAAAAGGGTTTCTTCACCCGGGAAGTTAATTAAATACCATTTGGAGGCGTTTAATGTTCGAGCAAAAACGGCTGATTTTCGACAAAAGAGATAACACCCCCCCATTACGTCATGCTTCAGAAATGTGGAAAATGGTCCATTTTCAAATGTTTTATTTTTGAACGTCAGTTCACATTTGTAGGTGGATCATCAGTGTTAGAGCTAAAATTAGCATGTTTAAAGTGATTTTCATGCTTCCAGGGGCTCGGGAAGTTAATTAAATACCATTTGGAGGCATTTAATGTTCGAGCAAAAACGGCTGATTTTCGACAAAAGAGATAACACCCCCCCATTACGTCATGCTTCAGAAATGTGGAAAATGGTCCGTTTTCAAATGTTTTATTTTTGAACGTCAGTTCACATTTGTAGGTGGATCATCAGTGTTAGAGCTAAAATTAGCATGTTTAAAGTGATTTTCATGCTTCCAGGGGCTCGGGAAGTGAAATAAATACCATTTGGAGGCATTTAATGTCCGAGCAAAAACGGCTGATTTTCGACAAAAGAGATAACACCCCCCCATTACGTCATGCTTCAGAAATGTGGAAAATGGTCCGTTTTCAAATGTTTTATTTTTGAACGTCAGTTCACATTTGTAGGTGGATCATCAGTGTTAGAGCTAAAATTAGCATGTTTAAAGTGATTTTCATGCTTCCAGGGGCTCGGGAAGTTAATTAAATACCATTTGGAGGCATTTAATGTTCGAGCAAAAACGGCTGATTTTCGACAAAAGAGATAACACCCCCCCATTACGTCATGCTTCAGAAATGTGGAAAATGGTCCGTTTTCAAATGTTTTATTTTTGAACGTCAGTTCACATTTGTAGGTGGATCATCAGTGTTAGAGCTAAAATTAGCATGTTTAAAGTGATTTTCATGCTTCCAGGGGCTCGGGAAGTGAATTAAATACCATTTGGAGGCATTTAATGTTCGAGCAAAAACGGCTGATTTTCGACAAAAGAGATAACACCCCCCCATTACGTCATGCTTCAGAAATGTGGAAAATGGTCCGTTTTCAAATGTTTTATTTTTGAACGTCAGTTCACATTTGTAGGTGGATCATCAGTGTTAGAGCTAAAATTAGCATGTTTAAAGTGATTTTCATGCTTCCAGGGGCCCAAAACACAAGATTTATGGAATGGTTAAAAGTGCATGAAAATGGCCAATTTACTCAGTCTGAGTTCTCAAAAAGGGTTTCTTCACCCCGGGAACTTAATTAAATACCATTTGGAGGCATTTAATGTTCGAGCAAAAACGGCTGATTTTCGACAAAAGAGATAACACCCCCCCATTACGTCATGCTTCAGAAATGTGGAAAATGGTCCGTTTTCAAATGTTTTATTTTTAAACGTCAGTTCACATTTGTAGGTGGATCATCAGTGTTAGAGCTAAAATTAGTATGTTTAAAGTGATTTTCATGCTTCCAGGGGCTCGGGAAGTTAATTAAATACCATTTGGAGGCATTTAATGTTCGAGCAAAAACGGCTGATTTTCGACAAAAGAGATAACACCCCCCATTACGTCATGCTTCAGAAATGTGGAAAATGGTCCGTTTTCAAATGTTTTATTTTTGAACGTCAGTTCACATTTGTAGGTGGATCATCAGTGTTAGAGCTAAAATTAGCATGTTTAAAGTGATTTTCATGCTTCCAGGGGCTCGGGAAGTTAATTAAATACCATTTGGAGGCATTTAATGTTCGAGCAAAAACGGCTGATTTTCGACAAAAGAGATAACACCCCCCCATTACGTCATGCTTCAGAAATGTGGAAAATGGTCCGTTTTCAAATGTTTTATTTTTGAACGTCAGTTCACATTTGTAGGTGGATCATCAGTGTTAGAGCTAAAATTAGCATGTTTAAAGTGATTTTCATGCTTCCAGGGGCCCAAAACACAAGATTTATGGAATGGTTAAAAGTGCATGAAAATGGCCAATTTACTCACTCTGAGTTCTCAAAAAGGGTTTCTTCACCCCGGGAAGTTAATTAAATACCATTTGGAGGCATTTAATGTTCGAGCAAAAACGGCTGATTTTCAACAAAAGAGATAACACCCCCCCATTACGTCATGCTTCAGAAATGTGGAAAATGGTCCGTTTTCAAATGTTTTATTTTTGAACGTCAGTTCACATTTGTAGGTGGATCATCAGTGTTAGAGCTAAAATTAGCATGTTTAAAGTGATTTTCATGCTTCCAGGGGCTCGGGAAGTTAATTAAATACCATTTGGAGGCATTTAATGTTCGAGCAAAAACGGATGATTTTCGACAAAAGAGATAACACCCCCCCATTACGTCATGCTTCAGAAATGTGGAAAATGGTCCGTTTTCAAATGTTTTATTTTTGAACGTCAGTTCACATTTGTAGGTGGATCATCAGTGTTAGAGCTAAAATTAGCATGTTTAAAGTGATTTTCATGCTTCCAGGGGCTCGGGAAGTTAATTAAATACCATTTGGAGGCATTTAATGTTCGAGCAAAAACGGCTGATTTTCGACAAAAGAGATAACACCCCCCCATTACGTCATGCTTCAGAAATGTGGAAAATGGTCCGTTTTCAAATGTTTTATTTTTGAACGTCAGTTCACATTTGTAGGTGGATCATCAGTGTTAGAGCTAAAATTAGCATGTTTAAAGTGATTTTCATGCTTCCAGGGGCTCGGGAAGTGAAATAAATACCATTTGGAGGCATTTAATGTTCGAGCAAAAACGGCTGATTTTCGACAAAAGAGATAACACCCCCCCATTACGTCATGCTTCAGAAATGTGGAAAATGGTCCGTTTTCAAATGTTTTATTTTTGAACGTCAGTTCACATTTGTAGGTGGATCATCAGTGTTAGAGCTAAAATTAGCATGTTTAAAGTGATTTTCATGCTTCCAGGGGCCCAAAACACAAGATTTATGGAATGGTTAAAAGTGCATGAAAATGGCCAATTTACTCAGTCTGAGTTCTCAAAAAGGGTTTCTTCACCCCGGGAAGTTAATTAAATACCATTTGGAGGCATTTAATGTTCGAGCAAAAACGGCTGATTTTCGACAAAAGAGATAACACCCCCCCATTACGTCATGCTTCAGAAATGTGGAAAATGGTCGGTTTTCAAATGTTTTATTTTTGAACGTCAGTTCACATTTGTAGGTGGATCATCAGTGTTAGAGCTAAAATTAGCATGTTTAAAGTGATTTTCATGCTTCCAGGGGCTCGGGAAGTTAATTAAATACCATTTGGAGGCATTTAATGTTCGAGCAAAAACGGCTGATTTTCGACAAAAGAGATAACACCCCCCCATTACGTCATGCTTCAGAAATGTGGAAAATGGTCCGTTTTCAAATGTTTTATTTTTGAACATCAGTTCACATTTGTAGGTGGATCATCAGTGTTAGAGCTAAAATTAGCATGTTTAAAGTGATTTTCATGCTTCCAGGGGCTCGGGAAGTGAAATAAATACCATTTGGAGGCATTTAATGTTCGAGCAAAAACGGCTGATTTTCGACAAAAGAGATAACACCCCCCCCATTACGTCATGCTTCAGAAATGTGGAAAATGGTCCGTTTTCAAATGTTTTATTTTTGAACGTCAGTTCACATTTGTAGGTGGATCATCAGTGTTAGAGCTAAAATTAGCATGTTTAAAGTGATTTTCATGCTTCCAGGGGCCCAAAACACAAGATTTATGGAATGGTTAAAAGTGCATGAAAATGGCCAATTTACTCACTCTGAGTTCTCAAAAAGGGTTTCTTCACCCCGGGAAGTTAATTAAATACCATTTGGAGGCATTTAATGTTCGAGCAAAAACGGCTGATTTTCGACAAAAGAGATAACGCCCCCCCATTACGTCATGCTTCAGAAATGTGGAAAATGGTCGGTTTTCAAATGTTTTATTTTTGAACGTCAGTTCACATTTGTAGGTGGATCATCAGTGTTAGAGCTAAAATTAGCATGTTTAAAGTGATTTTCATGCTTCCAGGGGCTCGGGAAGTTAATTAAATACCATTTGGAGGCATTTAATGTTCGAGCAAAAACAACTGATTTTCGACAAAAGAGATAACACCCCCCCATTACGTCATGCTTCAGAAATGTGGAAAATGGTCCGTTTTCAAATGTTTTATTTTTGAACGTCAGTTCACATTTGTAGGTGGATCATCAGTGTTAGAGCTAAAATTAGCATGTTTAAAGTGATTTTCATGCTTCCAGGGGCTCGGGAAGTGAAATAAATACCATTTGGAGGCATTTAATGTTCGAGCAAAAACGGCTGATTTTCGACAAAAGAGATAACACCCCCCATTACGTCATGCTTCAGAAATGTGGAAAATGGTCCGTTTTCAAATGTTTTATTTTTGAACGTCAGTTCACATTTGTAGGTGGATCATCAGTGTTAGAGCTAAAATTAGCATGTTTAAAGTGATTTTCATGCTTCCAGGGGCCCAAAACACAAGATTTATGGAATGGTTAAAAGTGCATGAAAATGGCCAATTTACTCACTCTGAGTTCTCAAAAAGGGTTTCTTCACCCCGGGAAGTTAATTAAATACCATTTGGAGGCATTTAATGTTCGAGCAAAAACGGCTGATTTTCGACAAAAGAGATAACACCCCCCCATTACGTCATGCTTCAGAAATGTGGAAAATGGTCCATTTTCAAATGTTTTATTTTTGAACGTCAGTTCACATTTGTAGGTGGATCATCAGTGTTAGAGCTAAAATTAGCATGTTTAAAGTGATTTTCATGCTTCCAGGGGCTCAGGAAGTTAATTAAATACCATTTGGAGGCATTTAATGTTCGAGCAAAAACGGCTGATTTTCGACAAAAGAGATAACACCCCCCCATTACGTCATGCTTCAGAAATGTGGAAAATGGTCCGTTTTCAAATGTTTTATTTTTGAACGTCAGTTCACATTTGTAGGTGGATCATCAGTGTTAGAGCTAAAATTAGCATGTTTAAAGTGATTTTCATGCTTCCAGGGGCTCGGGAAGTTAATTAAATACCATTTGGAGGCATTTAATGTTCGAGCAAAAACGGCTGATTTTCGACAAAAGAGATAACACCCCCCCATTACGTCATGCTTCAGAAATGTGGAAAATGGTCCGTTTTCAAATGTTTTATTTTTGAACGTCAGTTCACATTTGTAGGTGGATCATCAGTGTAAGAGCTAAAATTAGCATGTTTAAAGTGATTTTCATGCTTCCAGGGGCTCGGGAAGTGAAATAAATACCATTTGGAGGCATTTAATGTTCGAGCAAAAACGGCTGATTTTCGACAAAAGAGATAACACCCCCCCATTACGTCATGCTTCAGAAATGTGGAAAATGGTCCGTTTTCAAATGTTTTATTTTTGAACGTCAGTTCACATTTGTAGGTGGATCATCAGTGTTAGAGCTAAAATTAGCATGTTTAAAGTGATTTTCATGCTTCCAGGGGCTCGGGAAGTTAATTAAATACCATTTGGAGGCATTTAATGTTCGAGCAAAAACGGCTGATTTTCGACAAAAGAGATAACACCCCCCCATTACGTCATGCTTCAGAAATGTGGAAAATGGTCCGTTTTCAAATGTTTTATTTTTGAACGTCAGTTCACATTTGTAGGTGGATCATCAGTGTTAGAGCTAAAATTAGCATGTTTAAAGTGATTTTCATGCTTCCAGGGGCTCGGGAAGTTAATTAAAAACCATTTGGAGGCATTTAATGTTCCAGCAAAAACGGCTGATTTTCGACAAAAGAGATAACACCCCCCCATTACGTCATGCTTCAGAAATGTGGAAAATGGTCCGTTTTCAAATGTTTTATTTTTGAACGTCAGTTCACATTTGTAGGTGGATCATCAGTGTTAGAGCTAAAATTAGCATGTTTAAAGTGATTTTCATGCTTCCAGGGGCCCAAAACACAAGATTTATGGAATGGTTAAAAGTGCATGAAAATGGCCAATTTACTCACTCTGAGTTCTCAAAAAGGGTTTCTTCACCCCGGGAAGTTAATTAAATACCATTTGGAGGCATTTAATGTTCGAGCAAAAACGGCTGATTTTCAACAAAAGAGATAACACCCCCCCATTACGTCATGCTTCAGAAATGTGGAAAATGGTCCGTTTTCAAATGTTTTATTTTTGAACGTCAGTTCACATTTGTAGGTGGATCATCAGTGTTAGAGCTAAAATTAGCATGTTTAAAGTGATTTTCATGCTTCCAGGGGCTCGGGAAGTGAAATAAATACCATTTGGAGGCATTTAATGTTCGAGCAAAAACGGCTGATTTTCGACAAAAGAGATAACACCCCCCCATTACGTCATGCTTCAGAAATGTGGAAAATGGTCCGTTTTCAAATGTTTTATTTTTGAACGTCAGTTCACATTTCTAGGTGGATCATCAGTGTTAGAGCTAAAATTAGCATGTTTAAAGTGATTTTCATGCTTCCAGGGGCCCAAAACACAAGATTTATGGAATGGTTAAAATTGCATGAAAATGGCCAATTTACTCACTCTGAGTTCTCAAAAAGGGTTTCTTCACCCCGGGAAGTTAATTAAATACCATTTGGAGGCCTTTAATGTTCGAGCAAAAACGGCTGATTTTCGACAAAAGAGATAACACCCCCCCATTACGTCATGCTTCAGAAATGTGGAAAATGGTCCGTTTTCAAATGTTTTATTTTTGAACGTCAGTTCACATTTGTAGGTGGATCATCAGTGTTAGAGCTAAAATTAGCATGTTTAAAGTGATTTTCATGCTTCCAGGGGCTCGGGAAGTTAATTAAATACCATTTGGAGGCATTTAATGTTCGAGCAAAAACAACTGATTTTCGACAAAAGAGATAACACCCCCCCATTACGTCATGCTTCAGAAATGTGGAAAATGGTCCGTTTTCAAATGTTTTATTTTTGAACGTCAGTTCACATTTGTAGGTGGATCATCAGTGTTAGAGCTAAAATTAGCATGTTTAAAGTGATTTTCATGCTTCCAGGGGATCGGGAAGTGAAATAAATACCATTTGGAGGCATTTAATGTTCGAGCAAAAACGGCTGATTTTCGACAAAAGAGATAACACCCCCCATTACGTCATGCTTCAGAAATGTGGAAAATGGTCCGTTTTCAAATGTTTTATTTTTGAACGTCAGTTCACATTTGTAGGTGGATCATCAGTGTTAGAGCTAAAATTAGCATGTTTAAAGTGATTTTCATGCTTCCAGGGGCCCAAAACACAAGATTTATGGAATGGTTAAAAGTGCATGAAAATGGCCAATTTACTCACTCTGAGTTCTCAAAAAGGGTTTCTTCACCCGGGAAGTTAATTAAATACCATTTGGAGGCATTTAATGTTCGAGCAAAAACGGCTGATTTTCGACAAAAGAGATAACACCCCCCCATTACGTCATGCTTCAGAAATGTGGAAAATGGTCCATTTTCAAATGTTTTATTTTTGAACGTCAGTTCACATTTGTAGGTGGATCATCAGTGTTAGAGCTAAAATTAGCATGTTTAAAGTGATTTTCATGCTTCCAGGGGCTCGGGAAGTTAATTAAATACCATTTGGAGGCATTTAATGTTCGAGCAAAAACGGCTGATTTTCGACAAAAGAGATAACACCCCCCCATTACGTCATGCTTCAGAAATGTGGAAAATGGTCCGTTTTCAAATGTTTTATTTTTGAACGTCAGTTCACATTTGTAGGTGGATCATCAGTGTTAGAGCTAAAATTAGCATGTTTAAAGTGATTTTCATGCTTCCAGGGGCTCGGGAAGTGAAATAAATACCATTTGGAGGCATTTAATGTCCGAGCAAAAACGGCTGATTTTCGACAAAAGAGATAACACCCCCCCATTACGTCATGCTTCAGAAATGTGGAAAATGGTCCGTTTTCAAATGTTTTATTTTTGAACGTCAGTTCACATTTGTAGGTGGATCATCAGTGTTAGAGCTAAAATTAGCATGTTTAAAGTGATTTTCATGCTTCCAGGGGCTCGGGAAGTTAATTAAATACCATTTGGAGGCATTTAATGTTCGAGCAAAAACGGCTGATTTTCGACAAAAGAGATAACACCCCCCCATTACGTCATGCTTCAGAAATGTGGAAAATGGTCCGTTTTCAAATGTTTTATTTTTGAACGTCAGTTCACATTTGTAGGTGGATCATCAGTGTTAGAGCTAAAATTAGCATGTTTAAAGTGATTTTCATGCTTCCAGGGGCTCGGGAAGTGAAATAAATACCATTTGGAGGCATTTAATGTTCGAGCAAAAACGGCTGATTTTCGACAAAAGAGATAACACCCCCCCATTACGTCATGCTTCAGAAATGTGGAAAATGGTCCGTTTTCAAATCTTTTATTTTTGAACGTCAGTTCACATTTGTAGGTGGATCATCAGTGTTAGAGCTAAAATTAGCATGTTTAAAGTGATTTTCATGCTTCCAGGGGCTCGGGAAGTTAATTAAATACCATTTGGAGGCATTTAATGTTCGAGCAAAAACGGCTGATTTTCGACAAAAGAGATAACACCCCCCCATTACGTCATGCTTCAGAAATGTGGAAAATGGTCCGTTTTCAAATGTTTTATTTTTGAACGTCAGTTCACATTTGTAGGTGGATCATCAGTGTAAGAGCTAAAATTAGCATGTTTAAAGTGATTTTCATGCTTCCAGGGGCTCGGGAAGTGAAATAAATACCATTTGGAGGCATTTAATGTTCGAGCAAAAACGGCTGATTTTCGACAAAAGAGATAACACCCCCCCATTACGTCATGCTTCAGAAATGTGGAAAATGGTCCGTTTTCAAATGTTTTATTTTTGAACGTCAGTTCACATTTGTAGGTGGATCATCAGTGTTAGAGCTAAAATTAGCATGTTTAAAGTGATTTTCATGCTTCCAGGGGCTCGGGAAGTTAATTAAATACCATTTGGAGGCATTTAATGTTCGAGCAAAAACGGCTGATTTTCGACAAAAGAGATAACACCCCCCCATTACGTCATGCTTCAGAAATGTGGAAAATGGTCCGTTTTCAAATGTTTTATTTTTGAACGTCAGTTCACATTTGTAGGTGGATCATCAGTGTTAGAGCTAAAATTAGCATGTTTAAAGTGATTTTCATGCTTCCAGGGGCTCGGGAAGTTAATTAAAAACCATTTGGAGGCATTTAATGTTCCAGCAAAAACGGCTGATTTTCGACAAAAGAGATAACACCCCCCCATTACGTCATGCTTCAGAAATGTGGAAAATGGTCCGTTTTCAAATGTTTTATTTTTGAACGTCAGTTCACATTTGTAGGTGGATCATCAGTGTTAGAGCTAAAATTAGCATGTTTAAAGTGATTTTCATGCTTCCAGGGGCCCAAAACACAAGATTTATGGAATGGTTAAAAGTGCATGAAAATGGCCAATTTACTCACTCTGAGTTCTCAAAAAGGGTTTCTTCACCCCGGGAAGTTAATTAAATACCATTTGGAGGCATTTAATGTTCGAGCAAAAACGGCTGATTTTCAACAAAAGAGATAACACCCCCCCATTACGTCATGCTTCAGAAATGTGGAAAATGGTCCGTTTTCAAATGTTTTATTTTTGAACGTCAGTTCACATTTGTAGGTGGATCATCAGTGTTAGAGCTAAAATTAGCATGTTTAAAGTGATTTTCATGCTTCCAGGGGCTCGGGAAGTGAAATAAATACCATTTGGAGGCATTTAATGTTCGAGCAAAAACGGCTGATTTTCGACAAAAGAGATAACACCCCCCCATTACGTCATGCTTCAGAAATGTGGAAAATGGTCCGTTTTCAAATGTTTTATTTTTGAACGTCAGTTCACATTTCTAGGTGGATCATCAGTGTTAGAGCTAAAATTAGCATGTTTAAAGTGATTTTCATGCTTCCAGGGGCCCAAAACACAAGATTTATGGAATGGTTAAAATTGCATGAAAATGGCCAATTTACTCACTCTGAGTTCTCAAAAAGGGTTTCTTCACCCCGGGAAGTTAATTAAATACCATTTGGAGGCCTTTAATGTTCGAGCAAAAACGGCTGATTTTCGACAAAAGAGATAACACCCCCCCATTACGTCATGCTTCAGAAATGTGGAAAATGGTCCGTTTTCAAATGTTTTATTTTTGAACGTCAGTTCACATTTGTAGGTGGATCATCAGTGTTAGAGCTAAAATTAGCATGTTTAAAGTGATTTTCATGCTTCCAGGGGCTCGGGAAGTTAATTAAATACCATTTGGAGGCATTTAATGTTCGAGCAAAAACAACTGATTTTCGACAAAAGAGATAACACCCCCCCATTACGTCATGCTTCAGAAATGTGGAAAATGGTCCGTTTTCAAATGTTTTATTTTTGAACGTCAGTTCACATTTGTAGGTGGATCATCAGTGTTAGAGCTAAAATTAGCATGTTTAAAGTGATTTTCATGCTTCCAGGGGATCGGGAAGTGAAATAAATACCATTTGGAGGCATTTAATGTTCGAGCAAAAACGGCTGATTTTCGACAAAAGAGATAACACCCCCCATTACGTCATGCTTCAGAAATGTGGAAAATGGTCCGTTTTCAAATGTTTTATTTTTGAACGTCAGTTCACATTTGTAGGTGGATCATCAGTGTTAGAGCTAAAATTAGCATGTTTAAAGTGATTTTCATGCTTCCAGGGGCCCAAAACACAAGATTTATGGAATGGTTAAAAGTGCATGAAAATGGCCAATTTACTCACTCTGAGTTCTCAAAAAGGGTTTCTTCACCCGGGAAGTTAATTAAATACCATTTGGAGGCATTTAATGTTCGAGCAAAAACGGCTGATTTTCGACAAAAGAGATAACACCCCCCCATTACGTCATGCTTCAGAAATGTGGAAAATGGTCCATTTTCAAATGTTTTATTTTTGAACGTCAGTTCACATTTGTAGGTGGATCATCAGTGTTAGAGCTAAAATTAGCATGTTTAAAGTGATTTTCATGCTTCCAGGGGCTCGGGAAGTTAATTAAATACCATTTGGAGGCATTTAATGTTCGAGCAAAAACGGCTGATTTTCGACAAAAGAGATAACACCCCCCCATTACGTCATGCTTCAGAAATGTGGAAAATGGTCCGTTTTCAAATGTTTTATTTTTGAACGTCAGTTCACATTTGTAGGTGGATCATCAGTGTTAGAGCTAAAATTAGCATGTTTAAAGTGATTTTCATGCTTCCAGGGGCTCGGGAAGTGAAATAAATACCATTTGGAGGCATTTAATGTCCGAGCAAAAACGGCTGATTTTCGACAAAAGAGATAACACCCCCCCATTACGTCATGCTTCAGAAATGTGGAAAATGGTCCGTTTTCAAATGTTTTATTTTTGAACGTCAGTTCACATTTGTAGGTGGATCATCAGTGTTAGAGCTAAAATTAGCATGTTTAAAGTGATTTTCATGCTTCCAGGGGCTCGGGAAGTTAATTAAATACCATTTGGAGGCATTTAATGTTCGAGCAAAAACGGCTGATTTTCGACAAAAGAGATAACACCCCCCCATTACGTCATGCTTCAGAAATGTGGAAAATGGTCCGTTTTCAAATGTTTTATTTTTGAACGTCAGTTCACATTTGTAGGTGGATCATCAGTGTTAGAGCTAAAATTAGCATGTTTAAAGTGATTTTCATGCTTCCAGGGGCTCGGGAAGTGAAATAAATACCATTTGGAGGCATTTAATGTTCGAGCAAAAACGGCTGATTTTCGACAAAAGAGATAACACCCCCCCATTACGTCATGCTTCAGAAATGTGGAAAATGGTCCGTTTTAAAATGTTTTATTTTTGAACGTCAGTTCACATTTTTAGGTGGATCATCAGTGTTAGAGCTAAAATTAGCATGTTTAAAGTGATTTTCATGCTTCCAGGGGCCCAAAACACAAGATTTATGGAATGGTTAAAAGTGCATGAAAATGGCCAATTTACTCACTCTGAGTTCTCAAAAAGGGTTTCTTCACCCCGGGAAGTTAATTAAATACCATTTGGAGGCATTTAATGTTCGAGCAAAAACGGCTGATTTTCGACAAAAGAGATAACACCCCCCCATTACGTCATGCTTCAGAAATGTGGAAAATGGTCCGTTTTCAAATGTTTTATTTTTGAACGTCAGTTCACATTTGTAGGTGGATCATCAGTGTTAGAGCTAAAATTAGCATGTTTAAAGTGATTTTCATGCTTCCAGGGGCTCGGGAAGTGAAATAAATACCATTTGGAGGCATTTAATGTCCGAGCAAAAACGGCTGATTTTCGACAAAAGAGATAACACCCCCCCATTACGTCATGCTTCAGAAATGTGGAAAATGGTCCGTTTTCAAATGTTTTATTTTTGAACGTCAGTTCACATTTGTAGGTGGATCATCAGTGTTAGAGCTAAAATTAGCATGTTTAAAGTGATTTTCATGCTTCCAGGGGCTCGGGAAGTTAATTAAATACCATTTGGAGGCATTTAATGTTTGAGCAAAAACGGCTGATTTTCGACAAAAGAGATAACACCCCCCAATTACGTCATGCTTCAGAAATGTGAAAAATGGTCCATTTTCAAATGTTTTATTTTTGAACGTCAGTTCACATTTGTAGGTGGATCATCAGTGTTAGAGCTAAAATTAGCATGTTTAAAGTGATTTTCATGCTTCCAGGGGCTCGGGAAGTTAATTAAATACCATTTGGAGGCATTTAATGTTCGAGCAAAAACGGCTGATTTTCGACAAAAGAGATAACACCCCCCCATTACGTCATGCTTCAGAAATGTGGAAAATGGTCCGTTTTCAAATGTTTTATTTTTGAACGTCAGTTCACATTTGTAGGTGGATCATCAGTGTTAGAGCTAAAATTAGCATGTTTAAAGTGATTTTCATGCTTCCAGGGGCTCGGGAAGTTAATTAAATACCATTTGGAGGCATTTAATGTTCGAGCAAAAACGGCTGATTTTCGACAAAAGAGATAACACCTCCCCATTACGTCATGCTTCAGAAATGTGGAAAATGGTCCGTTTTCAAATGTTTTATTTTTGAACGTCAGTTCACATTTGTAGGTGGATCATCAGTGTTAGAGCTAAAATTAGCATGTTTAAAGTGATTTTCATGCTTCCAGGGGCTCGGGAAGTTAATTAAATACCATTTGGAGGCATTTAATGTTCGAGCAAAAACGGCTGATTTTCGACAAAAGAGATAACACCCCCCCATTACGTCATGCTTCAGAAATGTGGAAAATGGTCCGTTTTCAAATGTTTTATTTTTGAACGTCAGTTCACATTTGTAGGTGGATCATCAGTGTTAGAGCTAAAATTAGCATGTTTAAAGTGATTTTCATGCTTCCAGGGGCTCGGGAAGTTAATTAAATACCATTTGGAGGCATTTAATGTTCGAGCAAAAACGGCTGATTTTCGACAAAAGAGATAACACCCCCCCATTACGTCATGCTTCAGAAATGTGGAAAATGGTCCGTTTTCAAATGTTTTATTTTTGAACGTCAGTTCACATTTGTAGGTGGATCATCAGTGTTAGAGCTAAAATTAGCATGTTTAAAGTGATTTTCATGCTTCCAGGGGCTCGGGAAGTTAATTAAATACCATTTGGAGGCATTTAATGTTCGAGCAAAAACGGCTGATTTTCGACAAAAGAGATAACACCCCCCATTACGTCATGCTTCAGAAATGTGGAAAATGGTCCGTTTTCAAATGTTTTATTTTTGAACGTCAGTTCACATTTGTAGGTGGATCATCAGTGTTAGAGCTAAAATTAGCATGTTTAAAGTGATTTTCATGCTTCCAGGGGCTCGGGAAGTTAATTAAATACCATTTGGAGGCATTTAATGTTCGAGCAAAAACGGCTGATTTTCGACAAAAGAGATAACACCCCCCCCATTACGTCATGCTTCAGAAATGTGGAAAATGGTCCGTTTTCAAATGTTTTATTTTTGAACGTCAGTTCACATTTGTAGGTTGATCATCAGTGTTAGAGCTAAAATTAGCATGTTTAAAGTGATTTTCATGCTTCCAGGGGCTCGGGAAGTGAAATAAATACCATTTGGAGGCATTTAATGTTCGAGCAAAAACGGCTGATTTTCGACAAAAGAGATAACACCCCCCCATTACGTCATGCTTCAGAAATGTGGAAAATGGTCCGTTTTCAAATGTTTTATTTTTGAACGTCAGTTCACATTTGTAGGTGGATCATCAGTGTTAGAGCTAAAATTAGCATGTTTAAAGTGATTTTCATGCTTCCAGGGGCTCGGGAAGTTAATTAAATACCATTTGGAGGCATTTAATGTTCGAGCAAAAACAACTGATTTTCGACAAAAGAGATAACACCCCCCCATTACGTCATGCTTCAGAAATGTGGAAAATGGTCCGTTTTCAAATGTTTTATTTTTGAACGTCAGTTCACATTTGTAGGTGGATCATCAGTGTTAGAGCTAAAATTAGCATGTTTAAAGTGATTTTCATGCTTCCAGGGGATCGGGAAGTGAAATAAATACCATTTGGAGGCATTTAATGTTCGAGCAAAAACGGCTGATTTTCGACAAAAGAGATAACACCCCCCATTACGTCATGCTTCAGAAATGTGGAAAATGGTCCGTTTTCAAATGTTTTATTTTTGAACGTCAGTTCACATTTGTAGGTGGATCATCAGTGTTAGAGCTAAAATTAGCATGTTTAAAGTGATTTTCATGCTTCCAGGGGCCCAAAACACAAGATTTATGGAATGGTTAAAAGTGCATGAAAATGGCCAATTTACTCACTCTGAGTTCTCAAAAAGGGTTTCTTCACCCGGGAAGTTAATTAAATACCATTTGGAGGCATTTAATGTTCGAGCAAAAACGGCTGATTTTCGACAAAAGAGATAACACCCCCCCATTACGTCATGCTTCAGAAATGTGGAAAATGGTCCGTTTTCAAATGTTTTATTTTTGAACGTCAGTTCACATTTGTAGGTGGATCATCAGTGTTAGAGCTAAAATTAGTATGTTTAAAGTGATTTTCATGCTTCCAGGGGCTCGGGAAGTTAATTAAATACCATTTGGAGGCATTTAATGTTCGAGCAAAAACGGCTGATTTTCGACAAAAGAGATAACACCCCCCCATTACGTCATGCTTCAGAAATGTGGAAAATGGTCCGTTTTCAAATGTTTTATTTTTGAACGTCAGTTCACATTTGTAGGTGGATCATCAGTGTTAGAGCTAAAATTAGCATGTTTAAAGTGATTTTCATGCTTCCAGGGGCTCGGGAAGTTAATTAAATACCATTTGGAGGCATTTAATGTTCGAGCAAAAACGGCTGATTTTCGACAAAAGAGATAACACCCCCCCATTACGTCATGCTTCAGAAATGTGGAAAATGGTCCGTTTTCAAATGTTTTATTTTTGAACGTCAGTTCACATTTGTAGGTGGATCATCAGTGTTAGAGCTAAAATTAGCATGTTTAAAGTGATTTTCATGCTTCCAGGGGCTCGGGAAGTTAATTAAATACCATTTGGAGGCATTTAATGTTCGAGCAAAAACGGCTGATTTTCGACAAAAGAGATAACACCCCCCCATTACGTCATGCTTCAGAAATGTGGAAAATGGTCCGTTTTCAAATGTTTTATTTTTGAACGTCAGTTCACATTTGTAGGTGGATCATCAGTGTTAGAGCTAAAATTAGCATGTTTAAAGTGATTTTCATGCTTCCAGGGGCTCGGGAAGTGAAATAAATACCATTTGGAGGCATTTAATGTTCGAGCAAAAACGGCTGATTTTCGACAAAAGAGATAACACCCCCCCATTACGTCATGCTTCAGAAATGTGGAAAATGGTCCGTTTTAAAATGTTTTATTTTTGAACGTCAGTTCACATTTTTAGGTGGATCATCAGTGTTAGAGCTAAAATTAGCATGTTTAAAGTGATTTTCATGCTTCCAGGGGCCCAAAACACAAGATTTATGGAATGGTTAAAAGTGCATGAAAATGGCCAATTTACTCACTCTGAGTTCTCAAAAAGGGTTTCTTCACCCCGGGAAGTTAATTAAATACCATTTGGAGGCATTTAATGTTCGAGCAAAAACGGCTGATTTTCGACAAAAGAGATAACACCCCCCCATTACGTCATGCTTCAGAAATGTGGAAAATGGTCCGTTTTCAAATGTTTTATTTTTGAACGTCAGTTCACATTTGTAGGTGGATCATCAGTGTTAGAGCTAAAATTAGCATGTTTAAAGTGATTTTCATGCTTCCAGGGGCTCGGGAAGTGAAATAAATACCATTTGGAGGCATTTAATGTCCGAGCAAAAACGGCTGATTTTCGACAAAAGAGATAACACCCCCCCATTACGTCATGCTTCAGAAATGTGGAAAATGGTCCGTTTTCAAATGTTTTATTTTTGAACGTCAGTTCACATTTGTAGGTGGATCATCAGTGTTAGAGCTAAAATTAGCATGTTTAAAGTGATTTTCATGCTTCCAGGGGCTCGGGAAGTTAATTAAATACCATTTGGAGGCATTTAATGTTTGAGCAAAAACGGCTGATTTTCGACAAAAGAGATAACACCCCCCAATTACGTCATGCTTCAGAAATGTGAAAAATGGTCCATTTTCAAATGTTTTATTTTTGAACGTCAGTTCACATTTGTAGGTGGATCATCAGTGTTAGAGCTAAAATTAGCATGTTTAAAGTGATTTTCATGCTTCCAGGGGCTCGGGAAGTTAATTAAATACCATTTGGAGGCATTTAATGTTCGAGCAAAAACGGCTGATTTTCGACAAAAGAGATAACACCCCCCCATTACGTCATGCTTCAGAAATGTGGAAAATGGTCCGTTTTCAAATGTTTTATTTTTGAACGTCAGTTCACATTTGTAGGTGGATCATCAGTGTTAGAGCTAAAATTAGCATGTTTAAAGTGATTTTCATGCTTCCAGGGGCTCGGGAAGTTAATTAAATACCATTTGGAGGCATTTAATGTTCGAGCAAAAACGGCTGATTTTCGACAAAAGAGATAACACCTCCCCATTACGTCATGCTTCAGAAATGTGGAAAATGGTCCGTTTTCAAATGTTTTATTTTTGAACGTCAGTTCACATTTGTAGGTGGATCATCAGTGTTAGAGCTAAAATTAGCATGTTTAAAGTGATTTTCATGCTTCCAGGGGCTCGGGAAGTTAATTAAATACCATTTGGAGGCATTTAATGTTCGAGCAAAAACGGCTGATTTTCGACAAAAGAGATAACACCCCCCCATTACGTCATGCTTCAGAAATGTGGAAAATGGTCCGTTTTCAAATGTTTTATTTTTGAACGTCAGTTCACATTTGTAGGTGGATCATCAGTGTTAGAGCTAAAATTAGCATGTTTAAAGTGATTTTCATGCTTCCAGGGGCTCGGGAAGTTAATTAAATACCATTTGGAGGCATTTAATGTTCGAGCAAAAACGGCTGATTTTCGACAAAAGAGATAACACCCCCCCATTACGTCATGCTTCAGAAATGTGGAAAATGGTCCGTTTTCAAATGTTTTATTTTTGAACGTCAGTTCACATTTGTAGGTGGATCATCAGTGTTAGAGCTAAAATTAGCATGTTTAAAGTGATTTTCATGCTTCCAGGGGCTCGGGAAGTTAATTAAATACCATTTGGAGGCATTTAATGTTCGAGCAAAAACGGCTGATTTTCGACAAAAGAGATAACACCCCCCATTACGTCATGCTTCAGAAATGTGGAAAATGGTCCGTTTTCAAATGTTTTATTTTTGAACGTCAGTTCACATTTGTAGGTGGATCATCAGTGTTAGAGCTAAAATTAGCATGTTTAAAGTGATTTTCATGCTTCCAGGGGCTCGGGAAGTTAATTAAATACCATTTGGAGGCATTTAATGTTCGAGCAAAAACGGCTGATTTTCGACAAAAGAGATAACACCCCCCCCATTACGTCATGCTTCAGAAATGTGGAAAATGGTCCGTTTTCAAATGTTTTATTTTTGAACGTCAGTTCACATTTGTAGGTTGATCATCAGTGTTAGAGCTAAAATTAGCATGTTTAAAGTGATTTTCATGCTTCCAGGGGCTCGGGAAGTGAAATAAATACCATTTGGAGGCATTTAATGTTCGAGCAAAAACGGCTGATTTTCGACAAAAGAGATAACACCCCCCCATTACGTCATGCTTCAGAAATGTGGAAAATGGTCCGTTTTCAAATGTTTTATTTTTGAACGTCAGTTCACATTTGTAGGTGGATCATCAGTGTTAGAGCTAAAATTAGCATGTTTAAAGTGATTTTCATGCTTCCAGGGGCTCGGGAAGTTAATTAAATACCATTTGGAGGCATTTAATGTTCGAGCAAAAACAACTGATTTTCGACAAAAGAGATAACACCCCCCCATTACGTCATGCTTCAGAAATGTGGAAAATGGTCCGTTTTCAAATGTTTTATTTTTGAACGTCAGTTCACATTTGTAGGTGGATCATCAGTGTTAGAGCTAAAATTAGCATGTTTAAAGTGATTTTCATGCTTCCAGGGGATCGGGAAGTGAAATAAATACCATTTGGAGGCATTTAATGTTCGAGCAAAAACGGCTGATTTTCGACAAAAGAGATAACACCCCCCATTACGTCATGCTTCAGAAATGTGGAAAATGGTCCGTTTTCAAATGTTTTATTTTTGAACGTCAGTTCACATTTGTAGGTGGATCATCAGTGTTAGAGCTAAAATTAGCATGTTTAAAGTGATTTTCATGCTTCCAGGGGCCCAAAACACAAGATTTATGGAATGGTTAAAAGTGCATGAAAATGGCCAATTTACTCACTCTGAGTTCTCAAAAAGGGTTTCTTCACCCGGGAAGTTAATTAAATACCATTTGGAGGCATTTAATGTTCGAGCAAAAACGGCTGATTTTCGACAAAAGAGATAACACCCCCCCATTACGTCATGCTTCAGAAATGTGGAAAATGGTCCGTTTTCAAATGTTTTATTTTTGAACGTCAGTTCACATTTGTAGGTGGATCATCAGTGTTAGAGCTAAAATTAGTATGTTTAAAGTGATTTTCATGCTTCCAGGGGCTCGGGAAGTTAATTAAATACCATTTGGAGGCATTTAATGTTCGAGCAAAAACGGCTGATTTTCGACAAAAGAGATAACACCCCCCCATTACGTCATGCTTCAGAAATGTGGAAAATGGTCCGTTTTCAAATGTTTTATTTTTGAACGTCAGTTCACATTTGTAGGTGGATCATCAGTGTTAGAGCTAAAATTAGCATGTTTAAAGTGATTTTCATGCTTCCAGGGGCTCGGGAAGTTAATTAAATACCATTTGGAGGCATTTAATGTTCGAGCAAAAACGGCTGATTTTCGACAAAAGAGATAACACCCCCCCATTACGTCATGCTTCAGAAATGTGGAAAATGGTCCGTTTTCAAATGTTTTATTTTTGAACGTCAGTTCACATTTGTAGGTGGATCATCAGTGTTAGAGCTAAAATTAGCATGTTTAAAGTGATTTTCATGCTTCCAGGGGCTCGGGAAGTTAATTAAATACCCTTTGGAGGCAAGTAATGTTCGAGCAAAAACGGCTGATTTTCCACAAAAGAGATAACACCCCCCCATTACGTCATGCTTCAGAAATGTGGAAAATGGTCCGTTTTCAAATGTTTTATTTTTGAACGTCAGTTCACATTTGTAGGTGGATCATCAGTGTTAGAGCTAAAATTAGCATGTTTAAAGTGATTTTCATGCTTCCAGGGGTTCGGGAAGTGAAATAAATACCATTTGGAGGCATTTAATGTTCGAGCAAAAACGGCTGATTTTCGACAAAAGAGATAACACCCCCCATTACGTCATGCTTCAGAAATGTGGAAAATGGTCCGTTTTCAAATGTTTTATTTTTGAACGTCAGTTCACATTTGTAGGTGGATCATCAGTGTTAGAGCTAAAATTAGCATGTTTAAAGTGATTTTCATGCTTCCAGGGGCTCGGGAAGTGAAATAAATACCATTTGGAGGCATTTAATGTTCGAGCAAAAACGGCTGATTTTCGACAAAAGAGATAACACCCCCCATTACGTCATGCTTCAGAAATGTGGAAAATGGTCCGTTTTCAAATGTTTTATTTTTGAACGTCAGTTTACATTTGTAGGTGGATCATCAGTGTTAGAGCTAAAATTAGCATGTTTAAAGTGATTTTCATGCTTCCAGGGGCTCGGGAAGTTAATTAAATACCATTTGGAGGCATTTAATGTTCGAGCAAAAACGGCTGATTTTCGACAAAAGAGATAACACCCCCCCATTACGTCATGCTTCAGAAATGTGGAAAATGGTCCGTTTTCAAATCTTTTATTTTTGAACGTCAGTTCACATTTGTAGGTGGATCATCAGTGTTAGAGCTAAAATTAGCATGTTTAAAGTGATTTTCATGCTTCCAGGGGCTCGGGAAGTTAATTAAATACCATTTGGAGGCATTTAATGTTCGAGCAAAAACGGCTGATTTTCGACAAAAGAGATAACACCCCCCATTACGTCATGCTTCAGAAATGTGGAAAATGGTCCGTTTTCAAATGTTTTATTTTTGAACGTCAGTTCACATTTGTAGGTGGATCATCAGTGTTAGAGCTAAAATTAGCATGTTTAAAGTGATTTTCATGCTTCCAGGGGCTCGGGAAGTGAAATAAATACCATTTGGAGGCATTTAATGATCGAGCAAAAACGGCTGATTTTCGACAAAAGAGATAACACCCCCCCATTACGTCATGCTTCAGAAATGTGGAAAATGGTCCGTTTTCAAATGTTTTATTTTTGAACGTCAGTTCACATTTGTAGGTGGATCATCAGTGTTAGAGCTAAAATTAGCATGTTTAAAGTGATTTTCATGCTTCCAGGGGCTCGGGAAGTTAATTAAATACCATTTGGAGGCATTTAATGTTCGAGCAAAAACGGCTGATTTTCGACAAAAGAGATAACACCCCCCCATTACGTCATGCTTCAAAAATGTGGAAAATGGTCCGTTTTCAAATGTTTTATTTTTGAACGTCAGTTCACATTTGTAGGTGGATCATCAGTGTTAGAGCTAAAATTAGCATGTTTAAAGTGATTTTCATGCTTCCAGGGGCTCGGGAAGTTAATTAAATACCATTTGGAGGCATTTAATGTTCGAGCAAAAACGGCTGATTTTGGACAAAAAAGAGATAACACCCCCCCATTACGTCATGCTTCAGAAATGTGGAAAATGGTCCGTTTTCAAATGTTTTATTTTTGAACGTCAGTTCACATTTGTAGGTGGATCATCAGTGTTAGAGCTAAAATTAGCATGTTTAAAGTGATGTTCATGCTTCCAGGGGCTCGGGAAGTGAAATAAATACCATTTGGAGGCATTTAATGTTCGAGCAAAAACGGCAGATTTTCGACAAAAGAGATAACACCCCCCCATTACGTCATGCTTCAGAAATGTGGAAAATGGCCGTTTTCAAATGTTTTATTTTTGAACGTCAGTTCACATTTGTAGGTGGATCATCAGTGTTAGAGCTAAAATTAGCATGTTTAAAGTGATTTTCATGCTTCCAGGGGCTCGGGAAGTTAATTAAATACCATTTGGAGGCATTTAATGTTCGAGCAAAAACGGCTGATTTTCGACAAAAGAGATAACACCCCCCCATTACGTCATGCTTCAGAAATGTGGAAAATGGTCCGTTTTCAAATGTTTTATTTTTGAACGTCAGTTCACATTTGTAGGTGGATCATCAGTGTTAGAGCTAAAATTAGCATGTTTAAAGTGATTTTCATGCTTCCAGGGGCTCGGGAAGTTAATTAAAAACCATTTGGAGGCATTTAATGTTCCAGCAAAAACGGCTGATTTTCGACAAAAGAGATAACACCCCCCCATTACGTCATGCTTCAGAAATGTGGAAAATGGTCCGTTTTCAAATGTTTTATTTTTGAACGTCAGTTCACATTTGTAGGTGGATCATCAGTGTTAGAGCTAAAATTAGCATGTTTAATGTGATTTTCATGCTTCCAGGGGCCCAAAACACAAGATTTATGGAATGGTTAAAAGTGCATGAAAATGGCCAATTTACTCACTCTGAGTTCTCAAAAAGGGTTTCTTCACCCCGGGAAGTTAATTAAATACCATTTGGAGGCATTTAATGTTCGAGCAAAAACGGCTGATTTTCGACAAAAGAGATAACACCCCCCCCATTACGTCATGCTTCAGAAATGTGGAAAATGGTCCGTTTTCAAATGTTTTATTTTTGAACGTCAGTTCACATTTGTAGGTGGATCATCAGTGTTAGAGCTAAAATTAGCATGTTTAAAGTGATTTTCATGCTTCCAGGGGCTCGGGAAGTGAAATAAATACCATTTGGAGGCATTTAATGTTCGAGCAAAAACGGCTGATTTTCGACAAAAGAGATAACACCCCCCCATTACGTCATGCTTCAGAAATGTGGAAAATGGTCCGTTTTCAAATGTTTTATTTTTGAACGTCAGTTCACATTTGTAGGTGGATCATCAGTGTTAGAGCTAAAATTAGCATGTTTAAAGTGATTTTCATGCTTCCAGGGGCTCGGGAAGTTAATTAAATACCATTTGGAGGCATTTAATGTTCGAGCAAAAACGGCTGATTTTCGACAAAAGAGATAACACCCCCCCCATTACGTCATGCTTCAGAAATGTGGAAAATGGTCCGTTTTCAAATGTTTTATTTTTGAACGTCAGTTCACATTTGTAGGTGGATCATCAGTGTTAGAGCTAAAATTAGCATGTTTAAAGTGATTTTCATGCTTCCAGGGACTCGGGAAGTGAAATAAATACCATTTGGAGGCATTTAATGTTCGAGCAAAAACGGCTGATTTTCGACAAAAGAGATAACACCCCCCCATTACGTCATGCTTCAGAAATGTGGAAAATGGTCCGTTTTCAAATGTTTTATTTTTGAACGTCAGTTCACATTTGTAGGTGGATCATCAGTGTTAGAGCTAAAATTAGCATGTTTAAAGTGATTTTCATGCTTCCAGGGGCCCAAAACACAAGATTTATGGAATGGTTAAAAGTGCATGAAAATGGCCAATTTACTCACTCTGAGTTCTCAAAAAGGGTTTCTTCACCCCGGGAAGTTAATTAAATACCATTTGGAGGCATTTAATGTTCGAGCAAAAAAACGGCTGATTTTCGACAAAAGAGATAACACCCCCCCATTACGTCATGCTTCAGAAATGTGGAAAATGGTCCGTTTTCAAATGTTTTATTTTTGAACGTCAGTTCACATTTGTAGGTGGATCATCAGTGTTAGAGCTAAAATTAGCATGTTTAAAGTGATTTTCATGCTTCCAGGGGCTCGGGAAGTTAATTAAATACCATTTGGAGGCATTTAATGTTCGAGCAAAAACGGCTGATTTTCGACAAAAGAGATAACACCCCCCCATTACGTCATGCTTCAGAAATGTGGAAAATGGTCCGTTTTCAAATGTTTTATTTTTGAACGTCAGTTCACATTTGTAGGTGGATCATCAGTGTTAGAGCTAAAATTAGCATGTTTAAAGTGATTTTCATGCTTCCAGGGGCTCGGGAAGTTAATTAAATACCATTTGGAGGCATTTAATGTTCGAGCAAAAACGGCTGATTTTCGACAAAAGAGATAACACCCCCCCATTACGTCATGCTTCAGAAATATGGAAAATGGTCCGTTTTCAAATGTTTTATTTTTGAACGTCAGTTCACATTTGTAGGTGGATCATCAGTGTTAGAGCTAAAATTAGCATGTTTAAAGTGATTTTCATGCTTCCAGGGGCTCGGGAAGTGAAATAAATACCATTTGGAGGCATTTAATGATCGAGCAAAAACGGCTGATTTTCGACAAAAGAGATAACACCCCCCCATTACGTCATGCTTCAGAAATGTGGAAAATGGTCCGTTTTCAAATGTTTTATTTTTGAACGTCAGTTCACATTTGTAGGTGGATCATCAGTGTTAGAGCTAAAATTAGCATGTTTAAAGTGATTTTCATGCTTCCAGGGGCTCGGGAAGTTAATTAAATACCATTTGGAGGCATTTAATGTTCGAGCAAAAACGGCTGATTTTCGACAAAAGAGATAACACCCCCCCATTACGTCATGCTTCAGAAATGTGGAAAATGGTCCGTTTTCAAATGTTTTATTTTTGAACGTCAGTTCACATTTGTAGGTGGATCATCAGTGTTAGAGCTAAAATTAGCATGTTTAAAGTGATTTTCATGCTTCCAGGGACTCGGGAAGTGAAATAAATACCATTTGGAGGCATTTATTGTTCGAGCAAAAACGGCTGATTTTCGACAAAAGAGATAACACCCCCCCATTACGTCATGCTTCAGAAATGTGGAAAATGGTCCGTTTTCAAATGTTTTATTTTTGAACGTCAGTTCACATTTGTAGGTGGATCATCAGTGTTAGAGCTAAAATTAGCATGTTTAAAGTGATTTTCATGCTTCCAGGGGCCCAAAACACAAGATTTATGGAATGGTTAAAAGTGCATGAAAATGGCCAATTTACTCACTCTGAGTTCTCAAAAAGGGTTTCTTCACCCCGGGAAGTTAATTAAATACCATTTGGAGGCATTTAATGTTCGAGCAAAAACGGCTGATTTTCGACAAAAGAGATAACACCCCCCCATTACGTCATGCTTCAGAAATGTGGAAAATGGTCCGTTTTCAAATGTTTTATTTTTGAACGTCAGTTCACATTTGTAGGTGGATCATCAGTGTTAGAGCTAAAATTAGCATGTTTAAAGTGATTTTCATGCTTCCAGGGGCTCGGGAAGTTAATTAAATACCATTTGGAGGCATTTAATGTTCGAGCAAAAACGGCTGATTTTCGACAAAAGAGATAACACCCCCCCATTACGTCATGCTTCAGAAATGTGGAAAATGGTCCGTTTTCAAATGTTTTATTTTTGAACGTCAGTTCACATTTGTAGGTGGATCATCAGTGTTAGAGCTAAAATTAGCATGTTTAAAGTGATTTTCATGCTTCCAGGGGCTCGGGAAGTTAATTAAATACCATTTGGAGGCATTTAATGTTCGAGCAAAAACGGCTGATTTTCGACAAAAGAGATAACACCCCCCCATTACGTCATGCTTCAGAAATGTGGAAAATGGTCCGTTTTCAAATGTTTTATTTTTGAACGTCAGTTCACATTTGTAGGTGGATCATCAGTGTTAGAGCTAAAATTAGCATGTTTAAAGTGATTTTCATGCTTCCAGGGGCTCGGGAAGTGAAATAAATACCATTTGGAGGCATTTAATGATCGAGCAAAAACGGCTGATTTTCGACAAAAGAGATAACACCCCCCCATTACGTCATGCTTCAGAAATGTGGAAAATGGTCCGTTTTCAAATGTTTTATTTTTGAACGTCAGTTCACATTTGTAGGTGGATCATCAGTGTTAGAGCTAAAATTAGCATGTTTAAAGTGATTTTCATGCTTCAAGGGGCTCGGGAAGTTAATTAAATACCATTTGGAGGCAAGTAATGTTCGAGCAAAAACGGCTGATTTTCCACAAAAGAGATAACACCCCCCCATTACGTCATGCTTCAGAAATGTGGAAAATGGTCCGTTTTCAAATGTTTTATTTTTGAACGTCAGTTCACATTTGTAGGTAGATCATCAGTGTTAGAGCTAAAATTAGCATGTTTAAAGTGATTTTCATGATTCCAGGGGCTCGGGAAGTTAATTAAAAACCATTTGGAGGCATTTAATGTTCCAGCAAAAACGGCTGATTTTCGACAAAAGAGATAACACCCCCCCCATTACGTCATGCTTCAGAAATGTGGAAAATGGTCTGTTTTCAAATGTTTTATTTTTGAACGTCAGTTCACATTTGTAGGTGGATCATCAGTGTTAGAGCTAAAATTAGCATGTTTAAAGTGATTTTCATGCTTCCAGGGGCCCAAAACACAAGATTTATGGAATGGTTAAAAGTGCATGAAAATGGCCAATTTACTCAATCTGAGTTCTCAAAAAGGGTTTCTTCACCCCGGGAAGTTAATTAAATACCATTTGGAGGCATTTAATGTTCGAGCAAAAACGTCTGATTTTCGACAAAAGAGATAACACCCCCCCATTACGTCATGCTTCAGAAATGTGGAAAATGGTCCGTTTTCAAATGTTTTATTTTTGAACGTCAGTTCACATTTGTAGGTGGATCATCAGTGTTAGAGCTAAAATTAGCATTTTTAAAGTGATTTTCATGCTTCCAGTGGCTCGGGAAGTGAAATAAATACCATTTGGAGGCATTTAATGTTCGAGCAAAAACGGCTGATTTTCGACAAAAGAGATAACACCCCCCCATTACGTCATGCTTCAGAAATGTGGAAAATGGTCCGTTTTCAAATGTTTTATTTTTGAACGTCAGTTCACATTTGTAGGTGGATCATCAGTGTTAGAGCTAAAATTAGCATGTTTAAAGTGATTTTCATGCTTCCAGGGGCTCGGGAAGTGAAATAAATACCATTTGGAGGCATTTAATGTTCGAGCAAAAACGGCAGATTTTCGACAAAAGAGATAACACCCCCCCATTACGTCATGCTTCAGAAATGTGGAAAATGGTCCGTTTTCAAATGTTTTATTTTTGAACGTCAGTTCACATTTGTAGGTGGATCATCAGTGTTAGAGCTAAAATTAGCATGTTTAAAGTGATTTTCATGCTTCCAGGGGCTCGGGAAGTTAATTAAGTACCATTTGGAGGCATTTAATGTTCGAGCAAAAACGGCTGATTTTCGACAAAAGAGATAACACCCCCCCATTACGTCATGCTTCAGAAATGTGGAAAATGGTCCGTTTTCAAATGTTTTATTTTTGAACGTCAGTTCACATTTGTAGGTGGATCATCAGTGTTAGAGCTAAAATTAGCATGTTTAAAGTGATTTTCATGCTTCCAGGGGCTCGGGAAGTTAATTAAATACCATTTGGAGGCATTTAATGTTCGAGCAAAAACGGCTGATTTTCGACAAAAGAGATAACACCCCCCCATTACGTCATGCTTCAGAAATGTGGAAAATGGTCCGTTTTCAAATGTTTTATTTTTGAACGTCAGTTCACATTTGTAGGTGGATCATCAGTGTTAGAGCTAAAATTAGCATGTTTAAAGTGATTTTCATGCTTCCAGGGGCTCGGGAAGTGAAATAAATACCATTTGGAGGCATTTAATGTTCGAGCAAAAACGGCTGATTTTCGACAAAAGAGATAACACCCCCCCATTACGTCATGCTTCAGAAATGTGGAAAATGGTCCGTTTTCAAATCTTTTATTTTTGAACGTCAGTTCACATTTGTAGGTGGATCATCAGTGTTAGAGCTAAAATTAGCATGTTTAAAGTGATTTTCATGCTTCCAGGGGCTCGGGAAGTTAATTAAATACCATTTGGAGGCATTTAATGTTCTAGCAAAAACGGCTGATTTTCGACAAAAGAGATAACACCCCCATTACGTCATGCTTCAGAAATGTGGAAAATGGTCCGTTTTCAAATGTTTTATTTTTGAACGTCAGTTCACATTTGTAGGTGGATCATCAGTGTTAGAGCTAAAATTAGCATGTTTAAAGTGATTTTCATGCTTCCAGGGGCTCGGGAAGTAAAATAAATACCATTTGGAGGCATTTAATGTTCGAGCAAAAACGGCTGATTTTCGACAAAAGAGATAACACCCCCCATTACGTCATGCTTCAGAAATGTGGAAAATGGTCCGTTTTCAAATGTTTTATTTTTGAACGTCAGTTCACATTTGTAGGTGGATCATCAGTGTTAGAGCTAAAATTAGCATGTTTAAAGTGATTTTCATGCTTCCAGGGGCTCGGGAAGTTAATTAAATACCATTTGGAGGCATTTAATGTTCGAGCAAAAACGGCTGATTTTCGACAAAAGAGATAACACCCCCCCATTACGTCATGCTTCAGAAATGTGGAAAATGGTCCGTTTTCAAATGTTTTATTTTTGAACGTCAGTTCACATTTGTAGGTGGATCATCAGTGTTAGAGCTAAAATTAGCATGTTTAAAGTGATTTTCATGCTTCCAGGGGCTCGGGAAGTGAAATAAATACCATTTGGAGGCATTTAATGTTCGAGCAAAAACGGCTGATTTTCGACAAAAGAGATAACACCCCCCCATTACGTCATGCTTCAGAAATGTGGAAAATGGTCCGTTTTCAATTGTTTTATTTTTGAACGTCAGTTCACATTTGTAGGTGGATCATCAGTGTTAGAGCTAAAATTAGCATGTTTAAAGTGATTTTCATGCTTCAAGGGGCTCGGGAAGTTAATTAAATACCATTTGGAGGCAAGTAATGCTCGAGCAAAAACGGCTGATTTTCGACAAAAGAGATAACACCCCCCCATTACGTCATGCTTCAGAAATGTGGAAAATGGTCCGTTTTCAAATGTTTTATTTTTGAACGTCAGTTCACATTTGTAGGTGGATCATCAGTGTTAGAGCTAAAATTAGCATGTTTAAAGTGATTTTCATGCTTCCAGGGGCTCGGGAAGTTAATTAAAAACCATTTGGAGGCATTTAATGTTCCAGCAAAAACGGCTGATTTTCGACAAAAGAGATAACACCCCCCCATTACGTCATGCTTCAGAAATGTGGAAAATGGCCTGTTTTCAAATGTTTTATTTTTGAACGTCAGTTCACATTTGTAGGTGGATCATCAGTGTTAGAGCTAAAATTAGCATGTTTAAAGTGATTTTCATGCTTCCAGGGGCCCAAAACACAAGATTTATGGAATGGTTAAAAGTGCATGAAAATGGCCAATTTACTCAATCTGAGTTCTCAAAAAGGGTTTCTTCACCCCGGGAAGTTAATTAAATACCATTTGGAGGCATTTAATGTTCGAGCAAAAACGGCTGATTTTCGACAAAAGAGATAACACCCCCCCATTACGTCATGCTTCAGAAATGTGGAAAATGGTCCGTTTTCAAATGTTTTATTTTTGAACGTCAGTTCACATTTGTAGGTGGATCATCAGTGTTAGAGCTAAAATTAGCATGTTTAAAGTGATTTTCATGCTTCCAGGGGCTCGGGAAGTGAAATAAATACCATTTGGAGGCATTTAATGTTCGAGCAAAAACGGCTGATTTTCGACAAAAGAGATAACACCCCACCATTACGTCATGCTTCAGAAATGTGGAAAATGGTCCGTTTTCAAATGTTTTATTTTTGAACGTCAGTTCACATTTGTAGGTGGATCATCAGTGTTAGAGCTAAAATTAGCATGTTTAAAGTGATTTTCATGCTTCCAGGGGCTCTGGAAGTTAATTAAATACCATTTGGAGGCATTTAATGTTCTAGCAAAAACGGCTGATTTTCGACAAAAGAGATAACACCCCCCATTACGTCATGCTTCAGAAATGTGGAAAATGGTCCGTTTTCAAATGTTTTATTTTTGAACGTCAGTTCACATTTGTAGGTGGATCATCAGTGTTAGAGCTAAAATTAGCATGTTTAAAGTGATTTTCATGCTTCCAGGGGCTCGGGAAGTAAAATAAATACCATTTGGAGGCATTTAATGTTCGAGCAAAAACGGCTGATTTTCGACAAAAGAGATAACACCCCCCATTACGTCATGCTTCAGAAATGTGGAAAATGGTCCGTTTTCAAATGTTTTATTTTTGAACGTCAGTTCACATTTGTAGGTGGATCATCAGTGTTAGAGCTAAAATTAGCATGTTTAAAGTGATTTTCATGCTTCCAGGGGCCCAAAACACAAGATTTATGGAATGGTTAAAAGTGCATGAAAATGGCCAATTTACTCACTCTGAGTTCTCAAAAAGGGTTTCTTCACCCCGGGAAGTTAATTAAATACCATTTGGAGGCATTTAATGTTCGAGCAAAAAAACGGCTGATTTTCGACAAAAGAGATAACACCCCCCCATTACGTCATGCTTCAGAAATGTGGAAAATGGTCCGTTTTCAAATGTTTTATTTTTGAACGTCAGTTCACATTTGTAGGTGGATCATCAGTGTTAGAGCTAAAATTAGCATGTTTAAAGTGATTTTCATGCTTCCAGGGGCTCGGGAAGTTAATTAAATACCATTTGGAGGCATTTAATGTTCGAGCAAAAACGGCTGATTTTCGACAAAAGAGATAACACCCCCCCATTACGTCATGCTTCAGAAATGTGGAAAATGGTCCGTTTTCAAATGTTTTATTTTTGAACGTCAGTTCACATTTGTAGGTGGATCATCAGTGTTAGAGCTAAAATTAGCATGTTTAAAGTGATTTTCATGCTTCCAGGGGCTCGGGAAGTTAATTAAATACCATTTGGAGGCATTTAATGTTCGAGCAAAAACGGCTGTTTTTCGACAAAAGAGATAACACCCCCCCATTACGTCATGCTTCAGAAATATGGAAAATGGTCCGTTTTCAAATGTTTTATTTTTGAACGTCAGTTCACATTTGTAGGTGGATCATCAGTGTTAGAGCTAAAATTAGCATGTTTAAAGTGATTTTCATGCTTCCAGGGGCTCGGGAAGTGAAATAAATACCATTTGGAGGCATTTAATGATCGAGCAAAAACGGCTGATTTTCGACAAAAGAGATAACACCCCCCCATTACGTCATGCTTCAGAAATGTGGAAAATGGTCCGTTTTCAAATGTTTTATTTTTGAACGTCAGTTCACATTTGTAGGTGGATCATCAGTGTTAGAGCTAAAATTAGCATGTTTAAAGTGATTTTCATGCTTCCAGGGGCTCGGGAAGTTAATTAAATACCATTTGGAGGCATTTAATGTTCGAGCAAAAACGGCTGATTTTCGACAAAAGAGATAACACCCCCCCATTACGTCATGCTTCAGAAATGTGGAAAATGGTCCGTTTTCAAATGTTTTATTTTTGAACGTCAGTTCACATTTGTAGGTGGATCATCAGTGTTAGAGCTAAAATTAGCATGTTTAAAGTGATTTTCATGCTTCCAGGGACTCAGGAAGTGAAATAAATACCATTTGGAGGCATTTAATGTTCGAGCAAAAATGGCTGATTTTCGACAAAAGAGATAACACCCCCCCATTACGTCATGCTTCAGAAATGTGGAAAATGGTCCGTTTTCAAATGTTTTATTTTTGAACGTCAGTTCACATTTGTAGGTGGATCATCAGTGTTAGAGCTAAAATTAGCATGTTTAAAGTGATTTTCATGCTTCCAGGGGCCCAAAACACAAGATATATGGAATGGTTAAAAGTGCATGAAAATGGCCAATTTACTCACTCTGAGTTCTCAAAAAGGGTTTCTTCACCCCGGGAAGTTAATTAAATACCATTTGGAGGCATTTAATGTTCGAGCAAAAACGGCTGATTTTCGACAAAAGAGATAACACCCCCCCATTACGTCATGCTTCAGAAATGTGGAAAATGGTCCGTTTTCAAATGTTTTATTTTTGAACGTCAGTTCACATTTGTAGGTGGATCATCAGTGTTAGAGCTAAAATTAGCATGTTTAAAGTGATTTTCATGCTTCCAGGGGCTCGGGAAGTTAATTAAATACCATTTGGAGGCATTTAATGTTCGAGCAAAAACAGCTGATTTTCGACAAAAGAGATAACACCCCCCCATTACGTCATGCTTCAGAAATGTGGAAAATGGTCCGTTTTCAAATGTTTTATTTTTGAACGTCAGTTCACATTTGTAGGTGGATCATCAGTGTTAGAGCTAAAATTAGCATGTTTAAAGTGATTTTCATGCTTCCAGGAGGGGCTCGGGAAGTTAATTAAATACCATTTGGAGGCATTTAATGTTCGAGCAAAAACGGCTGATTTTCGACAAAAGAGATAACACCCCCCCCATTACGTCATGCTTCAGAAATGTGGAAAATGGTCCGTTTTCAAATGTTTTATTTTTGAACGTCAGTTCACATTTGTAGGTGGATCATCAGTGTTAGAGCTAAAATTAGCATGTTTAAAGTGATTTCATGCTTCCAGGGGCTCGGGAAGTGAAATAAATACCATTTGGAGGCATTTAATGATCGAGCAAAAACGGCTGATTTTCGACAAAAGAGATAACACCCCCCCATTACGTCATGCTTCAGAAATGTGGAAAATGGTCCGTTTTCAAATGTTTTATTTTTGAACGTCAGTTCACATTTGTAGGTGGATCATCAGTGTTAGAGCTAAAATTAGCATGTTTAAAGTGATTTTCATGCTTCAAGGGGCTCGGGAAGTTAATTAAATACCATTTGGAGGCAAGTAATGTTCGAGCAAAAACGGCTGATTTTCCACAAAAGAGATAACACCCCCCCATTACGTCATGCTTCAGAAATGTGGAAAATGGTCCGTTTTCAAATGTTTTATTTTTGAACGTCAGTTCACATTTGTAGGTAGATCATCAGTGTTAGAGCTAAAATTAGCATGTTTAAAGTGATTTTCATGATTCCAGGGGCTCGGGAAGTTAATTAAAAACCATTTGGAGGCATTTAATGTTCCAGCAAAAACGGCTGATTTTCGACAAAAGAGATAACACCCCCCCATTACGTCATGCTTCAGAAATGTGGAAAATGGTCTGTTTTCAAATGTTTTATTTTTGAACGTCAGTTCACATTTGTAGGTGGATCATCAGTGTTAGAGCTAAAATTAGCATGTTTAAAGTGATTTTCATGCTTCCAGGGGCCCAAAACACAAGATTTATGGAATGGTTAAAAGTGCATGAAAATGGCCAATTTACTCAATCTGAGTTCTCAAAAAGGGTTTCTTCACCCCGGGAAGTTAATTAAATACCATTTGGAGACAGTTAATGTTCGAGCAAAAACGTCTGATTTTCGACAAAAGAGATAACACCCCCCCATTACGTCATGCTTCAGAAATGTGGAAAATGGTCCGTTTTCAAATGTTTTATTTTTGAACGTCAGTTCACATTTGTAGGTGGATCATCAGTGTTAGAGCTAAAATTAGCATTTTTAAAGTGATTTTCATGCTTCCAGTGGCTCGGGAAGTGAAATAAATACCATTTGGAGGCATTTAATGTTCGAGCAAAAACGGCAGATTTTCGACAAAAGAGATAACACCCCCCCATTACGTCATGCTTCAGAAATGTGGAAAATGGTCCGTTTTCAAATGTTTTATTTTTGAACGTCAGTTCACATTTGTAGGTGGATCATCAGTGTTAGAGCTAAAATTAGCATGTTTAAAGTGATTTTCATGCTTCCAGGGGCTCGGGAAGTGAAATAAATACCATTTGGAGGCATTTAATGTTCGAGCAAAAACGGCAGATTTTCGACAAAAGAGATAACACCCCCCCATTACGTCATGCTTCAGAAATGTGGAAAATGGTCCGTTTTCAAATGTTTTATTTTTGAACGTCAGTTCACATTTGTAGGTGGATCATCAGTGTTAGAGATAAAATTAGCATGTTTAAAGTGATTTTCATGCTTCCAGGGGCTCGGGAAGTTAATTAAGTACCATTTGGAGGCATTTAATGTTCGAGCAAAAACGGCTGATTTTCGACAAAAGAGATAACACCCCCCCATTACGTCATGCTTCAGAAATGTGGAAAATGGTCCGTTTTCAAATGTTTTATTTTTGAACGTCAGTTCACATTTGTAGGTGGATCATCAGTGTTAGAGCTAAAATTAGCATGTTTAAAGTGATTTTCATGCTTCCAGGGGCTCGGGAAGTGAAATAAATACCATTTGGAGGCATTTAATGTTCGAGCAAAAACGGCTGATTTTCGACAAAAGAGATAACACCCCCCCATTACGTCATGCTTCAGAAATGTGGAAAATGGTCCGTTTTCAAATCTTTTATTTTTGAACGTCAGTTCACATTTGTAGGTGGATCATCAGTGTTAGAGCTAAAATTAGCATGTTTAAAGTGATTTTCATGCTTCCAGGGGCTCGGGAAGTTAATTAAATACCATTTGGAGGCATTTAATGTTCTAGCAAAAACGGCTGATTTTCGACAAAAGAGATAACACCCCCATTACGTCATGCTTCAGAAATGTGGAAAATGGTCCGTTTTCAAATGTTTTATTTTTGAACGTCAGTTCACATTTGTAGGTGGATCATCAGTGTTAGAGCTAAAATTAGCATGTTTAAAGTGATTTTCATGCTTCCAGGGGCTCGGGAAGTAAAATAAATACCATTTGGAGGCATTTAATGTTCGAGCAAAAACGGCTGATTTTCGACAAAAGAGATAACACCCCCCATTACGTCATGCTTCAGAAATGTGGAAAATGGTCCGTTTTCAAATGTTTTATTTTTGAACGTCAGTTCACATTTGTAGGTGGATCATCAGTGTTAGAGCTAAAATTAGCATGTTTAAAGTGATTTTCATGCTTCCAGGGGCTCGGGAAGTTAATTAAATACCATTTGGAGGCATTTAATGTTCGAGCAAAAACGGCTGATTTTCGACAAAAGAGATAACACCCCCCCATTACGTCATGCTTCAGAAATGTGGAAAATGGTCCGTTTTCAAATGTTTTATTTTTGAACGTCAGTTCACATTTGTAGGTGGATCATCAGTGTTAGAGCTAAAATTAGCATGTTTAAAGTGATTTTCATGCTTCCAGGGGCTCGGGAAGTGAAATAAATACCATTTGGAGGCATTTAATGTTCGAGCAAAAACGGCTGATTTTCGACAAAAGAGATAACACCCCCCCATTACGTCATGCTTCAGAAATGTGGAAAATGGTCCGTTTTCAAATGTTTTATTTTTGAACGTCAGTTCACATTTGTAGGTGGATCATCAGTGTTAGAGCTAAAATTAGCATGTTTAAAGTGATTTTCATGCTTCAAGGGGCTCGGGAAGTTAATTAAATACCATTTGGAGGCAAGTAATGCTCGAGCAAAAACGGCTGATTTTCGACAAAAGAGATAACACCCCCCCATTACGTCATGCTTCAGAAATGTGGAAAATGGTCCGTTTTCAAATGTTTTATTTTTGAACGTCAGTTCACATTTGTAGGTGGATCATCAGTGTTAGAGCTAAAATTAGCATGTTTAAAGTGATTTTCATGCTTCCAGGGGCTCGGGAAGTTAATTAAAAACCATTTGGAGGCATTTAATGTTCCAGCAAAAACGGCTGATTTTCGACAAAAGAGATAACACCCCCCCATTACGTCATGCTTCAGAAATGTGGAAAATGGTCTGTTTTCAAATGTTTTATTTTTGAACGTCAGTTCACATTTGTAGGTGGATCATCAGTGTTAGAGCTAAAATTAGCATGTTTAAAGTGATTTTCATGCTTCCAGGGGCTCGGGAAGTGAAATAAATACCATTTGGAGGCATTTAATGTTCGAGCAAAAACGGCTGATTTTCGACAAAAGAGATAACACCCCACCATTACGTCATGCTTCAGAAATGTGGAAAATGGTCCGTTTTCAAATGTTTTATTTTTGAACGTCAGTTCACATTTGTAGGTGGATCATCAGTGTTAGAGCTAAAATTAGCATGTTTAAAGTGATTTTCATGCTTCCAGGGGCTCGGGAAGTGAAATGAATACCATTTGGAGGCATTTAATGTTCGAGCAAAAACGGCAGATTTTCGACAAAAGAGATAACACCCCCCCATTACGTCATGCTTCAGAAATGTGGAAAATGGTCCGTTTTCAAATGTTTTATTTTTGAACGTCAGTTCACATTTGTAGGTGGATCATCAGTGTTAGAGCTAAAATTAGCATGTTTAAAGTGATTTTCATGCTTCCAGGGGCTCGGGAAGTTAATTAAGTACCATTTGGAGGCATTTAATGTTCGAGCAAAAACGGCTGATTTTCGACAAAAGAGATAACACCCCCCATTACGTCATGCTTCAGAAATGTGGAAAATGGTCCGTTTTCAAATGTTTTATTTTTGAACGTCAGTTCACATTTGTAGGTGGATCATCAGTGTTAGAGCTAAAATTAGCATGTTTAAAGTGATTTTCATGCTTCCAGGGGCTCTGGAAGTTAATTAAATACCATTTGGAGGCATTTAATGTTCTAGCAAAAACGGCTGATTTTCGACAAAAGAGATAACACCCCCCATTACGTCATGCTTCAGAAATGTGGAAAATGGTCCGTTTTCAAATGTTTTATTTTTGAACGTCAGTTCACATTTGTAGGTGGATCATCAGTGTTAGAGCTAAAATTAGCATGTTTAAAGTGATTTTCATGCTTCCAGGGGCTCGGGAAGTAAAATAAATACCATTTGGAGGCATTTAATGTTCGAGCAAAAACGGCTGATTTTCGACAAAAGAGATAACACCCCCCATTACGTCATGCTTCAGAAATGTGGAAAATGGTCCGTTTTCAAATGTTTTATTTTTGAACGTCAGTTCACATTTGTAGGTGGATCATCAGTGTTAGAGCTAAAATTAGCATGTTTAAAGTGATTTTCATGCTTCCAGGGGCTCGGGAAGTTAATTAAATACCATTTGGAGGCATTTAATGTTCGAGCAAAAACGGCTGATTTTCGACAAAAGAGATAACACCCCCCCATTACGTCATGCTTCAGAAATGTGGAAAATGGTCCGTTTTCAAATGTTTTATTTTTGAACGTCAGTTCACATTTGTAGGTGGATCATCAGTGTTAGAGCTAAAATTAGCATGTTTAAAGTGATTTTCATGCTTCCAGGGGCTCGGGAAGTGAAATAAATACCATTTGGAGGCATTTAATGTTCGAGCAAAAACGGCTGATTTTCGACAAAAGAGATAACACCCCCCCATTACGTCATGCTTCAGAAATGTGGAAAATGGTCCGTTTTCAAATGTTTTATTTTTGAACGTCAGTTCACATTTGTAGGTGGATCATCAGTGTTAGAGCTACAATTAGCATGTTTAAAGTGATTTTCATGCTTCAAGGGGCTCGGGAAGGTAATTAAATACCATTTGGAGGCAAGTAATGCTCGAGCAAAAACGGCTGATTTTCGACAAAAGAGATAACACCCCCCCATTACGTCATGCTTCAGAAATGTGGAAAATGGTCTGTTTTCAAATGTTTTATTTTTGAACGTCAGTTCACATTTGTAGGTGGATCATCAGTGTTAGAGCTAAAATTAGCATGTTTAAAGTGATTTTCATGCTTCCAGGGGCCCAAAACACAAGATTTATGGAATGGTTAAAAGTGCATGAAAATGGCCAATTTACTCAATCTGAGTTCTCAAAAAGGGTTTCTTCACCCCGGGAAGTTAATTAAATAGCATTTGGAGGCATTTAATGTTCGAGCAAAAACGGCTGATTTTCGACAAAAGAGATAACACCCCCCCATTACGTCATGCTTCAGAAATGTGGAAAATGGTCCGTTTTCAAATGTTTTATTTTTGAACGTCAGTTCACATTTGTAGGTGGATCATCAGTGTTAGAGCTAAAATTAGCATGTTTAAAGTGATTTTCATGCTTCCAGGGGCTCGGGAAGTGAAATAAATACCATTTGGAGGCATTTAATGTTCGAGCAAAAACGGCAGATTTTCGACAAAAGAGATAACACCCCCCCATTACGTCATGCTTCAGAAATGTGGAAAATGGTCCGTTTTCAAATGTTTTATTTTTGAACGTCAGTTCACATTTGTAGGTGGATCATCAGTGTTAGAGCTAAAATTAGCATGTTTAAAGTGATTTTCATGCTTCCAGGGGCTCGGGAAGTTAATTAAGTACCATTTGGAGGCATTTAATGTTCGAGCAAAAACGGCTGATTTTCGACAAAAGAGATAACACCCCCCCATTACGTCATGCTTCAGAAATGTGGAAAATGGTCCGTTTTCAAATGTTTTTTTTTTTAATGTCAGTTCACATTTGTAGGTGGATCATCAGTGTTAGAGCTAAAATTAGCATGTTTAAAGTGATTTTCATGCTTCCAGGGGCTCGGGAAGTTAATTAAATACCATTTGGAGGCATTTAATGTTCGAGCAAAAACGGCTGATTTTCGACAAAAGAGATAACACCCCCCCATTACGTCATGCTTCAGAAATGTGGAAAATGGTCCGTTTTCAAATGTTTTATTTTTGAACGTCAGTTCACATTTGTAGGTGGATCATCAGTGTTAGAGCTAAAATTAGCATGTTTAAAGTGATTTTCATGCTTCCAGGGGCTCGGGAAGTGAAACAAATACCATTTGGAGGCATTTAATGTTCGAGCAAAAACGGCTGATTTTCGACAAAAGAGATAACACCCCCCCATTACGTCATGCTTCAGAAATGTGGAAAATGGTCCGTTTTCAAATCTTTTATTTTTGAACATCAGTTCACATTTGTAGGTGGATCATCAGTGTTAGAGCTAAAATTAGCATGTTTAAAGTGATTTTCATGCTTCCAGGGGCTCGGGAAGTTAATTAAATACCATTTGGAGGCATTTAATGTTCGAGCAAAAACGGCTGATTTTCGACAAAAGAGATAACACCCCCCATTACGTCATGCTTCAGAAATGTGGAAAATGGTCCGTTTTCAAATGTTTTATTTTTGAACGTCAGTTCACATTTGTAGGTGGATCATCAGTGTTAGAGCTAAAATTAGCATGTTTAAAGTGATTTTCATGCTTCCAGGGGCTCGGGAAGTGAAATAAATACCATTTGGAGGCATTTAATGATCGAGCAAAAACGGCTGATTTTCGACAAAAGAGATAACACCCCCCCATTACGTCATGCTTCAGAAATGTGGAAAATGGTCCGTTTTCAAATGTTTTATTTTTGAACGTCAGTTCACATTTGTAGGTGGATCATCAGTGTTAGAGCTAAAATTAGCATGTTTAAAGTGATTTTCATGCTTCCAGGGGCTCGGGAAGTTAATTAAATACCATTTGGAGGCATTTAATGTTCGAGCAAAAACGGCTGATTTTCGACAAAAGAGATAACACCCCCCCATTACGCCATGCTTCAGAAATGTGGAAAATGGTCCGTTTTCAAATGTTTTATTTTTGAACGTCAGTTCACATTTGTAGGTGGATCATCAGTGTTAGAGCTAAAATTAGCATGTTTAAAGTGATTTTCATGCTTCCAGGGGCTCGGGAAGTTAATTAAATACCATTTGGAGGCATTTAATGTTCGAGCAAAAACGGCTGATTTTCGACAAAAGAGATAACACCCCCCCATTACGTCATGCTTCAGAAATGTGGAAAATGGTCCGTTTTCAAATGTTTTATTTTTGAACGTCAGTTCACATTTGTAGGTGGATCATCAGTGTTAGAGCTAAAATTAGCATGTTTAAAGTGATTTTCATGCTTCCAGGGGCCCAAAACACAAGATTTATGGAATGGTTAAAAGTGCATGAAAATGGCCAATTTACTCACTCTGAGTTCTCAAAAAGTGTTTCTTCACCCCGGGAAGTTAATTAAATACCATTTGGAGGCATTTAATGTTCGAGCAAAAACGGCTGATTTTCGACAAAAGAGATAACACCCCCCCATTACGTCATGCTTCAGAAATGTGGAAAATGGTCCATTTTCAAATGTTTTATTTTTGAACGTCAGTTCACATTTGTAGGTGGATCATCAGTGTTAGAGCTAAAATTAGCATGTTTAAAGTGATTTTCATGCTTCCAGGGGCTCGGGAAGTTAATTAAATACCATTTGGAGGCATTTAATGTTCGAGCAAAAACGGCTGATTTTCGACAAAAGAGATAACACCCCCCCATTACGTCATGCTTCAGAAATGTGGAAAATGGTCCGTTTTCAAATGTTTTATTTTTGAACGTCAGTTCACATTTGTAGGTGGATCATCAGTGTTAGAGCTAAAATTAGCATGTTTAAAGTGATTTTCATGCTTCCAGGGGCTCGGGAAGTGAAATAAATACCATTTGGGGGCATTTAATGTTCGAGCAAAAACGGCTGATTTTCGACAAAAGAGATAACACCCCCCATTACGTCATGCTTCAGAAATGTGGAAAATGGTCCGTTTTCAAATGTTTTATTTTTGAACGTCAGTTCACATTTGTAGGTGGATCATCAGTGTTAGAGCTAAAATTAGCATGTTTAAAGTGATTTTCATGCTTCCAGGGGCTCGGGAAGTTAATTAAATACCATTTGGAGGCATTTAATGTTCGAGCAAAAACGGCTGATTTTCGACAAAAGAGATAACACCCCCCCATTACGTCATGCTTCAGAAATGTGGAAAATGGTCCGTTTTCAAATGTTTTATTTTTGAACGTCAGTTCACATTTGTAGGTGGATCATCAGTGTTAGAGCTAAAATTAGCATGTTTAAAGTGATTTTCATGCTTCCAGGGGCCCAAAACACAATATTTATGGAATGGTTAAAAGTGCATGAAAATGGCCAATTTACTCACTCTGAGTTCTCAAAAAGGGTTTCTTCACCCCGGGAAGTGAAATAAATACCATTTGGAGGCATTTAATGTTCGAGCAAAAACGGCTGATTTTCGACAAAAGAGATAACACCCCCCCATTACGTCATGCTTCAGAAATGTGGAAAATGGTCCGTTTTCAAATGTTTTATTTTTGAACGTCAGTTCACATTTGTAGGTTGATCATCAGTGTTAGAGCTAAAATTAGCATGTTTAAAGTGATTTTCATGCTTCCAGGGGCTCGGGAAGTGAAATAAATACCATTTGGAGGCATTTAATGTTCGAGCAAAAACGGCTGATTTTCGACAAAAGAGATAACACCCCCCCATTACGTCATGCTTCAGAAATGTGGAAAATGGTCCGTTTTCAAATGTTTTATTTTTGAACGTCAGTTCACATTTGTAGGTGGATCATCAGTGTTAGAGCTAAAATTAGCATGTTTAAAGTGATTTTCATGCTTCCAGGGGCTCGGGAAGTTAATTAAATACCATTTGGAGGCATTTAATGTTCGAGCAAAAACGGCTGATTTTCGACAAAAGAGATAACACCCCCCATTACGTCATGCTTCAGAAATGTGGAAAATGGTCCGTTTTCAAATGTTTTATTTTTGAACGTCAGTTCACATTTGTAGGTGGATCATCAGTGTTAGAGCTAAAATTAGCATGTTTAAAGTGATTTTCATGCTTCCAGGGGCTCGGGAAGTGAAATAAATACCATTTGGAGGCATTTAATGTTCGAGCAAAAACGGCTGATTTTCGACAAAAGAGATGACACCCCCCATTACGTCATGCTTCAGTAATGTGGAAAATGGTCCGTTTTCAAATGTTTTATTTTTGAACGTCAGTTCACATTTGTAGGTGGATCATCAGTGTTAGAGCTAAAATTAGCATGTTTAAAGTGATTTTCATGCTTCCAGGGGCTCGGGAAGTTAATTAAATACCATTTGGAGGCATTTAATGTTCGAGCAAAAACGGCTGATTTTCGACAAAAGAGATAACAACCCCCCATTACGTCATGCTTCAGAAATGTGGAAAATGGTCCGTTTTCAAATGTTTTATTTTTGAACGTCAGTTCACATTTGTAGGTGGATCATCAGTGTTAGAGATAAAATTAGCATGTTTAAAGTGATTTTCATGCTTCCAGGGGCTCGGGAAGTGAAATAAATACCATTTGGAGGCATTTAATGTTCGAGCAAAAACGGCTGATTTTCGACAAAAGAGATAACACCCCCCCATTACGTCATGCTTCAGAAATGTGGAAAATGGTCCGTTTTCAAATGTTTTATTTTTGAACGTCAGTTCACATTTGTAGGTGGATCATCAGTGTTAGAGCTAAAATTAGCATGTTTAAAGTGATTTTCATGCTTCCAGGGGCTCGGGAAGTTAATTAAGTACCATTTGGAGGCATTTAATGTTCGAGCAAAAACGGCTGATTTTCGACAAAAGAGATAACACCCCCCCATTACGTCATGCTTCAGAAATGTGGAAAATGGTCCGTTTTCAAATGTTTTATTTTTGAACGTCAGTTCACATTTGTAGGTGGATCATCAGTGTTAGAGCTAAAATTAGCATGTTTAAAGTGATTTTCATGCTTCCAGGGGCTCGGGAAGTTAATTAAATACCATTTGGAGGCATTTAATGTTCGAGCAAAAACGGCTGATTTTCGACAAAAGAGATAACACCCCCCCATTACGTCATGCTTCAGAAATGTGGAAAATGGTCCGTTTTCAAATGTTTTATTTTTGAACATCAGTTCACATTTGTAGGTGGATCATCAGTGTTAGAGCTAAAATTAGCATGTTTAAAGTGATTTTCATGCTTCCAGGGGCTCGGGAAGTGAAATAAATACCATTTGGAGGCATTTAATGTTCGAGCAAAAACGGCTGATTTTCGACAAAAGAGATAACACCCCCCCATTACGTCATGCTTCAGAAATGTGGAAAATGGTCCGTTTTCAAATCTTTTATTTTTGAACGTCAGTTCACATTTGTAGGTGGATCATCAGTGTTAGAGCTAAAATTAGCATGTTTAAAGTGATTTTCATGCTTCCAGGGGCTCGGGAAGTTAATTAAATACCATTTGGAGGCATTTAATGTTCGAGCAAAAACGGCTGATTTTCGACAAAAGAGATAACACCCCCCATTACGTCATGCTTCAGAAATGTGGAAAATGGTCAGTTTTCAAATGTTTTATTTTTGAACGTCAGTTCACATTTGTAGGTGGATCATCAGTGTTAGAGCTAAAATTTGCATGTTTAAAGTGATTTTCATGCTTCCAGGGGCTCGGGAAGTGAAATAAATACCATTTGGAGGCATTTAATGATCGAGCAAAAACGGCTGATTTTCGACAAAAGAGATAACACCCCCCCATTACGTCATGCTTCAGAATGTGGAAAATGGTCCGTTTTCAAATGTTTTATTTTTGAACGTCAGTTCACATTTGTAGGTGGATCATCAGTGTTAGAGCTAAAATTAGCATGTTTAAAGTGATTTTCATGCTTCCAGGGGCTCGGGAAGTTAATTAAATACCATTTGGAGGCATTTAATGTTCGAGCAAAAACGGCTGATTTTCGACAAAAGAGATAACACCCCCCCATTACGTCATGCTTCAGAAATGTGGAAAATGGTCCGTTTTCAAATGTTTTATTTTTGAACGTCAGTTCACATTTGTAGGTGGATCATCAGTGTTAGAGCTAAAATTAGCATGTTTAAAGTGATTTTCATGCTTCCAGGGGCTCGGGAAGTTAATTAAGTACCATTTGGAGGCATTTAATGTTCGAGCAAAAACGGCTGATTTTCGACAAAAGAGATAACACCCCCCATTACGTCATGCTTCAGAAATGTGGAAAATGGTCCGTTTTCAAATGTTTTATTTTTGAACGTCAGTTCACATTTGTAGGTGGATCATCAGTGTTAGAGCTAAAATTAGCATGTTTAAAGTGATTTTCATGCTTCCAGGGGCTCGGGAAGTTAATTAAATACCATTTGGAGGCATTTAATGTTCGAGCAAAAACGGCTGATTTTCGACAAAAGAGATAACACCCCCCCATTACGTCATGCTTCAGAAATGTGGAAAATGGTCCATTTTCAAATGTTTTATTTTTGAACGTCAGTTCACATTTGTAGGTGGATCATCAGTGTTAGAGCTAAAATTAGCATGTTTAAAGTGATTTTCATGCTTCCAGGGGCTCGGGAAGTGAAATAAATACCATTTGGAGGCATTTAATGTTCGAGCAAAAACGGCTGATTTTCGACAAAAGAGATAACACCCCCCCATTACGTCATGCTTCAGAAATGTGGAAAATGGTCCGTGTTCAAATCTTTTATTTTTGAACGTCAGTTCACATTTGTAGGTGGATCATCAGTGTTAGAGCTAAAATTAGCATGTTTAAAGTGATTTTCATGCTTTCAGGGGCTCGGGAAGTTAATTAAATACCATTTGGAGGCATTTAATGTTCGAGCAAAAACGGCTGATTTTCGACAAAAGAGATAACACCCCCCATTACGTCATGCTTCAGAAATGTGGAAAATGGTCCGTTTTCAAATGTTTTATTTTTGAACGTCAGTTCACATTTGTAGGTGGATCATCAGTGTTAGAGCTAAAATTAGCATGTTTAAAGTGATTTTCATGCTTCCAGGGGCTCGGGAAGTGAAATAAATACCATTTGGAGGCATTTAATGATCGAGCAAAAACGGCTGATTTTCGACAAAAGAGATAACACCCCCCCATTACGTCATGCTTCAGAAATGTGGAAAATGGTCCGTTTTCAAATGTTTTATTTTTGAACGTCAGTTCACATTTGTAGGTGGATCATCAGTGTTAGAGCTAAAATTAGCATGTTTAAAGTGATTTTCATGCTTCCAGGGGCTCGGGAAGTTAATTAAATACCATTTGGAGGCATTTAATGTTCGAGCAAAAACGGCTGATTTTCGACAAAAGAGATAACACCCCCCCATTACGTCATGCTTCAGAAATGTGGAAAATGGTCCGTTTTCAAATGTTTTATTTTTGAACGTCAGTTCACATTTGTAGGTGGATCATCAGTGTTAGAGCTAAAATTAGCATGTTTAAAGTGATTTTCATGCTTCCAGGGGCTCGGGAAGTTAATTAAATACCATTTGGAGGCATTTAATGTTCGAGCAAAAACGGCTGATTTTCGACAAAAGAGATAACACCCCCCCATTACGTCATGCTTCAGAAATGTGGAAAATGGTCCGTTTTCAAATGTTTTATTTTTGAACGTCAGTTCACATTTGTAGGTGGATCATCAGTGTTAGAGCTAAAATTAGCATGTTTAAAGTGATTTTCATGCTTCCAGGGGCTCGGGAAGTTAATTAAATACCATTTGGAGGCATTTAATGTTCGAGCAAAAACGGCTGATTTTCGACAAAAGAGATAACACCCCCCCATTACGTCATGCTTCAGAAATGTGGAAAATGGTCCGTTTTCAAATGTTTTATTTTTGAACGTCAGTTCACATTTGTAGGTGGATCATCAGTGTTAGAGCTAAAATTAGCATGTTTAAAGTGATTTTCATGCTTCCAGGGGCCCAAAACACAAGATTTATGGAATGGTTAAAAGTGCATGAAAATGGCCAATTTACTCACTCTGAGTTCTCAAAAAGTGTTTCTTCACCCCGGGAAGTTAATTAAATACCATTTGGAGGCATTTAATGTTCGAGCAAAAACGGCTGATTTTCGACAAAAGAGATAACACCCCCCCATTACGTCATGCTTCAGAAATGTGGAAAATGGTCCGTTTTCAAATGTTTTATTTTTGAACGTCAGTTCACATTTGTAGGTGGATCATCAGTGTTAGAGCTAAAATTAGCATGTTTAAAGTGATTTTCATGCTTCCAGGGGCTCGGGAAGTTAATTAAATACCATTTGGAGGCATTTAATGTTCGAGGAAAAACGGCTGATTTTCGACAAAAGAGATAACACCCCCCCATTACGTCATGCTTCAGAAATGTGGAAAATGGTCCGTTTTCAAATGTTTTATTTTTGAACGTCAGTTCACATTTGTAGGTGGATCATCAGTGTTAGAGCTAAAATTAGCATGTTTAAAGTGATTTTCATGCTTCCAGGGGCTCGGGAAGTTAATTAAATACCATTTGGAGGCATTTAATGTTCGAGCAAAAACGGCTGATTTTCGACAAAAGAGATAACACCCCCCCATTACGTCATGCTTCAGAAATGTGGAAAATGGTCCGTTTTCAAATGTTTTATTTTTGAACGTCAGTTCACATTTGTAGGTGGATCATCAGTGTTAGAGCTAAAATTAGCATGTTTAAAGTGATTTTCATGCTTCCAGGGGCTCGGGAAGTGAAATAAATACCATTTGGAGGCATTTAATGTTCGAGCAAAAACGGCTGATTTTCGACAAAAGAGATAACACCCCCCCATTACGTCATGCTTCAGAAATGTGGAAAATGGTCCGTTTTCAAATGTTTTATTTTTGAACGTCAGTTCACATTTGTAGGTGGATCATCAGTGTTAGAGCTAAAATTAGCATGTTTAAAGTGATTTTCATGCTTCCAGGGGCCCAAAACACAAGATTTATGGAATGGTTAAAAGTGCATGAAAATGGCCAATTTACTCACTCTGAGTTCTCAAAAAGGGTTTCTTCACCCCGGGAAGTTAATTAAATACCATTTGGAGGCATTAAATGTTCGAGCAAAAACAGCTGATTTTCGACAAAAGAGATAACACCCCCCATTACGTCATGCTTCAGAAATGTGGAAAATGGTCCGTTTTCAAATGTTTTATTTTTGAACGTCAGTTCACATTTGTAGGTGGATCATCAGTGTTAGAGCTAAAATTAGCATGTTTAAAGTGATTTTCATGCTTCCAGGGGCTCGGGAAGTTAATTAAATACCATTTGGAGGCATTTAATGTTCGAGCAAAAACGGCTGATTTTCGACAAAAGAGATAACACCCCCCCATTACGTCATGCTTCAGAAATGTTGAAAATGGTCCGTTTTCAAATGTTTTATTTTTGAACGTCAGTTCACATTTGTAGGTGGATCATCAGTGTTAGAGCTAAAATTAGCATGTTTAAAGTGATTTTCATGCTTCCAGGGGCTCGGGAAGTGAAATAAATACCATTTGGGGGCATTTAATGTTCGAGCAAAAACGGCTGATTTTCGACAAAAGAGATAACACCCCCCATTACGTCATGCTTCAGAAATGTGGAAAATGGTCCGTTTTCAAATGTTTTATTTTTGAACGTCAGTTCACATTTGTAGGTGGATCATCAGTGTTAGAGCTAAAATTAGCATGTTTAAAGTGATTTTCATGCTTCCAGGGGCTCGGGAAGTTAATTAAATACCATTTGGAGGCATTTAATGTTCGAGCAAAAACGGCTGATTTTCGACAAAAGAGATAACACCCCCCCATTACGTCATGCTTCAGAAATGTGGAAAATGGTCCGTTTTCAAATGTTTTATTTTTGAACGTCAGTTCACATTTGTAGGTGGATCATCAGTGTTAGAGCTAAAATTAGCATGTTTAAAGTGATTTTCATGCTTCCAGGGGCCCAAAACACAATATTTATGGAATGGTTAAAAGTGCATGAAAATGGCCAATTTACTCACTCTGAGTTCTCAAAAAGGGTTTCTTCACCCCGGGAAGTGAAATAAATACCATTTGGAGGCATTTAATGTTCGAGCAAAAACGGCTGATTTTCGACAAAAGAGATAACACCCCCCCATTACGTCATGCTTCAGAAATGTGGAAAATGGTCCGTTTTCAAATGTTTTATTTTTGAACGTCAGTTCACATTTGTAGGTTGATCATCAGTGTTAGAGCTAAAATTAGCATGTTTAAAGTGATTTTCATGCTTCCAGGGGCTCGGGAAGTGAAATAAATACCATTTGGAGGCATTTAATGTTCGAGCAAAAACGGCTGATTTTCGACAAAAGAGATAACACCCCCCCATTACGTCATGCTTCAGAAATGTGGAAAATGGTCCGTTTTCAAATGTTTTATTTTTGAACGTCAGTTCACATTTGTAGGTGGATCATCAGTGTTAGAGCTAAAATTAGCATGTTTAAAGTGATTTTCATGCTTCCAGGGGCTCGGGAAGTTAATTAAATACCATTTGGAGGCATTTAATGTTCGAGCAAAAACGGCTGATTTTCGACAAAAGAGATAACACCCCCCCATTACGTCATGCTTCAGAAATGTGGAAAATGGTCCGTTTTCAAATGTTTTATTTTTGAACGTCAGTTCACATTTGTAGGTGGATCATCAGTGTTAGAGCTAAAATTAGCATGTTTAAAGTGATTTTCATGCTTCCAGGGGCTCGGGAAGTGAAATAAATACCATTTGGAGGCATTTAATGTTCGAGCAAAAACGGCTGATTTTCGACAAAAGAGATGACACCCCCCATTACGTCATGCTTCAGTAATGTGGAAAATGGTCCGTTTTCAAATGTTTTATTTTTGAACGTCAGTTCACATTTGTAGGTGGATCATCAGTGTTAGAGCTAAAATTAGCATGTTTAAAGTGATTTTCATGCTTCCAGGGGCTCGGGAAGTTAATTAAATACAATTTGGAGGCATTTAATGTTCGAGCAAAAACGGCTGATTTTCGACAAAAGAGATAACAACCCCCCATTACGTCATGCTTCAGAAATGTGGAAAATGGTCCGTTTTCAAATGTTTTATTTTTGAACGTCAGTTCACATTTGTAGGTGGATCATCAGTGTTAGAGATAAAATTAGCATGTTTAAAGTGATTTTCATGCTTCCAGGGGCTCGGGAAGTGAAATAAATACCATTTGGAGGCATTTAATGTTCGAGCAAAAACGGCTGATTTTCGACAAAAGAGATAACACCCCCCCATTACGTCATGCTTCAGAAATGTGGAAAATGGTCCGTTTTCAAATGTTTTATTTTTGAACGTCAGTTCACATTTGTAGGTGGATCATCAGTGTTAGAGCTAAAATTAGCATGTTTAAAGTGATTTTCATGCTTCCAGGGGCTCGGGAAGTTAATTAAGTACCATTTGGAGGCATTTAATGTTCGAGCAAAAACGGCTGATTTTCGACAAAAGAGATAACACCCCCCCATTACGTCATGCTTCAGAAATGTGGAAAATGGTCCGTTTTCAAATGTTTTATTTTTGAACGTCAGTTCACATTTGTAGGTGGATCATCAGTGTTAGAGCTAAAATTAGCATGTTTAAAGTGATTTTCATGCTTCCAGGGGCTCGGGAAGTTAATTAAATACCATTTGGAGGCATTTAATGTTCGAGCAAAAACGGCTGATTTTCGACAAAAGAGATAACACCCCCCCATTACGTCATGCTTCAGAAATGTGGAAAATGGTCCGTTTTCAAATGTTTTATTTTTGAACATCAGTTCACATTTGTAGGTGGATCATCAGTGTTAGAGCTAAAATTAGCATGTTTAAAGTGATTTTCATGCTTCCAGGGGCTCGGGAAGTGAAATAAATACCATTTGGAGGCATTTAATGTTCGAGCAAAAACGGCTGATTTTCGACAAAAGAGATAACACCCCCCCATTACGTCATGCTTCAGAAATGTGGAAAATGGTCTGTTTTCAAATCTTTTATTTTTGAACGTCAGTTCACATTTGTAGGTGGATCATCAGTGTTAGAGCTAAAATTAGCATGTTTAAAGTGATTTTCATGCTTCCAGGGGCTCGGGAAGTTAATTAAATACCATTTGGAGGCATTTAATGTTCGAGCAAAAACGGCTGATTTTCGACAAAAGAGATAACACCCCCCATTACGTCATGCTTCAGAAATGTGGAAAATGGTCAGTTTTCAAATGTTTTATTTTTGAACGTCAGTTCACATTTGTAGGTGGATCATCAGTGTTAGAGCTAAAATTTGCATGTTTAAAGTGATTTTCATGCTTCCAGGGGCTCGGGAAGTGAAATAAATACCATTTGGAGGCATTTAATGATCGAGCAAAAACGGCTGATTTTCGACAAAAGAGATAACACCCCCCATTACGTCATGCTTCAGAAATGTGGAAAATGGTCCGTTTTCAAATGTTTTATTTTTGAACGTCAGTTCACATTTGTAGGTGGATCATCAGTGTTAGAGCTAAAATTAGCATGTTTAAAGTGATTTTCATGCTTCCAGGGGCTCGGGAAGTTAATTAAATACCATTTGGAGGCATTTAATGTTCGAGCAAAAACGGCTGATTTTCGACAAAAGAGATAACACCCCCCCATTACGTCATGCTTCAGAAATGTGGAAAATGGTCCGTTTTCAAATGTTTTATTTTTGAACGTCAGTTCACATTTGTAGGTGGATCATCAGTGTTAGAGCTAAAATTAGCATGTTTAAAGTGATTTTCATGCTTCCAGGGGCTCGGGAAGTTAATTAAGTACCATTTGGAGGCATTTAATGTTCGAGCAAAAACGGCTGATTTTCGACAAAAGAGATAACACCCCCCATTACGTCATGCTTCAGAAATGTGGAAAATGGTCCGTTTTCAAATGTTTTATTTTTGAACGTCAGTTCACATTTGTAGGTGGATCATCAGTGTTAGAGCTAAAATTAGCATGTTTAAAGTGATTTTCATGCTTCCAGGGGCTCGGGAAGTTAATTAAATACCATTTGGAGGCATTTAATGTTCGAGCAAAAACGGCTGATTTTCGACAAAAGAGATAACACCCCCCCATTACGTCATGCTTCAGAAATGTGGAAAATGGTCCATTTTCAAATGTTTTATTTTTGAACGTCAGTTCACATTTGTAGGTGGATCATCAGTGTTAGAGCTAAAATTAGCATGTTTAAAGTGATTTTCATGCTTCCAGGGGCTCGGGAAGTGAAATAAATACCATTTGGAGGCATTTAATGTTCGAGCAAAAACGGCTGATTTTCGACAAAAGAGATAACACCCCCCATTACGTCATGCTTCAGAAATGTGGAAAATGGTCCGTGTTCAAATCTTTTATTTTTGAACGTCAGTTCACATTTGTAGGTGGATCATCAGTGTTAGAGCTAAAATTAGCATGTTTAAAGTGATTTTCATGCTTTCAGGGGCTCGGGAAGTTAATTAAATACCATTTGGAGGCATTTAATGTTCGAGCAAAAACGGCTGATTTTCGACAAAAGAGATAACACCCCCCATTACGTCATGCTTCAGAAATGTGGAAAATGGTCCGTTTTCAAATGTTTTATTTTTGAACGTCAGTTCACATTTGTAGGTGGATCATCAGTGTTAGAGCTAAAATTAGCATGTTTAAAGTGATTTTCATGCTTCCAGGGGCTCGGGAAGTGAAATAAATACCATTTGGAGGCATTTAATGATCGAGCAAAAACGGCTGATTTTCGACAAAAGAGATAACACCCCCCCATTACGTCATGCTTCAGAAATGTGGAAAATGGTCCGTTTTCAAATGTTTTATTTTTGAACGTCAGTTCACATTTGTAGGTGGATCATCAGTGTTAGAGCTAAAATTAGCATGTTTAAAGTGATTTTCATGCTTCCAGGGGCTCGGGAAGTTAATTAAATACCATTTGGAGGCATTTAATGTTCGAGCAAAAACGGCTGATTTTCGACAAAGAGATAACACCCCCCCATTACGTCATGCTTCAGAAATGTGGAAAATGGTCCGTTTTCAAATGTTTTATTTTTGAACGTCAGTTCACATTTGTAGGTGGATCATCAGTGTTAGAGCTAAAATTAGCATGTTTAAAGTGATTTTCATGCTTCCAGGGGCTCGGGAAGTTAATTAAATACCATTTGGAGGCATTTAATGTTCGAGCAAAAACGGCTGATTTTCGACAAAAGAGATAACACCCCCCCATTACGTCATGCTTCAGAAATGTGGAAAATGGTCCGTTTTCAAATGTTTTATTTTTGAACGTCAGTTCACATTTGTAGGTGGATCATCAGTGTTAGAGCTAAAATTAGCATGTTTAAAGTGATTTTCATGCTTCCAGGGCTCGGGAAGTTAATTAAATACCATTTGGAGGCATTTAATGTTCGAGCAAAAACGGCTGATTTTCGACAAAAGAGATAACACCCCCCCATTACGTCATGCTTCAGAAATGTGGAAAATGGTCCGTTTTCAAATGTTTTATTTTTGAACGTCAGTTCACATTTGTAGGTGGATCATCAGTGTTAGAGCTAAAATTAGCATGTTTAAAGTGATTTTCATGCTTCCAGGGGCCCAAAACACAAGATTTATGGAATGGTTAAAAGTGCATGAAAATGGCCAATTTACTCACTCTGAGTTCTCAAAAAGTGTTTCTTCACCCCGGGAAGTTAATTAAATACCATTTGGAGGCATTTAATGTTCGAGCAAAAACGGCTGATTTTCGACAAAAGAGATAACACCCCCCCATTACGTCATGCTTCAGAAATGTGGAAAATGGTCCGTTTTCAAATGTTTTATTTTTGAACGTCAGTTCACATTTGTAGGTGGATCATCAGTGTTAGAGCTAAAATTAGCATGTTTAAAGTGATTTTCATGCTTCCAGGGGCTCGGGAAGTTAATTAAATACCATTTGGAGGCATTTAATGTTCGAGGAAAAACGGCTGATTTTCGACAAAAGAGATAACACCCCCCCATTACGTCATGCTTCAGAAATGTGGAAAATGGTCCGTTTTCAAATGTTTTATTTTTGAACGTCAGTTCACATTTGTAGGTGGATCATCAGTGTTAGAGCTAAAATTAGCATGTTTAAAGTGATTTTCATGCTTCCAGGGGCTCGGGAAGTTAATTAAATACCATTTGGAGGCATTTAATGTTCGAGCAAAAACGGCTGATTTTCGACAAAAGAGATAACACCCCCCCATTACCATGCTTCAGAAATGTGGAAAATGGTCCGTTTTCAAATGTTTTATTTTTGAACGTCAGTTCACATTTGTAGGTGGATCATCAGTGTTAGAGCTAAAATTAGCATGTTTAAAGTGATTTTCATGCTTCCAGGGGCTCGGGAAGTGAAATAAATACCATTTGGAGGCATTTAATGTTCGAGCAAAAACGGCTGATTTTCGACAAAAGAGATAACACCCCCCCATTACGTCATGCTTCAGAAATGTGGAAAATGGTCCGTTTTCAAATGTTTTATTTTTGAACGTCAGTTCACATTTGTAGGTGGATCATCAGTGTTAGAGCTAAAATTAGCATGTTTAAAGTGATTTTCATGCTTCCAGGGGCCCAAAACACAAGATTTATGGAATGGTTAAAAGTGCATGAAAATGGCCAATTTACTCACTCTGAGTTCTCAAAAAGGGTTTCTTCACCCCGGGAAGTTAATTAAATACCATTTGGAGGCATTAAATGTTCGAGCAAAAACAGCTGATTTTCGACAAAAGAGATAACACCCCCCATTACGTCATGCTTCAGAAATGTGGAAAATGGTCCGTTTTCAAATGTTTTATTTTTGAACGTCAGTTCACATTTGTAGGTGGATCATCAGTGTTAGAGCTAAAATTAGCATGTTTAAAGTGATTTTCATGCTTCCAGGGGCTCGGGAAGTTAATTAAATACCATTTGGAGGCATTTAATGTTCGAGCAAAAACGGCTGATTTTCGACAAAAGAGATAACACCCCCCCATTACGTCATGCTTCAGAAATGTTGAAAATGGTCCGTTTTCAAATGTTTTATTTTTGAACGTCAGTTCACATTTGTAGGTGGATCATCAGTGTTAGAGCTAAAATTAGCATGTTTAAAGTGATTTTCATGCTTCCAGGGGCCCAAAACACAAGATTTATGGAATGGTTAAAAGTGCATGAAAATGGCCAATTTACTCACTCTGAGTACTCAAAAAGGGTTTCTTCACCCCGGGAAGTTAATTAAATACCATTTGGAGGCATTTAATGTTCGAGCAAAAACGGCTGATTTTCGACAAAAGAGATAACACCCCCCCATTACGTCATGCTTCAGAAATGTGGAAAATGGTCCGTTTTCAAATGTTTTATTTTTGAACGTCAGTTCACATTTGTAGGTGGATCATCAGTGTTAGAGCTAAAATTAGCATGTTTAAAGTGATTTTCATGCTTCCAGGGGCTCGGGAAGTTAATTAAATACCATTTGGAGGCATTTAATGTTCGAGCAAAAACGGCTGATTTTCGACAAAAGAGGTAACACCCCCCCATTACGTCATGCTTCAGAAATGTGGAAAATGGTCCGTTTTCAAATGTTTTATTTTTGAACGTCAGTTTACATTTGTAGGTGGATCATCAGTGTTAGAGCTAAAATTAGCATGTTTAAAGTGATTTTCATGCTTCCAGGGGCTCGGGAAGTGAAATAAATACCATTTGGAGGCATTTAATGTTCGAGCAAAAACGGCTGATTTTCGACAAAAGAGATAACACCCCCCCATTACGTCATGCTTCAGAAATGTGGAAAATGGTCCGTTTTCAAATGTTTTATTTTTGAACGTCAGTTCACATTTGTAGGTGGATCATCAGTGTTAGAGCTAAAATTAGCATGTTTAAAGTGATTTTCATGCTTCCAGGGGCTCGGGAAGTTAATTAAATACCATTTGGAGGCATTTAATGTTTGAGCAAAAACGGCTGATTTTCGACAAAAGAGATAACACCCCCCCATTACGTCATGCTTCAGAAATGTGGAAAATGGTCCGTTTTAAAATGTTTTATTTTTGAACGTCAGTTCACATTTGTAGGTGGATCATCAGTGTTAGAGCTAAAATTAGCATGTTTAAAGTGATTTTCATGCTTCCAGGGGCTCGGGAAGTTAATTAAATACCATTTGGAGGCATTTAATGTTCGAGCAAAAACGGCTGATTTTCGACAAAAGAGATAACACCCCCCCATTACGTCATGCTTCAGAAATGTGGAAAATGGTCCGTTTTCAAATGTTTTATTTTTGAACATCAGTTCACATTTGTCAGGTGGATCATCAGTGTTAGAGCTAAAATTAGCATGTTTAAAGTGATTTTCATGCTTCCAGGGGCTCGGGAAGTGAAATAAATACCATTTGGAGGCATTTAATGTTCGAGCAAAAACAGCTGATTTTCGACAAAAGAGATAACACCCCCCCATTACGTCATGCTTCAGAAATGTGGAAAATGGTCAGTTTTCAAATGTTTTATTTTTGAACGTCAGTTCACATTTGTAGGTGGATCATCAGTGTTAGAGCTAAAATTAGCATGTTTAAAGTGATTTTCATGCTTCCAGGGGCTCGGGAAGTTAATTAAATACCATTTGGAGGCATTTAATGTTCGAGCAAAAACGGCTGATTTTCGACAAAAGAGATAACACCCCCCCATTACGTCATGCTTCAGAAATGTGGAAAATGGTCCGTTTTCAAATGTTTTATTTTTGAACGTCAGTTCACATTTGTAGGTGGATCATCAGTGTTAGAGCTAAAATTAGCATGTTTAAAGTGATTTTCATGCTTCCAGGGGCTCGGGAAGTTAATTAAATACCATTTGGAGGCATTTAATGTTCGAGCAAAAACGGCTGATTTTCGACAAAAGAGATAACACCCCCCCATTACGTCATGCTTCAGAAATGTGGAAAATGGTCCGTTTTCAAATGTTTTATTTTTGATCGTCAGTTCACATTTGTAGGTGGATCATCAGTGTTAGAGCTAAAATTAGCATGTTTAACGTGATTTTCATGCTTCCAGGGGCTCGGGAAGTTAATTAAATACCATTTGGAGGCATTTAATGTTCGAGCAAAAACGGCTGATTTTCGACAAAAGAGATAACACCCCCCCATTACGTCATGCTTCAGAAATGTGGAAAATGGTCCGTTTTCAAATGTTTTATTTTTGAACGTCAGTTCACATTTGTAGGTGGATCATCAGTGTTAGAGCTAAAATTAGCATGTTTAAATTGATTTTCATGCATCCAGGGGCTCGGGAAGTTAATTAAATACGATTTGGAGGCATTTAATGTTCGAGCAAAAACGGCTGATTTTCGACAAAAGAGATAACACCCCCCCCCATTACGTCATGCTTCAGAAATGTGGAAAATGGTCCGTTTTCAAATGTTTTATTTTTGAACGTCAGTTCACATTTGTAGGTGGATCATCAGTGTTAGAGCTAAAATTAGCATGTTTAAAGTGATTTTCATGCTTCCAGGGGCTCGGGAAGTTAATTAAATACTATTTGGAGGCATTTAATGTTCGAGCAAAAACGGCTGATTTTTGACAAAAGAGATAACACCCACCCATTACGTCATGCTTCAGAAATGTGGAAAATGGTCCGTTTTCAAATGTTTTATTTTTGAACGTCAGTTCACATTTGTAGGTGGATCATCAGTGTTAGAGCTAAAATTAGCATGTTTAAAGTCATTTTCATGCTTCCAGGGGCTCGGGAAGTTAATTAAATACCATTTGGAGGCATTTAATGTTCGAGCAAAAACGGCTGATTTTCGACAAAAGAGATAACACCCCCCCATTTCGTCATGCTTCAGAAATGTGGAAAATGGTCCGTTTTCAAATGTTTTATTTTTGAACGTCAGTTCACATTTGTAGTTGGATCATCAGTGTTAGAGCTAAAATTAGCATGTTTAAAGTGATTTTCATGCTTCCAGGGGCTCGGGAAGTTAATTAAATACCATTTGGAGGCATTTAATGTTTGAGCAAAAACGGCTGATTTTCGACAAAAGAGATAACACCCCCCCATTACGTCATGCTTCAGAAATGTGGAAAATGGTCCGTTTTCAAATGTTTTATTTTTGATCGTCAGTTCACATTTGTAGGTGGATCATCAGTGTTAGAGCTAAAATTAGCATGTTTAACGTGATTTTCATGCTTCCAGGGGCTCGGGAAGTTAATTAAATACCATTTGGAGGCATTTAATGTTCGAGCAAAAACGGCTGATTTTCGACAAAAGAGATAACACCCCCCCATTACGTCATGCTTCAGAAATGTGGAAAATGGTCCGTTTTCAAATGTTTTATTTTTGAACGTCAGTTCACATTTGTAGGTGGATCATCAGTGTTAGAGCTAAAATTAGCATGTTTAAATTGATTTTCATGCATCCAGGGGCTCGGGAAGTTAATTAAATACGATTTGGAGGCATTTAATGTTCGAGCAAAAACGGCTGATTTTCGACAAAAGAGATAACACCCCCCCCATTACGTCATGCTTCAGAAATGTGGAAAATGGTCCGTTTTCAAATGTTTTATTTTTGAACGTCAGTTCACATTTGTAGGTGGATCATCAGTGTTAGAGCTAAAATTAGCATGTTTAAAGTCATTTTCATGCTTCCAGGGGCTCGGGAAGTTAATTAAATACCATTTGGAGGCATTTAATGTTCGAGCAAAAACGGCTGATTTTCGACAAAAGAGATAACACCCCCCCATTTCGTCATGCTTCAGAAATGTGGAAAATGGTCCGTTTTCAAATGTTTTATTTTTGAACGTCAGTTCACATTTGTAGGTGGATCATCAGTGTTAGAGCTAAAATTAGCATGTTTAAAGTGATTTTCATGCTTCCAGGGGCTCGGGAAGTTAATTAAATACCATTTGGAGGCATTTAATGTTCGAGCAAAAACGGCTGATTTTCGACAAAAGAGATAACACCCCCCCATTACGTCATGCTTCAGAAATGTGGAAAATGGTCCTTTTCAAATGTTTTATTTTTGAACGTCAGTTCACATTTGTAGGTGGATCATCCGTGTTAGAGCTAAAATTAGCATGTTTAAAGTGATTTTCATGCTTCCAGGGGCCCTAAACACAAGATTTATGGAATGGTTAAAAGTGCATGAAAATGGCCAATTTACTCACTCTGAGTTCTCAAAAAGGGTTTCTTCACCCCGGGAAGTTAATTAAATACCATTTGGAGGCATTTAATGTTCGGGCAAAAACGGCTGATTTACGACAAAAAAGATAACACCCCCCCATTACGTCATGCTTCAAAAATGTGGAAAATGGTCCGTTTTCAAATGTTTTATTTTTGAACGTCAGTTCACATTTGTAGGTGGATCATCAGTGTTAGAGCTAAAATTAGCATGTTTAAAGTGATTTTCATGCTTCCAGGGGCTCGGGAAGTTAATTAAATACCATTTGGAGGCATTTAATGTTCGAGCAAAAACAACTGATTTTCGACAAAAGAGATAACACCCCCCCATTACGTCATGCTTCAGAAATGTGGAAAATGGTCCGTTTTCAAATGTTTTATTTTTGAACGTCAGTTCACATTTGTAGGTGGATCATCAGTGTTAGAGCTAAAATTAGCATGTTTAAAGTGATTTTCATGCTTCCAGGGGCCCTAAACACAAGATTTATGGAATGGTTAAAAGTGCATGAAAATGGCCAATTTACTCACTCTGAGTTCTCAAAAAGGGTTTCTTCACCCCGGGAAGTTAATTAAATACCATTTGGAGGCATTTAATGTTCGAGCAAAAACGGCTGATTTTCGACAAAAGAGATAACACCCCCCCATTACGTCATGCTTCAGAAATGTGGAAAATGGTCCGTTTTCAAATGTTTTATTTTTGAACGTCAGTTCACATTTGTAGCTGGATCATCAGTGTTAGAGCTAAAATTAGCATGTTTAAAGTGATTTTCATGCTTCCAGGGGCCCAAAACACAAGATTTATGGAATGGTTAAAAGTGCATGAAAATGGCCAATTTACTCACTCTGAGTTCTCAAAAAGGGTTTCTTCACCCCGGGAAGTTAATTAAATACCATTTGGAGGCATTTAATGTTCGAGCAAAAACGGCTGATTTTCGACAAAAGAGATAACACCCCCCCATTACGTCATGCTTCAGAAATGTGGAAAATGGTCCGTTTTCAAATGTTTTATTTTTGAACGTCAGTTCACATTTGTAGGTGGATCATCAGTGTTAGAGCTAAAATTAGCATGTTTAAAGTGATTTTCATGCTTCCAGGGGCCCAAAACACAAGATTTATGGAATGGTTAAAAGTGCATGAAAATGGCCAATTTACTCACTCTGAGTTCTCAAAAAGGGTTTCTTCACCCCGGGAAGTTAATTGAATACCATTTGGAGGCATTTAATGTTCGAGCAAAAACGGCTGATTTTCGACAAAAGAGATAACACCCCCCCATTACGTCATGCTTCAGAAATGTGGAAAATGGTCCGTTTTCAAATGTTTTATTTTTGAACGTCAGTTCACATTTGTAGGTGGATCATCAGTGTTAGAGCTAAAATTAGCATGTTTAAACTGATTTTCATGCTTCCAGGGGCCCAAAACACAAGATTTATGGAATGGTTAAAAGTGCATGAAAATGGCCAATTTACTCACTCTGAGTTCTCAAAAAGGGTTTCTTCACCCCGGGAAGTTAATTAAATACCATTTGGAGGCATTTAATGTTCGAGCAAAAACGGCTGATTTTCGACAAAAGAGATAACACCCCCCCATTACGTCATGCTTCAGAAATGTGGAAAATGGTCCGTTTTCAAATGTTTTATTTTTGAACGTCAGTTCACATTTGTAGGTGGATCATCAGTGTTAGAGCTAAAATTAGCATGTTTAAAGTGATTTTCATGCTTCCAGGGGCTCGGGAAGTTAATTAAATACCATTTGGAGGCATTTAATGTTCGAGCAAAAACGGCTGATTTTCGACAAAAGAGATAACACCCCCCCATTACGTCATGCTTCAGAAATGTGGAAAATGGTCCGTTTTCAAATGTTTTATTTTTGAACGTCAGTTCACATTTGTAGGTGGATCATCAGTGTTAGAGCTAAAATTAGCATGTTTAAAGTGATTTTCATGCTTCCAGGGGCTCGGGAAGTTAATTAAATACCATTTGGAGGCATTTAATGTTCGAGCAAAAACGGCTGATTTTCGACAAAAGAGATAACACCCCCCATTACGTCATGCTTCAGAAATGTGGAAAATGGTCCGTTTTCAAATGTTTTATTTTTTAACGTCAGTTCACATTTGTAGGTGGATCATCAGTGTTAGAGCTAAAATTAGCATGTTTAAAGTGATTTTCATGCTTCCAGGGGCTCGGGAAGTTAATTAAATACCATTTGGAGGCATTTAATGTTCGAGCAAAAACGGCTGATTTTCGACAAAAGAGATAACACCCCCCCATTACGTCATGCTTCAGAAATGTGGAAAATGGTCCGGTTTCAAATGTTTTATTTTTGAACGTCAGTTCACATTTGTAGGTGGATCATCAGTGTTAGAGCTAAAATTAGCATGTTTAAAGTGATTTTCATGCTTCCAGGGGCCCAAAACACAAGATTTATGGAATGGTTAAAAGTGCATGAAAATGGCCAATTTACTCACTCTGAGTACTCAAAAAGGGTTTCTTCACCCCGGGAAGTTAATTAAATACCATTTGGAGGCATTTAATGTTCGAGCAAAAACGGCTGATTTTCGACAAAAGAGATAACACCCCCCCATTACGTCATGCTTCAGAAATGTGGAAAATGGTCCCTTTTCAAATGTTTTATTTTTGAACGTCAGTTCACATTTGTAGGTGGATCATCAGTGTTAGAGCTAAAATTAGCATGTTTAAAGTGATTTTCATGCTTCCAGGGGCTCGGGAAGTTAATTAAATACCATTTGGAGGCATTTAATGTTCGAGCAAAAACGGCTGATTTTCGACAAAAGAGGTAACACCCCCCCATTACGTCATGCTTCAGAAATGTGGAAAATGGTCAGTTTTCAAATGTTTTATTTTTGAACGTCAGTTCACATTTGTAGGTGGATCATCAGTGTTAGAGCTAAAATTAGCATGTTTAAAGTGATTTTCATGCTTCCAGGGGCTCGGGAAGTGAAATAAATACCATTTGGAGGCATTTAATGTTCGAGCAAAAACGGCTGATTTTCGACAAAAGAGATAACACCCCCCCATTACGTCATGCTTCAGAAATGTGGAAAATGGTCCGTTTTCAAATGTTTTATTTTTGAACGTCAGTTCACATTTGTAGGTGGATCATCAGTGTTAGAGCTAAAATTAGCATGTTTAAAGTGATTTTCATGCTTCCAGGGGCTCGGGAAGTTAATTAAATACCATTTGGAGGCATTTAATGTTCGAGCAAAAACGGCTGATTTTCGACAAAAGAGATAACACCCCCCCATTACGTCATGCTTCAGAAATGTGGAAAATGGTCCGTTTTCAAATGTTTTATTTTTGAACGTCAGTTCACATTTGTAGGTGGATCATCAGTGTTAGAGCTAAAATTAGCATGTTTAAAGTGATTTTCATGCTTCCAGGGGCTCGGGAAGTTAATTAAATACCATTTGGAGGCATTTAATGTTCAAGCAAAAACGGCTGATTTTCGACAAAAGAGATAACACCCCCCCATTACGTCATGCTTCAGAAATGTGGAAAATGGTCCGTTTTCAAATGTTTTATTTTTGAACATCAGTTCACATTTGTAGGTGGATCATCAGTGTTAGAGCTAAAATTAGCATGTTTAAAGTGATTTTCATGCTTCCAGGGGCTCGGGAAGTGAAATAAATACCATTTGGAGGCATTTAATGTTCGAGCAAAAACAGCTGATTTTCGACAAAAGAGATAACCCCCCCCCATTACGTCATGCTTCAGAAATGTGGAAAATGGTCCGTTTTCAAATGTTTTATTTTTGAACGTCAGTTCACATTTGTAGGTGGATCATCAGTGTTAGAGCTAAAATTAGCATGTTTAAAGTGATTTTCATGCTTCCAGGGCCTCGGGAAGTGAAATAAATACCATTTGGAGGCGCTAAGCACGCGCGGTACGCCGGGGGTTTATCCTTTCTTTGTGTATCACTGTATGCCCACATCTGTCGGTTTGATAGGATGATTGCTTATTCCAGTGCCTCGCTTCATGCCATCAGAGATGCTCTCCCACGCTGCTCTGCCACATCTCTCCATCCGTTGTGTGGCCCGTGTCAGTGTGCTTGTAATAGATGGTCATTGGACCGGCCTGTAGGTATTCGGGAGCTCGCTACTTCTCCCGCCCTACGAGCTCCTCCCGGTCTCCCTCCGGTGCCTGGTAGCCTGGGATCTGGTCTACGATTTTTAAATCTTAACACCAGATCTCTAGTTAAACATCATCTGTCTGTGGCTGATCTCATTTTGGATGAGACACCAGATCTGCTGGCTTTGACTGAAACCTGGCTGCAAGACACTGACGATGCTATAGTCAATCTTGCCTGTCCTCCGGGCTATCTATGTTTTAGATCTAACCGCCATTCTAGAGGTGGAGGTATCGCCCTATTTATTAAATCCGCCTTCACTTGTACCTGGACGGTCTTGCAGATTGCTGGATGCGAGAGTGCGTTGTTTAAGGTTACCATTAGCCCTCAGTTCTCGCTGTCAGGGATGGTTGTCTACCGCCCCCCAGGCAGCAATGTAGCTTTTAGAGGTGCCTTTCCGGAGGCTGTGAGCCTATTGGCTAGTGGATGCGCAAACTTCTCGATCTTGGGCGACTTAAACCTCCACTTCGATAGGTTAGAGTCTCCGGCCATTAGTGGTTTTTTGGCTGACCTAGAGGCCCTGCAGTTGATCCAGCTTGTCTCTCAGCCTACACACGTGGCCGGCCACACTCTTGATCCGTTTTTTACGACTCTTTCGGATGTCCAGATTGTGGCGGTTGATCCTGTGATATGGTCTGACCACTATCTGGTGTCTGCTTGGCTTCCCCTCCCTGCTAATCCCACTATTCCACCTCCTTTGCGGATACCTCGACGCCACTGGAACAAACTTAGGTTAGAGGACCTTCACCGCATTATGGATGCTGATCCTCTAGGTCCTCTGCTGAATGTTACCTCGGGCTATGACCGGTTCTGTACCTGGATTACCAGGGCGCTGGACGCCCTGGTACCTATCATCTCCAGTAAGTCCAGTTCCCGGCAGGCTAGCCCCTGGTATGACAGTGCGCTGCGTGCAATGAAGTCCTCTTGTAGACGGGCAGAAAGGGAGTGGCGTAAGACGTATGATGCCGATAAGAAATCCATCTACCTGGCCCTAGTTAAGCTCTACCATCGAGCTATATGTAGGGCCCGGGCGGCGTTTTACGCAGCGGAATTCCGAAATAGCCTCAATTCCACCAAAACCATCTTTAAAACCATAAAAGACCTGATGGCAAAGAGAGTTCCTCCGCAGTTGGACAGTTCCATCTCCCACTGCGAAGCCCTAGCCACTTTCTTTCTGGACAAAGTTAAAAAAATCTACCAGGCGTTTCCGACCACACTGCCTCCAGTGATTCCCTGGAGCGGCTCTAGTAGCTGCCCATCGCTGCACTCCCTTCCCACTCTTTCTAATGCGGAGTTTGCTAAGTGGGCCCTGCACGTCAAGTCTGGCTCGCCTGCAGACCCGGTAAGATCTGCCCTTTTCAGGGATGTTGCTTTTGAGGGACGCACAGTAGTGTGTTCTCTGATAAACCTCTCCCTGACTTCCGGCCTGGTCCCTGCCAAGTGGAAGCAAGCGGTGGTTTCCCCGATCCTAAAAAAATCATCTCTGGATCCGCTGAGACCAGAAAACTACCGCCCTATATCTTTGCTCCCTTGGCCGGCCAAGGTCATGGAGGCCCATGTAAATCTGGCCCTCACGGAGCATATGACCCAAGTTAATGTCCTGGATCCCACGCAGAATGGGTTTCGTGCTGGCCACAGCACTGAGACGGCCCTTCTGGCAATGGTTGAGCATTTGCGGACTGTGCTCGATGCAGGTCAAACGGCAGCGCTTATTTTATTAGACCTGAGCGCTGCCTTTGACACTGTTTCCCATCGCATCCTTCTACACCGCCTGCAGGACATTGGCATTTGTGGGTCAGCTCTGCAGTGGTTCCGCTCCTTCCTTAGTGATCGCACCTTCTGCGTTGCCACCCCTCCATTTCAGTCCAAGTACCATCCTTTGGACCTGGGGGTCCCTCAGGGCTCCTCGCTGTGTCCCATGCTTTTTAACCTGTACGTGCAGCAGCTGGCTGAGGTCGCCAGGCAATGGGGCCTAACCATGGTCTCCTACGCCGACGACACTCAGTTGGCGGTTACGATCAGCGGGGATGCCAAGCAGGATGCCCTCAGGTTCCGAAGTGGACTGAGAGAGGTGGCCAGCTGGATGAACAACAACTGCCTCCAGCTGAACGCGACAAAAACGGAGGTGATGATCGTTGGAAGGGAAGCGGACCACTGGGGGGACGGATGGTGGCCTCCTGAGCTGGGATCAGCGCCGGCCCCGGTCCTGGAACTCAGGAATCTGGGAGTATGGCTTGACCACACGTTAAGCTTTGTGACTCACACAAAGAGAGTGGCGGCCTGCTGTTTTGGAGTATTACGCGGGCTAAGACCCCTGCTCAGATTTTTTGATGCTCCTACAAGACAGCTGGTCATTCAAGCAATGATTATCTCTCGGCTGGACTATGCCAGTTCACTCCTTTTAGGAGCGAACCAAGCCGAGATCCTTCGTTTACAGCGAGTCCAGAACGCTGCGGCTAGGGCGGTGGTTGGTTTGCCCCGTAACCTGCCCCACCTCTAACACTCTGCGGTCCCTGCACTGGCTTCCGATAAGCAAGCGAATTCAATTCAAGGCTCTTTGCCTGGTTTTTAAAATTCTTCGAGAGTTGGCACCTGTGATACTTAACAAACTGCTCTCTCCCTACGTTCCTACCCGCTCACTCCGATCCCTTGGACAATCCTTGGTGGTTGTCCCCCGTTTTAGACTTAGTCGGATGGGGGGTCGCTCCTTCCGCGTGAAAGCTGCAACCCTCTGGAATGCGCTCCCCTTGGAAATCCGCCTCTTGGATGATTTAATATCCTTTCGTAGGGCTCTGAAAACCTTCCTGTTTTAAATGTTCCCTGTTTTAATTGCTTTTTCTTTTTTGTTACTGGATTTAGTGTTATGTTGTGTTTACCTTTCCCTGCGCCAGGACGCTCCTTCGCTGGAGCAGCTGTGCGCATTAAAATGCAAATAACATAACATAACATAACATAACATTTAATGTTCGAGCAAAAACGGCTGATTTTCGACAAAAGAGATAACACCTCCCCATTACGTCATGCTTCAGAAATGTGGAAAATGGTCCGTTTTCAAATGTTTTATTTTTGAACGTCAGTTCACATTTGTAGGTGGATCATCAGTGTTAGAGCTAAAATTAGCATGTTCAAAGTGATTTTCATGCTTCCAGGGGCTCGGGAAGTTAATTAAATACCATTTGGAGGCATTTAATGTTCGAGCAAAAACGGCTGATTTTCGACAAAAGAGATAACACCCCCCCATTACGTCATGCTTCAGAAATGTGGAAAATGGTCCGTTTTCAAATGTTTTATTTTTGAACGTCAGTTCACATTTGTAGGTGGATCATCAGTGTTAGAGCTAAAATTAGCATGTTTAAAGTGATTTTCATGCTTCCAGGGGCTCGGGAAGTTAATTAAATACCATTTGGAGGCATTTAATGTTCGAGCAAAAACGGCTGATTTTCGACAAAAGAGATAACACCCCCCCATTACGTCATGCTTCAGAAATGTGGAAAATGGTCCGTTTTCAAATGTTTTATTTTTGAACGTCAGTTCACATTTGTAGGTGGATCATCAGTGTTAGAGCTAAAATTAGCATGTTTAACGTGATTTTCATGCTTCCAGGGGCTCGGGAAGTTAATTAAATACCATTTGGAGGCATTTAATGTTCGAGCAAAAACGGCTGATTTTCGACAAAAGAGATAACACCCCCCCATTACGTCATGCTTCAGAAATGTGGAAAATGGTCCGTTTTCAAATGTTTTATTTTTGAACGTCAGTTCACATTTGTAGGTGGATCATCAGTGTTAGAGCTAAAATTAGCATGTTTAAAGTGATTTTCATGCTTCCAGGGGCTCGGGAAGTTAATTAAATACCATTTGGAGGCATTTAATGTTCGAGCAAAAACGGCTGATTTTCGACAAAAGAGATAACACCCCCCATTACGTCATGCTTCAGAAATGTGGAAAATGGTCCGTTTTCAAATGTTTTATTTTTGAACGTCAGTTCACATTTGTAGGTGGATCATCAGTGTTAGAGCTAAAATTAGCATGTTTAAAGTCATTTTCATGCTTCCAGGGGCTCGGGAAGTTAATTAAATACCATTTGGAGGCATTTAATGTTCGAGCAAAAACGGCTGATTTTCGACAAAAGAGATAACACCCCCCCATTACGTCATGCTTCAGAAATGTGGAAAATGGTCCGTTTTCAAATGTTTTATTTTTGAACGTCAGTTCACATTTGTAGGTGGATCATCAGTGTTAGTGCTAAAATTAGCATGTTTAAAGTGATTTTCATGCTTCCAGGGGCTCGGGAAGTTAATTAAATACCATTTGGAGGCATTTAATGTTCGAGCAAAAACGGCTGATTTTCGACAAAAGAGATAACACCCCCCCATTACGTCATGCTTCAGAAATGTGGAAAATGGTCCGTTTTCAAATGTTTTATTTTTGAACGTCAGTTCACATTTGTAGGTGGATCATCAGTGTTAGAGCTAAAATTAGCATGTTTAAAGTGATTTTCATGCTTCCAGGGGCTCGGGAAGTTAATTAAATACCATTTGGAGGCATTTAATGTTCGAGCAAAAACGGCTGATTTTCGACAAAAGAGATAACACCCCCCCATTACGTCATGCTTCAGAAATGTGGAAAATGGTCCGTTTTCAAATGTTTTATTTTTGAACGTCAGTTCACATTTGTAGGTGGATCATCAGTGTTAGAGCTAAAATTAGCATGTTTAAAGTGATTTTCATGCTTCCAGGGGCTCGGGAAGTTAATTAAATACCATTTGGAGGCATTTAATGTTCGAGCAAAAACGGCTGATTTTCTACAAAAGAGATAACACCCCCCCATTTCGTCATGCTTCAGAAATGTGGAAAATGGTCCGTTTTCAAATGTTTTATTTTTTAACGTCAGTTTACATTTGTAGGTGGATCATCAGTGTTAGAGCTAAAATTAGCATGTTTAAAGTGATTTTCATGCTTCCAGGGGCCCAAAACACAAGATTTATGGAATGGTTAAAAGTGCATGAAAATGGCCAATTTACTCACTCTGAGTTCTCAAAAAGGGTTTCTTCACCCCGGGAAGTTAATTAAATACCATTTGGAGGCATTTAATGTTCGAGCAAAAACGGCTGATTTTCGACAAAAGAGATAACACCCCCCCCATTACGTCATGCTTCAGAAATGTGGAAAATGGTCCGTTTTCAAATGTTTTATTTTTGAACGTCAGTTCACATTTGTAGGTGGATCATCAGTGTTAGAGCTAAAATTAGCATGTTTAAAGTGTTTTTCATGCTTCCAGGGGCTCGGGAAGTTAATTAAATACCATTTGGAGGCATTTAATGTTCGAGCAAAAACGGCTGATTTTCGACAAAAGAGATAACACCCCCCCATTACGTCATGCTTCAGAAATGTGGAAAATGGTCCGTTTTCAAATGTTTTATTTTTGAACGTCAGTTCACATTTGTAGGTGGATCATCAGTGTTAGAGCTAAAATTAGCATGTTTAAAGTGATTTTCATGCTTCCCGGGGCCCTAAACACAAGATTTATGGAATGGTTAAAAGTGCATGAAAATGGCCAATTTACTCACTCTGAGTTCTCAAAAAGGGTTTCTTCACCCCGGGAAGTTAATTAAATACCATTTGGAGGCATTTAATGTTCGAGCAAAAACGGCTGATTTTCGACAAAAGAGATAACACCCCCCCATTACGTCATGCTTCAGAAATGTGGAAAATGGTCTGTTTTCAAATGTTTTATTTTTGAACGTCAGTTCACATTTGTAGGTGGATCATCAGTGTTAGAGCTAAAATTAGCATGTTTAAAGTGATTTTCATGCTTCCAGGGGCCCAAAACACAAGATTTATGGAATGGTTAAAAGTGCATGAAAATGGCCAATTTACTCACTCTGAGTTCTCAAAAAGGGTTTCTTCACCCCGGGAAGTTAATTAAATACCATTTGGAGGCATTTAATGTTCGAGCAAAAACGGCTGATTTTCGACAAAAGAGATAACACCCCCCCATTACGTCATGCTTCAGAAATGTCGAAAATGGTCCGTTTTCAAATGTTTTATTTTTGAACGTCAGTTCACATTTGTAGGTGGATCATCAGTGTTAGAGCTAAAATTAGCATGTTTAAAGTGATTTTCATGCTTCCAGGGGCCCAAAACACAAGATTTATGGAATGGTTAAAAGTGCATGAAAATGGCCAATTTACTCACTCTGAGTTCTCAAAAAGGGTTTCTTCACCCCGGGAAGTTAATTAAATACCATTTGGAGGCATTTAATGTTCGAGCAAAAACGGCTGATTTTCGACAAAAGAGATAACACCCCCCCATTACGTCATGCTTCAGAAATGTGGAAAATGGTCCGTTTTCAAATGTTTTATTTTTGAACGTCAGTTCACATTTGTAGGTGGATCATCAGTGTTAGAGCTAAAATTAGCATGTTTAAAGTGATTTTCATGCTTCCAGGGGCCCTAAACACAAGATTTATGGAATGGTTAAAAGTGCATGAAAATGGCCAATTTACTCACTCTGAGTTCTCAAAAAGGGTTTCTTCACCCCGGGAAGTTAATTAAATACCATTTGGAGGCATTTAATGTTCGAGCAAAAACGGCTGATTTTCGACAAAAGAGATAACACCCCCCCATTACGTCATGCTTCAGAAATGTGGAAAATGGTCCGTTTTCAAATGTTTTATTTTTGAACGTCAGTTCACATTTGTAGGTGGATCATCAGTGTTAGAGCTAAAATTAGCATGTTTAAAGTGATTTTCATGCTTCCAGGGGCCCAAAACACAAGATTTATGGAATGGTTAAAAGTGCATGAAAATGGCCAATTTACTCACTCTGAGTTCTCAAAAAGGGTTTCTTCACCCCGGGAAGTTAATTAAATACCATTTGGAGGCATTTAATGTTCGAGCAAAAACGGCTGATTTTCGACAAAAGAGATAACACCCCCCCATTACGTCATGCTTCAGAAATGTGGAAAATGGTCCGTTTTCAAATGTTTTATTTTTGAACGTCAGTTCACATTTGTAGGTGGATCATCAGTGTTAGAGCTAAAATTAGCATGTTTAAAGTGATTTTCATGCTTCCAGGGGCCCAAAACACAAGATTTATGGAATGGTTAAAAGTGCATGAAAATGGCCAATTTACTCACTCTGAGTTCTCAAAAAGGGTTTCTTCACCCCGGGAAGTTAATTAAATACCATTTGGAGGCATTTAATGTTCGAGCAAAAACGGCTGATTTTCGACAAAAGAGATAACACCCCCCCATTACGTCATGCTTCAGAAATGTGGAAAATGGTCCGTTTTCAAATGTTTTATTTTTGAACGTCAGTTCACATTTGTATGTGGATCATCAGTGTTAGAGCTAAAATTAGCATGTTTAAAGTGATTTTCATGCTTCCAGGGGCTCGGGAAGTTAATTAAATACCATTTGGAGGCATTTAATGTTCAAGCAAAAACGGCTGATTTTCGACAAAAGAGATAACACCCCCCCATTACGTCATGCTTCAGAAATGTGGAAAATGGTCTGTTTTCAAATGTTTTATTTTTAAACGTCAGTTCACATTTGTAGGTGGATCATCAGTGTTAGAGCTAAAATTAGCATGTTTAAAGTGATTTTCATGCTTCCAGGGGCTCGGGAAGTGAAATAAATACCATTGGAGGCATTTAATGTTCGAGCAAAAACGGCTGATTTTCGACAAAAGAGATAACACCCCCCCATATGTCATGCTTCAGAAATGTGGAAAATGGTCCGTTTTCAAATGTTTTATTTTTGAACGTCAGTTCACATTTGTAGGTGGATCATCAATGTTAGAGCTAAAATTAGCATGTTTAAAGTGATTTTCATGCTTCCAGGGGCTCGGGAAGTGAAATAAATACCATTTGGAGGCATTTAATGTTCGAGCAAAAACGGCTGATTTTCGACAAAAGAGATAACACCCCCCCATTACGTCATGCTTCAGAAATGTGGAAAATGGTCCGTTTTCAAATGTTTTATTTTTGAACGTCAGTTCACATTTGTAGGTGGATCATCAGTGTTAGAGCTAAAATTAGCATGTTTAAAGTGATTTTCATGCTTCCAGGGGCTCGGGAAGTTAATTAAATACCATTTGGAGGCATTTAATGTTCGAGCAAAAACAGCTGATTTTCGACAAAAGAGATAACACCCCCCCATTACGTCATGCTTCAGAAATGTGGAAAATGGTCCGTTTTCAAATGTTTTATTTTTGAACGTCAGTTCACATTTGTAGGTGGATCATCAGTGTTAGAGCTAAAATTAGCATGTTTAAAGTGATTTTCATGCTTCCAGGGGCTCGGGAAGTGAAATAAATACCATTTGGAGGCATTTAATGTTCGAGCAAAAACGGCTGATTTTCGACAAAAGAGATAACACCCCCCCATTACGTCATGCTTCGGAAATGTGGAAAATGGTCCGTTTTCAAATGTTTTATTTTTGAACGTCAGTTCACATTTGTAGGTGGATCATCAGTGTTAGAGCTAAAATTAGCATGTTTAAAGTGATTTTCATGCTTCCAGGGGCCCAAAACACAAGATTTATGGAATGGTTAAAAGTGCATGAAAATGGCCAATTTACTCACTCTGAGTTCTCAAAAAGGGTTTCTTCACCCCGGGAAGTTAATTAAATACCATTTGGAGGCATTTAATGTTCGAGCAAAAACGGCTGATTTTCGACAAAAGAGATAACACCCCCCCATTACGTCATGCTTCAGAAATGTGGAAAATGGTCCGTTTTCAAATGTTTTATTTTTGAACGTCAGTTCACATTTGTAGGTGGATCATCAGTGTTAGAGCTAAAATTAGCATGTTTAAAGTGATTTTCATGCTTCCAGGGGCTCGGGAAGTTAATTAAATACCATTTGGAGGCATTTAATGTTCGAGCAAAAACGGCTGATTTTCGACAAAAGAGATAACACCCCCCCATTACGTCATGCTTCAGAAATGTGGAAAATGGTCCGTTTTCAAATGTTTTATTTTTGAACATCAGTTCACATTTGTAGGTGGATCATCAGTGTTAGAGCTAAAATTAGCATGTTTAAAGTGATTTTCATGCTTCCAGGGGCTCGGGAAGTGAAATAAATACCATTTGGAGGCATTTAATGTTCGAGCAAAAACGGCTGATTTTCGACAAAAGAGATAACACCCCCCCATTACGTCATGCTTCAGAAATGTGGAAAATGGTCCGTTTTCAAATGTTTTATTTTTGAACGTCAGTTCACATTTGTAGGTGGATCATCAGTGTTAGAGCTAAAATTAGCATGTTTAACGTGATTTTCATGCTTCCAGGGGCTCGGGAAGTTAATTAAATACCATTTGGAGGCATTTAATGTTCGAGCAAAAACGGCTGATTTTTGACAAAAGAGATAACACCCCCCCATTACGTCATGCTTCAGAAATGTGGAAAATGGTCCGTTTTCAAATGTTTTATTTTTGAACGTCAGTTCACATTTGTAGGTGGATCATCAGTGTTAGAGCTAAAATTAGCATGTTTAAAGTCATTTTCATGCTTCCAGGGGCTCGGGAAGTTAATTAAATACCATTTGGAGGCATTTAATGTTCGAGCAAAAACGGCTGATTTTCGACAAAAGAGATAACACCCCCCCATTACGTCATGCTTCAGAAATGTGGAAAATGGTCCGTTTTCAAATGTTTTATTTTTGAACGTCAGTTCACATTTGTAGGTGGATCATCAGTGTTAGTGCTAAAATTAGCATGTTTAAAGTGATTTTCATGCTTCCAGGGGCTCGGGAAGGTAATTAAATACCATTTGGAGGCATTTAATGTTCGAGCAAAAACGGCTGATTTTCGACAAAAGAGATAACACCGCCCCATTACGTCATGCTTCAGAAATGTGGAAAATGGTCCGTTTTCAAATGTTTTATTTTTGAACGTCAGTTCACATTTGTAGGTGGATCATCAGAGTTAGAGCTAAAATTAGCATGTTTAAAGTGATTTTCATGCTTCCAGGGGCTCGGGAAGTTAATTAAATACCATTTGGAGGCATTTAATGTTCGAGCAAAAACGGCTGATTTTCGACAAAAGAGATAACACCCCCCCATTACGTCATGCTTCAGAAATGTGGAAAATGGTCCGTTTTCAAATGTTTTATTTTTGAACGTCAGTTCACATTTGTAGGTGGATCATCAGTGTTAGAGCTAAAATTAGCATGTTTAAAGTGATTTTCATGCTTCCAGGGGCTCGGGAAGTTAATTAAATACCATTTGGAGGCATTTAATGTTCGAGCAAAAACGGCTGATTTTCTACAAAAGAGATAACACCCCCCCATTTCGTCATGCTTCAGAAATGTGGAAAATGGTCCGTTTTCAAATGTTTTATTTTTGAACGTCAGTTTACATTTGTAGGTGGATCATCAGTGTTAGAGCTAAAATTAGCATGTTTAAAGTGATTTTCATGCTTCCAGGGGCCCAAAACACAAGATTTATGGAATGGTTAAAAGTGCATGAAAATGGCCAATTTACTCACTCTGAGTTCTCAAAAAGGGTTTCTTCACCCCGGGAAGTTAATTAAATACCATTTGGAGGCATTTAATGTTCGAGCAAAAACGGCTGATTTTCGACAAAAGAGATAACACCCCCCCTCATTACGTCATGCTTCAGAAATGTGGAAAATGGTCCGTTTTCAAATGTTTTATTTTTGAACGTCAGTTCACATTTGTAGGTGGATCATCAGTGTTAGAGCTAAAATTAGCATGTTTAAAGTGTTTTTCATGCTTCCAGGGGCTCGGGAAGTTAATTAAATACCATTTGGAGGCATTTAATGTTCGAGCAAAAACGGCTGATTTTCGACAAAAGAGATAACAACCCCCCATTACGTCATGCTTCAGAAATGTGGAAAATGGTCCGTTTTCAAATGTTTTATTTTTGAACGTCAGTTCACATTTGTAGGTGGATCATCAGTGTTAGAGCTAAAATTAGCATGTTTAAAGTGATTTTCATGCTTCCCGGGGCCCTAAACACAAGATTTATGGAATGGTTAAAAGTGCATGAAAATGGCCAATTTACTCACTCTGAGTTCTCAAAAAGGGTTTCTTCACCCCGGGAAGTTAATTAAATACCATTTGGAGGCATTTAATGTTCGAGCAAAAACGGCTGATTTTCGACAAAAGAGATAACACCCCCCCATTACGTCATGCTTCAGAAATGTGGAAAATGGTCCGTTTTCAAATGTTTTATTTTTGAACGTCAGTTCACATTTGTAGGTGGATCATCAGTGTTAGAGCTAAAATTAGCATGTTTAAAGTGATTTTCATGCTTCCAGGGGCCCAAAACACAAGATTTATGGAATGGTTAAAAGTGCATGAAAATGGCCAATTTACTCACTCTGAGTTCTCAAAAAGGGTTTCTTCACCCCGGGAAGTTAATTAAATACCATTTGGAGGCATTTAATGTTCGAGCAAAAACGGCTGATTTTCGACAAAAGAGATAACACCCCCCCATTACGTCATGCTTCAGAAATGTGGAAAATGGTCCGTTTTCAAATGTTTTATTTTTGAACGTCAGTTCACATTTGTTGGTGGATCATCAGTGTTAGAGCTAAAATTAGCATGTTTAAAGTGATTTTCATGCTTCCAGGGGCCCAAAACACAAGATTTATGGAATGGTTAAAAGTGCATGAAAATGGCCAATTTACTCACTCTGAGTTCTCAAAAAGGGTTTCTTCACCCCGGGAAGTTAATTAAATACCATTTGGAGGCATTTAATGTTCGAGCAAAAACGGCTGATTTTCGACAAAAGAGATAACACCCCCCCATTACGTCATGCTTCAGAAATGTGGAAAATGGTCCGTTTTCAAATGTTTTATTTTTGAACGTCAGTTCACATTTGTAGGTGGATCATCAGTGTTAGAGCTAAAATTAGCATGTTTAAAGTGATTTTCATGCTTCCAGGGGCCCTAAACACAAGATTTATGGAATGGTTAAAAGTGCATGAAAATGGCCAATTTACTCACTCTGAGTTCTCAAAAAGGGTTTCTTCACCCCGGGAAGTTAATTAAATACCATTTGGAGGCATTTAATGTTCGAGCAAAAACGGCTGATTTTCGACAAAAGAGATAACACCCCCCCATTACGTCATGCTTCAGAAATGTGGAAAATGGTCCGTTTTCAAATGTTTTATTTTTGAACGTCAGTTCACATTTATAGGTGGATCATCAGTGTTAGAGCTAAAATTAGCATGTTTAAAGTGATTTTCATGCTTCCAGGGGCCCAAAACACAAGATTTATGGAATGGTTAAAAGTGCATGAAAATGGCCAATTTACTCACTCTGAGTTCTCAAAAAGGGTTTCTTCACCCCGGGAAGTTAATTAAATACCATTTGGAGGCATTTAATGTTCGAGCAAAAACGGCTGATTTTCGACAAAAGAGATAACACCCCCCCATTACGTCATGCTTCAGAAATGTGGAAAATGGTCCGTTTTCAAATGTTTTATTTTTGAACGTCAGTTCACATTTGTAGGTGGATCATCAGTGTTAGAGCTAAAATTAGCATGTTTAAAGTGATTTTCATGCTTCCAGGGGCCCAAAACACAAGATTTATGGAATGGTTAAAAGTGCATGAAAATGGCCAATTTACTCACTCTGAGTTCTCAAAAAGGGTTTCTTCACCCCGGGAAGTTAATTAAATACCATTTGGAGGCATTTAATGTTCGAGCAAAAACGGCTGATTTTCGACAAAAGAGATAACACCCCCCCATTACGTCATGCTTCAGAAATGTGGAAAATGGTCCGTTTTCAAATGTTTTATTTTTGAACGTCAGTTCACATTTGTATGTGGATCATCAGTGTTAGAGCTAAAATTAGCATGTTTAAAGTGATTTTCATGCTTCCAGGGGCTCGGGAAGTGAATTAAATACCATTTGGAGGCATTTAATGTTCGAGCAAAAACGGCTGATTTTCGACAAAAGAGATAACACCCCCCCATTACGTCATGCTTCAGAAATGTGGAAAATGGTCCGTTTTCAAATGTTTTATTTTTGAACGTCAGTTCACATTTATAGGTGGATCATCAGTGTTAGAGCTAAAATTAGCATGTTTAAAGTGATTTTCATGCTTCCAGGGGCCCAAAACACAAGATTTATGGAATGGTTAAAAGTGCATGAAAATGGCCAATTTACTCACTCTGAGTTCTCAAAAAGGGTTTCTTCACCCCGGGAAGTTAATTAAATACCATTTGGAGGCATTTAATGTTCGAGCAAAAACGGCTGATTTTCGACAAAAGAGATAACACCCCCCCATTACGTCATGCTTCAGAAATGTGGAAAATGGTCCGTTTTCAAATGTTTTATTTTTGAACGTCAGTTCACATTTGTAGGTGGATCATCAGTGTTAGAGCTAAAATTAGCATGTTTAAAGTGATTTTCATGCTTCCAGGGGCCCAAAACACAAGATTTATGGAATGGTTAAAAGTGCATGAAAATGGCCAATTTACTCACTCTGAGTTCTCAAAAAGGGTTTCTTCACCCCGGGAAGTTAATTAAATACCATTTGGAGGCATTTAATGTTCGAGCAAAAACGGCTGATTTTCGACAAAAGAGATAACACCCCCCCATTACGTCATGCTTCAGAAATGTGGAAAATGGTCCGTTTTCAAATGTTTTATTTTTGAACGTCAGTTCACATTTGTAGGTGGATCATCAGTGTTAGAGCTAAAATTAGCATGTTTAAAGTGATTTTCATGCTTCCAGGGGCCCAAAACACAAGATTTATGGAATGGTTAAAAGTGCATGAAAATGGCCAATTTACTCACTCTGAGTTCTCAAAAAGGGTTTCTTCACCCCGGGAAGTTAATTAAATACCATTTGGAGGCATTTAATGTTCGAGCAAAAACGGCTGATTTTCGACAAAAGAGATAACACCCCCCCATTACGTCATGCTTCAGAAATGTGGAAAATGGTCCGTTTTCAAATGTTTTATTTTTGAACGTCAGTTCACATTTGTATGTGGATCATCAGTGTTAGAGCTAAAATTAGCATGTTTAAAGTGATTTTCATGCTTCCAGGGGCTCGGGAAGTTAATTAAATACCATTTGGAGGCATTTAATGTTCGAGCAAAAACGGCTGATTTTCGACAAAAGAGATAACACCCCCCCATTACGTCATGCTTCAGAAATGTGGAAAATGGTCTGTTTTCAAATGTTTTATTTTTAAACGTCAGTTCACATTTGTAGGTGGATCATCAGTGTTAGAGCTAAAATTAGCATGTTTAAAGTGATTTTCATGCTTCCAGGGGCTCGGGAAGTGAAATAAATACCATTGGAGGCATTTAATGTTCGAGCAAAAACGGCTGATTTTCGACAAAAGAGATAACACCCCCCCATATGTCATGCTTCAGAAATGTGGAAAATGGTCCGTTTTCAAATGTTTTATTTTTGAACGTCAGTTCACATTTGTAGGTGGATCATCAATGTTAGAGCTAAAATTAGCATGTTTAAAGTGATTTTCATGCTTCCAGGGGCTCGGGAAGTGAAATAAATACCATTTGGAGGCATTTAATGTTCGAGCAAAAACGGCTGATTTTCGACAAAAGAGATAACACCCCCCCATTACGTCATGCTTCAGAAATGTGGAAAATGGTCCGTTTTCAAATGTTTTATTTTTGAACGTCAGTTCACATTTGTAGGTGGATCATCAGTGTTAGAGCTAAAATTAGCATGTTTAAAGTGATTTTCATGCTTCCAGGGGCTCGGGAAGTTAATTAAATACCATTTGGAGGCATTTAATGTTCGAGCAAAAACAGCTGATTTTCGACAAAAGAGATAACACCCCCCCATTACGTCATGCTTCAGAAATGTGGAAAATGGTCCGTTTTCAAATGTTTTATTTTTGAACGTCAGTTCACATTTGTAGGTGGATCATCAGTGTTAGAGCTAAAATTAGCATGTTTAAAGTGATTTTCATGCTTCCAGGGGCTCGGGAAGTGAAATAAATACCATTTGGAGGCATTTAATGTTCGAGCAAAAACGGCTGATTTTCGACAAAAGAGATAACACCCCCCCATTACGTCATGCTTCGGAAATGTGGAAAATGGTCCGTTTTCAAATGTTTTATTTTTGAACGTCAGTTCACATTTGTAGGTGGATCATCAGTGTTAGAGCTAAAATTAGCATGTTTAAAGTGATTTTCATGCTTCCAGGGGCCCAAAACACAAGATTTATGGAATGGTTAAAAGTGCATGAAAATGGCCAATTTACTCACTCTGAGTTCTCAAAAAGGGTTTCTTCACCCCGGGAAGTTAATTAAATACCATTTGGAGGCATTTAATGTTCGAGCAAAAACGGCTGATTTTCGACAAAAGAGATAACACCCCCCCATTACGTCATGCTTCAGAAATGTGGAAAATGGTCCGTTTTCAAATGTTTTATTTTTGAACGTCAGTTCACATTTGTAGGTGGATCATCAGTGTTAGAGCTAAAATTAGCATGTTTAAAGTGATTTTCATGCTTCCAGGGGCTCGGGAAGTTAATTAAATACCATTTGGAGGCATTTAATGTTCGAGCAAAAACGGCTGATTTTCGACAAAAGAGATAACACCCCCCCATTACGTCATGCTTCAGAAATGTGGAAAATGGTCCGTTTTCAAATGTTTTATTTTTGAACATCAGTTCACATTTGTAGGTGGATCATCAGTGTTAGAGCTAAAATTAGCATGTTTAAAGTGATTTTCATGCTTCCAGGGGCTCGGGAAGTGAAATAAATACCATTTGGAGGCATTTAATGTTCGAGCAAAAACGGCTGATTTTCGACAAAAGAGATAACACCCCCCCATTACGTCATGCTTCAGAAATGTGGAAAATGGTCCGTTTTCAAATGTTTTATTTTTGAACGTCAGTTCACATTTGTAGGTGGATCATCAGTGTTAGAGCTAAAATTAGCATGTTTAACGTGATTTTCATGCTTCCAGGGGCTCGGGAAGTTAATTAAATACCATTTGGAGGCATTTAATGTTCGAGCAAAAACGGCTGATTTTTGACAAAAGAGATAACACCCCCCCATTACGTCATGCTTCAGAAATGTGGAAAATGGTCCGTTTTCAAATGTTTTATTTTTGAACGTCAGTTCACATTTGTAGGTGGATCATCAGTGTTAGAGCTAAAATTAGCATGTTTAAAGTCATTTTCATGCTTCCAGGGGCTCGGGAAGTTAATTAAATACCATTTGGAGGCATTTAATGTTCGAGCAAAAACGGCTGATTTTCGACAAAAGAGATAACACCCCCCCATTACGTCATGCTTCAGAAATGTGGAAAATGGTCCGTTTTCAAATGTTTTATTTTTGAACGTCAGTTCACATTTGTAGGTGGATCATCAGTGTTAGTGCTAAAATTAGCATGTTTAAAGTGATTTTCATGCTTCCAGGGGCTCGGGAAGGTAATTAAATACCATTTGGAGGCATTTAATGTTCGAGCAAAAACGGCTGATTTTCGACAAAAGAGATAACACCCCCCCATTACGTCATGCTTCAGAAATGTGGAAAATGGTCCGTTTTCAAATGTTTTATTTTTGAACGTCAGTTCACATTTGTAGGTGGATCATCAGAGTTAGAGCTAAAATTAGCATGTTTAAAGTGATTTTCATGCTTCCAGGGGCTCGGGAAGTTAATTAAATACCATTTGGAGGCATTTAATGTTCGAGCAAAAACGGCTGATTTTCGACAAAAGAGATAACACCCCCCCATTACGTCATGCTTCAGAAATGTGGAAAATGGTCCATTTTCAAATGTTTTATTTTTGAACGTCAGTTCACATTTGTAGGTGGATCATCAGTGTTAGAGCTAAAATTAGCATGTTTAAAGTGATTTTCATGCTTCCAGGGGCTCGGGAAGTTAATTAAATACCATTTGGAGGCATTTAATGTTCGAGCAAAAACGGCTGATTTTCTACAAAAGAGATAACACCCCCCCATTTCGTCATGCTTCAGAAATGTGGAAAATGGTCCGTTTTCAAATGTTTTATTTTTGAACGTCAGTTTACATTTGTAGGTGGATCATCAGTGTTAGAGCTAAAATTAGCATGTTTAAAGTGATTTTCATGCTTCCAGGGGCCCAAAACACAAGATTTATGGAATGGTTAAAAGTGCATGAAAATGGCCAATTTACTCACTCTGAGTTCTCAAAAAGGGTTTCTTCACCCCGGGAAGTTAATTAAATACCATTTGGAGGCATTTAATGTTCGAGCAAAAACGGCTGATTTTCGACAAAAGAGATAACACCCCCCCCATTACGTCATGCTTCAGAAATGTGGAAAATGGTCCGTTTTCAAATGTTTTATTTTTGAACGTCAGTTCACATTTGTAGGTGGATCATCAGTGTTAGAGCTAAAATTAGCATGTTTAAAGTGTTTTTCATGCTTCCAGGGGCTCGGGAAGTTAATTAAATACCATTTGGAGGCATTTAATGTTCGAGCAAAAACGGCTGATTTTCGACAAAAGAGATAACAACCCCCCATTACGTCATGCTTCAGAAATGTGGAAAATGGTCCGTTTTCAAATGTTTTATTTTTGAACGTCAGTTCACATTTGTAGGTGGATCATCAGTGTTAGAGCTAAAATTAGCATGTTTAAAGTGATTTTCATGCTTCCCGGGGCCCTAAACACAAGATTTATGGAATGGTTAAAAGTGCATGAAAATGGCCAATTTACTCACTCTGAGTTCTCAAAAAGGGTTTCTTCACCCCGGGAAGTTAATTAAATACCATTTGGAGGCATTTAATGTTCGAGCAAAAACGGCTGATTTTCGACAAAAGAGATAACACCCCCCCATTACGTCATGCTTCAGAAATGTGGAAAATGGTCCGTTTTCAAATGTTTTATTTTTGAACGTCAGTTCACATTTGTAGGTGGATCATCAGTGTTAGAGCTAAAATTAGCATGTTTAAAGTGATTTTCATGCTTCCAGGGGCCCAAAACACAAGATTTATGGAATGGTTAAAAGTGCATGAAAATGGCCAATTTACTCACTCTGAGTTCTCAAAAAGGGTTTCTTCACCCCGGGAAGTTAATTAAATACCATTTGGAGGCATTTAATGTTCGAGCAAAAACGGCTGATTTTCGACAAAAGAGATAACACCCCCCCATTACGTCATGCTTCAGAAATGTGGAAAATGGTCCGTTTTCAAATGTTTTATTTTTGAACGTCAGTTCACATTTGTTGGTGGATCATCAGTGTTAGAGCTAAAATTAGCATGTTTAAAGTGATTTTCATGCTTCCAGGGGCCCAAAACACAAGATTTATGGAATGGTTAAAAGTGCATGAAAATGGCCAATTTACTCACTCTGAGTTCTCAAAAAGGGTTTCTTCACCCCGGGAAGTTAATTAAATACCATTTGGAGGCATTTAATGTTCGAGCAAAAACGGCTGATTTTCGACAAAAGAGATAACACCCCCCCATTACGTCATGCTTCAGAAATGTGGAAAATGGTCCGTTTTCAAATGTTTTATTTTTGAACGTCAGTTCACATTTATAGGTGGATCATCAGTGTTAGAGCTAAAATTAGCATGTTTAAAGTGATTTTCATGCTTCCAGGGGCCCAAAACACAAGATTTATGGAATGGTTAAAAGTGCATGAAAATGGCCAATTTACTCACTCTGAGTTCTCAAAAAGGGTTTCTTCACCCCGGGAAGTTAATTAAATACCATTTGGAGGCATTTAATGTTCGAGCAAAAACGGCTGATTTTCGACAAAAGAGATAACACCCCCCCATTACGTCATGCTTCAGAAATGTGGAAAATGGTCCGTTTTCAAATGTTTTATTTTTGAACGTCAGTTCACATTTGTAGGTGGATCATCAGTGTTAGAGCTAAAATTAGCATGTTTAAAGTGATTTTCATGCTTCCAGGGGCCCAAAACACAAGATTTATGGAATGGTTAAAAGTGCATGAAAATGGCCAATTTACTCACTCTGAGTTCTCAAAAAGGGTTTCTTCACCCCGGGAAGTTAATTAAATACCATTTGGAGGCATTTAATGTTCGAGCAAAAACGGCTGATTTTCGACAAAAGAGATAACACCCCCCCATTACGTCATGCTTCAGAAATGTGGAAAATGGTCCGTTTTCAAATGTTTTATTTTTGAACGTCAGTTCACATTTGTATGTGGATCATCAGTGTTAGAGCTAAAATTAGCATGTTTAAAGTGATTTTCATGCTTCCAGGGGCTCGGGAAGTGAATTAAATACCATTTGGAGGCATTTAATGTTCGAGCAAAAACGGCTGATTTTCGACAAAAGAGATAACACCCCCCCATTACGTCATGCTTCAGAAATGTGGAAAATGGTCTGTTTTCAAATGTTTTATTTTTAAACGTCAGTTCACATTTGTAGGTGGATCATCAGTGTTAGAGCTAAAATTAGCATGTTTAAAGTGATTTTCATGCTTCCAGGGGCTCGGGAAGTGAAATAAATACCATTGGAGGCATTTAATGTTCGAGCAAAAACGGCTGATTTTCGACAAAAGAGATAACACCCCCCCATATGTCATGCTTCAGAAATGTGGAAAATGGTCCGTTTTCAAATGTTTTATTTTTGAACGTCAGTTCACATTTGTAGGTGGATCATCAATGTTAGAGCTAAAATTAGCATGTTTAAAGTGATTTTCATGCTTCCAGGGGCTCGGGAAGTGAAATAAATACCATTTGGAGGCATTTAATGTTCGAGCAAAAACGGCTGATTTTCGACAAAAGAGATAACACCCCCCCATTACGTCATGCTTCAGAAATGTGGAAAATGGTCCGTTTTCAAATGTTTTATTTTTGAACGTCAGTTCACATTTGTAGGTGGATCATCAGTGTTAGAGCTAAAATTAGCATGTTTAAAGTGATTTTCATGCTTCCAGGGGCTCGGGAAGTTAATTAAATACCATTTGGAGGCATTTAATGTTCGAGCAAAAACGGCTGATTTTCGACAAAAGAGATAACACCCCCCATTACGTCATGCTTCAGAAATGTGGAAAATGGTCCGTTTTCAAATGTTTTATTTTTGAACGTCAGTTCACATTTGTAGGTGGATCATCAGTGTTAGAGCTAAAATTAGCATGTTTAAAGTGATTTTCATGCTTCCAGGGGCTCGGGAAGTGAAATAAATACCATTTGGAGGCATTTAATGTTCGAGCAAAAACGGCTGATTTTCGACAAAAGAGATAACACCCCCCCATTACGTCATGCTTCAGAAATGTGGAAAATGGTCCGTTTTCAAATGTTTTATTTTTGAACGTCAGTTCACATTTGTAGGTGGATCATCAGTGTTAGAGCTAAAATTAGCATGTTTAAAGTGATTTTCATGCTTCCAGGGGCCCAAAACACAAGATTTATGGAATGGTTAAAAGTGCATGAAAATGGCCAATTTACTCACTCTGAGTTCTCAAAAAGGGTTTCTTCACCCCGGGAAGTTAATTAAATACCATTTGGAGGCATTTAATGTTCGAGCAAAAACGGCTGATTTTCGACAAAAGAGATAACACCCCCCCATTACGTCATGCTTCAGAAATGTGGAAAATGGTCCGTTTTCAAATGTTTTATTTTTGAACGTCAGTTCACATTTGTAGGTGGATCATCAGTGTTAGAGCTAAAATTAGCATGTTTAAAGTGATTTTCATGCTTCCAGGGGCTCGGGAAGTTAATTAAATACCATTTGGAGGCATTTAATGTTCGAGCAAAAACGGCTGATTTTCGACAAAAGAGATAACACCCCCCCATTACGTCATGCTTCAGAAATGTGGAAAATGGTCCGTTTTCAAATGTTTTATTTTTGAACATCAGTTCACATTTGTAGGTGGATCATCAGTGTTAGAGCTAAAATTAGCATATTTAAAGTGATTTTCATGCTTCCAGGGGCTCGGGAAGTGAAATAAATACCATTTGGAGGCATTTAATGTTCGAGCAAAAACGGCTGATTTTCGACAAAAGAGATAACACCCCCCCATTACGTCATGCTTCAGAAATGTGGAAAATGGTCCGTTTTCAAATGTTTTATTTTTGAACGTCAGTTCACATTTGTAGGTGGATCATCAGTGTTAGAGCTAAAATTAGCATGTTTAAAGTGATTTTCATGCTTCCAGGGGCCCAAAACACAAGATTTATGGAATGGTTAAAAGTGCATGAAAATGGCCAATTTACTCAGTCTGACTTCTCAAAAAGGGTTTCTTCACCCCGGGAAGTTAATTAAATACCATTTGGAGGCATTTAATGTTCGAGCAAAAACGGCTGATTTTCGACAAAAGAGATAACACCCCCCCATTACGTCATGCTTCAGAAATGTGGAAAATGGTCGTTTTTCAAATGTTTTATTTTTGAACGTCAGTTCACATTTGTAGGTGGATCATCAGTGTTAGAGCTAAAATTAGCATGTTTAAAGTGATTTTCATGCTTCCAGGGGCTCGGGAAGTTAATTAAATACCATTTGGAGGCATTTAATGTTCGAGCAAAAACGGCTGATTTTCGACAAAAGAGATAACACCCCCCCATTACGTCATGCTTCAGAAATGTGGAAAATGGTCCGTTTTCAAATGTTTTATTTTTGAACATCAGTTCACATTTGTAGGTGGATCATCAGTGTTAGAGCTAAAATTAGCATGTTTAAAGTGATTTTCATGCTTCCAGGGGCTCGGGAAGTGAAATAAATACCATTTGGAGGCATTTAATGTTCGAGCAAAAACGGCTGATTTTCGACAAAAGAGATAACACCCCCCCATTACGTCATGCTTCAGAAATGTGGAAAATGGTCGGTTTTCAAATGTTTTATTTTTGAACGTCAGTTCACATTTGTAGGTGGATCATCAGTGTTAGAGCTAAAATTAGCATGTTTAAAGTGATTTTCATGCTTCCAGGGGCTCGGGAAGTTAATTAAATACCATTTGGAGGCATTTAATGTTCGAGCAAAAACAACTGATTTTCGACAAAAGAGATAACACCCCCCCATTACGTCATGCTTCAGAAATGTGGAAAATGGTCCGTTTTCAAATGTTTTATTTTTGAACGTCAGTTCACATTTGTAGGTGGATCATCAGTGTTAGAGCTCAAATTAGCATGTTTAAAGTGATTTTCATGCTTCCAGGGGCTCGGGAAGTGAAATAAATACCATTTGGAGGCATTTAATGTTCGAGAAAAAACGGCTGATTTTCGACAAAAGAGATAACACCCCCCATTACGTCATGCTTCAGAAATGTGGAAAATGGTCCGTTTTCAAATGTTTTATTTTTGAACGTCAGTTCACATTTGTAGGTGGATCATCAGTGTTAGAGCTAAAATGTGCATGTTTAAAGTGATTTTCATGCTTCCAGGGGCCCAAAACACAAGATTTATGGAATGGTTAAAAGTGCATGAAAATGGCCAATTTACTCACTCTGAGTTCTCAAAAAGGGTTTCTTCACCCCGGGAAGTTAATTAAATACCATTTGGAGGCATTTAATGTTCGAGCAAAAACGGCTGATTTTCGACAAAAGAGATAACACCCCCCCATTACGTCATGCTTTAGAAATGTGGAAAATGGTCCATTTTCAAATGTTTTATTTTTGAACGTCAGTTCACATTTGTAGGTGGATCATCAGTGTTAGAGCTAAAATTAGCATGTTTAAAGTGATTTTCATGCTTCCAGGGGCTCGGGAAGTTAATTAAATACCATTTGGAGGCATTTAATGTTCGAGCAAAAACGGCTGATTTTCGACAAAAGAGATAACACCCCCCCATTACGTCATGCTTCAGAAATGTGGAAAATGGTCCGTTTTCAAATGTTTTATTTTTGAACGTCAGTTCACATTTGTAGGTGGATCATCAGTGTTAGAGCTAAAATTTGCATGTTTAAAGTGATTTTCATGCTTCCAGGGGCTCGGGAAGTTAATTAAATACCATTTGGAGGCATTTAATGTTCGAGCAAAAACGGCTGATTTTCGACAAAAGAGATAACACCCCCCCATTACGTCATGCTTCAGAAATGTGGAAAATGGTCCGTTTTCAAATGTTTTATTTTTGAACGTCAGTTCACATTTGTAGGTGGATCATCAGTGTAAGAGCTAAAATTAGCATGTTTAAAGTGATTTTCATGCTTCCAGGGGCTCGGGAAGTGAAATAAATACCATTTGGAGGCATTTAATGTTCGAGCAAAAACGGCTGATTTTCGACAAAAGAGATAACACCCCCCCATTACGTCATGCTTCAGAAATGTGGAAAATGGTCCGTTTTCAAATGTTTTATTTTTGAACGTCAGTTCATATTTGTAGGTGGATCATCAGTGTTAGAGCTAAAATTAGCATGTTTAAAGTGATTTTCATGCTTCCAGGGGCTCGGGAAGTTAATTAAATACCATTTGGAGGCATTTAATGTTCGAGCAAAAACGGCTGATTTTCGACAAAAGAGATAACACCCCCCCATTACGTCATGCTTCAGAAATGTGGAAAATGGTCCGTTTTCAAATGTTTTATTTTTGAACGTCAGTTCACATTTGTAGGTGGATCATCAGTGTTAGAGCTAAAATTAGCATGTTTAAAGTGATTTTCATGCTTCCAGGGGCTCGGGAAGTTAATTAAAAACCATTTGGAGGCATTTAATGTTCCAGCAAAAACGGCTGATTTTCGACAAAAGAGATAACACCCCCCCATTACGTCATGCTTCAGAAATGTGGAAAATGGTCCGTTTTCAAATGTTTTATTTTTGAACGTCAGTTCACATTTGTAGGTGGATCATCAGTGTTAGAGCTAAAATTAGCATGTTTAAAGTGATTTTCATGCTTCCCGGGGCCCAAAACACAAGATTTATGGAATGGTTAAAAGTGCATGAAAATGGCCAATTTACTCACTCTGAGTTCTCAAAAAGGGTTTCTTCACCCCGGGAAGTTAATTAAATACCATTTGGAGGCATTTAATGTTCGAGCAAAAACGGCTGATTTTCAACAAAAGAGCTAACACCCCCCCATTACGTCATGCTTCAGAAATGTGGAAAATGGTCCGTTTGCAAATGTTTTATTTTTGAACGTCAGTTCACATTTGTAGGTGGATCATCAGTGTTAGAGCTAAAATTAGCATGTTTAAAGTGATTTTCATGCTTCCAGGGGCTCGGGAAGTGAAATAAATACCATTTGGAGGCATTTAATGTTCGAGCAAAAACGGCTGATTTTCGACAAAAGAGATAACACCCCCCCATTACGTCATGCTTCAGAAATGTGGAAAATGGTCCGTTTTCAAATGTTTTATTTTTGAACGTCAGTTCACATTTGTAGGTGGATCATCAGTGTTAGAGCTAAAATTAGCATGTTTAAAGTGATTTTCATGCTTCCAGGGGCCCAAAACACAAGATTTATGGAATGGTTAAAATTGCATGAAAATGGCCAATTTACTCACTCTGAGTTCTCAAAAAGGGTTTCTTCACCCCGGGAAGTTAATTAAATACCATTTGGAGGCCTTTAATGTTCGAGCAAAAACGGCTGATTTTCGACAAAAGAGATAACACCCCCCCCCATTACGTCATGCTTCAGAAATGTGGAAAATGGTCCGTTTTCAAATGTTTTATTTTTGAACGTCAGTTCACATTTGTAGGTGGATCATCAGTGTTAGAGCTAAAATTAGCATGTTTAAAGTGATTTTCATGCTTCCAGGGGCTCGGGAAGTTAATTAAATACCATTTGGAGGCATTTAATGTTCGAGCAAAAACAACTGATTTTCGACAAAAGAGATAACACCCCCCCATTACGTCATGCTTCAGAAATGTGGAAAATGGTCCGTTTTCAAATGTTTTATTTTTGAACGTCAGTTCACATTTGTAGGTGGATCATCAGTGTTAGAGCTAAAATTAGCATGTTTAAAGTGATTTTCATGCTTCCAGGGGCTCGGGAAGTGAAATAAATACCATTTGGAGGCATTTAATGTTCGAGCAAAAACGGCTGATTTTCGACAAAAGAGATAACACCCCCCATTACGTCATGCTTCAGAAATGTGGAAAATGGTCCGTTTTCAAATGTTTTATTTTTGAACGTCAGTTCACATTTGTAGGTGGATCATCAGTGTTAGAGCTAAAATTAGCATGTTTAAAGTGATTTTCATGCTTCCAGGGGCCCAAAACACAAGATTTATGGAATGGTTAAAAGTGCATGAAAATGGCCAATTTACTCACTCTGAGTTCTCAAAAAGGGTTTCTTCACCCCGGGAAGTTAATTAAATACCATTTGGAGGCATTTAATGTTCGAGCAAAAACGGCTGATTTTCGACAAAAGAGATAACACCCCCCCATTACGTCATGCTTCAGAAATGTGGAAAATGGTCCATTTTCAAATGTTTTATTTTTGAACGTCAGTTCACATTTGTAGGTGGATCATCAGTGTTAGAGCTAAAATTAGCATGTTTAAAGTGATTTTCATGCTTCCAGGGGCTCGGGAAGTTAATTAAATACCATTTGGAGGCATTTAATGTTCGAGCAAAAACGGCTGATTTTCGACAAAAGAGATAACACCCCCCCATTACGTCATGCTTCAGAAATGTGGAAAATGGTCCGTTTTCAAATGTTTTATTTTTGAACGTCAGTTCACATTTGTAGGTGGATCATCAGTGTTAGAGCTAAAATTAGCATGTTTAAAGTGATTTTCATGCTTCCAGGGGCTCGGGAAGTTAATTAAATACCATTTGGAGGCATTTAATGTTCGAGCAAAAACGGCTGATTTTCGACAAAAGAGATAACACCCCCCCATTACGTCATGCTTCAGAAATGTGGAAAATGGTCCGTTTTCAAATGTTTTATTTTTGAACGTCAGTTCACATTTGTAGGTGGATCATCAGTGTTAGAGCTAAAATTAGCATGTTTAAAGTGATTTTCATGCTTCCAGGGGCTCGGGAAGTGAAATAAATACCATTTGGAGGCATTTAATGTTCGAGCAAAAACGGCTGATTTTCGACAAAAGAGATAACACCCCCCCATTACGTCATGCTTCAGAAATGTGGAAAATGGTCCGTTTTCAAATGTTTTATTTTTGAACGTCAGTTCACATTTGTAGGTGGATCATCAGTGTTAGAGCTAAAATTAGCATGTTTAAAGTGATTTTCATGCTTCCAGGGGCTCGGGAAGTTAATTAAATACCATTTGGAGGCATTTAATGTTCGAGCAAAAACGGCTGATTTTCGACAAAAAAGATAACACACCCCCATTACGTCATGCTTCAGAAATGTGGAAAATGGTCCGTTTTCAAATGTTTTATTTTTGAACGTCAGTTCACATTTGTAGGTGGATCATCAGTGTTAGAGCTAAAATTAGCATGTTTAAAGTGATTTTCATGCTTCCAGGGGCTCGGGAAGTTAATTAAAAACCATTTGGAGGCATTTAATGTTCCAGCAAAAACGGCTGATTTTCGACAAAAGAGATAACACCCCCCCATTACGTCATGCTTCAGAAATGTGGAAAATGGTCCGTTTTCAAATGTTTTATTTTTGAACGTCAGTTCACATTTGTAGGTGGATCATCAGTGTTAGAGCTAAAATTAGCATGTTTAAAGTGATTTTCATGCTTCCAGGGGCCCAAAACACAAGATTTATGGAATGGTTAAAAGTGCATGAAAATGGCCAATTTACTCACTCTGAGTTCTCAAAAAGGGTTTCTTCACCCCGGGAAGTTAATTAAATACCATTTGGAGGCATTTAATGTTCGAGCAAAAACGGCTGATTTTCGACAAAAGAGATAACACCCCCCCATTACGTCATGCTTCAGAAATGTGGAAAATGGTCCGTTTTCAAATGTTTTATTTTTGAACGTCAGTTCACATTTGTAGGTGGATCATCAGTGTTAGAGCTAAAATTAGCATGTTTAAAGTGATTTTCATGCTTCCAGGGGCTCGGGAAGTGAAATAAATACCATTTGGAGGCATTTAATGTCCGAGCAAAAACGGCTGATTTTCGACAAAAGAGATAACACCCCCCCATTACGTCATGCTTCAGAAATGTGGAAAATGGTCCGTTTTCAAATGTTTTATTTTTGAACGTCAGTTCACATTTGTAGGTGGATCATCAGTGTTAGAGCTAAAATTAGCATGTTTAAAGTGATTTTCATGCTTCCAGGGGCTCGGGAAGTTAATTAAATACCATTTGGAGGCATTTAATGTTCGAGCAAAAACGGCTGATTTTCGACAAAAGAGATAACACCCCCCCATTACGTCATGCTTCAGAAATGTGGAAAATGGTCCGTTTTCAAATGTTTTATTTTTGAACGTCAGTTCACATTTGTAGGTGGATCATCAGTGTTAGAGCTAAAATTAGCATGTTTAAAGTGATTTTCATGCTTCCAGGGGCTCGGGAAGTGAAATAAATACCATTTGGAGGCATTTAATGTTCGAGCAAAAACGGCTGATTTTCGACAAAAGAGATAACACCCCCCCATTACGTCATGCTTCAGAAATGTGGAAAATGGTCCGTTTTCAAATGTTTTATTTTTGAACGTCAGTTCACATTTTTAGGTGGATCATCAGTGTTAGAGCTAAAATTAGCATGTTTAAAGTGATTTTCATGTTTCCAGGGGCCCAAAACACAAGATTTATGGAATGGTTAAAAGTGCATGAAAATGGCCAATTTACTCACTCTGAGTTCTCAAAAAGGGTTTCTTCACCCCGGGAAGTTAATTAAATACCATTTGGAGGCATTTAATGTTCGAGCAAAAACGGCTGATTTTCGACAAAAGAGATAACACCCCCCCATTACGTCATGCTTCAGAAATGTGGAAAATGGTCCGTTTTCAAATGTTTTATTTTTGAACGTCAGTTCACATTTGTAGGTGGATCATCAGTGTTAGAGCTAAAATTAGCATGTTTAAAGTGATTTTCATGCTTCCAGGGGCTCGGGAAGTGAAATAAATACCATTTGGAGGCATTTAATGTCCGAGCAAAAACGGCTGATTTTCGACAAAAGAGATAACACCCCCCCATTACGTCATGCTTCAGAAATGTGGAAAATGGTCCGTTTTCAAATGTTTTATTTTTGAACGTCAGTTCACATTTGTAGGTGGATCATCAGTGTTAGAGCTAAAATTAGCATGTTTAAAGTGATTTTCATGCTTCCAGGGGCTCGGGAAGTTAATTAAATACCATTTGGAGGCATTTAATGTTCGAGCAAAAACGGCTGATTTTCGACAAAAGAGATAACACCCCCCCATTACGTCATGCTTCAGAAAAGTGGAAAATGGTCCATTTTCAAATGTTTTATTTTTGAACGTCAGTTCACATTTGTAGGTGGATCATCAGTGTTAGAGCTAAAATTAGCATGTTTAAAGTGATTTTCATGCTTCCAGGGGCTCGGGAAGTTAATTAAATACCATTTGGAGGCATTTAATGTTCGAGCAAAAACGGCTGATTTTCGACAAAAGAGATAACACCCCCCCATTACGTCATGCTTCAGAAATGTGGAAAATGGTCCGTTTTCAAATGTTTTATTTTTGAACGTCAGTTCACATTTGTAGGTGGATCATCAGTGTTAGAGCTAAAATTAGCATGTTTAAAGTGATTTTCATGCTTCCAGGGGCTCGGGAAGTTAATTAAATACCATTTGGAGGCATTTAATGTTCGAGCAAAAACGGCTGATTTTCGACAAAAGAGATAACACCTCCCCATTACATCATGCTTCAGAAATGTGGAAAATGGTCCGTTTTCAAATGTTTTATTTTTGAACGTCAGTTCACATTTGTAGGTGGATCATCAGTGTTAGAGCTAAAATTAGCATGTTTAAAGTGATTTTCATGCTTCCAGGGGCTCGGGAAGTTAATTAAATACCATTTGGAGGCATTTAATGTTCGAGCAAAAACGGCTGATTTTCGACAAAAGAGATAACACCCCCCCATTACGTCATGCTTCAGAAATGTGGAAAATGGTCCGTTTTCAAATGTTTTATTTTTGAACGTCAGTTCACATTTGTAGGTGGATCATCAGTGTTAGAGCTAAAATTAGCATGTTTGAAGTGATTTTTATGCTTCCAGGGGCTCGGGAAGTTAATTAAATACCATTTGGAGGCATTTAATGTTCGAGCAAAAACGGCTGATTTTCGACAAAAGAGATAACACCCCCCCATTACGTCATGCTTCAGAAATGTGGAAAATGGTCCGTTTTCAAATGTTTTATTTTTGAACGTCAGTTCACATTTGTAGGTGGATCATCAGTGTTAGAGCTAAAATTAGCATGTTTAAAGTGATTTTCATGCTTCCAGGGGCTCGGGAAGTTAATTAAATACCATTTGGAGGCATTTAATGTTCGAGCAAAAACGGCTGATTTTCGACAAAAGAGATAACACCCCCCATTACGTCATGCTTCAGAAATGTGGAAAATGGTCCGTTTTCAAATGTTTTATTTTTGAACGTCAGTTCACATTTGTAGGTGGATCATCAGTGTTAGAGCTAAAATTAGCATGTTTAAAGTGATTTTCATGCTTCCAGGGGCTCGGGAAGTTAATTAAATACCATTTGGAGGCATTTAATGTTCGAGCAAAAACGGCTGATTTTCGACAAAAGAGATAACACCCCCCCATTACGTCATGCTTCAGAAATGTGGAAAATGGTCCGTTTTCAAATGTTTTATTTTTGAACGTCAGTTCACATTTGTAGGTGGATCATCAGTGTTAGAGCTACAATTAGCATGTTTAAAGTGATTTTCATGCTTCCAGGGGCTCGGGAAGTGAAATAAATACCATTTGGAGGCATTTAATGTTCGAGCAAAAACGGCTGATTTTCGACAAAAGAGATAACACCCCCCATTACGTCATGCTTCAGAAATGTGGAAAATGGTCCGTTTTCAAATGTTTTATTTTTGAACGTCAGTTCACATTTGTAGGTGGATCATCAGTGTTAGAGCTAAAATTAGCATGTTTAAAGTGATTTTCATGCTTCCAGGGGCTCGGGAAGTGAAATAAATACCATTTGGAGGCATTTAATGTTCGATCAAAAACGGCTGATTTTCGACAAAAGAGATAACACCCCCCCATTACGTCATGCTTCAGAAATGTGGAAAATGGTCCGTTTTCAAATGTTTTATTTTTGAACGTCAGTTCACATTTGTAGGTGGATCATCAGTGTTAGAGCTAAAATTAGCATGTTTAAAGTGATTTTCATGCTTCCAGGGGCTCGGGAAGTTAATTAAATACCATTTGGAGGCATTTAATGTTCGAGCAAAAACGGCTGATTTTCGACAAAAGAGATAACACCCCCCCATTACGTCATGCTTCAGAAATGTGGAAAATGGTCCGTTTTCAAATGTTTTATTTTTGAACGTCAGTTCACATTTGTAGGTGGATCATCAGTGTTAGAGCTAAAATTAGCATGTTTAAAGTGATTTTCATGCTTCCAGGGGCTCGGGAAGTTAATTAAATACCATTTGGAGGCATTTAATGTTCGAGCAAAAACGGCTGATTTTCGACAAAAGAGATAACACCCCCCCATTACGTCATGCTTCAGAAATGTGGAAAATGGTCCGTTTTCAAATGTTTTATTTTTGAACGTCAGTTCACATTTGTAGGTGGATCATCAGTGTTAGAGCTAAAATTAGCATGTTTAAAGTGATTTTCATGCTTCCAGGGGCCCAAAACACAAGATTTATGGAATGGTTAAAAGTGCATGAAAATGGCCAATTTACTCACTCTGAGTTCTCAAAAAGGGTTTCTTCACCCCGGGAAGTTAATTAAATACCATTTGGAGGCATTTAATGTTCGAGCAAAAACGGCTGATTTTCGACAAAAGAGATAACACCCCCCCATTACGTCATGCTTCAGAAATGTGGAAAATGGTCCGTTTTCAAATGTTTTATTTTTGAACGTCAGTTCACATTTGTAGGTTTATCATCAGTGTTAGAGCTAAAATTAGCATGTTTAAAGTGATTTTCATGCTTCCAGGGGCTCGGGAAGTGAAATAAATACCATTTGGAGGCATTTAATGTTCGAGCAAAAACGGCTGATTTTCGACAAAAGAGATAACACCCCCCCATTACGTCATGCTTCAGAAATGTGGAAAATGGTCCGTTTTCAAATGTTTTATTTTTGAACGTCAGTTCACATTTGTAGGTGGATCATCAGTGTTAGAGCTAAAATTAGCATGTTTAAAGTGATTTTCATGCTTCCAGGGGCTCGGGAAGTTAATTAAATACCATTTGGAGGCATTTAATGTTCGAGCAAAAACGGCTGATTTTCGACAAAAGAGATAACACCCCCCCATTACGTCATGCTTCAGCAATGTGGAAAATGGTCCGTTTTCAAATGTTTTATTTTTGAACGTCAGTTCACATTTGTAGGTGGATCATCAGTGTTAGAGCTAAAATTAGCATGTTTAAAGTGATTTTCATGCTTCCAGGGGCCCAAAACACAAGATTTATGGAATGGTTAAAAGTGCATGAAAATGGCCAATTTACTCACTCTGAGTTCTCAAAAAGGGTTTCTTCACCCCGGGAAGTTAATTAAATACCATTTGGAGGCATTTAATGTTCGAGCAAAAACGGCTGATTTTCGACAAAAGAGATAACACCCCCCCATTACGTCATGCTTCAGAAATGTGGAAAATGGTCCGTTTTCAAATGTTTTATTTTTGAACGTCAGTTCACATTTGTAGGTGGATCATCAGTGTTAGAGCTAAAATTAGTATGTTTAAAGTGATTTTCATGCTTCCAGGGGCTCGGGAAGTTAATTAAATACCATTTGGAGGCATTTAATGTTCGAGCAAAAACGGCTGATTTTCGACAAAAGAGATAACACCCCCCCATTACGTCATGCTTCAGAAATGTGGAAAATGGTCCGTTTTCAAATGTTTTATTTTTGAACGTCAGTTCACATTTGTAGGTGGATCATCAGTGTTAGAGCTAAAATTAGCATGTTTAAAGTGATTTTCATGCTTCCAGGGGCTCGGGAAGTTAATTAAATACCATTTGGAGGCATTTAATGTTCGAGCAAAAACGGCTGATTTTCGACAAAAGAGATAACACCCCCCCATTACGTCATGCTTCAGAAATGTGGAAAATGGTCCGTTTTCAAATGTTTTATTTTTGAACGTCAGTTCACATTTGTAGGTGGATCATCAGTGTTAGAGCTAAAATTAGCATGTTTAAAGTGATTTTCATGCTTCCAGGGGCTCGGGAAGTTAATTAAATACCATTTGGAGGCAAGTAATGTTCGAGCAAAAACGGCTGATTTTCGACAAAAGAGATAACACCCCCCCATTACGTCATGCTTCAGAAATGTGGAAAATGGTCCGTTTTCAAATGTTTTATTTTTGAACGTCAGTTCACATTTGTAGGTGGATCATCAGTGTTAGAGCTAAAATTAGCATGTTTAAAGTGATTTTCATGCTTCCAGGGGCTCGGGAAGTGAAATAAATACCATTTGGAGGCATTTAATGTTCGAGCAAAAACGGCTGATTTTCGACAAAAGAGATAACACCCCCCATTACGTCATGCTTCAGAAATGTGGAAAATGGTCCGTTTTCAAATGTTTTATTTTTGAACGTCAGTTCACATTTGTAGGTGGATCATCAGTGTTAGAGCTAAAATTAGCATGTTTAAAGTGATTTTCATGCTTCCAGGGGCTCGGGAAGTGAAATAAATACCATTTGGAGGCATTTAATGTTCGAGCAAAAACGGCTGATTTTCGACAAAAGAGATAACACCCCCATTACGTCATGCTTCAGAAATGTGGAAAATGGTCCGTTTTCAAATGTTTTATTTTTGAACGTCAGTTTACATTTGTAGGTGGATCATCAGTGTTAGAGCTAAAATTAGCATGTTTAAAGTGATTTTCATGCTTCCAGGGGCTCGGGAAGTTAATTAAATACCATTTGGAGGCATTTAATGTTCGAGCAAAAACGGCTGATTTTCGACAAAAGAGATAACACCCCCCCATTACGTCATGCTTCAGAAATGTGGAAAATGGTCCGTTTTCAAATCTTTTATTTTTGAACGTCAGTTCACATTTGTAGGTGGATCATCAGTGTTAGAGCTAAAATTAGCATGTTTAAAGTGATTTTCATGCTTCCAGGGGCTCGGGAAGTTAATTAAATACCATTTGGAGGCATTTAATGTTCGAGCAAAAAAGGCTGATTTTCGACAAAAGAGATAACACCCCCCATTACGTCATGCTTCAGAAATGTGGAAAATGGTCCGTTTTCAAATGTTTTATTTTTGAACGTCAGTTCACATTTGTAGGTGGATCATCAGTGTTAGAGCTAAAATTAGCATGTTTAAAGTGATTTTCATGCTTCCAGGGGCTCGGGAAGTGAAATAAATACCATTTGGAGGCATTTAATGATCGAGCAAAAACGGCTGATTTTCGACAAAAGAGATAACACCCCCCCATTACGTCATGCTTCAGAAATGTGGAAAATGGTTCGTTTTCAAATGTTTTATTTTTGAAAGTCAGTTCACATTTGTAGGTGGATCATCAGTGTTAGAGCTAAAATTAGCATGTTTAAAGTGATTTTCATGCTTCCAGGGGCTCGGGAAGTTAATTAAATACCATTTGGAGGCATTTAATGTTCGAGCAAAAACGGCTGATTTTCGACAAAAGAGATAACACCCCCCCATTACGTCATGCTTCAGAAATGTGGAAAATGGTCCGTTTTCAAATGTTTTATTTTTGAACGTCAGTTCACATTTGTAGGTGGATCATCAGTGTTAGAGCTAAAATTAGCATGTTTAAAGTGATTTTCATGCTTCCAGGGGCTCGGGAAGTTAATTAAATACCATTTGGAGGCATTTAATGTTCGAGCAAAAACGGCTGATTTTCGACAAAAGAGATAACACCCCCCCATTACGTCATGCTTCAGAAATGTGGAAAATGGTCCGTTTTCAAATGCTTTATTTTTGAACGTCAGTTCACATTTGTAGGTGGATCATCAGTGTTAGAGCTAAAATTAGCATGTTTAAAGTGATTTTCATGCTTCCAGGGGCTCGGGAAGTGAAATAAATACCATTTGGAGGCATTTAATGTTCGAGCAAAAACGGCAGATTTTCGACAAAAGAGATAACACCCCCCCATTACGTCATGCTTCAGAAATGTGGAAAATGGTCCGTTTTCAAATGTTTTATTTTTGAACGTCAGTTCACATTTGTAGGTGGATCATCAGTGTTAGAGCTAAAATTAGCATGTTTAAAGTGATTTTCATGCTTCCAGGGGCTCGGGAAGTTAATTAAATACCATTTGGAGGCATTTAATGTTCGAGCAAAAACGGCTGATTTTCGACAAAAGAGATAACACCCCCCCATTACGTCATGCTTCAGAAATGTGGAAAATGGTCCGTTTTCAAATGTTTTATTTTTGAACGTCAGTTCACATTTGTAGGTGGATCATCAGTGTTAGAGCTAAAATTAGCATGTTTAAAGTGATTTTCATGCTTCCAGGGGCTCGGGAAGTTAATTAAAAACCATTTGGAGGCATTTAATGTTCCAGCAAAAACGGCTGATTTTCGACAAAAGAGATAACACCCCCCCATTACGTCATGCTTCAGAAATGTGAAAAATGGTCCGTTTTCAAATGTTTTATTTTTGAACGTCAGTTCACATTTGTAGGTGGATCATCAGTGTTAGAGCTAAAATTAGCATGTTTAATGTGATTTTCATGCTTCCAGGGGCCCAAAACACAAGATTTATGGAATGGTTAAAAGTGCATGAAAATGGCCAATTTACTCACTCTGAGTTCTCAAAAAGGGTTTCTTCACCCCGGGAAGTTAATTAAATACCATTTGGAGGCATTTAATGTTCGAGCAAAAACGGCTGATTTTCGACAAAAGAGATAACACCCCCCCCATTACGTCATGCTTCAGAAATGTGGAAAATGGTCCGTTTTCAAATGTTTTATTTTTGAACGTCAGTTCACATTTGTAGGTGGATCATCAGTGTTAGAGCTAAAATTAGCATGTTTAAAGTGATTTTCATGCTTCCAGGGGCTCGGGAAGTGAAATAAATACCATTTGGAGGCATTTAATGTTCGAGCAAAAACGGCTGATTTTCGACAAAAGAGATAACACCCCCCCATTACGTCATGCTTCAGAAATGTGGAAAATGGTCCGTTTTCAAATGTTTTATTTTTGAACGTCAGTTCACATTTGTAGGTGGATCATCAGTGTTAGAGCTAAAATTAGCATGTTTAAAGTAATTTTCATGCTTCCAGGGGCTCTGGAAGTTAATTAAATACCATTTGGAGGCATTTAATGTTCGAGCAAAAACGGCTGATTTTCGACAAAAGAGATAACACCCCCCCATTACGTCATGCTTCAGAAATGTGGAAAATGGTCCGTTTTCAAATGTTTTATTTTTGAACGTCAGTTCACATTTGTAGGTGGATCATCAGTGTTAGAGCTAAAATTAGCATGTTTAAAGTGATTTTCATGCTTCCAGGGACTCGGGAAGTGAAATAAATACCATTTGGAGGCATTTAATGTTCGAGCAAAAACGGCTGATTTTCGACAAAAGAGATAACACCCCCCCATTACGTCATGCTTCAGAAATGTGGAAAATGGTCCGTTTTCAAATGTTTTATTTTTGAACGTCAGTTCACATTTGTAGGTGGATCATCAGTGTTAGAGCTAAAATTAGCATGTTTAAAGTGATTTTCATGCTTCCAGGGGCCCAAAACACAAGATTTATGGAATGGTTAAAAGTGCATGAAAATGGCCAATTTACTCACTCTGAGTTCTCAAAAAGGGTTTCTTCACCCCGGGAAGTTAATTAAATACCATTTGGAGGCATTTAATGTTCGAGCAAAAACGGCTGATTTTCGACAAAAGAGATAACACCCCCCCATTACGTCATGCTCCAGAAATGTGGAAAATGGTCCGTTTTCAAATGTTTTATTTTTGAACGTCAGTTCACATTTGTAGGTGGATCATCAGTGTTAGAGCTAAAATTAGCATGTTTAAAGTGATTTTCATGCTTCCAGGGGCTCGGGAAGTTAATTAAATACCATTTGGAGGCATTTAATGTTCGAGCAAAAACGGCTGATTTTCGACAAAAGAGATAACACCCCCCCATTACGTCATGCTTCAGAAATGTGGAAAATGGTCCGTTTTCAAATGTTTTATTTTTGAACGTCAGTTCACATTTGTAGGTGGATCAGCAGTGTTAGAGCTAAAATTAGCATGTTTAAAGTGATTTTCATGCTTCCAGGGGCTCGGGAAGGTAATTAAATACCATTTGGAGGCATTTAATGTTCGAGCAAAAACGGCTGATTTTCGACAAAAGAGATAACACCCCCCCATTACGTCATGCTTCAGAAATGTGGAAAATGGTCCGTTTTCAAATGTTTTATTTTTGAACGTCAGTTCACATTTGTAGGTGGATCATCAGTGTTAGAGCTAAAATTAGCATGTTTAAAGTGATTTTCATGCTTCCAGGGGCTCGGGAAGTTAATTAAATACCATTTGGAGGCATTTAATGTTCGAGCAAAAACGGCTGATTTTCGACAAAAGAGATAACACCCCCCCATTACGTCATGCTTCAGAAATGTGGAAAATGGTCCGTTTTCAAATGTTTTATTTTTGAACGTCAGTTCACATTTGTAGGTGGATCATCAGTGTTAGAGCTAAAATTAGCATGTTTAAAGTGATTTTCATGCTTCCAGGGGCTCGGGAAGTTAATTAAATACCATTTGGAGGCATTTAATGTTCGAGCAAAAACGGCTGATTTTCGACAAAAGAGATAACACCCCCCCATTACGTCATGCTTCAGAAATGTGGAAAATGGTCCGTTTTCAAATGTTTTATTTTTGAACGTCAGTTCACATTTGTAGGTGGATCATCAGTGTTAGAGCTAAAATTAGCATGTTTAAAGTGATTTTCATGCTTCCAGGGGCTCGGGAAGTTAATTAAATACCATTTGGAGGCATTTAATGTTCGAGCAAAAACGGCTGATTTTCGACAAAAGAGATAACACCCCCCATTACGTCATGCTTCAGAAATGTGGAAAATGGTCCGTTTTCAAATGTTTTATTTTTGAACGTCAGTTCACATTTGTAGGTGGATCATCAGTGTTAGAGCTAAAATTAGCATGTTTAAAGTGATTTTCATGCTTCCAGGGGCTCGGGAAGTGAAATAAATACCATTTGGAGGCATTTAATGTTCGAGCAAAAACGGCTGATTTTCGACAAAAGAGATAACACCCCCCATTACGTCATGCTTCAGAAATGTGGAAAATGGTCCGTTTTCAAATGTTTTATTTTTGAACGTCAGTTCACATTTGTAGGTGGATCATCAGTGTTAGAGCTAAAATTAGCATGTTTAAAGTGATTTTCATGCTTCCAGGGGCTCGGGAAGTGAAATAAATACCATTTGGAGGCATTTAATGTTCGATCAAAAACGGCTGATTTTCGACAAAAGAGATAACACCCCCCCATTACGTCATGCTTCAGAAATGTGGAAAATGGTCCGTTTTCAAATGTTTTATTTTTGAACGTCAGTTCACATTTGTAGGTGGATCATCAGTGTTAGAGCTAAAATTAGCATGTTTAAAGTGATTTTCATGCTTCCAGGGGCTCGGGAAGTTAATTAAATACCATTTGGAGGCATTTAATGTTCGAGCAAAAACGGCTGATTTTCGACAAAAGAGATAACACCCCCCCATTACGTCATGCTTCAGAAATGTGGAAAATGGTCCGTTTTCAAATGTTTTATTTTTGAACGTCAGTTCACATTTGTAGGTGGATCATCAGTGTTAGAGCTAAAATTAGCATGTTTAAAGTGATTTTCATGCTTCCAGGGGCTCGGGAAGTTAATTAAATACCATTTGGAGGCATTTAATGTTCGAGCAAAAACGGCTGATTTTCGACAAAAGAGATAACACCCCCCCATTACGTCATGCTTCAGCAATGTGGAAAATGGTCCGTTTTCAAATGTTTTATTTTTGAACGTCAGTTCACATTTGTAGGTGGATCATCAGTGTTAGAGCTAAAATTAGCATGTTTAAAGTGATTTTCATGCTTCCAGGGGCCCAAAACACAAGATTTATGGAATGGTTAAAAGTGCATGAAAATGGCCAATTTACTCACTCTGAGTTCTCAAAAAGGGTTTCTTCACCCCGGGAAGTTAATTAAATACCATTTGGAGGCATTTAATGTTCGAGCAAAAACGGCTGATTTTCGACAAAAGAGATAACACCCCCCCATTACGTCATGCTTCAGAAATGTGGAAAATGGTCCGTTTTCAAATGTTTTATTTTTGAACGTCAGTTCACATTTGTAGGTGGATCATCAGTGTTAGAGCTAAAATTAGTATGTTTAAAGTGATTTTCATGCTTCCAGGGGCTCGGGAAGTTAATTAAATACCATTTGGAGGCATTTAATGTTCGAGCAAAAACGGCTGATTTTCGACAAAAGAGATAACACCCCCCCATTACGTCATGCTTCAGAAATGTGGAAAATGGTCCGTTTTCAAATGTTTTATTTTTGAACGTCAGTTCACATTTGTAGGTGGATCATCAGTGTTAGAGCTAAAATTAGCATGTTTAAAGTGATTTTCATGCTTCCAGGGGCTCAGGAAGTTAATTAAATACCATTTGGAGGCAAGTAATGTTCGAGCAAAAACGGCTGATTTTCGACAAAAGAGATAACACCCCCCCATTACGTCATGCTTCAGAAATGTGGAAAATGGTCCGTTTTCAAATGTTTTATTTTTGAACGTCAGTTCACATTTGTAGGTGGATCATCAGTGTTAGAGCTAAAATTAGCATGTTTAAAGTGATTTTCATGCTTCCAGGGGCTCGGGAAGTGAAATAAATACCATTTGGAGGCATTTAATGTTCGAGCAAAAACGGCTGATTTTCGACAAAAGAGATAACACCCCCCATTACGTCATGCTTCAGAAATGTGGAAAATGGTCCGTTTTCAAATGTTTTATTTTTGAACGTCAGTTCACATTTGTAGGTGGATCATCAGTGTTAGAGCTAAAATTAGCATGTTTAAAGTGATTTTCATGCTTCCAGGGGCTCGGGAAGTGAAATAAATACCATTTGGAGGCATTTAATGTTCGAGCAAAAACGGCTGATTTTCGACAAAAGAGATAACACCCCCCATTACGTCATGCTTCAGAAATGTGGAAAATGGTCCGTTTTCAAATGTTTTATTTTTGAACGTCAGTTTACATTTGTAGGTGGATCATCAGTGTTGGAGCTAAAATTAGCATGTTTAAAGTGATTTTCATGCTTCCAGGGGCTCGGGAAGTTAATTAAATACCATTTGGAGGCATTTAATGTTCGAGCAAAAACGGCTGATTTTCGACAAAAGAGATAACACCCCCCCATTACGTCATGCTTCAGAAATGTGGAAAATGGTCCGTTTTCAAATCTTTTATTTTTGAACGTCAGTTCACATTTGTAGGTGGATCATCAGTGTTAGAGCTAAAATTAGCATGTTTAAAGTGATTTTCATGCTTCCAGGGGCTCGGGAAGTTAATTAAATACCATTTGGAGGCATTTAATGTTCGAGCCAAAACGGCTGATTTTCGACAAAAGAGATAACACCCCCCATTACGTCATGCTTCAGAAATGTGGAAAATGGTCCGTTTTCAAATGTTTTATTTTTGAACGTCAGTTCACATTTGTAGGTGGATCATCAGTGTTAGAGCTAAAATTAGCATGTTTAAAGTGATTTTCATGCTTCCAGGGGCTCGGGAAGTGAAATAAATACCATTTGGAGGCATTTAATGATCGAGCAAAAACGGCTGATTTTCGACAAAAGAGATAACACCCCCCCATTACGTCATGCTTCAGAAATGTGGAAAATGGTTCGTTTTCAAATGTTTTATTTTTGAACGTCAGTTCACATTTGTAGGTGGATCATCAGTGTTAGAGCTAAAATTAGCATGTTTAAAGTGATTTTCATGCTTCCAGGGGCTCGGGAAGTTAATTAAATACCATTTGGAGGCATTTAATGTTCGAGCAAAAACGGCTGATTTTCGACAAAAGAGATAACACCCCCCCATTACGTCATGCTTCAGAAATGTGGAAAATGGTCCGTTTTCAAATGTTTTATTTTTGAACGTCAGTTCACATTTGTAGGTGGATCATCAGTGTTAGAGCTAAAATTAGCATGTTTAAAGTGATTTTCATGCTTCCAGGGGCTCGGGAAGTTAATTAAATACCATTTGGAGGCATTTAATGTTCGAGCAAAAACGGCTGATTTTCGACAAAAGAGATAACACCCCCCCATTACGTCATGCTTCAGAAATGTGGAAAATGGTCCGTTTTCAAATGTTTTATTTTTGAAGGTCAGTTCACATTTGTAGGTGGATCATCAGTGTTAGAGCTAAAATTAGCATGTTTAAAGTGATTTTCATGCTTCCAGGGGCTCGGGAAGTGAAATAAATACCATTTGGAGGCATTTAATGTTCGAGCAAAAACGGCAGATTTTCGACAAAAGAGATAACACCCCCCCATTACGTCATGCTTCAGAAATGTGGAAAATGGTCCGTTTTCAAATGTTTTATTTTTGAACGTCAGTTCACATTTGTAGGTGGATCATCAGTGTTAGAGCTAAAATTAGCATGTTTAAAGTGATTTTCATGCTTCCAGGGGCTCGGGAAGTTAATTAAATACCATTTGGAGGCATTTAATGTTCGAGCAAAAACGGCTGATTTTCGACAAAAGAGATAACACCCCCCCATTACGTCATGCTTCAGAAATGTGGAAAATGGTCCGTTTTCAAATGTTTTATTTTTGAACGTCAGTTCACATTTGTAGGTGGATCATCAGTGTTAGAGCTAAAATTAGCATGTTTAAAGTGATTTTCATGCTTCCAGGGGCTCGGGAAGTTAATTAAAAACCATTTGGAGGCATTTAATGTTCAAGCAAAAACGGCTGATTTTCGACAAAAGAGATAACACCCCCCCATTACGTCATGCTTCAGAAATGTGAAAAATGGTCCGTTTTCAAATGTTTTATTTTTGAACGTCAGTTCACATTTGTAGGTGGATCATCAGTGTTAGAGCTAAAATTAGCATGTTTAATGTGATTTTCATGCTTCCAGGGGCCCAAAACACAAGATTTATGGAATGGTTAAAAGTGCATGAAAATGGCCAATTTACTCACTCTGAGTTCTCAAAAAGGGTTTCTTTACCCCGGGAAGTTAATTAAATACCATTTGGAGGCATTTAATGTTCGAGCAAAAACGGCTGATTTTCGACAAAAGAGATAACACCCCCCCCATTACGTCATGCTTCAGAAATGTGGAAAATGGTCCGTTTTCAAATGTTTTATTTTTGAACGTCAGTTCACATTTGTAGGTGGATCATCAGTGTTAGAGCTAAAATTAGCATGTTTAAAGTGATTTTCATGCTTCCAGGGGCTCGGGAAGTGAAATAAATACCATTTGGAGGCATTTAATGTTCGAGCAAAAACGGCTGATTTTCGACAAAAGAGATAACACCCCCCCATTACGTCATGCTTCAGAAATGTGGAAAATGGTCCGTTTTCAAATGTTTTATTTTTGAACGTCAGTTCACATTTGTAGGTGGATCATCAGTGTTAGAGCTAAAATTAGCATGTTTAAAGTGATTTTCATGCTTCCAGGGGCTCTGGAAGTTAATTAAATACCATTTGGAGGCATTTAATGTTCGAGCAAAAACGGCTGATTTTCGACAAAAGAGATAACACCCCCCCATTACGTCATGCTTCAGAAATGTGGAAAATGGTCCGTTTTCAAATGTTTTATTTTTGAACGTCAGTTCACATTTGTAGGTGGATCATCAGTGTTAGAGCTAAAATTAGCATGTTTAAAGTGATTTTCATGCTTCCAGGGACTCGGGAAGTGAAATAAATACCATTTGGAGGCATTTAATGTTCGAGCAAAAACGGCTGATTTTCGACAAAAGAGATAACACCCCCCCATTACGTCATGCTTCAGAAATGTGGAAAATGGTCCGTTTTCAAATGTTTTATTTTTGAACGTCAGTTCACATTTGTAGGTGGATCATCAGTGTTAGAGCTAAAATTAGCATGTTTAAAGTGATTTTCATGCTTCCAGGGGCCCAAAACACAAGATTTATGGAATGGTTAAAAGTGCATGAAAATGGCCAATTTACTCACTCTGAGTTCTCAAAAAGGGTTTCTTCACCCCGGGAAGTTAATTAAATACCATTTGGAGGCATTTAATGTTCGAGCAAAAACGGCTGATTTTCGACAAAAGAGATAACACCCCCCCATTACGTCATGCTTCAGAAATGTGGAAAATGGTCCGTTTTCAAATGTTTTATTTTTGAACGTCAGTTCACATTTGTAGGTGGATCATCAGTGTTAGAGCTAAAATTAGCATGTTTAAAGTGATTTTCATGCTTCCAGGTGTCTCGGGAAGTGAAATAAATACCATTTGGAGGCATTTAATGTTCGAGCAAAAACGCCTGATTTTCGACAAAAGAGATAACACCCCCCCATTACGTCATGCTTCAGAAATGTGGAAAATGGTCCGTTTTCAAATCTTTTATTTTTGAACGTCAGTTCACATTTGTAGGTGGATCATCAGTGTTAGAGCTAAAATTAGCATGTTTAAAGTGATTTTCATGCTTCCAGGGGCTCGGGAAGTTAATTAAATACCATTTGGAGGCATTTAATGTTCTAGCAAAAACGGCTGATTTTCGACAAAAGAGATAACACCCCCATTACGTCATGCTTCAGAAATGTGGAAAATGGTCCGTTTTCAAATGTTTTATTTTTGAACGTCAGTTCACATTTGTAGGTGGATCATCAGTGTTAGAGCTAAAATTAGCATGTTTAAAGTGATTTTCATGCTTCCAGGGGCTCGGGAAGTAAAATAAATACCATTTGGAGGCATTTAATGTTCGAGCAAAAACGGCTGATTTTCGACAAAAGAGATAACACCCCCCATTACGTCATGCTTCAGAAATGTGGAAAATGGTCCGTTTTCAAATGTTTTATTTTTGAACGTCAGTTCACATTTGTAGGTGGATCATCAGTGTTAGAGCTAAAATTAGCATGTTTAAAGTGATTTTCATGCTTCCAGGGGCTCGGGAAGTTAATTAAATACCATTTGGAGGCATTTAATGTTCGAGCAAAAACGGCTGATTTTCGACAAAAGAGATAACACCCCCCCATTACGTCATGCTTCAGAAATGTGGAAAATGGTCCGTTTTCAAATGTTTTATTTTTGAACGTCAGTTCACATTTGTAGGTGGATCATCAGTGTTAGAGCTAAAATTAGCATGTTTAAAGTGATTTTCATGCTTCCAGGGGCTCGGGAAGTGAAATAAATACCATTTGGAGGCATTTAATGTTCGAGCAAAAACGGCTGATTTTCGACAAAAGAGATAACACCCCCCCATTACGTCATGCTTCAGAAATGTGGAAAATGGTCCGTTTTCAAATGTTTTATTTTTGAACGTCAGTTCACATTTGTAGGTGGATCATCAGTGTTAGAGCTAAAATTAGCATGTTTAAAGTGATTTTCATGCTTCAAGGGGCTCGGGAAGTTAATTAAATACCATTTGGAGGCAAGTAATGCTCGAGCAAAAACGGCTGATTTTCGACAAAAGAGATAACACCCCCCCATTACGTCATGCTTCAGAAATGTGGAAAATGGTCCGTTTTCAAATGTTTTATTTTTGAACGTCAGTTCACATTTGTAGGTGGATCATCAGTGTTAGAGCTAAAATTAGCATGTTTAAAGTGATTTTCATGCTTCCAGGGGCTCGGGAAGTTAATTAAAAACCATTTGGAGGCATTTAATGTTCCAGCAAAAACGGCTGATTTTCGACAAAAGAGATAACACCCCCCCATTACGTCATGCTTCAGAAATGTGGAAAATGGTCTGTTTTCAAATGTTTTATTTTTGAACGTCAGTTCACATTTGTAGGTGGATCATCAGTGTTAGAGCTAAAATTAGCATGTTTAAAGTGATTTTCATGCTTCCAGGGGCCCAAAACACAAGATTTATGGAATGGTTAAAAGTGCATGAAAATGGCCAATTTACTCAATCTGAGTCCTCAAAAAGGGTTTCTTCACCCCGGGAAGTTAATTAAATACCATTTGGAGGCATTTAATGTTCGAGCAAAAACGGCTGATTTTCGACAAAAGAGATAACACCCCCCCATTACGTCATGCTTCAGAAATGTGGAAAATGGTCCGTTTTCAAATGTTTTATTTTTGAACGTCAGTTCACATTTGTAGGTGGATCATCAGTGTTAGAGCTAAAATTAGCATGTTTAAAGTGATTTTCATGCTTCCAGGGGCTCGGGAAGTGAAATAAATACCATTTGGAGGCATTTAATGTTCGAGCAAAAACGGCTGATTTTCGACAAAAGAGATAACACCCCACCATTACGTCATGCTTCAGAAATGTGGAAAATGGTCCGTTTTCAAATGTTTTATTTTTGAACGTCAGTTCACATTTGTAGGTGGATCATCAGTGTTAGAGCTAAAATTAGCATGTTTAAAGTGATTTTCATGCTTCCAGGGGCTCGGGAAGTGAAATAAATACCATTTGGAGGCATTTAATGTTCGAGCAAAAACGGCAGATTTTCGACAAAAGAGATAACACCCCCCCATTACGTCATGCTTCAGAAATGTGGAAAATGGTCCGTTTTCAAATGTTTTATTTTTGAACGTCAGTTCACATTTGTAGGTGGATCATCAGTGTTAGAGCTAAAATTAGCATGTTTAAAGTGATTTTCATGCTTCCAGGGGCTCGGGAAGTTAATTAAGTACCATTTGGAGGCATTTATTGTTCGAGCAAAAACGGCTGATTTTCGACAAAAGAGATAACACCCCCCCATTACGTCATGCTTCAGAAATGTGGAAAATGGTCCGTTTTCAAATGTTTTATTTTTGAACGTCAGTTCACATTTGTAGGTGGATCATCAGTGTTAGAGCTAAAATTAGCATGTTTAAAGTGATTTTCATTCTTCCAGGGGCTCGGGAAGTTAATTAAATACCATTTGGAGGCATTTAATGTTCGAGCAAAAACGGCTGATTTTCGACAAAAGAGATAACACCCCCCCATTACGTCATGCTTCAGAAATGTGGAAAATGGTCCGTTTTCAAATGTTTTATTTTTGAACGTCAGTTCACATTTGTAGGTGGATCATCAGTGTTAGAGCTAAAATTAGCATGTTTAAAGTGATTTTCATGCTTCCAGGGGCTCGGGAAGTGAAATAAATACCATTTGGAGGCATTTAATGTTCGAGCAAAAACGGCTGATTTTCGACAAAAGAGATAACACCCCCCCATTACGTCATGCTTCAGAAATGTGGAAAATGGTCCGTTTTCAAATCTTTTATTTTTGAACGTCAGTTCACATTTGTAGGTGGATCATCAGTGTTAGAGCTAAAATTAGCATGTTTAAAGTGATTTTCATGCTTCCAGGGGCTCGGGAAGTGAAATAAATACCATTTGGAGGCATTTAATGTTCGAGCAAAAACGGCTGATTTTCGACAAAAGAGATAACACCCCCCCATTACGTCATGCTTCAGAAATGTGGAAAATGGTCCGTTTTCAAATGTTTTATTTTTGAACGTCAGTTCACATTTGTAGGTGGATCATCAGTGTTAGAGCTAAAATTAGCATGTTTAAAGTGATTTTCATGCTTCCAGGGGCCCAAAACACAAGATTTATGGAATGGTTAAAAGTGCATGAAAATGGCCAATTTACTCACTCTGAGTTCTCAAAAAGGGTTTCTTCACCCCGGGAAGTTAATTAAATACCATTTGGAGGCATTAAATGTTCGAGCAAAAACAGCTGATTTTCGACAAAAGAGATAACACCCCCCATTACGTCATGCTTCAGAAATGTGGAAAATGGTCCGTTTTCAAATGTTTTATTTTTGAACGTCAGTTCACATTTGTAGGTGGATCATCAGTGTTAGAGCTAAAATTAGCATGTTTAAAGTGATTTTCATGCTTCCAGGGGCTCGGGAAGTTAATTAAATACCATTTGGAGGCATTTAATGTTCGAGCAAAAACGGCTGATTTTCGACAAAAGAGATAACACCCCCCCATTACGTCATGCTTCACAAATGTTGAAAATGGTCCGTTTTCAAATGTTTTATTTTTGAACGTCAGTTCACATTTGTAGGTGGATCATCAGTGTTAGAGCTAAAATTAGCATGTTTAAAGTGATTTTCATGCTTCCAGGGCCTCGGGAAGTGAAATAAATACCATTTGGAGGCATTTAATGTTCGAGCAAAAACGGCTGATTTTCGACAAAAGAGATGACACCCCCCATTACGTCATGCTTCAGTAATGTGGAAAATGGTCCGTTTTCAAATGTTTTATTTTTGAACGTCAGTTTACATTTGTAGGTGGATCATCAGTGTTAGAGCTAAAATTAGCATGTTTAAAGTGATTTTCATGCTTCCAGGGGCTCGGGAAGTTAATTAAATACCATTTGGAGGCATTTAATGTTCGAGCAAAAACGGCTGATTTTCGACAAAAGAGATAACACCCCCCCATTACGTTATGCTTCAGAAATGTGGAAAATGGTCCGTTTTCAAATGATTTATTTTTGAACGTCAGTTCACATTTGTAGGTGGATCATCAGTGTTAGAGCTAAAATTAGCATGTTTAAAGTGATTTTCATGCTTCCAGGGGCTCGGGAAGTGAAATAAATACCATTTGGAGGCATTTAATGTTCGAGCAAAAACGGCTGATTTTCGACAAAAGAGATAACACCCCCCCATTACGTCATGCTTCAGAAATGTGGAAAATGGTCCGTTTTCAAATGTTTTATTTTTGAACGTCAGTTCACATTTGTAGGTGGATCATCAGTGTTAGAGCTAAAATTAGCATGTTTAAAGTGATTTTCATGCTTCCAGGGGCCCAAAACACAAGATTTATGGAATGGTTAAAAGTGCATGAAAATGGCAAATTTACTCACTCTGAGTTCTCAAAAAGGGTTTCTTCACCCCGGGAAGTGAAATAAATACCATTTGGAGGCATTTAATGATCGAGCAAAAACGGCTGATTTTCGACAAAAGAGATAACACCCCCCCATTACGTCATGCTTCAGAAATGTGGAAAATGGTCCGTTTTCAAATGTTTTATTTTTGAACGTCAGTTCACATTTGTAGGTGGATCATCAGTGTTAGAGCTAAAATTAGCATGTTTAAAGTGATTTTCATGCTTCCAGGGGCTCGGGAAGTTAATTAAATACCATTTGGAGGCATTTAATGTTCGAGCAAAAACGGCTGATTTTCGACAAAAGAGATAACACCCCCCCATTACGTCATGCTTCAGAAATGTGGAAAATGGTCCGTTTTCAAATGTTTTATTTTTGAACGTCAGTTCACATTTGTAGGTGGATCATCAGTGTTAGAGCTAAAATTAGCATGTTTAAAGTGATTTTCATGCTTCCAGGGGCTCGGGAAGTTAATTAAATACCATTTGGAGGCATTTAATGTTCGAGCAAAAACGGCTGATTTTCGACAAAAGAGATAACACCCCCCCATTACGTCATGCTTCAGAAATGTGGAAAATGGTCCGTTTTCAAATGTTTTATTTTTGAACGTCAGTTCACATTTGTAGGTGGATCATCAGTGTTAGAGCTAAAATTAGCATGTTTAAAGTGATTTTCATGCTTCCAGGGGCTCGGGAAGTTAATTAAATACCATTTGGAGGCATTTAATGTTCGAGCAAAAACGGCTGATTTTCGACAAAAGAGATAACACCCCCCCATTACGTCATGCTTCAGAAATGTGGAAAATGGTCCGTTTTCAAATCTTTTATTTTTGAACGTCAGTTCACATTTGTAGGTGGATCATCAGTGTTAGAGCTAAAATTAGCATGTTTAAAGTGATTTTCATGCTTCCAGGGGCCCAAAACACAAGATTTATGGAATGGTTAAAAGTGCATGAAAATGGCCAATTTACTCACTCTGAGTTCTCAAAAAGTGTTTCTTCACCCCGGGAAGTTAATTAAATACCATTTGGAGGCATTTAATGTTCGAGCAAAAACGGCTGATTTTCGACAAAAGAGATAACACCCCCCCATTACGTCATGCTTCAGAAATGTGGAAAATGGTCCGTTTTCAAATGTTTTATTTTTGAACGTCAGTTCACATTTGTAGGTGGATCATCAGTGTTAGAGCTAAAATTAGCATGTTTAAAGTGATTTTCATGCTTCCAGGGGCTCGGGAAGTTAATTAAATACCATTTGGAGGCATTTAATGTTCGAGCAAAAACGGCTGATTTTCGACAAAAGAGATAACACCCCCCCATTACGTCATGCTTCAGAAATGTGGAAAATGGTCCGTTTTCAAATGTTTTATTTTTGAACGTCAGTTCACATTTCTAGGTGGATCATCAGTGTTAGAGCTAAAATTAGCATGTTTAAAGTGATTTTCATGCTTCCAGGGGCTCGGGAAGTTAATTAAATACCATTTGGAGGCATTTAATGTTCGAGCAAAAACGGCTGATTTTCGACAAAAGAGATAACACCCCCCCATTACGTCATGCTTCAGAAATGTGGAAAATGGTCCGTTTTCAAATGTTTTATTTTTGAACGTCAGTTCACATTTGTAGGTGGATCATCAGTGTTAGAGCTAAAATTAGCATGTTTAAAGTGATTTTCATGCTTCCAGGGGCCCAAAACACAAGATTTATGGAATGGTTAAAAGTGCATGAAAATGGCCAATTTACTCACTCTGAGTTCTCAAAAAGTGTTTCTTCACCCCGGGAAGTTAATTAAATACCATTTGGAGGCATTTAATGTTCGAGCAAAAACGGCTGATTTTCGACAAAAGAGATAACACCCCCCCATTACGTCATGCTTCAGAAATGTGGAAAATGGTCCATTTTCAAATGTTTTATTTTTGAACGTCAGTTCACATTTGTAGGTGGATCATCAGTGTTAGAGCTAAAATTAGCATGTTTAAAGTGATTTTCATGCTTCCAGGGGCTCGGGAAGTTAATTAAATACCATTTGGAGGCATTTAATGTTCGAGCAAAAACGGCTGATTTTCGACAAAAGAGATAACACCCCCCCATTACGTCATGCTTCAGAAATGTGGAAAATGGTCCGTTTTCAAATGTTTTATTTTTGAACGTCAGTTCACATTTGTAGGTGGATCATCAGTGTTAGAGCTAAAATTAGCATGTTTAAAGTGATTTTCATGCTTCCAGGGGCTCGGGAAGTGAAATAAATACCATTTGGGGGCATTTAATGTTCGAGCAAAAACGGCTGATTTTCGACAAAAGAGATAACACCCCCCATTACGTCATGCTTCAGAAATGTGGAAAATGGTCCGTTTTCAAATGTTTTATTTTTGAACGTCAGTTCACATTTGTAGGTGGATCATCAGTGTTAGAGCTAAAATTAGCATGTTTAAAGTGATTTTCATGCTTCCAGGGGCTCGGGAAGTTAATTAAATACCATTTGGAGGCATTTAATGTTCGAGCAAAAACGGCTGATTTTCGACAAAAGAGATAACACCCCCCATTACGTCATGCTTCAGAAATGTGGAAAATGGTCCGTTTTCAAATGTTTTATTTTTGAACGTCAGTTCACATTTGTAGGTGGATCATCAGTGTTAGAGCTAAAATTAGCATGTTTAAAGTGATTTTCATGCTTCCAGGGGCCCAAAACACAATATTAATGGAATGGTTAAAAGTGCATGAAAATGGCCAATTTACTCACTCTGAGTTCTCAAAAAGGGTTTCTTCACCCCGGGAAGTGAAATAAATACCATTTGGAGGCATTTAATGTTCGAGCAAAAACGGCTGATTTTCGACAAAAGAGATAACACCCCCCCATTACGTCATGCTTCAGAAATGTGGAAAATGGTCCGTTTTCAAATGTTTTACTTTTGAACGTCAGTTCACATTTGTAGGTTGATCATCAGTGTTAGAGCTAAAATTAGCATGTTTAAAGTGATTTTCATGCTTCCAGGGGCTCGGGAAGTGAAATAAATACCATTTGGAGGCATTTAATGTTCGAGCAAAAACGGCTGATTTTCGACAAAAGAGATAACACCCCCCCATTACGTCATGCTTCAGAAATGTGGAAAATGGTCCGTTTTCAAATGTTTTATTTTTGAACATCAGTTCACATTTGTAGGTGGATCATCAGTGTTAGAGCTAAAATTAGCATGTTTAAAGTGATTTTCATGCTTCCAGGGGCTCGGGAAGTGAAATAAATACCATTTGGAGGCATTTAATGTTCGAGCAAAAACGGCTGATTTTCGACAAAAGAGATGACACCCCCCATTACGTCATGCTTCAGTAATGTGGAAAATGGTCCGTTTTCAAATGTTTTATTTTTGAACGTCAGTTCACATTTGTAGGTGGATCATCAGTGTTAGAGCTAAAATTAGCATGTTTAAAGTGATTTTCATGCTTCCAGGGGCTCGGGAAGTTAATTAAATACCATTTGGAGGCATTTAATGTTCGAGCAAAAACGGCTGATTTTCGACAAAAGAGATAACACCCCCCCATTACGTCATGCTTCAGAAATGTGGAAAATGGTCCGTTTTCAAATGTTTTATTTTTGAACGTCAGTTCACATTTGTAGGTGGATCATCAGTGTTAGAGCTAAAATTAGCATGTTTAAAGTGATTTTCATGCTTCCAGGGGCTCGGGAAGTGAAATAAATACCATTTGGAGGCATTTAATGTTCGAGCAAAAACGGCTGATTTTCGACAAAAGAGATAACACCCCCCCATTACGTCATGCTTCAGAAATGTGGAAAATGGTCCGTTTTCAAATGTTTTATTTTTGAACGTCAGTTCACATTTGTAGGTGGATCATCAGTGTTAGAGCTAAAATTAGCATGTTTAAAGTGATTTTCATGCTTCCAGGGGCTCGGGAAGTTAATTAAGTACCATTTGGAGGCATTTAATGTTCGAGCAAAAACGGCTGATTTTCGACAAAAGAGATAACACCCCCCCATTACGTCATGCTTCAGAAATGTGGAAAATGGTCCGTTTTCAAATGTTTTATTTTTGAACGTCAGTTCACATTTGTAGGTGGATCATCAGAGTTAGAGCTAAAATTAGCATGTTTAAAGTGATTTTCATGCTTCCAGGGGCTCGGGAAGTTAATTAAATACCATTTGGAGGCATTTAATGTTCGAGCAAAAACGGCTGATTTTCGACAAAAGAGATAACACCCCCCCATTACGTCATGCTTCAGAAATGTGGAAAATGGTCCGTTTTCAAATGTTTTATTTTTGAACGTCAGTTCACATTTGTAGGTGGATCATCAGTGTTAGAGCTAAAATTAGCATGTTTAAAGTGATTTTCATGCTTCCAGGGGCTCGGGAAGTGAAATAAATACCATTTGGAGGCATTTAATGTTTGAGCAAAAACAGCTGATTTTCGACAAAAGAGATAACACCCCCCCATTACGTCATGCTTCAGAAATGTGGAAAATGGTCCGTTTTCAAATCTTTTATTTTTGAACGTCAGTTCACATTTGTAGGTGGATCATCAGTGTTAGAGCTAAAATTAGAATGTTTAAAGTGATTTTCATGCTTCCAGGGGCTCGGGAAGTTAATTAAATACCATTTGGAGGCATTTAATGTTCGAGCAAAAACGGCTGATTTTCGACAAAAGAGATAACACCCCCCATTACGTCATGCTTCAGAAATGTAGAAAATGGTCCGTTTTCAAATGTTTTATTTTTGAACGTCAGTTCACATTTGTAGGTGGATCATCAGTGTTAGAGCTAAAATTAGCATGTTTAAAGTGATTTTCATGCTTCCAGGGGCTCGGGAAGTGAAATAAATACCATTTGGAGGCATTTAATGATCGAGCAAAAACGGCTGATTTTCGACAAAAGAGATAACACCCCCCCATTACGTCATGCTTCAGAAATGTGGAAAATGGTCCGTTTTCAAATGTTTTATTTTTGAACGTCAGTTCACATTTGTAGGTGGATCATCAGTGTTAGAGCTAAAATTAGCATGTTTAAAGTGATTTTCATGCTTCCAGGGGCTCGGGAAGTTAATTAAATACCATTTGGAGGCATTTAATGTTCGAGCAAAAACGGCTGATTTTCGACAAAAGAGATAACACCCCCCCATTACGTCATGCTTCAGAAATGTGGAAAATGGTCCGTTTTCAAATGTTTTATTTTTGAACGTCAGTTCACATTTGTAGGTGGATCATCAGTGTTAGAGCTAAAATTAGCATGTTTAAAGTGATTTTCATGCTTCCAGGGGCTCGGGAAGTTAATTAAGTACCATTTGGAGGCATTTAATGTTCGAGCAAAAACGGCTGATTTTCGACAAAAGAGATAACACCCCCCCATTACGTCATGCTTCAGAAATGTGGAAAATGGTCCGTTTTCAAATGTTTTATTTTTGAACGTCAGTTCACATTTGTAGGTGGATCATCAGTGTTAGAGCTAAAATTAGCATGTTTAAAGTGATTTTCATGCTTCCAGGGGCTCGGGAAGTTAATTAAATACCATTTGGAGGCATTTAATGTTCGAGCAAAAACGGCTGATTTTCGACAAAAGAGATAACACCCCCCCTTTACGTCATGCTTCAGAAATGTGGAAAATGGTCCATTTTCAAATGTTTTATTTTTGAACGTCAGTTCACATTTGTAGGTGGATCATCAGTGTTAGAGCTAAAATTAGCATGTTTAAAGTGATTTTCATGCTTCCAGGGGCTCGGGAAGTGAAATAAATACCATTTGGAGGCATTTAATGTTCGAGCAAAAACGGCTGATTTTCGACAAAAGAGATAACACCCCCCCATTACGTCATGCTTCAGAAATGTGGAAAATGGTCCGTTTTCAAATCTTTTATTTTTGAACGTCAGTTCACATTTGTAGGTGAATCATCAGTGTTAGAGCTAAAATTAGCATGTTTAAAGTGATTTTCATGCTTCCAGGGGCTCGGGAAGTTAATTAAATACCATTTGGAGGCATTTAATGTTCGAGCAAAAACGGCTGATTTTCGACAAAAGAGATAACACCCCCCATTACGTCATGCTTCAGAAATGTGGAAAATGGTCCGTTTTCAAATGTTTTATTTTTGAACGTCAGTTCACATTTGTAGGTGGATCATCAGTGTTAGAGCTAAAATTAGCATGTTTAAAGTGATTTTCATGCTTCCAGGGGCTCGGGAAGTGAAATAAATACCATTTGGAGGCATTTAATGATCGAGCAAAAACGGCTGATTTTCGACAAAAGAGATAACACCCCCCCATTACGTCATGCTTCAGAAATGTGGAAAATGGTCCGTTTTCAAATGTTTTATTTTTGAACGTCAGTTCACATTTGTAGGTGGATCATCAGTGTTAGAGCTAAAATTAGCATGTTTAAAGTGATTTTCATGCTTCCAGGGGCTCGGGAAGTTAATTAAATACCATTTGGAGGCATTTAATGTTCGAGCAAAAACGGCTGATTTTCGACAAAAGAGATAACACCCCCCCATTACGTCATGCTTCAGAAATGTGGAAAATGGTCCGTTTTCAAATGTTTTATTTTTGAACGTCAGTTCACATTTGTAGGTGGATCATCAGTGTTAGAGCTAAAATTAGCATGTTTAAAGTGATTTTCATGCTTCCAGGGGCTCGGGAAGTTAATTAAATACCATTTGGAGGCATTTAATGTTCGAGCAAAAACGGCTGATTTTCGACAAAAGAGATAACACCCCCCCATTACGTCATGCTTCAGAAATGTGGAAAATGGTCCGTTTTCAAATGTTTTATTTTTGAACGTCAGTTCACATTTGTAGGTGGATCATCAGTGTTAGAGCTAAAATTAGCATGTTTAAAGTGATTTTCATGCTTCCAGGGGCTCGGGAAGTTAATTAAATACCATTTGGAGGCATTTAATGTTCGAGCAAAAACGGCTGATTTTCGACAAAAGAGATAACACCCCCCCATTACGTCATGCTTCAGAAATGTGGAAAATGGTCCGTTTTCAAATCTTTTATTTTTGAACGTCAGTTCACATTTGTAGGTGGATCATCAGTGTTAGAGCTAAAATTAGCATGTTTAAAGTGATTTTCATGCTTCCAGGGGCCCAAAACACAAGATTTATGGAATGGTTAAAAGTGCATGAAAATGGCCAATTTACTCACTCTGAGTTCTCAAAAAGTGTTTCTTCACCCCGGGAAGTTAATTAAATACCATTTGGAGGCATTTAATGTTCGAGCAAAAACGGCTGATTTTCGACAAAAGAGATAACACCCCCCCATTACGTCATGCTTCAGAAATGTGGAAAATGGTCCGTTTTCAAATGTTTTATTTTTGAACGTCAGTTCACATTTGTAGGTGGATCATCAGTGTTAGAGCTAAAATTAGCATGTTTAAAGTGATTTTCATGCTTCCAGGGGCTCGGGAAGTTAATTAAATACCATTTGGAGGCATTTAATGTTCGAGCAAAAACGGCTGATTTTCGACAAAAGAGATAACACCCCCCCATTACGTCATGCTTCAGAAATGTGGAAAATGGTCCGTTTTCAAATGTTTTATTTTTGAACATCAGTTCACATTTGTAGGTGGATCATCAGTGTTAGAGCTAAAATTAGCATGTTTAAAGTGATTTTCATGCTTCCAGGGGCTCGGGAAGTGAAATAAATACCATTTGGAGGCATTTAATGTTCGAGCAAAAACGGCTGATTTTCGACAAAAGAGATGACACCCCCCATTACGTCATGCTTCAGTAATGTGGAAAATGGTCCGTTTTCAAATGTTTTATTTTTGAACGTCAGTTTACATTTGTAGGTGGATCATCAGTGTTAGAGCTAAAATTAGCATGTTTAAAGTGATTTTCATGCTTCCAGGGGCTCGGGAAGTTAATTAAATACCATTTGGAGGCATTTAATGTTCGAGCAAAAACGGCTGATTTTCGACAAAAGAGATAACACCCCCCCATTACGTCATGCTTCAGAAATGTGGAAAATGGTCCGTTTTCAAATGATTTATTTTTGAACGTCAGTTCACATTTGTAGGTGGATCATCAGTGTTAGAGCTAAAATTAGCATGTTTAAAGTGATTTTCATGCTTCCAGGGGCTCGGGAAGTGAAATAAATACCATTTGGAGGCATTTAATGTTCGAGCAAAAACGGCTGATTTTCGACAAAAGAGATAACACCCCCCCATTACGTCATGCTTCAGAAATGTGGAAAATGGTCCGTTTTCAAATGTTTTATTTTTGAACGTCAGTTCACATTTGTAGGTGGATCATCAGTGTTAGAGCTAAAATTAGCATGTTTAAAGTGATTTTCATGCTTCCAGGGGCCCAAAACACAAGATTTATGGAATGGTTAAAAGTGCATGAAAATGGCCAATTTACTCACTCTGAGTTCTCAAAAAGGGTTTCTTCACCCCGGGAAGTTAATTAAATACCATTTGGAGGCATTAAATGTTCGAGCAAAAACAGCTGATTTTCGACAAAAGAGATAACACCCCCCATTACGTCATGCTTCAGAAATGTGGAAAATGGTCCGTTTTCAAATGTTTTATTTTTGAACGTCAGTTCACATTTGTAGGTGGATCATCAGTGTTAGAGCTAAAATTAGCATGTTTAAAGTGATTTTCATGCTTCCAGGGGCTCGGGAAGTTAATTAAATACCATTTGGAGGCATTTAATGTTCGAGCAAAAACGGCTGATTTTCGACAAAAGAGATAACACCCCCCCATTACGTCATGCTTCACAAATGTTGAAAATGGTCCGTTTTCAAATGTTTTATTTTTGAACGTCAGTTCACATTTGTAGGTGGATCATCAGTGTTAGAGCTAAAATTAGCATGTTTAAAGTGATTTTCATGCTTCCAGGGCCTCGGGAAGTGAAATAAATACCATTTGGAGGCATTTAATGTTCGAGCAAAAACGGCTGATTTTCGACAAAAGAGATGACACCCCCCATTACGTCATGCTTCAGTAATGTGGAAAATGGTCCGTTTTCAAATGTTTTATTTTTGAACGTCAGTTTACATTTGTAGGTGGATCATCAGTGTTAGAGCTAAAATTAGCATGTTTAAAGTGATTTTCATGCTTCCAGGGGCTCGGGAAGTTAATTAAATACCATTTGGAGGCATTTAATGTTCGAGCAAAAACGGCTGATTTTCGACAAAAGAGATAACACCCCCCCATTACGTTATGCTTCAGAAATGTGGAAAATGGTCCGTTTTCAAATGATTTATTTTTGAACGTCAGTTCACATTTGTAGGTGGATCATCAGTGTTAGAGCTAAAATTAGCATGTTTAAAGTGATTTTCATGCTTCCAGGGGCTCGGGAAGTGAAATAAATACCATTTGGAGGCATTTAATGTTCGAGCAAAAACGGCTGATTTTCGACAAAAGAGATAACACCCCCCCATTACGTCATGCTTCAGAAATGTGGAAAATGGTCAGTTTTCAAATGTTTTATTTTTGAACGTCAGTTCACATTTGTAGGTGGATCATCAGTGTTAGAGCTAAAATTAGCATGTTTAAAGTGATTTTCATGCTTCCAGGGGCCCAAAACACAAGATTTATGGAATGGTTAAAAGTGCATGAAAATGGCAAATTTACTCACTCTGAGTTCTCAAAAAGGGTTTCTTCACCCCGGGAAGTGAAATAAATACCATTTGGAGGCATTTAATGATCGAGCAAAAACGGCTGATTTTCGACAAAAGAGATAACACCCCCCCATTACGTCATGCTTCAGAAATGTGGAAAATGGTCCGTTTTCAAATGTTTTATTTTTGAACGTCAGTTCACATTTGTAGGTGGATCATCAGTGTTAGAGCTAAAATTAGCATGTTTAAAGTGATTTTCATGCTTCCAGGGGCTCGGGAAGTTAATTAAATACCATTTGGAGGCATTTAATGTTCGAGCAAAAACGGCTGATTTTCGACAAAAGAGATAACACCCCCCCATTACGTCATGCTTCAGAAATGTGGAAAATGGTCCGTTTTCAAATGTTTTATTTTTGAACGTCAGTTCACATTTGTAGGTGGATCATCAGTGTTAGAGCTAAAATTAGCATGTTTAAAGTGATTTTCATGCTTCCAGGGGCTCGGGAAGTTAATTAAATACCATTTGGAGGCATTTAATGTTCGAGCAAAAACGGCTGATTTTCGACAAAAGAGATAACACCCCCCCATTACGTCATGCTTCAGAAATGTGGAAAATGGTCCGTTTTCAAATGTTTTATTTTTGAACGTCAGTTCACATTTGTAGGTGGATCATCAGTGTTAGAGCTAAAATTAGCATGTTTAAAGTGATTTTCATGCTTCCAGGGGCTCGGGAAGTTAATTAAATACCATTTGGAGGCATTTAATGTTCGAGCAAAAACGGCTGATTTTCGACAAAAGAGATAACACCCCCCCATTACGTCATGCTTCAGAAATGTGGAAAATGGTCCGTTTTCAAATCTTTTATTTTTGAACGTCAGTTCACATTTGTAGGTGGATCATCAGTGTTAGAGCTAAAATTAGCATGTTTAAAGTGATTTTCATGCTTCCAGGGGCCCAAAACACAAGATTTATGGAATGGTTAAAAGTGCATGAAAATGGCCAATTTACTCACTCTGAGTTCTCAAAAAGTGTTTCTTCACCCCGGGAAGTTAATTAAATACCATTTGGAGGCATTTAATGTTCGAGCAAAAACGGCTGATTTTCGACAAAAGAGATAACACCCCCCCATTACGTCATGCTTCAGAAATGTGGAAAATGGTCCGTTTTCAAATGTTTTATTTTTGAACGTCAGTTCACATTTGTAGGTGGATCATCAGTGTTAGAGCTAAAATTAGCATGTTTAAAGTGATTTTCATGCTTCCAGGGGCTCGGGAAGTTAATTAAATACCATTTGGAGGCATTTAATGTTCGAGCAAAAACGGCTGATTTTCGACAAAAGAGATAACACCCCTTCATTACGTCATGCTTCAGAAATGTGGAAAATGGTCCGTTTTCAAATGTTTTATTTTTGAACGTCAGTTCACATTTCTAGGTGGATCATCAGTGTTAGAGCTAAAATTAGCATGTTTAAAGTGATTTTCATGCTTCCAGGGGCTCGGGAAGTTAATTAAATACCATTTGGAGGCATTTAATGTTCGAGCAAAAACGGCTGATTTTCGACAAAAGAGATAACACCCCCCCATTACGTCATGCTTCAGAAATGTGGAAAATGGTCCGTTTTCAAATGTTTTATTTTTGAACGTCAGTTCACATTTGTAGGTGGATCATCAGTGTTAGAGCTAAAATTAGCATGTTTAAAGTGATTTTCATGCTTCCAGGGGCCCAAAACACAAGATTTATGGAATGGTTAAAAGTGCATGAAAATGGCCAATTTACTCACTCTGAGTTCTCAAAAAGTGTTTCTTCACCCCGGGAAGTTAATTAAATACCATTTGGAGGCATTTAATGTTCGAGCAAAAACGGCTGATTTTCGACAAAAGAGATAACACCCCCCCATTACGTCATGCTTCAGAAATGTGGAAAATGGTCCATTTTCAAATGTTTTATTTTTGAACGTCAGTTCACATTTGTAGGTGGATCATCAGTGTTAGAGCTAAAATTAGCATGTTTAAAGTGATTTTCATGCTTCCAGGGGCTCGGGAAGTTAATTAAATACCATTTGGAGGCATTTAATGTTCGAGCAAAAACGGCTGATTTTCGACAAAAGAGATAACACCCCCCCATTACGTCATGCTTCAGAAATGTGGAAAATGGTCCGTTTTCAAATGTTTTATTTTTGAACGTCAGTTCACATTTGTAGGTGGATCATCAGTGTTAGAGCTAAAATTAGCATGTTTAAAGTGATTTTCATGCTTCCAGGGGCTCGGGAAGTGAAATAAATACCATTTGGGGGCATTTAATGTTCGAGCAAAAACGGCTGATTTTCGACAAAAGAGATAACACCCCCCATTACGTCATGCTTCAGAAATGTGGAAAATGGTCCGTTTTCAAATGTTTTATTTTTGAACGTCAGTTCACATTTGTAGGTGGATCATCAGTGTTAGAGCTAAAATTAGCATGTTTAAAGTGATTTTCATGCTTCCAGGGGCTCGGGAAGTTAATTAAATACCATTTGGAGGCATTTAATGTTCGAGCAAAAACGGCTGATTTTCGACAAAAGAGATAACACCCCCCATTACGTCATGCTTCAGAAATGTGGAAAATGGTCCGTTTTCAAATGTTTTATTTTTGAACGTCAGTTCACATTTGTAGGTGGATCATCAGTGTTAGAGCTAAAATTAGCATGTTTAAAGTGATTTTCATGCTTCCAGGGGCCCAAAACACAATATTAATGGAATGGTTAAAAGTGCATGAAAATGGCCAATTTACTCACTCTGAGTTCTCAAAAAGGGTTTCTTCACCCCGGGAAGTGAAATAAATACCATTTGGAGGCATTTAATGTTCGAGCAAAAACGGCTGATTTTCGACAAAAGAGATAACACCCCCCCATTACGTCATGCTTCAGAAATGTGGAAAATGGTCCGTTTTCAAATGTTTTACTTTTGAACGTCAGTTCACATTTGTAGGTTGATCATCAGTGTTAGAGCTAAAATTAGCATGTTTAAAGTGATTTTCATGCTTCCAGGGGCTCGGGAAGTGAAATAAATACCATTTGGAGGCATTTAATGTTCGAGCAAAAACGGCTGATTTTCGACAAAAGAGATAACACCCCCCCATTACGTCATGCTTCAGAAATGTGGAAAATGGTCCGTTTTCAAATGTTTTATTTTTGAACATCAGTTCACATTTGTAGGTGGATCATCAGTGTTAGAGCTAAAATTAGCATGTTTAAAGTGATTTTCATGCTTCCAGGGGCTCGGGAAGTGAAATAAATACCATTTGGAGGCATTTAATGTTCGAGCAAAAACGGCTGATTTTCGACAAAAGAGATGACACCCCCCATTACGTCATGCTTCAGTAATGTGGAAAATGGTCCGTTTTCAAATGTTTTATTTTTGAACGTCAGTTCACATTTGTAGGTGGATCATCAGTGTTAGAGCTAAAATTAGCATGTTTAAAGTGATTTTCATGCTTCCAGGGGCTCGGGAAGTTAATTAAATACCATTTGGAGGCATTTAATGTTCGAGCAAAAACGGCTGATTTTCGACAAAAGAGATAACACCCCCCCATTACGTCATGCTTCAGAAATGTGGAAAATGGTCCGTTTTCAAATGTTTTATTTTTGAACGTCAGTTCACATTTGTAGGTGGATCATCAGTGTTAGAGCTAAAATTAGCATGTTTAAAGTGATTTTCATGCTTCCAGGGGCTCGGGAAGTGAAATAAATACCATTTGGAGGCATTTAATGTTCGAGCAAAAACGGCTGATTTTCGACAAAAGAGATAACACCCCCCCATTACGTCATGCTTCAGAAATGTGGAAAATGGTCCGTTTTCAAATGTTTTATTTTTGAACGTCAGTTCACATTTGTAGGTGGATCATCAGTGTTAGAGCTAAAATTAGCATGTTTAAAGTGATTTTCATGCTTCCAGGGGCTCGGGAAGTTAATTAAGTACCATTTGGAGGCATTTAATGTTCGAGCAAAAACGGCTGATTTTCGACAAAAGAGATAACACCCCCCCATTACGTCATGCTTCAGAAATGTGGAAAATGGTCCGTTTTCAAATGTTTTATTTTTGAACGTCAGTTCACATTTGTAGGTGGATCATCAGAGTTAGAGCTAAAATTAGCATGTTTAAAGTGATTTTCATGCTTCCAGGGGCTCGGGAAGTTAATTAAATACCATTTGGAGGCATTTAATGTTCGAGCAAAAACGGCTGATTTTCGACAAAAGAGATAACACCCCCCCATTACGTCATGCTTCAGAAATGTGGAAAATGGTCCGTTTTCAAATGTTTTATTTTTGAACGTCAGTTCACATTTGTAGGTGGATCATCAGTGTTAGAGCTAAAATTAGCATGTTTAAAGTGATTTTCATGCTTCCAGGGGCTCGGGAAGTGAAATAAATACCATTTGGAGGCATTTAATGTTTGAGCAAAAACAGCTGATTTTCGACAAAAGAGATAACACCCCCCCATTACGTCATGCTTCAGAAATGTGGAAAATGGTCCGTTTTCAAATCTTTTATTTTTGAACGTCAGTTCACATTTGTAGGTGGATCATCAGTGTTAGAGCTAAAATTAGAATGTTTAAAGTGATTTTCATGCTTCCAGGGGCTCGGGAAGTTAATTAAATACCATTTGGAGGCATTTAATGTTCGAGCAAAAACGGCTGATTTTCGACAAAAGAGATAACACCCCCCATTACGTCATGCTTCAGAAATGTAGAAAATGGTCCGTTTTCAAATGTTTTATTTTTGAACGTCAGTTCACATTTGTAGGTGGATCATCAGTGTTAGAGCTAAAATTAGCATGTTTAAAGTGATTTTCATGCTTCCAGGGGCTCGGGAAGTGAAATAAATACCATTTGGAGGCATTTAATGATCGAGCAAAAACGGCTGATTTTCGACAAAAGAGATAACACCCCCCCATTACGTCATGCTTCAGAAATGTGGAAAATGGTCCGTTTTCAAATGTTTTATTTTTGAACGTCAGTTCACATTTGTAGGTGGATCATCAGTGTTAGAGCTAAAATTAGCATGTTTAAAGTGATTTTCATGCTTCCAGGGGCTCGGGAAGTTAATTAAATACCATTTGGAGGCATTTAATGTTCGAGCAAAAACGGCTGATTTTCGACAAAAGAGATAACACCCCCCCATTACGTCATGCTTCAGAAATGTGGAAAATGGTCCGTTTTCAAATGTTTTATTTTTGAACGTCAGTTCACATTTGTAGGTGGATCATCAGTGTTAGAGCTAAAATTAGCATGTTTAAAGTGATTTTCATGCTTCCAGGGGCTCGGGAAGTTAATTAAGTACCATTTGGAGGCATTTAATGTTCGAGCAAAAACGGCTGATTTTCGACAAAAGAGATAACACCCCCCCATTACGTCATGCTTCAGAAATGTGGAAAATGGTCCGTTTTCAAATGTTTTATTTTTGAACGTCAGTTCACATTTGTAGGTGGATCATCAGTGTTAGAGCTAAAATTAGCATGTTTAAAGTGATTTTCATGCTTCCAGGGGCTCGGGAAGTTAATTAAATACCATTTGGAGGCATTTAATGTTCGAGCAAAAACGGCTGATTTTCGACAAAAGAGATAACACCCCCCCTTTACGTCATGCTTCAGAAATGTGGAAAATGGTCCATTTTCAAATGTTTTATTTTTGAACGTCAGTTCACATTTGTAGGTGGATCATCAGTGTTAGAGCTAAAATTAGCATGTTTAAAGTGATTTTCATGCTTCCAGGGGCTCGGGAAGTGAAATAAATACCATTTGGAGGCATTTAATGTTCGAGCAAAAACGGCTGATTTTCGACAAAAGAGATAACACCCCCCCATTACGTCATGCTTCAGAAATGTGGAAAATGGTCCGTTTTCAAATCTTTTATTTTTGAACGTCAGTTCACATTTGTAGGTGAATCATCAGTGTTAGAGCTAAAATTAGCATGTTTAAAGTGATTTTCATGCTTCCAGGGGCTCGGGAAGTTAATTAAATACCATTTGGAGGCATTTAATGTTCGAGCAAAAACGGCTGATTTTCGACAAAAGAGATAACACCCCCCATTACGTCATGCTTCAGAAATGTGGAAAATGGTCCGTTTTCAAATGTTTTATTTTTGAACGTCAGTTCACATTTGTAGGTGGATCATCAGTGTTAGAGCTAAAATTAGCATGTTTAAAGTGATTTTCATGCTTCCAGGGGCTCGGGAAGTGAAATAAATACCATTTGGAGGCATTTAATGATCGAGCAAAAACGGCTGATTTTCGACAAAAGAGATAACACCCCCCCATTACGTCATGCTTCAGAAATGTGGAAAATGGTCCGTTTTCAAATGTTTTATTTTTGAACGTCAGTTCACATTTGTAGGTGGATCATCAGTGTTAGAGCTAAAATTAGCATGTTTAAAGTGATTTTCATGCTTCCAGGGGCTCGGGAAGTTAATTAAATACCATTTGGAGGCATTTAATGTTCGAGCAAAAACGGCTGATTTTCGACAAAAGAGATAACACCCCCCCATTACGTCATGCTCAGAAATGTGGAAAAATGGTCCGTTTTCAAATGTTTTATTTTTGAACGTCAGTTCACATTTGTAGGTGGATCATCAGTGTTAGAGCTAAAATTAGCATGTTTAAAGTGATTTTCATGCTTCCAGGGGCTCGGGAAGTTAATTAAATACCATTTGGAGCATTTAATGTTCGAGCAAAAACGGCTGATTTTCGACAAAAGAGATAACACCCCCCCATTACGTCATGCTTCAGAAATGTGGAAAATGGTCCGTTTTCAAATGTTTTATTTTTGAACGTCAGTTCACATTTGTAGGTGGATCATCAGTGTTAGAGCTAAAATTAGCATGTTTAAAGTGATTTTCATGCTTCCAGGGGCTCGGGAAGTTAATTAAATACCATTTGGAGGCATTTAATGTTCGAGCAAAAACGGCTGATTTTCGACAAAAGAGATAAACACCCCCCCATTACGTCATGCTTCAGAAATGTGGAAAATGGTCCGGTTTCAAATTTTTATTTTGAACGTCAGTTCACATTTGTAGGTGGATCATCAGTGTTAGAGCTAAAATTAGCATGTTTAAAGTGATTTTCATG